>NC_089874.1:3925000-4525000 GCF_040182565.1 Anser cygnoides
GGAAGGGGACTCAGCTGTCTTTGTTTATGGGGTGAGTCCTGTTGAAAGCAGACCTTGGCTCAAGCAGCCTGTGTGGAATCTTGTCAGTGTCCTGTCCATGTCTGTCTGTGTCTGTGTGTCGCTGGAATACGTGCTCAGCTTTGCCACGTGCCCCAGGCCCTGGCACAGATACTGGGTCCCTGCACACCAGACTGGGTCCCGGGCACCAGTCAGGAGCGGCCCTAGGGCAGAGGGACCTGGGGAGGCAGCCATGCTCTTTACCTCATTTAACATCTTAAACCACGGTTAATATAAAAACAAATTATTTAGGAGCTGATGAACAGAATAAGAGAAGTGAGCAGAAGAACCATGTGATGATTAAAATTCATTTATGCAATAAAATACAAACAGGCTGCATGAGTGGAAAGGAGGGCCATTTAAAGGGCTTAAATGTGAAATCTGTCCATTGTTAGACTGAGCTATTCTCAACCTGGTTTCTTAGCATTAGTCAATTTTGTTAAGCCATAAAAGAAAATAAAATTTGAAACCTCCCAACAACAACTTCTGCAAATTATTTCTGTTATTGCTGCCTTGGAAACATTATTACAGATACCCTAATCTTGTAAGATTTCTATTGGGAAATATATATATTTTTTCATGTTTTTCTTCATGAAGCCAGAAAGATAGAGCCAGAAGAGATGTTAAAGCTACAGCAAGTAATCAAAGATGCCAAAAAGTGCTTTTAGAAGGTGGATTAAATTGGTTATAATATGTGAATATCCCCCAAAGTTGTATTTATTGTAGTGAAAAATGTCAATCCTCTAAAATTAGGTCATTATGAAAAATGAGTCGTCTCTGATTCTCTTTTCCCTCCAAGATAATGAAATGGTACTCCTTAGTAAAAAGAATCTTCTCTACCTAGACCCTAAGGACAATATTATCCTCCCACATATTGGGGCATATATTATTGCAAGTCTCAAAAGCAACTATGCTGCACTTTCCAAGCACATGCTCCTGGGGTGAGGGGAGTCACCTATCTAGAGAACAGCTGTCATCTCCAAATGAGAACCCTCTGAAATCTTAGTTGGGAAAATTTCATGGAAAAAACCTTTATAATCACTTGGCACAGCAGACAATGAATGTTTTTCACTGCTCTGCTCCATTCAGGTTCATCTCCCACGGCCTTGGTTGCTGTGCTATCTCAATGTTGATTTACAGCAGGGTAACCAAAGCATGTGAAATATGTCTAGGTAAAGTCAGGTAAATACCTTCTGTTGTGGATACAGGGGAAGGACACAAGTGCTGCTTAATTACATCTATTAGCTGAGTGAGTATAGCTGAATACGTTCAATTTAAAATGCTACTGCTCTCAGTTGCTTTCTCTGTTCCATTGGTGAGCAACACTGAACCCACAAAGCATCACCAGACAAGAATGTCCCATATGCTTCAGCACAAGGTCTGGTACTGTTTTTTGTTCCTTTTCATTAGTTTACGTGTTCCTTTTCCCCAGCTGCTCTGCAGTGGTGATGGCCTCTGACAGAAGAGGAGCAACACCTGGAAATACTCCAATCGGTTGAAGTCACATGGATCAACACCCAAGAAGTGCTCACACTGTTAATGTGCTTCAGCTGACAGATGGTAACTGACTACACTGCTGGCTCTTGATCATGGGTTTTGCTTTGAAACAAAAATGTGTGGTGGCTGGGGCAGATGAATGCTATTCAAATATACAACATACACAAATGCAACATATGAGGAGGTCTGAAGTTGGAAATAATGAAGGGCTTGAGACTCTTATGAACAGAGATGCTAATTGGGATTGCACTGAAATGTGAAACTAAAGCAGAATACATATTTGTGATGAATACTGCACAGCAATTCTGCTTTTCCATATAGCCTTGAAAAAATGCCTGTCTGTTTTTCGTGTTTTTAATATCTTCACATTAAAATTTACCATTAAATTACATGAACGTGCACTTCCAAATTTATGCTTCAGCAAAACAGGAGCAGTTATCAATGCAACTTGCTCAAACTACATATGTGGCATGTCAAATTCATATACATCAGGTATGGCTTACTTACAGACATCAGGTATGGCTTAGACCAGTTTATACAAATTTTCACATGCAGGCATGAGTCTAACAGAGATGGAAAGAGCATTTACCCTGAGCTGTTAGCTATTGATCTATGCTACAGTCCTTCAGACTAAGCTGCAGAGACCCTTTCTCTGGGATTGGTGCTAATTTTAAAAGAAGGCCCCAGAAGCCCTCAGATGAGAGTGAGAGACAGCTCATGAGTGAGCAAGCTTGCACCATAGGCAATTAGGAGAAGGAAGGCTTTTGACATTGTTTCGCACAGCATTCTTCTGGAGGCAGTGGCTGCTCATGGCTTGGGCAGGTATGCACTTTGTTGGGTTAAAAGCTGGCTGGGTGGCCAGGCCCAAAGAGTTTTGGTGAATGGAGTTAAATCCAGCTGCAGGCCGGTTGCTAGTGGTGTAATGATTCTATGAAATGACAGAGGTGTGTTGTATTACGCATAAAGAGGAGAAATCCAAGCTTGTAGCGTATTGGCTACCTCTGGGGATTGACCTGAAATCTCCTGAGCCCAAGTGCAATGACCTATCTGTGGGACCATGCTGTGTCTCCTCCGAAAGTTCAGGCTTCCTTAATATAGTCAACAAATCTTCCCAGGGAGACTGACAATAGCAGTTAATAAGGAGGTAAAATAACCTGAAGAGACAGGAGGTCTGACAAGAGATGTTATTTGGCTGTTATGTGATATCAGCAGGATTTTTGCCCTCAACCTCAGTAGGTGTGAGAATTAGATCCCATTAAATGATTTACACTGCATCTGTGGACCTCTAACATGCCTGTACCACAAAGAGTTGAAGGAAAAATAAATGAAGCCAGTGGAATGTAATGGAAGAAAAAAGATGAGATAATACACTGTAATTTTGTAAACTGGAAGAATGGAGATTTTATTATAGCTAATAGTTTTATCTTATTTATTATTTCAGAAATGATGTTTCTACATCTAAGTCATTGATCTGTCAGACCACCAAAATTAAACTTGTTTCTCTAGAGGAGAGCTGGTCTCACTGCTGAAATAATACATATACTCTGTTTATTATATCCTATGAATCTCTGTATAAATATATTATATTATATAGATATATTATTATATATTATAAATATATATATTTACTCTTCATGTTGAGTAAAGTGTAGGTATACTGCAGCAAATGTCATGGGTGCCCAAAAATATTATCTGTGTTAAATTCTAGATTTTTGTGGAAGCAGCTTCATAGAGTTATATCCACTTCTGCTCAAAATGATGCTTAAAAACATAATAAAGAAAAAAGCCACAATATAAGCCAGATCTTCTATTTCTTGTTTGTTGGTTTTGCTTCCAGGGCTTTCCAGGAAGCCTGGTTTTGGAGAGGCTTACCTCCCTTCTTGTTTTTCATTTAGTAACAGGAGGAGTTTGTGGTTCATAATCCATTGATTATGAGTGTCATTGCTTTCATAATCCTTTTCTCTTGCTAAGATAATTATACAAGAAAGTCCCTTTACAGGTTTCACTGTGGAGCCAATTGGAAACTTGAGAAAAGATATCTGTAAACTGCCTCCATATGAATAAAATCTTAAATGCCCTTGAACAAGAGAGAGCATCTTCTTAGCATTGGCTCACATATCTTCTGTTGTTTCTGTCTTCTTTGCTCTTCCAATTTTACCCATATACATTTTTTCAAAGCTTTCTCAGAACACAATTGCACGTAAGCAGTGCAATATGTTTTTCTTCAACTTCATTCCTTTTTTTTCCTCTGAATTTCCTTGTTTCTTTCCTTCCATTTCCTTCTTTATCATTCTTTCAGAGGGCTATATTAAGCTGTAATTTTATTTACAGTCTTATTTATGCCCAGTAATTTCCTTATTTTATTGTCTTTTCCACAAGGACCGCAAGGGAGCATTTGCTGTTGTTTAATGTCAGATAATTTGAACATGTCAATGGCTCTGTTTACCTTTAGGCACAGAGTTTTCAATATTTACCACAGCTGCAGCAGTTCATTCTTGGGAAACATGGGAGGAAAAAGCAATTAGTACAGAAAGAAAATGGTAACAATATAAAGAAGGAAAGGGAACACAATGATGTCAAAAACTGAGTATCACTGAAGCCAAAATTAATAGGATGTATAAAGAAAGGCAGTTAAAATTTACTATAACAAAGATTTCCAAAACTCTTTATGGTACACGCTGAAGAAATATTTTCTATCCCTGAATTTGTTTCCCCAAGTTATGTATCTCTAAAATTTGATCTCTCTCTCTCTTTTTTTTTTTTTTTTTTCTATTTAGGACTTTGCTTTCCAGTTTCAAAACCACGTTTGTAAAAGAAAATTAATTTCACCTAACCCATGTGGTCAAGGTTGTCTATGACTTTTCCTATAGTCATTTAGGAGAAATAGGTGTCTTCAGCCACTGCCATTTAGCTCTCCTCTCATTTCAGCTACAGCATATCAGATCTGCTTCACTCAATAAAAAATAAACCATTTTTAAGTTCAGTCTAGGTTAAACTTGAAAACAGCTGATCTGAACAGAGTCTCTTCATACAAAATATGAAACATGCTTTCAGAAAGAAAGAAAATAATATCCCATCAGAATGACTCTCATATCCACCAAAGCAAACAACCTGAAGAAAACAACTCAACACATAGGAATGGAACAGAGCAAGGAGAAAAAGATGTTCCCGCACCATTACGCAAAATATGGGTAATCAGGTAAGGCTGTCTTCCCTAGGAGAAGAATATGTCATTAAGTCTTTTTATTGGGCAGACACGTTCTTTATGGAAAAAATGACAATGGTATACAGAAAATGAATGGTTGGATGCAAAGGAAGGGGAAACAAAGACATTTTAAGTCAGGAAAATTGAACAATTGCGTGTTGTTTTTTTTTTTTTTCCATTTTTTTTCTTAGTTTTACTTCTCAGCATTTTAAGGCTTTAGGTGGAAACACATTATAATGAGCTACAAGTGCAAGGACGTAGCAAACAATTTCAGTTTGCGGTTTTGAACAGAGGGAAAGCAAGCTAGGAAGGAATTAGCTGGGCTGAGAATTGAGACCTATTGTTTCTTTCCTGCAAACTTGCAGAATGCTTTTTAGGATGTTGCCAAAATATGACTACACACACCAGCAATTGCTCATCTTCCTATAGGTTCACCAAAATCAGTATTTCAAACTGTGCATAAGTGCTTACTGCAGTACAATTTAAAAGGTTTGCAAAATATGACCTTCCAATAGTCTCACACTGTGTTGCGGTGCAGTCAAAGCTTTTGTTCTCCATGCTGTCAAAGAAGCATCATGAGGTGCAGATAGGTTACTTCAGGAGAAATTTTTCAAGACCATAGAAACTTTAGTTGCAAACTTCCCAAACTTTAAAACAAGGATTGGGAACCTGACGTCAAATCAATGAGTCATTTTATATATTTTCTGATGTGAAAAGCAATCTGTAAAGAAAACATTTAAATGGAAAAATGAAACCTATATTACAAATGATGATCCAGCTGTCACAGGAAGAAGACCAATGAAATTGAACAGCTTGCAATTTGGACAAAATTGACTATGACTCTTTTTGTCCCCAAGACTTCAGTTGTCTTAGGACTAAGATATGTGGTTATCTGTCTATACAGCTATCAAGGTCTGGAAATTGAATAGATAGCAGAATGAACCTGAATTAGCTCATGTAAATAACATAAAAATATCAGATTTTATTAATATAACAGAAGGGAGAAAAGAAAGATAAAGTAACAGCCAGTTCCTAAAAGTCATAGTAGATTTACTGTGATGTTGCACTCTTATAATATTTAGTGATTGTTTTAAAAAATGTTTTAGTTGCTGAAATTGAATAAAACTCAGAAAATTTTCAGTTTCATTGTTCTCAGTTTACAGTAGAAACCGTGAAACAGAATACATGAAAACAAGTCAAGCCATTTTTAGTTGTCACAGCTACAATGAAAGACTCAAAAATATGATCAGAGCACACTTTTAAAGAATGTGGCAAAAAGATATGGCTAGTTTGGCATAGCAGAGGAAGGATGTGGGAGGCAGTCCATGAACATCACAAGGTAAATGGCAGGAAGGTAAAGACTGCTCTGACCAGAGTGCAATGGCAGCAGCAAAACATGTGGATATTAACTGCAACTTAGAGGAAAACTTCTAGTTATCAAAACACTGAATTCCGAAGAGGACCAATCTGGGAGCAATGCAGGTACAAATAGTTTTGTTGCTTTGAAGGAGGGAGATATCTGAGAACAGCTTCACAGCAAGGTGCTTCCTGTTGGTGACCACTGCAATACCAGAGAGCCCAAGACTGTGCTCCAGGCCAGTGCTCCTAAAGCAAAAAAAAAAAAAAAGATCCTTTATTTCTCACATTTTATCTCTGGATACTTACATCAGTGTGACAGGTTATTCTCTCTCTCTCTTTCTCTCTCTCTCTCTTTCCCTTTTTCTCTCTCTCTCTCTCCCTTTTTCTCTCTCTCTTTTTTTTTTTTTAAATCTGTCTAGATTGGCAAAACTGAATAGATGATTAGTCAGTGGGATTAAAGCTGCTCTTACCGTTTTTCTTAGCCGAACAAAGAAACTATTCAGATAAGGATATTCAGAGCACAGAACTCTCAGTGGCAACCACTTGTACTTTTAAGGACGCACACTCTCTTCCCCTATGCTTAACTTCTCTTACTGACTCCAGTATGGGATGGAGGACACGCAGAAGACGGAGGAAGGATCTACTCAGAGACCCACAGTGACAAGATGAAGGGCAGCACACAGAAATCGTGACAAAGGAAAACTGTTTAAACTTTGGGAAAAAAAGAGGTTTTACTATGAAGACAGTCAGATAACTGGGAATCAGAGAGGTTGTGAGGTGCTTGAAAACAAGCTGCTCATGGCCTCAAGCAGTCTGGACTAAACTGAACTTGCTTTGAGCAGAGTGTTAAACCAGGTCATTTCCAGAAGTTTATGATGATTATATATATATATACACACATTTTATGAGCAATTTAAGTTCTTAACTGGAACTTAAAGTATCTTTGGGCCCTTTTGTGAAAATTGCAGAGTCTGAAAAAAATGTAAAATGCTACACAATGACACTCTCACACAAATGCTGCATAGCTACTCCTAAAGCTGATGCACCTTAATAATTGCTTTGATTTCTAGCACTGAGACAAGGTTACCTGTCAGGCCACATCAGTACAAATTCAAGACCAAGGAGACTGTTTCCTCCAGAAAACTTTCCTATTGCTAACAAATATTTGTTCAATGTCTGTACGTCTAATCTTTGTACCGTGCTGTAAACGTCAGAGGTCATGTAGCTTAGAAGTCCATGACGTAGATGAGTCTCTTCATCCCATGTAATTCCTCCCTATCACATGTGGCCGATAAATTGGTGGGAACAGAGAAGCTATTTGGCCTAATGGCCCCTAATTTGGCAGAATTCCATGCTGTGAAAAAGAACATAAAAGAATGACTAAAACATGTTTTTCCTCGCTAAAGCAAAAATAACGATTGCTAGTCTCAGTCAATAAATCTTGACTTTTTTTTTTTTTTTTCTGATTTTGTTTTCAAGCTCTTATGGGGAAAATTTGGTGGTGAGCTAAACTGTAGCATAAGGAATATGGAAGATTTTGTCTGTGTGACCAGGCATATGGGTAATTTAGTACCATAAGGCACTGTGCTTGTTCCTTCTCCCTAGCTCCTTGCAATCCTATCCCATGGGATCTATAGTTTACTACTTTCGAGCAGTAGCAGCCTCAGAAATAGCCCTGCAGGGCTTGTTTCAGACTCTGACTGAACCTAACAAAACCTCAATGAATTAAGCTACTTCCACTTGATTGATGTGTTAATTAAAAAATAAAATAAAATAAAATAAAATAAAATAAAATAAAATAATAAAACCTGCTTGTCATCTTAAGTAGAATTATACTTGATAATACTAGATATATTTTTTAATGAAGACACTTATACAGCCCTTGAAAATATTAAAACTTGAGAGGGGCTCATAAATTTGGACATACTTATCATCAGGCAAGAAATCAAGATGGTTTATCCCAAATTCCCCAGAAACTCTGAAGCAATGGCTTCAACACCAGGTCTTTGAGAGCATTAAGTATACATGTAAATTTTCTTGCAAAAGCGTATATGCTATCCAGGTCTGAGCATTGGTTGCTAATTCAGATGTGGAATGTGCTTATTTTTAGGGGACCTCATTAATCAGTAGGACTTGCCACATGTGTAGACAATGGAACGTGATAGTCATTAGCTTTGTCCATGACAGGTTGGGATGATCCACATGGTGTGTGCTCCAAACACTGTTTTCTCCTTGGCATGGGTACAAGAAAACAGTGGTTAGTCGTACATAGTCTTTTGGAACAGTTTTAATTAGAATCGTGTGAAAGTTATCCAATACAATCTGTTTGATTTAAAAGGAATATTGATTTGCCAAAAAGGAAATTATTTTAAACAAAGTGTCAAGCATGGAAAATCTCAACCTTCAAAAAGTTTCACACTTCTGAAATTTTTCAGAGGGGCCGCCTGATATTTTCCAACATGAAATAATAATAATAATAAAAGGTCATTTGAAATTATTTTTGTCTTCAAAATGTTTACAGTTATAGAGTTTAAAATGCTTAAAAAGTTGGATCCTATAGATAGCCCCCCAAAAAAATACTAAAAAGAAAATCTGTGATTGGTACATAGCAAATGATTTTTAAGACTGTCCAGGTGAAGCAGGTAGTATAAATCATTTAAATTAAAACTTTCTTAAAACTCAAAATAAATCACATCATTTTTGGGGGAAACATAATGTAGGGGCCAATCTGGCTTTGCACTTTATTCCCACTCCAAGAGCACAGAAAATATCCCTGGCTGAGAAACTGCATCCCTTCCCTTACAATTCCAAGCATGGCCATCTGATTGCAACAGAGCATAAGGAGATATATTTTAAGGATACCATATCTAGGAAACATAGTAGCAAAATGGACTATTTGCTTGCGCTGAAATCTGAAAGGGTGGAGGAACGTTTATTCTCTTTTTTGTTATGATTTTATATAACAGACACTTCCCTTCTCTTTCTCCCTATTTCCTTCTCTACTTTGGTTGTTTAGACTACAAACTTTCAAACAGAAGATTGTCTTTTACTGACTACTTCTACAATAATTGGTCCCTCATTGCTGTCGGGACATCATATTATAATATCGGTTATCATCATCATGTTATTTATTAATGCCAAAAATTGAAGGAATGCTCTGTTAGTTAATAGGATTCCACCGGTAAGTATGAATCAGAAAGGATAAAAATGTCTGCACATGAAAGGTGTTTTGGAAAATATACATATATATTTCACTGAATGGTTTTGAGCTGGTCCCCCAAAATACTCTATAGGAACTTGCACTTTCAAAGGTTTTTGCACAGTCTTTTTTTTTTTTTTTCCTTTTTGCTTCCTTCACTGTCAGATTTTTAATTTCTAAACTGAACAATGATCTTTGAGCATGAAAATTTTGTGCTATAACCCCAAGATCTGTCTTCACAACAAGATGCCTCTTTTTTTATTTTTTCATTTTTTAATTTTCTACCCAGCGCAAGGTCTTCACCTTCACCTTGATCCTAACAGATCATCCAGATCATCATTTCTTTTTAATCTTACTGAGTATAGCTAGGACTGTGAACATTTTTCATCTCCAAAGGTACTGTACTGACTACTCACGCCCCAATTATTAATTATTTTCTTTGGAGGAGCAATAATAAATAGTAACATTGCCCTGTGCTCTGAAAGGTACTACACACCCCTATAATTGCAGTCGAGGATAGAATCTGTACAATAACTGTATTTATGCAAGTTTCCATTTACATTTTTCAAAATTATTATAAAAACTTTTTTTTTAAACAAGGTTTTATCTATGAAGTAATCTATAAAATGATTTACACAGAAAGAATATTATGCCAAAAAGATCCTTAATTGGTTTCAGCATTTTCTATAACGTGTTTAGAACATGGTTCCTCAGTAAATGAAGACATTAAAAACAGATGGTCAAGAACATAGCAGTTACATGAAGAGGCTGAAATTAACACACCCATTCTTTTACAAGACCTAGCAATTACTGCACAAAGGCTGCTTTTGCAGCTACTCAGCACATAAAACTACTGGCTAATGTTTGTGGAGTTTTCAGAAGTGGATACTTCTGTAAGTCCTGATGGAGAAAGAGGTGTCATTTGAACACAGCTTACCTTTCAAAGAAGAAGCACGCCGATCGCCTCACCTTAGCTTTTGGAGTAGGATTTATCTGAAGAGCTAAAGAGCTCTCATTCAGGATCATCATCTTGGTGTTAATATTCTCCTGAAAACACATGTTCAAAATAGGTTAGAATTGCAAGGCAAAGAGGCAGTTTCTCTCTCTCTCTCTCTTTTTTTTTTTTTTTTTTAACAGCTAGCATGGCTTCAGTGGTACCACTCCTCTGTTTCATATAAATTTACACAGAGGATAAATTGCTCATGAAGGATATAAATAGTCCCAAGTTTCCAGCCCTGTTCCCATAGTGTATAAAATGCATGTTGGGGTAGACACTAATTCCTGGGAAGGGACCCCCTAACCATGAAGAGAAGGCATCACCCAGCCATGTTAATCATTCTTGCTGGTCCAAGACTTCTTGTGTTCACTGTCTGTTGGAAGGCACAGCCTGAGCAGAAAGAATGGAGGGTAGGCTAGAGAGTTTCCATCCTTAGTGTGGGATTTTTTTTTCCCCAAGGATGAGCAATGTCTAATTTAAGAACAAAGACTGGGCTGATATGGGACAGTGATGCAATTTCACTCAAGCAGCAATGGTGTCAGGAAAACAGAGGGTGGTAACTCACAGGATTTAAGAGATTTTAAATTTGGGAGCTTAGGGCTCTCCAGATTTATGTGACAGCAGAGAGGGAATTATTTTGATTGTGGTTTGTATAGAGGCTGTTTATTTCATATTCCTTTGTTCTACATGGTCAGCCTAATGACACAGAAGAAACTTGAGATCAGGAATTTTAATTTCAGTTTAGCTCTACCAGACAGAATATTCTTCCATCATACATTTCACCTATTCCTGGATTAAAGTGTCGTAAGTATTTGGCATTAAAATGCAGTTTGTGTAACACCCAATTAGTATCTATGCAATTGCAGTGAAAGTCCCATGAAAACAGAAAAAAAGCCAATTTTCCTGAACAGAGTTCTGACTCATTAATAAGCAACATCCTATTACTCACCTGCTGTGTAGAATGGGTAAAATAGGTTAAAGGAATAAAAAGAACATCAAGTAAGATTGGGACCCACCACAGACTTTTTCTCAGCATATAACAGTTACTAAAAAATAAACAATACACATTTATTCAGATGTGAGAATTACACATGTTTATGTAAAGAAAGAAAGTTTATAAAGTATATAAACAACCTTTATAGCTTGAATTCACTTGTATCACGAGAGTAATGTAACTTCATCCCTACCACAGGGACTTGCTATGGCCTGCAGTAGAATAATTTTTACATCAGGAAAATGAATTTGTAAAGATTCTCATAAATCTCCAAACTCAGTCTATTGCCAGTCTCGGAGACCTTGACATTTAACAGCAATCTATTTTTTGGTTTTCAACAGGAGAGTCTGAGGGAATGATTCAGACTGACAGTTACTTTTCTGTTGCTTAACTAGTTATTCTAGGTCAGATGAGCTGTAGTACGAGACTAGGTACAAGCTTGTAGCTACAGGAAATTCTTATTCCTCCTGTTAAGGCTGAGCAAATTCATACCTTTCTGTCTTTTGAGAACTAGAGTTTACTACTTTTCGTTTGACAAAGTAACCTTTAAAATTGCAAAAGCCTTCACAAAGAAATTCGCTCACTATTTCTAGTCTGTTTTCCAGACTGGCAGAAGTTTTGTACTGAATGGACCTCACCTCTTCCTATCATTTGCGTCCCATACATGTCATTGCTTTGTACTTTTCAGTGATGTAGGGCACATGGAGAAGCAAGGCAGATGTTACAGAGATAGGTGTTACTTTGGCTTATCTCAACACTAGTCCCAACATTGTTCCAAACAACATAATTAGGGTTTGTAGGATTTTGTAGAGCTAACAGGAATAACACAGATGAATGGTTTTTACTGCCACTAGTGACAGTAGTTCCCTATTTTTCCAGATTGCTTTCCCAAAGATAAAATGAACTGTCCTGCATCTGAATGTCACTGGAGAATTACTTTACTACTACAGATATAGTGAGAATATCAGATGGTCAATATAGAGGAAATGGAAAAATTCTTATCATTGGGAGAAAAAGGAAAGTTATTACTTGAAATGGTCCAAATTCATTCTTGCAGAAGCTATCAACAATTTTCATGAATATCTACAGCCCAGCAGGGTCTAATTTCGCTCCAAGCATGTGCAAGGTCTAGCTGTCTAGTTGTCCAGGCCCTCTCCTGTTTGTTGTGCTTCGTTAAAGTGATGTTACAGCAACTTTAGCATTTCTCCTTCCCCCACTTAATACGCTTTTAAGACATTATGATGACTGTGCAGTAGTTGCAGGCAGAAGTTGCTGAAACTCTTATAACAGTTATTTGAACTTCACCACTCTCTTCTGGGATAGAATACCCCAGAAATACAGTCAGGTGGCTGAAGAAGTATTTAAAGTATTCTTTTTGTATTTACTGAATTCGTCAGGGAAAACAAACAACCCTGAAACCTGCAGAATGTGAAATGTTTGTTCAAAACAAAGCCATATTTACTTCTCAGGGCAAAATGGCTTTCCATTTTGGAATTTAAAGTATTTTGTTTTCAGTTCAAACAAATTATTTTATTTAATTTCAAGATCTTTTGCAAATTTTTGGTTAGTTAGAGGATGTGGTGACATTTTATTTTTTTATTCCAAATGGACTGTAAAAAGTTATTTAATCACTTTACTTTAGTTTTGGCACAGATATAGATCAGTTACTTCCTAGCAATTTGCAGGCTTTATGGACAGGTAGGTCTTCAGAAAGATCTGAAAGAAAATAATGCTGTTGTATACAAAATGTGAAAAAATGCAGGGGTTGTTGCTTCATTTTGCATACTCCTTAATATAGTGGTTTGCACTTCCTAACCCATCACAATGATATAATAGTATTATTACAACATGAAAACTTGCGGTGAATATGGTGGGCCTGATACAAACTGCTCTCTATACAAAAGAGATGAGGGGCCACAGTGAGCTTTACAGGATCTAACTTGGAGTATTTTAGAAAGGTACCAATCCCATATGTAAACTCCTGCAGCAGAGTCAGCACAGTAATAATGTGAACATTCTGAATTCAATTCGGTCCAAAGTCCTGTAGCTTAGCTCCACTCCGCCTTCGTCAGCAGCTTTAAAACTAATCTGCAGATTTTCAGCTATCTACTGATATAAGGAGCAGAAAGCTTTGGTTACAGTTCCCACGTCACAAATGCTTGGGCAAAGGAGGGCAGACACATCCTGAACAGCTGTAGCTATTTCTGGCTTGAATACCTGTTCATAACTGTACTTTAAAACCACACAAAGGACTTAGGAGTGGAGCACGAAATGGCTTTATTTCACATCCAGAGTGTGAAAGGCAATGTTTCACCATGACTTGGGCAGTGCTTCTAGACCTCTGTGGACACCTAGCGTGTTAGGGCCTTAGTTAAACTCACACATATGCCTAAGTGACTATGTAGAGTTGATTTTTGGCGTGCCAAAACACAGAGGAGTGAGACTTCAGATAGGCATAGATCTGGGCATGGCACTTCCATTTGGCCAGGTGACCCTCCCTACCCAATTTGTAAGTGTCTTTAAACCTGACCCTGAAGAGGCTTCTGTTCCGTGTGGTATAAATGTTGCCTAGCGATAGGCTTTGTATTCCTCTACATACAGGAGCTGCTCTTTATTCTGTCTTCCTCCTTTTTCTTTGACATCTAAATTACAGATAGATATCTTGAAATAAGTCAGTTGCTCGTATGTATGACTAGTTTTATTTGTTCTAAGGTACTCAGTATGGATACTGGAGAACAGTAAGTATCATATGGGACCTATGGGAGATCTGCACACTTTGGGGAGGGGGAAAGCTGGATGCCAGGTAAAAGTACCCCATTACGTCCAGAATAACTAATTGTTTCCAAAATTAAACAGTCCTGTCCCAGGTCTCCACAGGCTATTTCAGGACTATAGACATCTCCATGACCTATTCTTATCTATCATCTGACATCTCCATTATCTGGACCTGAAGCCACTTTAAGGTGTTTCTGAATTGTGACTTTCAACCTCATTTTCAGTTCTTCAAAATATAAACAAATGCATTGTTTTCAGTTTATCAGCAGTTTCAGTGATAGCTGTAAGATTTCTTTTATCATAAATTATTAAATATGTGCTATATGGATCAAGACTTAATGCAATGTGACTTTGATTTTGAATTACTTTTAATAATGTTGCAATTGTTTTCATTTAATTCCCTTGTTTGTATCAACCACCAATTACCCTGTTTAGATCAGCAATAGCTTTGGGCAAAAATTTCCTGAATATATTTTGAGCTGGGATTGGGAATTTAAGTGCTACTTCCTTTCTTGTCTCCGTGCCCAAGACTGAAAGCAGCACTTAAATGCCACGTAATGTCTAGCCAAGGACTTTTAAAACAGAGTCACACATTGATTTATGCAAATTTCATTTACAGTAGCATAGAAATTATATGGGCTAGAACAGAAGGAACCAGTTACCCAGAAGAATTTCAAACTTATTCTTTGATCTTGCAATTGTTTAAGCACCATTTCTCCTGCAGAGCAACACTTCGGAAATAGGATGAGAAGATTATTCTATTAGGAAGAGAATAAAGAAAGTTATTATAAATGGATCATTTTGTCTCTCCAACATGACATAAATTTCTGATGATAAATGGCGAGTGTCTACCTTCATATGTAGAAGATCATGGGTGCCAAAACCATTTTTACATTTTTACCATATTTTTACCATTTTAAGAGGGGAGACACACAGCAGGAACAAATGTCTGAGAGTGAAAAAAAAAAAAAAGTAACCAAGAATTTACCACTCCCCCATGCAAAATCTACCTGAGGACTGGTAGAACAAACTACCAGAAAATAAGCTGCATTTACCACCCTGAGATGTTTATAAAAGCAAGATAAGGAACACTCCTAGAAGTTATGATTTAGTCAAACAAGAAGTAGACTTTAATCAGGCCAGTGTTACTGCCTCATTTCAGTGGCTGGAAGGCAGCTGGACTTGAAAGGTAATGCCTTTAAAGGTAGTGCAGCTCCTGCTCCTGCCTGGAGGGTCAGAGTGCTTCAAACAACCTAGGAACGTACTGTGCATTGGTGGCATTCAAGGATGAGCTGGAAAGTATTTATCAATCCATTCATATTTTTCACCGTCTTTACAGAAACAGTACGGGGCACTTGAAAGAATTTCGCCTCTGCACCAGTGTATTTACAGTTGGATGCCCATTGCTGCGTTTCCTTGAGCAGCGCTCTGGTTGTGACCATTACACAGTCCCAGGGAACCGCAAACACCAGGCAATCATTGGAGCTGAAAGCGAGCACGAGTATTCAAGGCTTACCGTCCATACATAATATTCAAATAGTGAATATTAATCAATTTCCTCAGAAAGTAAATGTTGTCGTCTGGAGCAGACTCAGCGCCATGGGATATTTTCTATTCAGTGGCGGCACCTCCTGCCCACAGCTGGGAACAAATAAGGAGAGCGCACTGCGGTAGGATGAGAAGGGGCTGAGACGGCTGGGAAAGATGCTAAACTGAAAAACTAGCAAGGGCAGTGCTTGGAAAATACATTTTTTTCCCTCCAAATTCAAGTAAAAATAAAGTTTCTGTCATTAAAGCTTCATAAATCATGAAGCTTGAAAAACACTGAACAGGTAGGACAGATGGAGGGGTTCTGTCTCCACGGAGTGACAGCTGACAGCAGTCCATTACACGTTCTGTTTGAACTTCTCCGTTCTCAAGCTCTGAAACGAGCCAAATGCAGCTGACCTCAGCTTTTCAAATACCAAGGACATCCACAGAAAAACCTTTTCAGGAGCACGGTCATTCACACTTGGCATTGAGGCAACTGGCAATTGCTGCAGTTTTTCTCCCACTCAAATGTACTCAGAGTGCTCTGCACCACTCAGATCCCATGAACATGGCCCCCCTCCAGACTGCTTCCCCCAGGGCTGACTACTGGCCTTGCCACTTCTATGGGGCACTGATGTGCAAGAAGAAAAGGGTCAGCCACAAGCCCAAATTTATGAAGGAATGCAGTGGAATTTAGGCTGTAGGAAACCGTGAGATGCAAGAATTAATTCACCTGTAAACCTTTACAAAATGTTCAGGACAGCTTCTCCTGGTATGGTTTTGACAAGTAACAAGATTAGTTTTGTGCACAAAACACGTTTTCTTCAGGTGTGTGCTCTGAGATGACAAGAGAAGTCATGGCTATGGGCTCCTGAGCAGCACTTACAAGCAGCCCTTTACGGCCCTGAATTATGGTTTAGGCTCTTCTGCAAATAATCCCCTATGAAAACTGAGTGATTGTGAACAGCCTGAAAATATCAAGATCACTTAGTTTAGTGAAATCACAATCAATTTCCTTTGAAATAAGGGGTTTGTTTCACCAGGGCTCTTCCTAAGCCAGAGTTTTTAGCTTTCAGCATCTACATCTTTTAGCAATTGAGCCTATAAAAGGTCACAATGAATTTGATTTGGGTTTGTTTTGTGTGCTCTACAAAAGCCAACAAAGAAAGGAAAAAGCTTTATTTTGTTCAAGCTTACACGAAACAAACACGTGAACAAAAGGGAATATGAAAGCAACAGAAAATAAAATCAAGTTTGTATTGGATCCTAGAGTCTGAATCAGGAGCAAAATTTGATAAAGGTAGGAACAGGAATAGCTAAAAATAGAAAGTTACAATGGAAAATTTTCTTCAAATTTCTATCAAGACTTATCTGCCTTGCATGGAGTGTGAGTTTATTAAGCAATAAGTTGGGTGAAATGAATGTAGTTTTGCAGGGAAAATCTGCAATGTTTCATAATGTTTTATACAGGCATACAGGGCTATACAGAACAGATAAGTGCTTTTTTTTTCTTTCTTTTTTTTTTTTTTTCCCTTTCTGTCTTGTTTAGAGTTAAATTTAATTCTTAAAGGTTAACCTCAATCTAATGGCAGATTTCTAATAGACTTCTGTGGGATTTGGAGCAATTCTTGGAAGGTTACACAACCCTATTCAGTGACTTATTTTCAGTCTTCTTTTCATTTTAATCTCTTCAGTTTTAGAAAGAATTCTGTTCCATTCCACCACTCCAAGTAGTTAATAAGATTAAATTCTGCTATATTTAAACAAAAATAGGAGAATGATGTGATAACGTTTCACCTTCACTGTGTTTAAAAAGCAGCTCCATGAATACAAAATGAATGAAAACTTGGTTAAGACTGACCATCTCCCAAAGACAGGGAGCAATAGATGTGTAATCACAGTAATTGCTTGTGTGTGAGCGGAGAACTCTCTTTTGGTAGAGAATCTCATCTAAAGTAAATCATCACAATTCTCTGCTATTTCAGGTATTTCATATACACTCTAGAGGCATGTGGTAGGTTCTAACTAGGGAACAGGAGTGAATGACTCCATGTGTCATTCTTTACAAAAGGAGACCCAAGTAGGAGCTGCCATTGTAGTATTGGGATGTAACAAATTCACTTTTGCAAGGTAATTTTTGCAAGGCAGCATGGCAACATTATTAATGCCCCGTCTTTATTTTGGTGGTCCTAGTTCCTCACAGTGAATGTTGATGATAGGAGGTGTCAAGGGTTCTTAGAAGAGATTCTCTGAGTAAGTGAAACTGTGTAGTAAAATTCTTGGTACTTGAAAGACAATCAAACACAGCACATAGAAATGAGGCAGTGCTGCAAGGTAAACTGAGGAAGAAGAGGAAAGAATTTCTCTGCGTCTTTCATTAAATGTTGAGCTTTCTGAGAGAGCTCTTGAATACCATTTGAGGACTGCAAATGAAGGGCCAGAAATGATGACACAAAACTCATATTATAGAAGAATTGTAAACCTGTTTAAATAACTGAGATTTGTTACTCTTTTAAATTGCTCAGATATACTGGAAAAACTTAGAAGTATGTGCTGCCACGCAACTGATATCTTGCTCTGCAGGGAATTTGTAGTTCATGATAATGCCCCTCCTGAATTTCTTTCTCTGTCGCTGTATATGGAGATGGCACTGTTATTTCATGATACCATTTCGTGTGGTGGGGAAGATAAACTGTGAAGTGCTTCAGGGATAAGACTAGACCAATATATACACAAAACATTTTATCTTTCAGGTAGATGAATAAGAACTTGAAACTGAAAAGTGTTAATTTCCCTTCCCCAAGCAAACCAGTATTTCCAAAAGAAAATATTTTATTGATGTTTTCACAGCACACAAAACTGCTATGCACTAGTGAAACTCTGTATACTTAACAGTGTGAAATAGCATTCCCAGATCATGTTTTGGGCTCTCTTACTGAGAGCACAGTTTATCAGTTTATCTGCCATACCACAGAAAGTGGTAACACGAAATAACAGTGCCATGAAATTCAAAGTTATGGGGTTGAAAAAATAAGATTCAAACACAGTATAACCTTACAAGATGTGTTTCAAGTCACAGATTTGACACAAATTTAGATGTCAATGTGTGAGGCTCTGCCTGAGATCTGGGTGTCTGAGATCACATTACAGTTAGTGGAAAATGAGCCAGTGGAGGCAGAGGAGCCCACAGACTGTGTTGTAAGTATGTACTCCAGACTTCATGGTTAGTAACATGCAGAAAATAAATTAGGCTAAGAAATGAGTTTCTTTGTCTACCTCCTCCTCTTCCATCTTCATCATGCCTTCCCCTCACCCCAAGGAAAGAAAAAAAAAAAAAAAAAGAAACTGGGCTAGCAAATACAGACACACCCCCAGAAAGAAGAGCAGAATCTGGTACAGTCCTCCACTGTAGATGAATAGCACTTGTATTCAGTCAGCAGTGCAGCTGCCTAGTCATGTGTTTGAGTGCACCAAAGATTCACCCAGCCTGGTTTTCTTCTCACTGCAATGGGCTGTGAATGCTTACATGCTCAGTTCCTGTACCTCCTGTACCTCTTCCACAGGGTGCTGGTTGCTCAAGTATCTGTTCCTGTTCTGCAAGGAAAGCTTCAATATATGCACATCCAATTTGGTATATTTTGCATGGCTAAAACCAGTGTACTTGTTATTTACACTTTACAAATTTAAAATAAGTCCTCCTGAACTCTTGCACCCAAAAAGGCCTCTTGGATTTAGGGAAGTCACCACAAGTGCATACAGATTTAATTATTATTTTTTCTTTCTCAGCACCTTTTGATTACATATTTGTATCTTGCTTACATTGCAAGTGCACAGGGATACTTCTGTAAACTGCTTCCTTTCCTAATGTCTGAGGACGTTTTGAGAGCAGCAGTCAGAGTACACCCAATGACTCAGAAGGGTGAGGATCATGAATTTCACCTTCTGAGATACACCTGTCAGCCTGTTCCAGACAACCACCAGCCTGACAGACCTGAAACAAGCGATGCAGGCGGCTGGAAATGACATCCCTGAAGACTAAGATGCACAAAATAATTCAGTGTCCATATTTTATGTCTGGGTTTCTGATTTTTCAGTTGGGTAAAACAGTTGGCTTGCTCAGATGGGTAAAAGAGTTGGCTGGCAATCAAGGCAATCGGTTTCCAGATTACTGCTTGGAGACAATTTCTTTTTCAGCTAGCAAACAAATTATTTTATCCTTTTGGTTTCTTTGAACTACCTCCCAATTATTTCTTGGGGGTATTTTGAACATCCATCAGTTGGTTCAGTTTAGTCATCAAGTGCAATTCATCATAACTTCTCACCAGGGAAATGTTGGACTTTTGTTTCTGAAGCTTTCTAAATATGTTTCTAAATGCTAAATAAATAGTTGTTATGGTAATCCTTCATCAAGTTTATGTTTCGTAGCGTCTCTTCTTTCTACTGTGAGACAGACATGAATATATGGCAGGTGAGAAAAGTCCATGATCTTTTTTTTTTTGATTTTTACCTCCTTGGAAACTGTTACTTATTTTTACTGTAGTGATACGGATGGAGGAAAAAAAAATGTAATTATTTTGTGACAAGCCCACTAAGACCATCGCAACATTACCTCTGGAAAACAATGTAAGACCAGCTGGCTTTGACCTGTGATACTTCTGCTGATTTAATCTGGATCCTTGTTTTCTGCTTTTCAGTTTATTTTCTACTACTTAATATGCCTTCAGGATGTTAATATTCCATCTCTGCCACAGGGTGCTGGTCAGATATTCTCCTTCTTTCCTAGCAAGGTCTCTAACATATCCTTATTGACCACAGTAGTGGAAACAATAAAGCCCTAGATAGATTTAGTAAACCAAAACTAACTGAGGTCAAGGTTGTCCATACCAGGCCAAACAGTCACTGGTTAAAGGCCTGATATTAGTTTCTTCAAACACACTTCAGATTAATACAATTTAAGTTTATAGCATTACATTTTCTATAGAGTTCCAAAAAAGTCTTAAAAGCCTGTTCTGAGCATACGAATACTCTAAATTACCTTAATAAGAGAGCTAAACAACCTGTTTGTGAACTGTCAAGGACAATAAAAAGTATTACAATTCCAGGCATTTACTCTAGCTTTTCCTGTTTATGCTGTAAAATATATATTGCCCATTAATATTTTTGTGTTTTATTACTCTTTTATTTATGAAATTTAGTAACAAATGGAAGCTATTTATACATCAATATAACTTAAATATTCAACACCCCAAAGCAATGAATGTTCATCAGTTCTTCATGTGCTATTATTAACAAATATTTTTTAGGGAGTGTAAACTTTGACATTTTTGAATTCATGAAAGTCTATGAGACTCATGTCAACCTATTATATCCATGTTTTCACACAGAATGTTGTTGAATACTCAATAAGAGAAGATCTTTGAGGTGTCTGTAGGTAATTTATTTTTTTTTTCTCCTGTTATTGATGTTTATAGTTAAAGTTAGTAGAAAATTGCTAGCAATAGAATTGGTGGTCATATTTATTTTATAAAGTAGGACATAAATTTAAGTGTTTGGTCCCATAAGATGGTGAAAAGATCTCTGTAAAAACATTCCAGGGTCATTCTTAAAACCCTTTTAATAGATTTGAATCCTGCTGAGAAAGTATTCTTTTTTTTTACATCTCCAAAAGGTTAGCAATGTGAAGATGGTACTGAGAACTCTGTCCATCTTTATGTCCAGTGTGGGCTCTTCTGTTCCTTTTTTATCTCCTTTGTATCTCTCTTGCACATAGGGTTAAGCTTCTAGAATAAAGATTTGTCTATTGCTCTTTTCTCGTCATATTTAGCACAAAGGGGTCATATGTGAATCAGCAATGACACTTTTCATTATAATAAGCTCAGGAAAAAATCCGTAGAGGAAATAGCACAGTTAGAGTGATAGAGAGACCACAATGACTTGGAATGCATTGTTTTGAGCTTGCAGGAAAAGGCTGCTGTGATGAAATTGTGAAATGCATCAGCCATGACAGTACCAGTGAAGTGAGTGACAGTAGTGTTATTAATGTGATAGAATTAAGAAAGAAGTAAAAAGACAGAGGAGAAGGGAGAAAGAGGCTTCCTAAAGGACATTTTAACTGCCTTGAAAAGAGAGAACGATTTCTGTGATGGGGAGTATGATGGCATTACCAGTAATGTGTGGAGAGGCAGTAAGACTTCCCAAAGAATATATCCCACTTGGCCTCCAGAAGTGCTTTGACTGTTACACAGAGTCTGAACATTGCCCTGTACTGACTGGAGTGAGGAGCAGCACTAGTGTGGATCTCTGAGGCTGCAGGAAGGGTTTAAAAATTAGGATCTTGTGCCCAGGTGGAGCACCGTAACCATCCTGAGGTCCAGGTGGAAAGCTGGAGATCCCAAAGGATCTGTTCTTCACATAAATTGATGAAGAGTCTATCAGTAGATCTCCTGGGAACTGAGGAAGGAAAGTTTCTACACTATTTCTTGTTTTCTCTTCTGTTTCCAAGAGTGTTTTAATAGCCTTGAAAAGGGCTGGATCCTCAGAGATCCTGGGCCCAACTTAAGAGCTGCCTGGGCAGTGAGTCCTGATGTCTGGATGGATATGGGCGCTGTCTGAATTGGTCTCAAGAATTTTCATCTCAGTCCTTCCTGGACCCCATAACTCATCTACTGCCTTCAAAGGACAGGTTCTGATATCTTCAACATATTGTGCTCAGTGCCATGAATATGAGCTATTATTTTACACACTATTACCAAGTAACTGTCATAAAATAATTGGCTATGTGCAAGCTCTTTTCTTTCTGCCAAATAGAAATAGAAGAAGATGAGAATTGGACAGACTTGGCCACTAATGCTTAGGGAGATGAAATGCTTCTTCAGTATATGATTCAGATTGCAGATTAAGACTCTGAAATTTTGGTGTGGGTGTGTGAGACAGATGTCTAAGCCCCTATTATAATCAATCTAGCCAATACATGTTTCCACACAAGCAGATGTGTAATTTCCCATTATTGTCTACTCAAAACCAGTCAATGCAGTTAGTGGAGCCTGGAGTGCTATTTAGCTCATCCTGAGTAGATACCTAGGGCTTAATTCAGTTGCCTGAAGATAAACATCTGGTGACATTTGGGGATCTTGGGGCTATTTCACCTGGACTCCAGCTGTTCCAGGGGAGCTCTCGTAAATCTTGGGTACCGTCTGCCAGCCCTGTGCAGTCTTGGATAACCTAGAGAATTCAGATGGCGCTGTATATCTGTGTTTAGGTAATTGAATCCCATCCCTGCATTTTGTCAGCAAAATAGGTCTCTACACTGCCTAGATGTTTATTGAACGTAACAAAACTTTAAACAATCAACTCACATGAAAATATCTATATTAAACATATATTCACCTCAAACTGAATCACTGGCAAGAAGTCTGGCAATTTAGGAGAATTCAGTAGCACTTTATATTTCCCTTTTGCGTATTACTACTAAAACAATTGGGAGGCGGGGACTTAAGGAGAGACAGAGGAAAAAACGATGCACCTGTCTAGTGTTGAAAATTGAGACAATTCAGGTGTCAGGCTAGTACTTGTGAATTTTAAGAGCTTCTGTAATTAGTCTTACATTAGAAGACAGTAATTAGCATGTGGGTAAAAGTGAGTACTAGTCTCTTCACCAAAAATCTGGTTTAAATTAGATTTGCACATCTACAATTTTTCTAAATCGAAAAGTATTTGAAGCTGTGGGTGGGCCTTCTTATCACTAAATTGCAAGCTGGGGAATTCGTGCATAGACGTATAGTAAGGTCTATAGTCTTAGCCTCTCTTGGGCTAAGACAAGGTAACAAGATGATGCTCCAAATGCCAAGGAACTTAAAGCAAAAGACTAACAGAGTGGGGAAAAACTGAGCAAGCTTCCACACTGTTTTTTTTTTGTGTTTTGAGAATCAAAGAGGCTTCAGAAGTCATTGTGTAAAAGAATACCAATATGGAACCAACTTCTGTTTGTTGTGTGAATCACTAGACATTCCAAGCATGATGAATTTTGTCCTTATCCTTTATCCAACGGGCCTGTAAGGGCCAGTTTTCTGGAAGAGTCACAGCAAACAAAATTAATTTTGTCAAATATTAATTTGGATTAATTTTGATAAATCATCAATTAAGGCTAAAAAATCATATCAGTCAATGCAATACAATAAAAAAAACAGCACTGAAGAATATGTCTCATCACCACTGAGATTTATGGATAGGGTGATGATAGATTTTCCCCTCAAACTCAAATTATGACATGAACCAGTGAATCAGAAGGTGCAGGATAATACCAAGATACACTAAATGAAATGAATAGAATACAAATAAATGAATGAATGAATTAATTAATTATTTATTTTTGGTATAGTGTAGTGTTTTGTTTTTTTATTCCTTTATTTGTTTTTGTTGAAGACACAATTCTAAGGTCTTTTTCTTCAGCAAGCGCATGACTCCAAATCACCAGGATCATCTCTATTCAGTAAAACTTTCCTTGCTCTTCAGCAATGTCAATGTAACAAGACTGTTTTGTGAGTGTGTGGCTTTGCTCCATGTTGTTCATGCTCTGTGAAACCAGGGACTGGTGCTGGATGTTGGCACCAGCCTGGTGTTTTAATGCAGTGGTCTCTGTTTTTATGGTCCCTGGCACCCATGAATGTATCTAAAGAAAAAGTTCAACCCAGGCTGTGTTCTGCATTCCTTCATAGCCAAGAGGAGGGACCCTTTATCAGGGAGTGTAGTGATAGGGTGAGGGGTGATAGTTTTAAATTAAGAGTGTAGACTTAGAGTAGATATTAGGAAGAAATTCTTCACTCAGCGGGTGGTGAGGCACTGACACAGGTTGCCCAGGGAAGCTGTGGATGCCCCATCCCTGGAAGTGCCCAAAGATGGGGGGGCATTGAGCAATTTTGCTCCCAACCTAGTGGGAGGCGCCCTGCCCATGGCAGGGGTTGAGACTGTGTAGGTTTTGCAAGTAAATGTGTATGCATACAATGACCTGGACCAAGGAAGTGACCTAGCTAGAAAAATCAACCCACCAAAAAAGATACATGAAAAAAAAAAAAAGTTATTTTCAGCCATATTAGTACGATGACAGTACCAGTACTCAGTACAAAGGGAAGTCATGGCACAGGATGTAGTAGCAGGTGATAGGTTTGGTCCTACTGTCCCAAAGTCATACCAGTGTGAGTGTGGACAGTATTTCATTGTACTAAACAGAATCAGTACAGTAGTGAGAAATCTGAGAACTTTGCTTGGGTCCATAATAGAGCATAACTCTATCCAAGAAAGTTAAGTTTTGCAAGGAAGTTGCCTATAAACTAGCTGTATTACATGTGGTGACTTTGACACAAAGCATCTCAGTTTTCTGCATTCCCTTATTCTAGACATGTAAGACTGGTGAGCACAGCACAAAAACATTTTAACCTTTTTTTATTTTTTTTAATTTTTTTTTTTTTAACTGGACAGGTAATAATTATAAACAGTGGTGGAGACATCTCAGGATAGAAAAGCCCATTGAAGGCACTGTGAGAAGGAAATTGTTTTGAGGGGTCCATGAAACAGAAGCTTTTACTTTGAAGTCTGTCCCAGCAGTCACTTCAAATTTAAAGATGACGTGCTTGTCTAGCTATAAATTTCATTTTGGGTAGCTCTGACATAGCAAGTAGTATCATGAGATGTCCAACTTTTGAAAGGCAATTGGAGTCATCTTTCCATTTTGATGCCTACAACATGACCCAAGACTTAAAGAAAAAAAGCTCTTAATTTAGCCATAAGATCTGCTTTGATGTACCTGGTATCACTTTAATGGGTGCCCAGGTAGTAGCTCATTTGCTCTCTATTTCACAATTTGTACCAGATTAAAATTGGAATTAATGTGATGGAGACTTTAACATGAAGAACTGCCAATGCTTAAAAAAAGAGTTGGATAGAAATTACTGAGTGACCACAAATCTGAGAAAGCCTGACCCCATCCTGTTTTTTTTTTGTTTTTTTTTTTTGGGGGGGGGGAGATTTTCAGAGAATAAATAAATAATCTATATGTCTTTAATTCCTCGCCAATAAAGTAAAATTTCAAGGTTAATGCCAAGCCTCAAAACCCTGGTATTTAAAAAATATAATTTTTTTTTTTATATAAAAAAAGTTATTTGCCACACATCTCTGACAAAATGTTCCATTCTGCAGCTTTACATCTTCTGTTTTTCAGTCTTTCAATTTTTATTTTTTTTTTCTCCTTTCACTGATGATTTGTACAGATCTCTTGGTCTGAAAGGCAGGTCAACAAAGATTAAGGGGAATGGAGCAACAAGAGAAGCTGGGACACGATTTTTCCATATCTGCATTGCATAAAAATGTGCCCTCCAGGTCACACAGGGGAGAGTATTACACAAGCTATCACATTTTATAGCAGTCACACAGGTTCTTCCCAAGAAGAAATGGCACTGCTCTGTTGTCACAATATGCTACAGTAAAAGATAAACTTTTTTTTTGTGAGTGTGTGTGTGTTTTTAATATATGTATTTAAAAATTAAAAAAATAAAAATCTACTGCAGATCTGCAATAAGCAGGTGTTTTTATGTTTCCCCTTTGAGTGAGACATAAAATATGAGATTAAGGTGTTAGGGAAATACTGAAGTGGGAAATCACAGTATCACAGACCGGTTGAGGTTGGCAGGACCTCTGGAGGCCATCAGGTCCCCCCCACACACACCCCAGCAGGTCCACCCCAAGCTGGTGGCCAGCGCCATGTCCAGGTGGCTTTGGGAGATCCCCAAGGAGGAACCCCCAGCACCTTTCTCGGCAGCCTGTGCCAGGCCTCCAGCACTCTCCCAGCACAGTTGGGCTTTCTGGGGGTCAGAGGAATATCCTGAGCTTCAGTTTGTGCCCATTGTTTCTTGTCCTGGCACTTGGCACAACTGACAAAAGCCTGTCTCTGTCTTCTTTGCACCCTTCTTTCAGGGATTTACAGATGTTGATGATATCCCCCTGAGCCTCTCTTCTCCAGGCTGACCAGGCCCAGCTCTCAGTCTCACAGGAGGTGCTCCAGGCCTTTCATCATCTTCGTGGTCCTTCAGTGGAGTCTCTCCACTGTGTCCACATGTCTCTTGCATCCGAGGGCCCAGAACTGGACCCAGCACTCCAGTGCGGCCTCACCAGTGCTGAGTAGAGGGGAAGGATCACCTCTGTCAACCTGCTGGTGATACTTTGCCTAGTGCAGCCCAGGATATCTTTAGCCTTCTTAGCAACAAGGGCAAATTTCTGGCTCGTGTTCAACTTGGCGTCCACCAAGATGCCCAGGTCCTTTTCTGCAAATCTGTTTTCCAGCTGGGTGTCCTTAGCATCTCCTGGTGCCTGGGGTTGTTCCTCCCCAGGGGCAGGACCCAGCATTTCTCCTTACTGAACTTCATGAGGTTCTAGTCAGCCCATTTCTCCAGCCTGTCCGGGTTCCTCTGGATGTCATCACAACCCTCCTGTGTGTCTGCCACTCCACTCAGTTTTGTGTCAGCCTTCTTCTTTGAAACACAAAGTCACTGGGAAAAAGGACTTTCCTTTCTTATACATTGTCACAATTCCTTCTGAGTGTGACTGCACCTTTCCTCATATGTAAAAAAGCTGACTAAGGGGCTAAGTTTATTTGACACACCATATGCTATGGAGAGTTCAGCCAGCTGTTGGCAGTAATCAGTTATGGCACAGGGCTGGAACCCAACCTTTAAGTCTTGTTTATGCAACATACAGGCTATGTGTCATTGAACAATTCACTCAACAATTCATTGCCCAAGCTGTTTTGTAGATTTGGCCACACAAAGCACCTGACATAAAGTTGCTAGATGTTTAGAAGGAGTGTTTATGATCGTGAACGACCAAACCCACATCTCAGTTTTCACTGCATCCTCACAATTTTACCTGAAAGCCAATCTGCTATGTCTGGAGGTGCATCATCCTTTCCTTGCTCTTGGGCAAAAAGCCTCACTCTAACACTTCTCTGCTCTGTATTTGTAACTAGCTGAGAATGTGCTTGGCACAGGCTGTCACAGGGGTGTTTGTGCTAATCTGTAAAATCAGGAAAAAATAGTAAAATGGCACTTCCTGCCAGCACAAGGATAAATCCTTTGACAACCATGAGGTGCTGGGGAACTTTGTGTGCATTACAGGTGCATAGGACAGAGGAGAGATGGGTGGGAAGAGTAAGCTCCCCAGCCAGGTGCCACATCTTTCACCTGCAACATGGGCACCTTTAGGAGGAATCAGCGTTTGTTCTGTGTCTCCACCAAAACTCCACTGAACTGCTTTCAAGCAACAACAGACCTAAAGCATTAAAAGAGTGGTTAATGATAAGGGGGTAGGCAATGGTTCCCTTAACAAAATGGTGAAACATAAGGGGAATAATACTTTCTATTAGTCCTTGTTAGAGTTCATTTCTGTAGCTGCAATAATCAGAACATGAAACCTTGTCTGTATTCAGGACAGCCTTAAAGCTTGTAAAAAAAATGCTCATGACATTTTGCTGTGCCTATGCTCTCACTGCCCTATTTTCTGGTTAATTATAACTGTTGCTACTCTAGTCCACACCTCTTACCAGGGAAGGCTTTAATGTACCAGCCAGACCCCAGAATGGGAAATAACCTTTAATATAATGTCACATATCAACAGTTTTCCAGAGGGAGGTCTCTATTTTGAGGTTGTAAATCGAGCTGAACCTAATGGCCCTGTGTTTGCTTAATGTAGCTGTTACCAACATGATCATTAGGGACAAGGCAACAGATGACTAGCTAATGACATTCAGCAGATGATGAAATTGAGACATGATGTGCTGAAGAATGGTTTCTCAAAATAGGGTTTTAACAAGCTGCATGTTCATATGATGAAATGGGAAAAGTGCTTACTTTTGAGATTTCCAGAAGAAGAGTAAACATGAAAACCTGTCATGGGCTTATTTAAAGGAACTGTCTGCTCTGGGCTTCTTAGATGGTGGGTTGTTTGTGTGTGGCAGCTTGTTTTACTTTGAGATGAAACACTGGCTTTGCTAAAGTCCAATTGTGATTTCATGGCTTTCATTAACAATAGAGACTGAAGGGTATAAGTCCAAGTTGGACATACACAACCCTCTTAACAAAATAAAATTAGATATTGCTAGAATATATATAATAACAAGAGCAAGAAGTTGTTGAAGTATTGTACTGGGGTACAGTTCAACTGTGGAAACATAGATATCTGTGATCAAGGTGGTGTATCTGATGTGTTTTGTTGGGGCTCTCTTGCAGTTCTGTGAATGGGATCACAATTCATCTCATCCTAAAATGGACATCCAAAATAGCCCCTCTGAGCTGCACCCTAGAAGTTTATTTTCACTGTCTGACTACAAGTGAGGCTGGGGTGACTGCATCACGGGTAAATGCTAATTACGAGTGGTGATCAACACATGAGTTGAATCTCATCACAGTAATCAGGGATGGTTTAAGTAATCAAAGGAGATGAATAGGCACGTCATCTGACTAGATTATCTGGATATAACCTTTACTTCTCTCCATTCAATGTACGTGAAAAACAGGCTCAGACAGGCATGCTTAGCAGACAGGTTAAAACACTCATTGCTGTCTTGAACTTCGATGTCACTGCAAGTGCGTGGATACCTCTTGGGTGTCACAGTAAGAGGTGTGATTAGTGACTGTTGATCTGGTGACAGCAAGGATAATGTTTACTTTGGTTCAGACTGTGTAAGTTTACTGGGGAAAAGGTGTATTGCAGAGAATATCATTATTAGCTATGGCTCTATGACTGAAGTTCACGAGAAGTTGCCAAAGGGACATATTTTTATGGTCCTGAAAACAAAGTAATAATGGGAACATCACAAAAATATGTACTTTTAGTAACTTCTTGCTAACAAGAATGACTGATCAATCAAACCGGACAGTCATGTCTTCAATCAAAGGCCATTAAAAGCCTGGGCTCCTCTTTGTAATCAACCCCTCCCCAAAAGGGTATTTCAAAGTTTAAGTGAAATCCTTCCTATTTCAAGGCAAATACTAAGTTGAGGAATGAGTACTCTGCAGAAATTGTTTTTAATTAAATGACTCTCTCTCTCTCTCTCTCTTTCTTTTCCTTTTAAATTAGCAAACATCTTGAATAAGTCTGGTCTGACAAGAATAGAGCCCACTGAAATGACAGAGGTACAGTGTGTGGCAATGGAGAGAAAAAAAAATCACCCACCCTGGTTTTAATGAAGCAAAACATTCTTTTAATGCCAACTGGCTAATTAGTAACAGGGACAATTTCTCCCGTGCAGCATAATTATCAGAAACAAGGCCAGAGGGCAGCTCACATATCCCATAAATGTAAATATTCTCTCCATATCACAGCAGAGCTTGCCAGGTAGAGAGACAAGAAGAATAATCTCAATTGTCAGCTCTTGTGTGGCTCTATGCTGAAGTCCACGTTTTCCACGCTCTGGGGAAATATCTCCCAGGGCAGGACTTCAACAGCAGCAGGAGGTTTCTGAAGCTGGTCCTGGAGCTGCACATCCACGAACAACCCAACATGCATTGGGTGCTCGGTCTCCAAATTACCTTCCCCTTCTGCCAACACCAGTCACTCAGAGGGACTGAGCTGTCAGCCTGGAGTTGCCAACATAAACTATCAATGAAGCACATATCTGCTGTATGTCATCGTTAACTTCCAGCCATCACCAGGGTGCATCATCAAGAACTTTCAGAATAAACATTTCACATGATAAACCTGCTTATTCTCTACGCACTGAGAGTACAGAGCCTGCCAAAAGATTTGATTGTATGGTACAAAATTACTTTGGCCTCAACTTTTGAGGTTTCCTGCTGAGCTTCCGTGTGGCAGATTGGGCTCAAAACCACTGTAAAAAATCTTTCTTTTCTGTTATGATTCAGCTGTACTTTCACTGATAGCTTTATCCAATGAAGAATATATTTTGTCTAGTATTTGTACAGTAGCATATGTTCAGTCACACACACACAAAAAATAAATAAATAAAGCTTTTACCAAAATTATGCAAAGCGTAACTGGGAGTATATATCCCAAATATACTGGGATATATTTTGATCCAACTTAATTAACAATCTTTTTCCAATGCCTTCAAAGGGAGATGGAAAAGCTTGAACTCATTAAAAAATGTACTTTACAATTAAATGAAGATGGACAACAGTGACACTGAAAAGATAGATATGTATGTGTTGTTTTCCCAGCATTTATTTTTGAAGAATTAACATATGTAATGCCTAGTTTTATTATCACTGATTTTTAAATTAACTATAAGTTTAGGTATCTTTATGTACCCCAGTACCAATCTCAAATTTCCCTCTGTTCGTAAAGAGCTTAAAAAGATGCATTATTTATTTATTTATTTATCTTTAAGAAGCTGGAGTTCAAACTACATACTCGAAGGCTGAACTAGAGCTGTTTATCACAATTTCTGATTCACTGCAAATGCTGAAAATTTGTGTTCTAACTTTAAATTAGAAAACAGTTTTCAAAAATTCCAGTGTAACAACAAAATCTGTTTTTCATCTGTTAACATAGTGATGCCTTTGTTTGGAATATTGTGCGGAATACACTATCATGTAATTTGCATCATGCAGAAGTCTAACAACATTGTAAGTATTTGCCTGTGTAAGCTTAGCTTCCCTTTCTATCTGATGAAATAAAATTCAACCATATTTTTTGTCTGTATTAGTACTTTTTTTTTTCTTTTTTCTTTTTTTTTTTCCAGAAGACAGTGCTCTTATTCAGTGCATTGATACTATTCCACAGGCCTTCCACAGGCCGCAGCCTCCATCAGTGCAGGTCCACCTGCTCCACCGTGGTCACCTCCACGGGCTGCAGCGTGGAACCCTGCTCCACCGTGGTACTCCATGGGCTGCAGGGGGACAGCCTGCTTCACCATGGGCCTCACCACAGGCCGCAGGGGACTTCTGCTACAGCGCCTGGAGCACCTCTCCCCCTCCTTCTTCACTGACCTTGGCTCCTGCAAGGCTGTTTCTTACTCCTCTCACTCTCCCAGCTGCTGTGTGGCGCAGCATTTTTTTCCCTGTCTTAAATATGCTCTCACAGAAGCGCAAACAACATCACTTACTGGCTCGGCTCTGGTCAGCAGTGGGGCCCTTACCTAACATGGGGCAGCTTCTAGATTCTTCTCACAGAAGCCACCCCTATGGCCCCCTGCTACTAAAACCTTGCCACATAAACCCACTACATGGTGTTGCATAAACTGCTCGGACCAAGTTCAAAAGAGTATCCTGGGAATCAAATTCAGTGTTTCATATTGGGATCCACAATATGTAAAAATTGGCGTGGTTCAAACATCCAACAGGGCATATGAAAGGGCAGATGTTCGTATATGTAGGTTCTGACATGCATCCTGAGGCAAGAGTCCTTCTGAAAGGATGTTTTAGAAGCGTTTTTTTTTTATGTTTGGTGGCCCTGAGGCGGGTCTACAGCAAGAGTTTTATCCCAAGAATCTCCTTCACCCATTCCCCAACACTGGAGCTGCTTTACTCCCAGCTTCCCTTTACTTCAGATCACACATCTCAGGCTGGTGCAAAATATCTTCTGGCTATTTGTCTTGTTTGTCCTTCCAAGTTTGTCTCTGCCTATGGGCAGTGGAGACAGACAATAAGTTGCAGAAGAGATGAAAAGTAAGCAAGAGAAATTAAACTACGGTGCACATGGTGTGTAACTGAGGTTTGAGACTATGTTTAGGTTTATTTGAGCTGCTTGTGTAAATTCAGACAATTTATATAAAAAAATGTATAAATTCATTATGGCTTGTGCTATAGCGACTTTCTGGTTAATGGATTCTGGTTAGGGCTCTCCCCTGGATGAGGGAGATTTAGCTTCCAGTCTCAGCTCCGGCAATTTCTTTTTAGTATGTGCTAAAAATCTATCTGAAAACACATACAAATTTATTGCCCCCCAGAGCTACTCTCTTCTTTACTACTTGGTGCAGAAACAAGCTTCTCCTTGCATGTTGTCACTCTGGGCTCCTGACCCTTGCATTTATGTCTGCACAGTGTCCACTCTCTGTCCACATCACACTTGAAAACTGGTGTCAGAAACACTGCCCTGAACCCATCTGGGAGAATGTGTATCCAAACTCCTGGATGAGAGCACTGAGCCTAGGCTATTTCCCAGAAGCTAGCCATCACCGTGTTTCCAACAACAACAAAAACAAACAAACAAACAAACAAAAAACATTGTGTGGTTAAAATAATCCCTTTTTCTTGACTTTTAACTGCATAAGAATTACAGTTCTGCTTTGTCACTGCCATGCCTGAGACTTAGTCCCCCATGGACTGGTTTATGGCATTTCCTTGACCTCTGGCATCTTGTAGTAACACTATATTATGCCATCAGTTGATCTCCTTGGATTACTGGGTGATGGAGCCAGCATATTCATCACACTCATTTTCCATGCCTGAGGTCAGATGGATCCCTATAATTACATGATATTTACCTGATAAACATTTACAGCCTCAAACATTAGTTATTAACACAGGAGGTGGTTGGTATTTGTACTACAGCACTAATTAAATGCTCATTTCCAGTACAGTCATGTGTATTACCCAGAGCACAGAATGAGTTATGGAACTGACACATTTCAGAGAGCAGAAATATTTGCTGGAGGAATATTTCTTCTGAGACTTCTTCTTTCTACTCCCTTTATGGCAAAACACCCTTGGTTTTTAACAGAGAATCATGTTGTTTATTGCCCTTATGTTTAAAATCATAAAAAATATTTGTTTCTGAAATGTAATTGCTTGGAACAAAAAGTGCTGTTTCAAGGCAGAATGATTTTATTTGGGTGGGGTATTTTTTTTTTTTCTTCAAAATGTAACTGGGACCTAAAAAATTTGCCAAGGGAGGAAAACATAAAAGAGAGAATATCTATAATGGAATGGAAACAAAAGCACACATGATTATTTTTTTTTCCCTACTAGAAGTTGTGGAGAAGCAAATATTCAGCACAGCAGGAGAGAAGACACGAGTGCCTGCTCCACTGACCAGTTACCCAGGCCTGTGCTGTATGATTACTCATGGAATAAATCTAGATCACACTTCCCAGTCATTATTTGACTTCCCGGCTCCCTTTCCAAACGCACCAAAGCAGCATGCCCTATTTCCTAGAAGACAGACTTCTGAATAGGGGAATACAGTAAGCATAACTGCCAATTCCACCCCATCTGAATACCATGGAGATGCTATTTATGGATTTATTTATTTATTTATTTATTTATTTTAAATCTATTTAGACACCCTGCAGTCCTTTTTGACCACAGGCAGATGCAGGAGATGCATGTGTGTTATGGAGACCGGTCAGCCTCCGTCTGATCAGCAGATGTCATATCAAGTCGTTCTTGGGAGTGGGGAGCCAGACCTGTGGCCCATGGGTCTTATATATCCTGTGCAAACTGATCTACTGCTTCGTATGCGTATCTGGAAAAACACAGGTTGAAATATTTTGGGTGTGTGTATTTATTATATGTGTTATGTTGACTCTTAGGAGAATTGCTCTGAGAAGGCTTTAATGCTCTATCTCCTAGGAGATATCTGGAGGATGAACTCTGCTGGGCATACATCTGGTCCAAACAGCGGGGAATGCAAACTTCCCACCCTTAATTAGTTTCCATGGGCACTCACAGAGCCTCAAGAGCTATTGTGGCTTTGTTAGGCATCTTGGAAAAGTACTGTATGATGTCAGAAGGTCTAATTCATATCTGTCCTGGAAGTTAAATCAATCCTTATAGGCTGATGAAATCTTGCTGAAGAGGTGCACTATGGGTTACTGGTCATGTTGAATTCTGCTTTGTTTGCACTGTCAACATCCATTTTAAGATCCTTTTTTTTGGCAGGACTACAATGTATGTTTTCACTGACTTCCTATTTCTAAACAAAAGGCATGGCTTACTCCACACCTCTTGCAGTATTTGCAGGAACATTTGTGTGCGCTTTCTGTTTTTTTTTTTTTTTTTTGATCATTCCAGGGCACAGATTGCAAACTAGAAACTGATGAAGCTGTCTATATGTTAGAAACAAACTTTCAAATACACATCACCAAGCTACAAGGGTGCCAACCTTTGGAGTTAAAAAATAGTGCTATCTTAGGCATTCAGAACACCAGAAGTAGGCACCAGATTTCAGCTTTTTGAGGAGAACATTGTAAGTATCCTGAATATTTAATGATTACATGCAAAAAGTGAAAAATATTGTATCGACTTGAAAAAAAAAATCACTGATTTAAAAAATCAACTTGTAGTCATTTATTTTAGAGTCCAACCAGAGTCTTTGGTTCTTGCTCCTATTCATGCAAAAAATGTCCTGAAAATTTTTTACTCTCAAAACTGTGGAGGCTATCCATATTATTCCTCTGCACAGATAAAGGTGTTTCAGGCAGATATTGTTTCCAGGATGAGACTCAAATCCTGATTAATTTGATTTTTCTGAGAGAGTGATTTGACATTTCATAAATGAGTTAAACATTTCCCTACATTAATTAGTAAGTATCCTACAAGTGGAGAAAATGCTTATCAATATGTGGGCTGGCACCATTGAAGGACAGTAGCAGGAAACACAATAATACCAGGCTGTGAATTCCGACCTGCTCCTGAAAAGTCTATTCAAGAAGAGCAGTCTTTTCATGGCTGGTGGAGCTCTGTACAAATATGATAGTCTGCTCAAAGGTTTCCAGAGGGGACTATTAAAATTAGCAGCTCGGTAGCAACCATCCATAGCAAAACCCCTGCACACAGTGCCAGAGAGAAACTGTATGAATTGCCCTCTGCTACTATGCCTCAGTGCAGTTAAGTGCAGTCTATATTATAAAACAGAGAGAGTAATTACTGGTCTTCATCACTTAGATATAATCTCTAAAAGGAACATTTTATATATCAGCTGTAGTAAAAATACAAATTCCGTTTTCAATAGGCATAGCAAAATTAAGACATATTGTTTCCTTAGCAGCAGGTTATGACAATGGATTGCATTTTTTAATTATGTGTAGCTGAAAGAACACCTAACTTTTGATTGAGACAAACCAGGAACAATTTTTTATGTCATGGTCATTCAAAGTGTTAGTGCAAGGAAAGAAAAAGTGGGGGAGATGAAATTATTTAGCATAAGTAAATAAAATGTTGCTGGTTTATATGCCTCATTTTATCTTATATTCCAGTATCTCAAGTGAGATACTGAAATCTTGAAGCCAAGTTTATATTTTGTCTTGCTTCAAAACTGTGGGAATAGGTCTGTTAATTTTGGTTTTTCATTTACATATATTTTACAAGAGATTCACAGGTTTCTCTATAGATAGTAGGACAGGGAGCTGTGAAACACTGAGGAAGACAGACTGTGATGGTGAGATCTGTAGGTCTTTCCAAGACGTTAAACTCTTCCTCGGTATGGAGAAAGCTGGAAGAAAGGCATTTGTTTTTACAAAGTCTGGCTGGTGGATGATGATAAAGATGGGGCCATAACAGTACAATCAGCACAGACATTCTCATTTCTTAAGTATGTTAGTGTTGCTCTTCATCGTTGAACTACGAACCTTTTTTCCTTGCAACATTCATGTAGATTTCTTAATTTATTTCTTCACACTTTTTTTTTTTCTTTCTTTTTTTTTTTTTCTTCTGTGCTTCATTAAGATAGATAGGGTATTTCCCCATCTCTGCTGACTCAGCAACATGACAGACTTCCTGAGATGCTGAACAAGATTGAAATCATTATCAAAACCAAGATTTTTAGGACTGAGGAACTGCCTGCTCAGTCATCACATTAAAAGCACCGAGCCGTGGAACAATCACTGTTTGGAAATAAGTGAGTCCGTAATAATGTCATGGACCATTCATTAGACTGCATGGAGCATAAGAAAATAGGCCCAGAGGACTGTGCAATAAACATTATTATAAGCAAATGCCAGCTGCCAGGAGGAGGGAACCAGCACTGCTGTGGAAAATGGTTAAATTGCAAATGTCATTTTAAGAACTGCAAACCTGACAGAAAGACAAATCATGCCAAAAAAGTAATAAACTTTAGACAATTCATTATTTATGTCTGCTGGAAGGGAATATGCTGAATGTCCTTAAAGAAATACAAAAGCCTGCTTGTTCTCAGTATGTTATTTCCATAATAAACACCCCTCCAGGGTTCTGTGCAACCATATTTTTATGAAACAATTAATAAGGCTTATTCATCTTTCTTATTGTTATTTTTTCTTACTTGTTAATTTTGCTGTAACAGTCAACACCTGGGACAATCCAATCCTTATCTTCCTGTTTCCACTAAGGCAAGACGAATTCTTTCCCATGATTCCGCCAGGCAATCTGTACCAATTAGTTTTTTTTTTTTTTGTTTTTTTTTTTTCAGTTGTATCAGTTAATGGAAAAATTCTTATTAACCTTTACATTAACTGGATTCAGGCCTGCAATAGATAAGAGTCTCTTCCTCTCTATTCACCATGGAAGAAATTTGCACTGAGCTAACAACACTTATCTTACCCAACTGCAATGATTGCTATTGCGATAGCATGAGATTTGCTGGCCATAGTCCCTACTATACCTCAAGTTCATATATCACAGACTTGGCTTGAGTTGCTGGTAGTTGGTAATTGTAAAAGAAATCCTTTCAGTCTTTGCCATATCTGTTCACAGTATTGTCAGTTCCTGCCAAAAGTATATGTATTAAATCTGTGGCCTGGATACATAGACTAATAATGAAAATGAGATCAAACCATTTAGACTGCTTATAATAATAATATAAATTAATGCTTTATTTATTTATCTATTTATTTCTATTGCGATTTGTAGGCTCAACAGTTGATGTTGCCATGGAGGGTATCTTGACCTTATTTCCCTGGCAGCAATTAACTTCTCTTGAATATGATGGGCAAATTCAGTCGTTGCACCTCAATCAACCACAGCAAGAACTTAATTAACTCAGAGCATTGGTGATATGCATTGAACAACCCATCATCTGACAGTCAGTCGCAATAAGACAAATATCTAATCATCCCCGTCGCTTCTCAAACTGTTAATGAAAATGTGTAGGCTTATGGAAGAGTCACTTTCTAGTAAAATGTTCCTTAACATTTTCACCTCCTGTCTGAGCAATGCCAACTTTTATTCTTGTTACTAGCCTTCTGAATGAGCTGTAAATAAAAATTGATCTATCAGTCAGTCAATGACAAAAAGTTTGAGGATGTTCAGGCCTTTCATTGCTTACCTTTTAATGCTAATCTTGCAAGGAGTTCAAGTTTTTTAAGAAATAGTCACACAAATGAGAAACTCATCTTGATGTCTCACATGCCTGTTTAATCTAAAGAAAGTCCCTGGGATCTCTTGGTCCAAAACACAACAGGGATATATTGTGAGTCCTGAACACCAGAAAGTAAACAAAATAAACGAAAATATACTTTTTCTAAAATATTCTTAATTTTAATTTGTCCTAATCATTTTGAAGACCTGACTTAATTGCTTAGATCTAGCATTAATGCATATTTTTAATTTGAAGATTAGGACTAAATAAAGGGGTCCTAACCCACTGTTTGCAGATTTTTTTTTCTTTCCTCATAGTGTGCAACATTCAAAAGCCCTAAATCTGTACAACAATCTGTGCAGTTTGTTCAGTTTTCCTCCAGGTCATTTTTAAGGTTTTCTTGTGTAAGTTGTCTAAATGAAAATAAAAAGGCAGAGAGAGTGAGACTAGAGGTAAATAGAGAATTTTTTTCCTCTCATCCTTACTTTCCTTTCATTTCCTTGTCTTTTCCTCTCCTTCTTCCTTTTTTTTTCTTTCTTTTTTTTTTTTTTTTTTTCCATTTTCCTTTCTCCCTTCCCATATTCCCACTCAGTGTTATCCTTGTATATCCTCGTTTTGGTATTTCCCTTTGCACTGCAGATAGCTGCAGATAGTTCTTCTTATATGTCATGTTTCATATTCCTTAATAGTGAAATAAAATGAACGAATGACTAAATAAATTTCAAGAGAAAAAAAAAAAAGCTTGTAAAAAAATCATTCTGATTTAAGTTAAATTTGGCTCAGAGAAAAATAAAGCTTCAAAAGGGCTTGAAAAGTTTTGATGCACTTTTTGAGTGTAAGATATGAAGCACTTCACATTTCTGCTGGACTAGATTACTCCTCTGTCATAAGGGGCAGGAGGAAACACCTAGGAAACAGTTTTTCTAGGAGAAAGTACTTGCAATACATGTAATTGGGCCCACTGAAGAAACATTCATGCTTGCTGCCTTTCTCTTAATAGGTCATTACATAATCCAGGTTATCAAATAGATTGAAACAATTTTTCTTGGCACTGGCCTTTGCAGATGGGAACTGAAAAAATTCTACTTGAACATTATCACTGCAACATTAAATATTATAAACTTAATCCTCTCTGAGCTGACATTCCTGTGGGTCTGGCAAAAAGAGAAGGAAGGAAATTCGTGCATGAATTGTGGAATAATATCTCTTAAGATACAGCACAGTTTTGTGGTTAGCAGCAGAATCCCTCCAACCTAAATGCAGTCCTCTGAAAGCCAGAAATTTATTATAAGACAGTTTTAGGGCAAAGTTCAGTCTGAAGTTAAGACTTCTACGTTTGTGCATATGCAAAATGGATATGCATATTGATTCTGGACACTTTGTGTCCAGAAGCAATAAAACTGTATGACAGTGATACCTAACGGTGAATTGGATACACATCCCCTGCTTTTTCTCCTATGTCCATTGCCACGATGCACAGTTGACCCTTACCAAAAGGAAAAATGTCTCAACAGGAATGTATATCACTTCTATAGTCCTTTTTTCTCTCTGCCACTCTTTCAGGCAGTGTCCTCTCTGCTATCCTGTCTGATTACACACATTTTGCAAGAAAACAAAAGGGTGCTGAGCATTAATTAAGGTCCTTCAGAAGTAGTGGGAAAAAAACATTCAACAGATGGAAGCTGAAGTGGGTGGAAACTCACTCCGTTTTGGAAAACAAACAAATGAACAACCTAAAATCCCCTCTCATTTACTATAATCTGTTTTCTGAACTGTTGGCAGTCTTCAAGATTTCTTACAGAAGCCAAATTAATTTACCTTCATCTTGCACAATGTTCTAGGGGAAATAAGTACAGTTTCAGGCAGGCAATTAAGAACTGTACCTTTCAGAGCCCGGCTAATGCTGTGAATATTTTGGTAGAGTTACAGACAGAAAGCTGCCTGGTTGCATTGCAAGCATAAACAATAGTTAGATGAGACTCAACCACAGTGAAATTCCAGCATACAAATGACAAAGCCATGAATATCAAATAAACTTGCAATGTTTGCTGCTGTTGTAGCCCAACTGGTGTCTTATCACAACAGACATGCCCATTTTTTAAAAGGACTGCTACTGTTTTCTGATTTAAACCTTCAGCTTACAAAGTAATGAGGTTTATCGTAATGTGATTTAAGGTATTGCAGATCCCAGGTGTCTGCTTCACGCCTGTAGCAGATGGTTTTGTCCCCAAGGTGGAGGAAGCATGATGGCATACATCTCTAAAATTAATGTGGGTTTCTGTTTATGTGCTGGACTATGAAATTCAGTGGCTATAAGAACACACCTGCCTTCCATTCTGCTGTGTCTCTCTGAGGGACTCTAGAAGAGGGACAGGGTGAACATGGACATCTGGGGTTTGTAGATTCTACAGTAAACCTCTCCCAAACAATGAGAGATGTTGGGCAGCCTTGTTCTAACTGATACAGGAAGATTTCATGCACACAGTGAAGCAGATACTTCACCCACATTTCTTAACATAGAGAAACACCAAGTATGTAGCTCTTGTGATCAAATAGTGCTCAGAGGAGAGCTATAAAGCTGTCAATATTTACCTTTACTTCTTCTTGTAGAAGTGTAGAGTCAAAAATGTAGTTAACAATTATGAAATACTGGTTTGTTTATTACCATCCTCTTGTGTGTCTTTCTTTCCATTGCCACAGATATACAATACCAGAACTACCTCTAGTCTTTTCTGATAATTCCTCTTTTAATACTATTCAATAGTTTAACATTACATTTTAATATTTTTCACTGGTACTTGCTTTGATCTTTAAAGAATCAAGCCACAGATTTTTAAGACAAAACATTTCATGCCATAGCTCTAAGTGGAGCTTGTTACATGTTTCTTTTCCCTTTTCCAGTCAAATGTACTTTCAATGTTATCACTTACCAACATTGTTTACTAGATTTATCCCTAAAGGATGATTTTTTTTTTTTTTTTTAAAGAAAAGATCATAGAATCATAGAATCACAGAATGGTTTGGATTGGAAGGGGCCAGCTAATGCACACTCTTCAACATTCCCACTCTCAGTGTGCAGTCTCCTCCCGTGCCAACTGCTGTGCCGTGCTCTGGTCCTTTGCACTCCCTAGGGACAGGTTTTGTATGTTCTACCCATGCCTTGTTGGGTGCTGGCAGCTCCATTTGCTCCCTGGGGTTGCCTCGATGCAGAAACCCCTTTGCACATGGCTATTGCCTTTTTCATTGCAGAATGGGCCTGCCCCGGAGCTGATTGCCTCAGTAAATGACTGTTAATGGCAGTTATGTCCCTTTTAAATGTTCCACCACCACTGCTGCTGGCCCTAACCAAGCCTTGATCATCTAATTCCACCTCCTTGCCTTGAGCAGGGACACCTCTCTCTAGATCAGGTGGCCCAAAGCCCCATCCAGCCTGGCCTTAAACACTTCAGGGATGGGGCATCCACAGCTTCACTGGGCAACCTGTGCCTCACCACACTTTGAGTGGAATTTCTTCCTTATATCTAATTTAAATCTAACTTTTAGTTTAAAACCATTACCCTTGTCCTACCATTACACCCCCTGACCAAGAGTCCCTCCCCAGCTCTCCTGCAGCCCCCTTTAGGCCCTGGCAGGCCGCTGTGAGGTCTCCCCGGAGCCTTCCCCTCTCCAGGCTGAACAACCCCAACTCCCTCAGCCTGTCTCCACAACAGAGGGGCCCTCTTCCAGTCATCAGGAACTTCATCCAACTGCCACAGCTTCTCAGATATGATGGACAGTGGTTTAGCAACTTCATCTGCCAGTTCTTTCAGATATATCTTCTCAGGTCCCACAGACTTGTGCTCCTTTAGTTTCCTTAGATGGCCTCAGACCTGATCTTCTCTTACAGTGGGCTGTAAGAGAAGGGCTTTCTTGTTGCCCTTGATGTCCCTGGCCAAAGCTAAAGCACAGGGCTTGTCTGAGTAGCCGGGGATCTGGTTAGGAAAGCTAAAGCACAGGGCTTTAGCTTTCCTAACCAGATCCCCGGCTACTCAGACAATTTCTCTATATTCCTCCCAGCCTATCTGTACTTGCTTCCACTCTTTGTAGGCCTCCTTTTTCTGCTTGAGTTTGGCCAGGATCTCCTTGTTTATCCATGCAAGTCTCCTGGTGTTTTTGTCTGACTTCCTCTTTGTTGGGATGCAACATTCCAGATCTTGATGAAGATGGAAGAAGTATATTTCAAGGTTAAGGTGCTCCGATCATATGCTGTGATTCATCTCAGACAGTGTCTTTTCTCTAAGAGTTGGTGTTCAACACAAATTAGTTGCTGAGTTTCTCCTACAGTCAGTGATAGCTATGGATCCTCACAGAAGGCGATTCCACATCCAAAAAGATGGGCATTATAGATCACACTTTATCACCTCGTTAATTTACAGGATTGGATACTTCTGATGAACAATCTGAACTGTGCACCCTCATCTCACACTTTAAGAGAGAAATGGATGATTTTAGATGGCTAGCCTGGATTTTAAGCCTAAAGTTTTAAAAGACTAAAATCTGCAAAGATTAATTTCCTCCTTAGTTGCCCTGGTTCATATTTGACTCAATGAATATAAACAAATATCCTTCCATTATTCTCAATTAAGCAATCTATGAGATCTGAGCAGCTTAGGAGAGAGAAACTGTGTTCTTATTTTAGTTTAAGGCATAAATCTATTCTGAAGTTTAAAGTTCACTTTCTTTGACACTTGAGAACAGTAGTGAAATCAACTAATTAAAAATCTGATATAATTGACAAGTCCCTTTTAATTCAGCCCTACCAAACCTATGCAAGAACAATTACAATATGCAAATGCTGATGATCCACCTTCATGCTATTGCCTATTAAATGTCACAGAATGAAAAATGCATTGGATTATCACAGTTTCCTTATTCGTATCATGATAACGCTCTAAAGATATATCAAAATGTCACTTACCTGAACTGGATTACGGACAAAGGAATTGATCCATTTCATTAATACAGGTAAAACAGAGTCTGTTTCATGTCAGCCATGAAGAAGGAAATTATTTAATTAATTTGACTACTATGCATTTCAGAAATTTTCTAAAATTTGCTCATCGCTTTCTATTATAATGACAGGCACAACAATTTCAAACCTTCGAAATACTTAAAATTTGAGCATTTTTCATTTTACTATGAACTGAGATTTGCCTCAGTTTTGTAAAGGCCAGAAAGTATTAATATTTTTATACCATAAAAGTACAAATTTCTTTTCTAGGCAACTAGCTTGTTAGGGGAGAGTAAGTGGGTAGCTACTGTCAGTATCCTACAGTTATGAAGAGGAAGACATAAATATTCTGCAGTGTTTTTATAACTAAAAAGAACTACCAGAAAACATTGCACAAATATGATATTCTGATGTCCACAGGAATGGCAAAAATCAAATCCTAAACCCAAAAGCTGACATAGAAGAAAATTGTCCAGAAATCATATACATTTGTTTGAAGTGAGAATAAGAAATTCAATAAATGACAAAAACAAAACAAAACAAAACAAAAACTGTGGACTCCTCCAGCTTTATGAAATCTGTAACAATGAATGTCTTTGCAGAGGTCTGAACTCCTGTCAAACAGATCTGATCTCACTTTTTCTTTCCTTTGAAAACAAAACCTAAATGAACTGAATTTCTTTCGCCTCCCCTAAAAGCTCAAAAAAACATGTTAAAAAAAGAGGATATCTTTTATTTTTTCAGTTCTAAAATTTTGTTCCAATAATTTATTTATTTATTTATTTATTTATTTAGGTGATTTGACACAGATAGTTATTAACAAAGACGTAAAGAAAATTTTAGCTCCTAAAGAAAAATGGTTTCCTGATCCTGAAAGGTTTTTGTTCATTTCTTTGTTTTTGTTTGTTTGCTTGCTTTTTATTGAGGATGATGGACTCTGTCTTATCATTTCTACCTCAACAGGATTCCTAATTAAATTATAATAAGGATCTGGAGCTGGAAAAGCTTCAGGGGAGGAGTGGCAGATAGAGAAACGAATGGGAAATGAAAGAGAGAACTGCTTATGCCCCAAATTCATTGGAGTCACAGGCTTGGAGGTTTCTAAGAGCAAAGTTCATAACATCAATGCCTAAATTAAAAGGTTAATGTTGGATTTATTCAGACCAGTGTACAGTTTTGTTCATGACTCATCCAGTTTAGTAGTCTTTTTTGTTTTTTTTGTTTTGTTTTGTTTTGTTTCAGACAAATGCTTCTCAGTCGGCTCTTATCCTGAGGGACCTGAAAAGAAATGTATTATTTCCCAGATGTGTTCTTTACAGCTCTAAAATGTGGGCTAGACCATGGAGAAGAATAAGATATTTGTACATATTTATTTCTGAGGACAATTGCCTCATCAGGCACCTCTGATATTACAGTACATGGAGACTACACTCATTTCAATCTCATCTTTGAAATGGTATTAACCTTCTATGAAGACATCAAATATACAATCTGTTCCCCTCAGGGGCTGTACCTCCAAGAAGCTGGTAGAAACCAGGAAAGGGAGAAGACAACTAGTAAGATTCCTTGGAGCTTCTTGAGCTCACACCTGAGAAGCAGATGTTAACCTTCAACACTGGTCTTGGTGATGCCACCACAGATTGGAGCAACCACTGCTCTGGATGGGTTCCTAGCCCTATGTGCACAGTCCCAGTGTTACAACGGGATGAGAGTATAGATTACAAGCATCAGTTGTAATGCTTGGAAATTCCTGTCTCCAGAGCTAATATGTGGAAACTATTGTCTCTGGCATGCACATGCAGTAATTAACACTGTTACTGAAACTCAGCTAAGTTTTTCCCAAATTCCCTTTTCATGTGCTTTAAACTTGAAGCACTAGAACTGTTTACCCCTTTGATAAAAAATCTGTATTTATACCAACATGTTCTTTAAAATACTATCTGAGTCTAGTATGGATATGTCCGTGTTACATATGAACCATTTAGAAAACGAGAGAAAGAAATATGAACTGAGGGGAAGAAAACAGTATATTTCCAAATTGTCATTTCCAGTTGTTTTCTTCATTTGTCATGAGAATAGAAGCTGCAGTTTTGGAGCTGCTCACATCATCTCTCTTATGAGTCTCTTCCTTTAATGAACTCCAAATCCAAACACATCAATTGGAAAGGCTGATGTGGGATCTTTCACAGTGAGAACAGTCAGGGCAAACTAGAGCAATGATGGAATCAGTCAAGAAAAATGGTTGTTTTAACATCTTTCTCAGGGATTCTTTTCCTGTTTATTTGTTTTAAATACATACAACATTACTGAATTCTAAGCTGAGCCCGCCACAGGGAAAAAAAAAAAAAAAAAAAAGAAAAAAGGAGAAAAATTCCCTACAGAAAGCACTGACAAAACCTTTGTTCCACTAATTTCTAAAAGGAACAGTCTAATGGAAAAAAAAATAAGAAGAAAAATAGGTTTTACAGAAATAATAGGCTAGAGAGATGGGGAGATAGATCAGGTGTGCCGACCTGAGCAATGCTAATAAGGTATGAAACTGTGGATTTATTATGGTGGTAAGGGATGTCAGTAGTCTGTCAATATGGAGAATAACTACACTTCAACATATTGCATCACTCAGAAGAAAAAAAACAACCTTGCAACTGGTGATGTGCACAACAACAATAACTGTAGGTTATTTAATAACAGCAGCTCAGTCCAAAAAGAACTGGCACATGACACCTGCCATTTTCCCTGTACTGATTTAATAATGAGATTTGACTTGCTCATATATATAAATCATTTCTAGAGGAAGATTACACCTGCCTAAGCAAGACACCAGATTAATTTGAAAACTGTATGAAATAACTGGAGGCTTTGAAAAAGGCACCTTTAATGTTTTTCTTTGCCAGGAAGATCTATGGAAAAGATAGGGAGAAGGGAACAGACAGAGGCAATGGAATTGTTCTCTTTTGGTGAACACGTATTAAAATCTGCTGCTTTGGGGTTGGTTATTCCACCTTTATTATTATTTATTTAGTACCCTGATATATATTAGTCATAAATACTTGTAGATGTTCACATTTCTTTATCAATTATACCTTATCAGTAGCTGCACATACCAGGAGATGGTTGTGCCTACATACAGGCAAGAGGCCTATGTGAATCCAGTGTATTGCTCTCAAAGCCAAGGAGGTTTATGTAGAAATGTGTCTGCTCTTTGTTTTTCCCCTTTCCACAGGCTTCAATTAAGAACAGGCAAAGCCATCTTAGCTCTTGCCCCACTCCTGCCTCGAGGGTGAGGTCGATCTCAGGTAACTCTTGCCACCAGGTTGCTGGTAAGCAGGCTGAGACACTCCTCTGGTCAGAGGGGAAGGCATGAGTAATCTTCATCAGACAGGATGAATCATCTTTAAGATGCTGTAGTTTTCTGTTGTGACATTTCATATACCAACTTTTAGAATATTTATAGCTAGGTGAAAGGAAGCACAGCTTCAATTATTTGTCCAAACTCCAAAGAGCTCTGACACCAGTGTGGAAGTCTTAATAAGCGATATTGCCATTGTGTTGTCTTCACCGCCACACCAGTACCCTAGCTCAAAAGCAGAGCAATACACTGTAGTCTCAGGGACTTCTAGATCTCTTAATTCCAGAAGATCAATTATATTTGAGCAAAAGAAGAAAAAAGTGCTCTGATTTTTTGTAATGATTTATTTTATTTTTACATGAGAGTGGCAAAATATTTGTTAGCCACCATTCCTCAGTGTCAGAGGGTCTGAAAGGATTTTGCTCAAGATAAAAAAGATGAAAAAGAAAGTTGAAACTCTTTCAGGCAGATACCATGTCTTTCAATTCAAAAAAAGACTGATGGGGGAACATTTGAGATTAAAATAATTTAGGCTGCTTTGAAACCTTGAATGTGTCATCATGTGCTATCATTTCTGCGGAAAGGACTGATTTAACAGGTTTATCTGATCTGTAGGTCCTGGTTCTAGGCATTTCCTATCACGTACCATTAACATTTTAACAGTTATAGCTCTGATCAATGGAAAGAGGTTCATCCTGCTGCAAGGTAGATATCCATAAGGAATCAATGTCTGGAGTTGCCTGTCTGTGCTGTTTTGAATGAGGATAGAAATGTATGGATTATTACTAATTCAATCAATATGATTTCTTTTTAAAAACAACAACAACAAAATATACCATGAATATCTTGTTTAAAGGAAAAGAATGAAAAAAAAAATGTATTTCCTGTGAGTCCATGGGAACCAGTGATGATAAACATTTTCTTTTAGGAAAATGGCTATTTCAGAAAAGTAAATAATAGCAAAAAACTAATTAACAGATTAAGAAACATAGTACAGTCAATATTTGTCTTGGGAGATAAATTTCATTTTCCCTCTCCTTAATTCATAAGATTTACAGTAAAATATTCAAGAGCTCAGAATGTTAGGTGTAGCTGGTAAAAAATTAAGCTGTTTCCTGATTTCACACCCAAGAGAGGAAAAAAATTTTTACCCCTGTCTTTGCCTAAGCTGAGCTGAATATCTCAAACTAGAAGTTTTCTCATTAGAATACTGACTGCCAAACTGAAACTAAATAAAGCAATTCAATATTGTACATATTTATATATATATCTGTATGCATATAAAATTCATTATATAATATATATATATATAAATGTATATATAAACGCAAAACCACCCAATTATCTGCAAGACTTTTCTTGCTGATTAGGCTTTACCAATTTTCCTGAACATAATAACTGTCCAAAGGGACTCTTCAAGATTAAATTGTCTTTCTCTTTGGAGATTCAGTGTAAATAACTAAAGCCTTTAAAGGTGTTTTCATTTAAAATGATTAGTATCCAGCCAAAAAATAAGAGAAGGTAGATGGAATATTCGGACCAGACTAAAGATTGAGTGGATGAGAGTTGAAGCTACTACTTACTGTGATAATTCAAAGCCCAGGGAAGGAAATAAACATGCCTCAGTTGTCTCAGTAGCATACATACTTTGTTTAAATGGAGAAGCAAGACCAGCTCCAGGGAGAAGTTTACACTCCAGATGTCAACCTTACATATGCATCCATACTGGTCTGATGAGAGGCTTTCAGAGAAACTTTCCACACACACTGGATCCATCTCACAAGCTACCTTTCGACAACATGTGGACTGCCTGCAGCCAGCATCTGTCTGCACACTTGGCTCTGGATCTTGCAGGCGCTTATTTTTTGTTGTTGTTTTGTTTTGTTTTGTTTTGTTTAAGCCCAATGCAGCTGGCTGCCAACATGTGCAGCACATACATGTGGACTTGAGTTCAACCTTTGAGGTCACTCTCAAAAACCAGTGAAGTCTGTGAGAAAAGGAAGAAAAAATAAATAAAATCTGGAGCTATTTTAGAGTCCAGTGATGTTTAATTCGGGGGAAGGTGTCACAAAACAAAGGTCACTGAGGACTTCCACATTTGCAAGGCGGGCTTGGAGATTGACCTAATCTAATTTATCATTTTCTGCTGAGCCAGGTTGCTACCATCACTGTGAAGAAGTACAAGGAACTGCTAGCTTAGACTAACGGTAAAATTAATCTGCACCATCATTTAAAGGCCTAAATATTTAGATGTCTAAAACTGAGACTGTGACCATAGGGCCTTTAGTCAATCCAAAGAAATGGGAAATGAGCAATTGCCTCCAAGAGGCAATATATATCCTGCATCTGATTACATGAATGCTGTTCTGGAGGGACCTAATACTCACCTCTGATGACACAGAGACCCTAGGGAGACACCAAATTGCAGGGAGATGACGTCTTCCCTCAGCTTATGTTTCACAGGGAATTCAGACGGGGACTTCATCCTAGGGAGGATTTAGCTCCTGCCTTTGCAGCCAGAAGAAGGTGTTTTAACCAGGTTCGTTGGATTGCCACTTTCCTGAGGACTTCATAGTGACTTTCCCACACTTGCACAGGGGTTCTATTCAAAATGTAAATGTTTTTCCTGCTCTGAGAATCTGTGGCCAAACATAACTGCTATTTGAAACTAATTATTTTGAAATATCTCTGTGTTCTCCTCTTTGCACAAAATGAGAGTCATGCTGATTTTGGGGAGATTTTTTATTTTATTTTTTTATAATGAACAGCAGTTGATGAGTCAGATATATTGAATAGAAGTGCAGCAGTGAGCAAACTAAGAAGGAGTTAAGGAGTAGGAATTTCTTTTAGTAATCTTGTGTGAGAGTCTGGCAGTCTATTTCTGCTGCATGTCAGCACTTTTGAAGGTTTTAATACAATGGAGATTAACAAAAAGTGTTTTATGCTAATTCCCAGGTACAATCCTGCAGGCCAGTATCTGCGGCCAGCGATGCAGAAATTTAGGATCTCCTTCCTAATTTCAGAAAAGTGCAGCTGAGCTTTTATGAGCTGAGAGATGAACCTGGACATTTGGGTTGGATTTCATCTGAATGAAATTCATCTAAATGCAATGTCTGTTCTCTAGTCACTGGTAAAGAAAGGTGTGGGGATGACTAGACCAGACTTACACCTAAAATGTTTAAGTCTTTGAAGTTAGAACAGCTGACTGCTCTCTTAAATTTTCTGGTAGTTATATTTTTCTAAAATTTAATGCAATATTTGTGGCTCTACATTTTGATATTTTCTTCTTGTTCTTTCTCTTCTGTTCTGTACATCAGAGATCTCTCTCTATATATGAATGTTTGTCCTATACTTACTATTTCTATTTCTATTTCTATTTCTATTTCTATTTCTATTTCTATTTCTATTTCTATTTCTATTTCTATTTCTATTTCTATTTCTATTTCTATTTCTATTTCTATTTCTATTATTTCTATTTCTATTTCTATTTCTATTTCTATTATTTCTATTTCTATTTCTATTTCTATTTCTATTTCCATTTCCATTTCTATTGAAATTGAAATTGAAATTGAAATTGAAATTGAAATTGAAATTGAAATTGAAATTGAAATTGTATATTGTATGTATGTTCTATATCCACATTCATATTTTTGTTCTGTATTTAACTTTCTATATCTGTATATTACTGGATGTGAAAAAAAGATTAACTTCATACAAATTACTTAGTTTGTATACTAAACCCAGGTTTTCCAACTAAATTGCCTTGAAAAGAAAAGAAAAAAAAAAAGCCAGATTCTTTGCAACTAGCCTTATTATATGCTGTCTTCTTTGGAGGACATACAAAGAGAAAAATGAGTTTAGGATATCATGTAGCTTTAGTTCTGTTAATTCAGCCTTCTGACAATCCACGGTGTCTCAGTGACTAACTTCATATTCAGCCTGCTCTGTCTAACATGGTCTTGAGTGCCTAATGTGATGACACAAACTTTTTTTCCTTAAATATCAGTCTGACATGAATAACAAGTGGAATGTGATTTCTGTTCATTCACGCAGTCACAGTGCTATAAAAAAACTTCCCTGTGCCACGTCTGTAGCATTTTTGTTATTTCTCTTTTCAGCAATCTGATGGTAAGCTACACGGAATAAGATCAATGTGCTCTTGCTGTGTATGCCTGATTAAGGTTTTGCTTGCTTTTCTATTTTATTCTGCAGCAAAGTCAGTCTCTCTGATACACCACCTATATTGGGAAAGGCAAGTATTATGTACATCATTATTTCACAGTTAAAAAAAGATTGCTCTCATTGCACTATGAAACATTTAGGACAGCATTAGTTAACTTTAGCATTACTAGATTAATAAGAGATTTCTTTTAATTGCCTTCTTTCCAACCAGGAAGAGAACATTTAAGAAGAGTCACTATTTTCAATACCCTGCTGATCATATTTCTTCTAGCCATATCATATCATTGTTATCTTATTTTTATGGCACTAGACATACCAGCAGTAAGTTTAGCCAGAGATTGGTTCTTTATTCTGCTTGATCGATTTTATGAATCTGATTATATTTTGCTTCAAGTTGGTTCAACACAATTGTATCTCAAAGACCCGACGAAGTAAGTCTTCATTTTCCCCTTTCACCAATAAAAAGTGAATTTAATAGCTTCTGGAACATAATTCAAAACCCTGGATTTTTATGTCCTGACATCTGTGCTGATCTAATGTTTGATTAAAAGTCATATCCTAATGACAAATATGTATGCAACTTTGAAAATACTAGGGTAAATTCAGGTCATTTTAAACAAGACTTACAGAGGAGGACAGTTATCATTTTCATTTCAGCTTGTAAAATGCTTTATGATTGTTTGTCTTTTGTAGCATTGTTCACATTTGAGAATTGCCTGGATTTGATAGTAAAATAGTGAAATTGGAAAACAAGAGCACTGATGTTATTTTTAAATCCCCAAAGGCCATTTCATGCCTCTTTGAGTCCTTGTTATTGTAGCAATGACATTATCTGATTGAAAGCATTCAGCAGGCTTATGAAAAGTGCCACCAGCCAAACCCAAACAAAGCCTGTTGCTACTCATTTCAGGTTAAAATTACAGCTGTAAATCCATGGTTGAAAAGACTCCCCTTTTCTCTCTCTCTCTCTCTCCTTTTTTTTTTTTTTTTGGGGGGGGGTGGAGGGGAAGGAAAGAATTTGGAGAAAAATAAAGAGAAATAAAAAAGGTTTTAGCACTTTTTCTTCTAAAAAGAAAAACAACTATAAAAAATAACCTTTGAAAGTAAGAGAAAATGCTAGGTTTGGCATTTATATTTAATCTCTTTTTTTTATATATATTTGCATACATTTAGTTTTAAAATGTATATAACCTGTATATATATATATACAAATAGTTCTCTGAGTATATGTTAAGTATGTAAGAATTTACAAGTGTGAATAATTTGTTCTTTGTCTATGCTTTTCAATTATGTTCCTAAAATAAAGTGTGAATATTGTCCATAAAATACATGCTATCTCTTTATTTAATATGGTATTATTTATCAGCATTATTAATAAAAATGCTTGTTAGTAAATTATGTACCTAATATTATTTAAAAGGAAAGATGATGAGTCAGAGTTTTTATTTCTTCATTTTGGTGTGAACATCATTTCTTCTGATGTTAGTCGCTGCACTTCTCAGTCATATCAGATGTCAGTTAAAGAGAAGAAGTGGCTAAGAGTAGCCAAATACAGTCTTCCTAGAACTTTCTGGGATGTCAGGGATATTCATTTGTTCAGGCCACCCAAGCACTTTGAGGACTTCTGTAGTCCATGAGCTTTGTTCTGTGACTCAGAGGGAACTGTGAAAAACTCAAGTGACTTAAAGCCACATGAATATTAACTGATAAATATTGGATTAGATACAGGCCTGTGTATGTCTTAGGAAATTCTGTCCCTGGTTTTGCTCTTTGCATGCTGAGTCACCTTGAGGAAAAGACTTAATTCCCTTGTGACCCTTCAACATCATACATTTTGCTCTAAGAACATCTACTTTTTAGACTATTTGTTTTTTGGGGACAAGAAGTTTGTTAATTTGTGCAACACAGCACAAATGAATTTGGTCTGGACTTTCAAGGTGTTTCTGCAGAACAGCTAATAAATAATAATACACAAAGCTTAAATGTTTCAGGTAAAGAGTACATTGGCTCCAAGGTGGCTATATATGGAGGAAAAAATGATAATTGTTCCCAGCTTTCTAATTTGGGCATTGATCAAGATATATTTTTGGCCTGTTCCCATAAACAGTTCAGAACAATCACACAAGTGTCTCCTGTCACTTTAGCTTCAAAATAAATACATGCTGTTAAGGTCAGCCAAAGATTTCTGTAGAGGACAGTAATGGAATATCTGCCTTCACACATCTTTAAAGCAGCAACTTAAGGCATCTGAATGGCAATGTCTTTCTTGACTTATGTTCTCAGTCCCTGTCCTAAGGTTCCCTACTTGATGACGTACTGAAGGAGCATTACATTCCAGCTGTATTAATAAAGCATCCTTTGTCAGAAAATCAGCTGAGACGTTCACAAGCCTCTCCATTTCTAACTGTTGTGATAATTTACTCCCCACTACAGTAAGACTAACCATTGCAAGAAATTTTATCTTCCTTATTCAGGCACAATTTGAAAGAAATTCTATTTTTCATTAATTTTATCTTGGAGAAAAATATCATAAGGCACATATTTTTCTAAAGAACTAGACTGAACGTTCTGGTAGCACCTGAAGAGCCCATCCAGCACTAGAGAGCTTGGCTCTAAACAAGGCCTTCTACAAAAACTGCAAGGGCAAGCCTGCCCTCGGGAGCTTTTAATGCAAATAGATAAGGCAAATCAAGAAGAAGTTTAATAGAAATATGAAATAAGGTCACCTGGACCCAGATTCAGTCACTTATATTTAAAGATGGGGTTCAGCTCAAACTCTATGTTTGAGCTAAGCAACCAAGTGACCGTTCTTGACAGTGAACATCAAGGCTATACAGTTGATGGAGAGAATTTATGACTGACTAATTGCAGGTTTTTGCTTTAGATTGAACTGAATTGAAATTGTCATTGTCTCCAAATGATCCTTTTTTTTTTTTTTTTTCAATGTTAGTTTCAGAAGAACTTCCATGCTATCATAAAAAGAGAACACAGTAAAATAGGAGGTGGTAATAACAATATTCATATGGAAGAAAATATTGAGGAACATTAAAAAAATCAATAAGATTATGGACATTGCTGGACATAGGGGTGTTTTGAGTGAGCTCTGACTGCAAGGTACCATCATATATATATTTCTTTTTTCTGTCCGTATTAGAGGTAGAAATAAATTTCTAGCTGTGACACATCCTTCTGAGCAATGCTGCTTTGGATTTAATCCCATCAAACCTTCATGTATTTTGACAGGTCTTACATGGTTAGGCACAAGCATGGGTTTGAAGAGTTTCACACTAAAAAGGGATTTAATTAGAAGTTACTATAGGATAAGAATACTTTCCCATGACAGATCAAGGTAGTAGGGCTGCAGACAAGTTGACTCATAAAGATCTCACTTCTATTTTAAAAATAAACGCGTTAACTTTTAAATATCATTTCTTTATAATTTGAAATACACAGTCCTTTTTATGCCTAATAGCATGTAAAATGCAATAAAGATTCCACCCAGAGAAAGCAGATGTCTCTCAGCACATTGTAATGTCAGCATCAGCTGTTTATGGTCTGTGAGCATTCTGTGGGCAAGTGGCAAAAGATGATTTCTTTAAAATTCATAAAAAGGCTCAATTAGATCTTAATCGAGCCTATTAGGTACTCCCTTTGGGGAACATAATTTCACGTTTACACTGGAGTCCAAGCAGAGTTATCATGCTTGCCTTTGTTCTCCCCCACTTATTAATTTATGTACAATTAAATATTTTAACATTGACACATCTGGTGCTTTTATTCTTACAATTTTATCTGTATGTTTCTGGGCTACACTGATTCTAAAACCTGTCAATAACCATTTTTGTATGAATTGAAGAATAGTTGGTTTTGCCTCAGAGGTTCATTTTTTTGTCTGTAATATCTCTTTGGCTATTTGGGTTTGAATAATCTCCTTAGCCTCCAAGGAAAGGTCAGGAAAACTGATACAGTTTGCTTGTGTTGGGTCAACATCTCCTTGCAAGTTATCTTTGTACAATCTCCTTTGTGGATTTCTACAATCTCCTGTGTTTCTTCTGAATTTATTTTCATTTCTTTTTCCATTTCTCCTAGAGTTACAGTCTTGTGAAATTAAAAACAGTATTAAAAACAGCACTGGATGCTTTCTTTGTCTACAACTTTAATGTCTTCAGCATTTCTAGACATTACTGATCATTTATTCTTTAGGAGAAAAAAAAAATCAAAAAAAAAACAACCTTACATTTTCTTCCAAGACACCCCTTTGGAAGACACTGGCAAGGTGGTGTATTGTGTTTACTTCATGACTTTCTACCATCTGTGAGCACATGAAAAAAAGAGTTAACTTCCTGGAGAGAATAAGGTCTTCAAAGAAGCCTGTAGGAGAGATGTTCTTATATAGACAAGCTCGGATAAAAGTGGTGGACATAAAATGCATATGAAAAAAGGTAAAAACAGATAAATATTTTGAGCTGTCTACTGTACTGAGCTTAGATAAAATAGAAATATTCAGACGTTTGTGTTTCCATCTGTTTCCTCATGCTGCACAGTCAGAATAGTATTGAAAGAGAACAGAAGACATAAAAAAAGTTTGAAATTATTTGGAAAATGTAAGCATTAAGAATAAGGAGTACAGCCAGGCAAAAGGGAAGAAGGGTCTATAGGGTAAGACATATGAGGATTGGTCTAAGACCCTTGGTTTGCTCAGCCCAGAGCAGAGCAGGCCGAGGGGAGGCCTCATGGCGGCCTGCAGCTCCCTCACGAGGGGAGCGGAGGGGCAGGTGCTGAGCTCTGCTCTCTGGGGACAGCGACAGGACCCGAGGGAACGGCATGGAGCTGGGACAGGGGAGGGTCAGGCTGGGTGTTGGGAAAGATTCTGCACCCAGAGGTGGTCGGGCACTGGGACAGGCTCCCCAGGGACATGGTCACGGCATCGAGCCTAATGGAGTTCAAGGAGCATTTGGACACCGCTCTCAGACACAGGGGCTGATTTTTGGGTGGTCCTGTGTGGAGCCAGGAGTTGGACTCGATGATCCTTGTGGGTTCCTTCCAACTCCAGATGTTCTATGTTTATATGGTTCTGTATTATTTAGAGGCAGTGGGAGAGCAGTCTTCTTTCCTCCTCTCTTTGTCTTTCAGTTTAGCACTTACAAAAAGTACTCCTCCAACTCTGCTAGTTTCTGGAGGTTAGAGTTCATTGCAGGTGGGATTCATTTGCTCTAAATTTGTCATCTGAAAATTGCATATGTAAACATAAATAGTCATGAAAGGTGCCCTTGACAGTCATCAGGCATGAAATTGGCAGACAGTCAAAGTGGGTTGAATCTCTGTACAAAGGTAACATGATCATAAAGAGAAAATCTGTGACTATCTTAAGCTTAGATACCTAAAGGTAGGTGAGATGAATCCCACACTTACTTTTCAGATGCACCTCTACTCTTCAAGCCTTGGCTTCCCCTGTAGTCTTTTATGCAGGAATGGGTACATCCAGGGTGGCTTAGCTTTCAAAACTGGACAAAAGGAGAAAGAACAGAGGGATTAAAAAGGGTTGCAAAAAAAAAAAAAAAAAAAAAAAAAAAAGATCAGCAACCTCTTCACTCAGTGACTTCTCAAAGCTCCTTCTGGAAGTGCAAAGAAGTGCTATAGTGTAGCATGTTTAACTTCTATGATTTTAAACATCACCATAGCAAGTTTATTGCACTGACAAGCCATTCAATGGCTAGACCTATAACCAGCCACTATATACACAGACAGAGAGCTGCAAAAGCTCTGCATGGAAATCTGCATTTATTTAAAAGATTTGTTGATATTAAGACCAAAAAAGATCATCACAATCTTCCATTTTGATCTAGAGCAGACTGCATTCACTCACTTAGAGCTGAAGTGGAGTTTACACTTTTAAAGAGAAATCTGAGCCTGCTTGAAATATGGCAAGCAGTGAAGAAATATTCCATTTTACTCTTTCCTTCAATTTCTTCCCCTAAGTTTATGTCGTATATGTACTTTCAGACTTTGGGAAGTGCAAACTTTGCAGTTTTGCCTTTGTTTGTCATAGAATCTACCATCAGTCTGGTGCTGCTGAGAATTCTGTTCTTCATCAAAGTCCTCAGCTGCTATGTGTTAATGTTTGTGCATGTATATTAACATATGCCTGCAAAATATTTGCCATTCATTTTATCTTGATTTTTTTTTTCTCTTTAAAAAGCAAGAATTATCTGAATTACATTGGCACCACTGTCTTAAGTCTTAAAAGAGTTCAGTCATAAAGACAAGGAATTCAGTATGATGTGATACATCATACAGAACCATACAATGGACTCTGGTCCTGCTGGATTTACTGCATGCCATTTCCCTCAAGAACTGACCATTTATTTAAATTTCAAAGGAAATATGCTGTAGGAAGGAACTTTTCTATTTCCAGTTTTAGGAGGAGGAATGAGGATTAAATATTTGTCCAGTAGAGCCTGGACCAGTAGTTTGTTAGTTTGATTAATTATTAAGTAATTTTAGTGTAATTTATTGCTTCCTCATCTTGCTGTCAAGCCATAATTGCTATAGGGAAGCAGAGGAATCTGTAAAGTGGGTTAATGAATAATCTTATATAAACTTAGATTTTATTATCCTTTCATTGCTATATTCATAACAGCTGTTCTATACAAGCAAAAGAAATGAACCCTGTGCCCTTTCTGTACAGTTCGCACCCCCATAGTTTCCTCACAGATCTGCCCACCTCATCCTTGCTGCATATTGGCCCTGGCTGGTCCCCAAATTATGTGTGGATAGCATATGAGAGCAGGAAAGAGGTAAGGGTCAAATCAGTACCAAAGAGTTTTCAGCATGTTAACAACATGGGCAGTTTGGGGGCATGGTTGAAGCCTGAGTCCTGATCCCTGAACTTTTCCCGAGCTGATGAAACCCAGGCTATCTACCCCATTGCAATATAAGTGACTGTAATTGGGGACATTACTTGTCTTCTGGAGTTGCTGTCTTTCTAAGCTGCACCTACCTTATATTAAACATGGACGTTTTAAATGGATCTAATTTGGGCTCTCAAATCCTATCCAATATGCTTGGTTTTGTGGTTTGTATATTCCATCATTTGTCAGGCTCTCAGCACTTCATGATCTTTTAATTTTTCCTCTGCAATAGTCTAGTCTTCCTGTAGTGTGGCAGCTGGGAATATTCACTCCAGCTATCTCTGGAGCCCAAGGCAGATGGCTAAACTGCTTGGTCTGCGTGGAAAAAGAGAGGCTGTCTTGGAGATCAAATGGGAAGAAACTCCTAACCTAACTCTAGCTCACCTCTGTCTCTGTTGATGAGAGACTGCAGGGAAGAAAACAGTGCTCAAACCCTGTTATGGAGTGTAAAAACTGCTGAAATGATTCTGATTGTTTTTTCAGATTAGAAAATTTGACAAATGTGTTTTAATTATTTAGACCAGTGTTGCAAATTAACTAAAAGATTATTATTTTTTTTCCTAAATGAGAACGTTTAAATATTTAAGATTGTGCTGCTTTATTATTCTTCTATTTTTTTTGTACTGAATTCCCTTGAATTCATGTTGAAATTTATTAAAATACTACTTGTCATACATAAATATCATCATCATAATAGGATAAGCAAGGCTTCTTAAAAGATAAAGTGGTTTTGAAGGGAAGAATGTGAGCTCTGCCATAGGTGTTTGGTTACTGTTAGTTCAATGTCAGAATATGGACTCCTGCCTAAAACTGAGAGAAAGAGAAACATGGTCCGATTCCAAGAGAAGTACATTCCTACTTTGAGAAGACATACAAAAGGAGACTCCTTTCAGCTTTCAAAAGCTACTTCAAGTCAGGTCAGGAACTGATGGAGGTGATGAAAAACCTTCATCTGTGGTGGAAAATGATGTTGACAGAGTGCTGCTCAAAGGACTTAAGATCTAACTAGACAAAAGAGGATTGTCTCCAGCATACCTCCATGGAGAAGTGCAGTCAAATGTCCTGCATCATTTAGGATAGGATTAAGCCACCCCAGGGCCATGGGCAGAAAGTGAAGTGAAGCTGAAGCTCTGAAGGATGCTCATATTACCTTCCCTCGGGTAACCAGTGGGGATATCTCAGTCTTTAAAAAGGCATTATAGGTCTTTCCAGAAGACCATTCACAAAACCTGAGTTATTTTCTTGCTCTAAATCAATGTCAGAAAGTGTCTGCTTTTTCCAGGAACAATACAGGGAGTTGAGGCTTCTGCCCTAAACCAAGAACAAGCATGACCTCATCCTGTCTTCCATGAGCTTTGATCTCTTTTCCAAGATTTCTGTCGGGGTTTTTCTGATAATGGAAGTGTCTCCTGCACTAAAGACCTGGGATCATCATTTGCTATAATGACTGATTATGAATTTTTCAAATGATGGTGAATGATGTCCATAAAGGTCACTCCTTGGATGTATTTGAATCCCACATTTTGAAGCTGGCCCCTTGCGGAGGTCTAACCTATTGACTGGGATGCAAAAAGCAGAAAAGATTGAGACAGATGAGGGAGGCTGGAGAAGACTTGTTTTCCTCTTTTGGTGTCTGGAACACCTTGCATGCTAAATCAGTTTGGCTAAGATGTAATCCTAAATTTAGGGTCCTTAGATCCCCTGATGAAACATTTAAAGCATCCAAGCAGATTGCTGCTCTCCTCTGTCTATGCACAGATGGTGTTATTTCAGAGCTTTGTGTCTTGCTCAGTCTGTAGTGTTATTCAGAAGAAAGACAAAGAAACATGTCTGCTACAAAATTTATCCCTTCCATGCCCTCTGCCAGTTGTCAATACCTTTGTCTGAAGCAGAGGAGCATGAGTACAAAGATGAAAGACTTCAAATGTTCTTAATATGAGCAAAGCAACTGCTCTTACTGTTCTCGGAGATGGATTTATTTATTTATTTATTTATTTATTTTCTAATTACATTTAAAATCAAAAAAGGGAGAAAGCAGCATGAGACAGAAAACTGTACTGGACAGTTTTAGTGCCCAATGATTAGTCTTGCAGAGATATAACCTATGAGAACCAGGTCTTATAAAAGGAAGCATTAGGTGGTTGTAATCACAAACAGCATGACCAGCCTCACCTGTGGTAAAACAATAATACAAATAAATAAAAAAAAATCTTCTTAGCTTCACAAAGAGTTAACATCCTCAAGTCTGTTACTCAAAGTGCTGAACTAAAAATAGCACAGTTCCTGTAAGTTGTTTTAACTGCTGCAAAAGATAAGACTGTAAGACAAGAGGAAAGTCTCACACATGCACAGACTCACGCACATACGGCCATTTCTGTGAATTAAAATAAAAAGAAAACCACTGTTACAATACTGTTTGCTTTGCCAGGCTTATGTTGGCAATCACTATGTAACTGTTTGGATTAAGCCCTGTGGGTTCCAAGTTGAACAAAAGCTATGTTTATCGCTAACAAACAAAACAAAACAAAACAAAACAAAAAAAACCAAAAGCCTTATTTGTGACTTCATTTTCAGAAATATTTTCTTAAGTCCTAGCTAAACAAGCCTGTCAGCAGGTACTATGCTGCATCTTTTCCAAAGTATTACCTTCTTTGAGAAACAGTAGAAGGGTTGTACTGACGGCACAGCTGTTGGAGATCTGGGGTTTTGCAGTTGACATTTTCTTCTACTTTGTCAGCAGTTATTTTCCATGTAAAGAAGAAACCTTTTGGTTTGCTCACTGTAAGTAAGCAAGCAAAATACAATACAATTAAAAACCTGGATAGACAAGCAGAACAAAGCCCAAAGGTGTTAGTAGAGTCGCAAAGCAAAAAAGAGCTAAGATTTTTAAAACAATAAAAATTATACTCTAAAAGCAAATGGCTTTTCATGGAGAGACAACATCAAGACTTCTTCAAGCTTTTTCTTTAACAGCTCCAGTGCTGGCCAAGGTTTACCAAATAGTTCCTTCCTACCAGATAACTGTCCTTGAACACAGCCAACTATCCACCTAGGATGTGCTTTAGGCCCTGGATCAGGTATTGCTCTGTGCCTTGAGATGAAATAACACAGGAATGGTGGCATCCATCAGCTTGCAATCCTTTTGGCCGTCCTCCTCCACAACAGTCTCTTGGGAATTGGTGCATGCTTGCTGCTCAGCCTGGCACAGGAATTGTTTACGAGTTGCGCTAGGTAGGACTAGTCAAAGCATTGGTGGGCAGGAGGCAACCCAAAACAATGATTTCCTTTTCCTGTTGACATAATTAAATGTACAGGAATGAACCTTCAGTGGTTACTCATTGTGTTTCAAATGGATGGGTGGGAAGGGAGAGGTAGGGGAGGAACAGGCTGTGCCACTGAGATTGAGATATTTTATCTGCTTTGTTTTGTTTTGTACTGTTTTGTTTAGTTTTTAACCTAACAGTGTACCTTGAGCTGTCAGGACAGCATTTGTCAATTGTATTCTGTTTGTGTTAAAATATTCATCAGCATTTGGGATCAAGTTTTGCCTTATTTCTGAGGCCAGCCTGATGTCACAATTTGGAGTATCTTTTTAGAGGTTTCATGGTTGAAAATACTAAAGCTGCAACACATATGTCTAAAATAAGTCGTGCTGACACTTGAATGCTCATCCAAATACAAGAACTACTTTAGCAATTCCTGTCTTAGGGAACAAACATCCCAAAACAAGTTCCAAAGATGATAGGTAGTCATCTAAATCATAATAATGATGGTCTAAGGAGTCTTTATATCATTTTCAGTTCTGGGTATCGTGATAAGGGTGTATGGCAAGCATAAGAAATATCTAGACTAGGACAGTAAATGTAAGAATTCTGGGAAAATTTAATCTGCCTTTGCAGTTTCTGGCCGAGAAGGTAGATGTGCTTATGTCAGAGAACTCAAAAGCAATCCAAGACATCTCTCTCTGAGATTCTATTCATTAGCTCTGAAGCCAAGGATCAGTATACTAAACATGACTTCAAGGTCTATAATGCAGACATACTGAGTTCAGACATGAGAATCAATCCTATTGATTTTAGTGCATGTAGGAAAGGAAAGGCTGGAAATTCTGGTCAATGCCTTTGTAGAGTATCACTCAGGGTCAAGGTCTCACTCTTTAGCCTGAGGCTGTTTTCCAATACTGATGCAGTGGACGCACATTGAAAAATCATTTTGTTCAGACTTCCAGACTTTACCTGGACTGCTGAATGTACATATAAGCATGTCAGTCAAAATGACTGATAGCCCAACTCAGATGGAAACTTCTTCTCCTGACAAGGAATGTAGTGACAGTTGAGATAAGGTCTCAGTTTATCAACACAACTGATTTTATGTCTCTACTGTAAGCATATTTATACAGCCGCATAAATATGTTGGGATGAGAATAGCCATTCAACCTGCTTTGTCAGTGTCACAGGTGTCACAGTAGCAAAAGAGCTACTGCTTACTAAAACTTTGATTTTTTCTTTGTAGGAGGTCAGTAAAGCTTTTGGCAATAGTGGGAGATATCAAAGTCAAAGATAATGAAAACACTTCTTTATTCTCAGAGTCCTGGAATATGTTTTCCTTGCCATTAAACAAAATCTGTGATAAAATGTTTACTAATTTTCTACAGGAATTTTGCTTATAAAATCAGTTACCTGTCGTTGAGTATATAGATGGAGGTATCTAGATGTTAGCTGAATGTTTAGGCACACAGTATGCCACCTAGTAATAAACACCTTTTTTTTTGGTAACCCCCACAAAGGTGTCTAATATGAAATGTTATAAAAGTAGGTGTTCATGCTGGACCTCAGTTGCAACTCTAACGGAACAAAGGTCTTTAAAAGGTCTGGCATAACACGTGCCAGCTCCCTACAGATAACTTTAGTAGTCTTGTCTCAGTTGGTTCTAGTTTCCCTTGTTTGAGTAAAGTACTTAACCCTAGATGTCCATTGATTAATGGCAGTTTAGACAATTCACATATGGGGCCTAAAAAAGGTTTCATAAACTTTGAATTGTGCTCCAGCTATATAATCATAGAATCATTTGTGTTGGAAAAGACGCATAAGATCATCGGGTTCAACCATCACCTAACACTATTAAGTCCATCACTAAACCTAAGTGTCACATCCATACGTCTCTTAAATACCTCCAGGGATGGCAATCTACCACTTCCCTGTGCAGCCTGTTCCAATGCCTAATCGCTCTTTCCATGGAGAAATTCTTCCCATCATTTAATCTAAACCTCCCCTGGTGCAAGCTGAGGATCATTTCCTCATGTCATACATCTGTACTCAATCCACAAGCATTGCTAAACTTGCTAAAAATGCTGCTTTTCTGAAGAATTGGAAAAGACTTGCAGTCACTGCATGGGTATGAAAACTTAATAGAGAACCCATGTGCTTGGATTTAAATGCTTTCTGGAGCATCAGATTTACTGGGTCTGCTGCTGCCTACACATACACACCACAACCCCTCACTGTTTTGTGCATGAATATACTTAAGCTCATTAGGAAGGATACTTTCAACCTCATGGCTTCTAACTGTCCCAGCCAATTTTCTACTACACAGTCTCTCCTCTGGATTCCATAGGCAATCGCTCTCTCCCTCTCAGATCATTTCTGACCAGTCTATCCTCCTCTGTAGTTGTTCAAGCAAAGGGGTTTTCCTTCAGAAATTCCTCTCTGCCTTTGTCTTAACTTTCTTTGTTGTCATATATTTGAGTTTCCAGATGATCCTTCACAACAATTGATTCATTAATCTAAATGCTTAGTGATTTATTTATTTATTTATTTTTACTTTACACGTATTCTTGAGACTTTTACATGGCACTATTAAAGAAAATCAAGCTAGTGTAACCATGAAAAAAAATGAGGAATATGCAAGCAATGCCTACAGAAATAAAACAGGCAACAGTGGGAAACAAGGCTTGAATGAAAAGATAGAAGAGCAGTCAGTTCTGCTATGTTGAAAGAACACATCCTAGTTAGTTAATATTTGGATTCATTTTATCTTTGCCTAATTTACTAAACTCCCTCCCTGACTTTTAATGTTCACAGGAAAGCCAGGAGAGGGGAGAAGAAACTGAGCTTATAGTACACAAACTTTGAAAGGATAGTTTTCTCTAGCTCTTGAGAACAGTCCCACTGAAGGTGAACTGAAACTTTCCCTTAACTGACTTAAAAGAGAATGCAACCTGAGTTGCATCAAGCTCAATGACTCTTTTTCTATCAGCATGACAAATGAAAGTTGGTGCAGAGATCTCTTTTTTGGTGATGACTTTTTCCCAGCTGGCTACTTGCCAGAGAGACAGAAGGAGCTGTTGAGCCCTGGAAACCTCCTCCCAGTCTGTGGCGACATGAAGCACAGCTCCAAGCCTTCTGACATGGAAAGAGAGGAAGTGGACCAGAGAGATTTAACCATTTAATAGTGATACTATTACTGCTACTACTACTACTACAAGAGTAACATTCCTTTCTTGGTTTTTCCTTGTTTCATTCTCTCCTCTTATACTGGAAGAGTTTGTATCGAATCACCTGAATAAAGCAAGCACAAACTATGTAAATGGATCCCAGTAGTGAGCACAGTGAGCTGATCTATTGAGAACAATCAGCACTATAGACGTGTGAGAAGGAATGAATTTCTCACCTTATTTAAACTTGCAATGTCACTATTTCATCACCAAATTGCAAAAAATAAAAATAAAAAATCCCCTACAGCCATCTGTAAGAGAAACACAGTGACCTTGTCTCTAACAAACCATAATAAGAAGTCATTTTGTGACTTCTTGCTTCATCAGAATACCAAAAACAAAATACTTGCTTTCTATGCACTATTAAGAAACCAAGTTTATAGGAAAAGATAATCATTATTGACCCTAAAATCTTTCTGAAGATCAGTTCTCAGTGGCCAGGACACCAAGTAGCCCCTTCTCCTCTCTCCAGGATACCTGGAAGTCAGTCAACCAAAGAGCCAGCAGTGCAGCCAAATGAGATGCAACCAAGTGAGATGCAAGGGAAAATGAAGCAGGAATGCGGTGCTTCCTTGTTCCCTGGCTTTCCAGTTTGTTCACTCATGGATATGACCAATGATTGGAAGATGGAGAGGTGAAGTAGGGCCAAAATGGAAGCAGAGGAGGATGCTAGTGCTCACAATAAGAGGTGTCAGTATCTGTAATATGATTAATATACTTGGCTATAGAGTATAATGGCTTGTCTATAGAGTCATCACATGTGAGGTTAGAGAAAGACAATGAAACATCTCTTTTTTATTTTATATTTTATTTTATTTTATTTTATTTTATTTATTTATTTATTTATTTTTAAACAACACTGGCAAGAAAATCCCACAAATGTCTCTTCTGTTTGGTCAGAATTTCAAGTGAAGGCATAAGACTCCAAGAAAAACAAAATCCACTACTTCCTTGGTGATTCATTTCAGTAACTAGTCAGTCTTACTAACTATTCTCCCACTGCTAACTTTAGTTCTTTGTGGTTTTCTATAACAGGAGGGGGTTCCAAGGAAAATAGTAAACAAACTATCCTGTAATTATTGTTACAGTATTTTATTATCTGCAATTTTTACTTTTATTTTTCCAAAAGTTAACATATAAACTGTGGATTGCAGATGACAACACAATGTCAGAAGGTCTAGAAAATATTTCAAAACACATTCTCACGGGGGCAGTGGAAATGTTATGGTTTTAAGATTTGCAATGCATTTGGTATTAATGTATTAGCCCAACAGAAGGAAGTCATATAAAAGCCAGGTGTTTATTATGAATTATCTATCTAGGTTGGTTGTATAGAGGAGTGAAGCATCTCTGGAAGGTCATTTTCACCTATTTTGGATGCCTGTGTTGGGAGGGGTTAAGTTTCTGTCTGGAAACATTAGTAACTTTCTATTGATTATATAGGGAATTTAGAAAGGCAGATTCAAGTAAATGGTTAAATTTTAGATAGGTAGAGTCTGGGGATGTATCTGTGGTTCTGAGAACAAAACTCCTCATGGGTATCTGCACAGGTAATTTACATATATTTGGAGAACTTCAAGACCTAGTATCTCAGTCTACCATACAATTTAGTTCTATTTCTGTTTAGTATAAATTACTTAGTTAATTCTCAAAAAGACAGTACAACCTATCTTGCAGATTTTTTTTCCTAGTACCCCTCTTATCTACAAATACCACACGCAGTGTGGTATATATCAAAGCACTTCAGTTTTTTTTTTTTTATTTGCTGTGAGTAAAAAGAAGTTCAGGTAAATGTCTGCAGAACTGAATGCGTGCATCTGTTAATGGATCAAAAACCTTGCATCATGGCAATTATGGTCCACATTTAGCACATCTTTAGAAATCCAGGTGGTGTATCAAATGCCTTCCTCATCTTGGAAACAAGTTATTGCAGTGACATGATGAATTCTCTGAAGGTGGTCTTTCTTACCATTAGGATGGGTTCACTGTAGTGTCAGCAGTGGCTTCTGCCAGCAGATTGCCGGGCTCTGATGAACAGAATACCATGTGTTGACAAATACAGAGACAAATTTGATAAGACTAATCCAATTCAAGTACCTGTTCCTGAATGGCTTCTGTCAGAGTTTTCTTCCTGTCAAAATGATGGTAAAGAGACAAACTCCAGTCATTGAGGGCACAATTTTGGGGTCTTTCCTCTGTGTGTTGGAGGAGAGCTGCTTGCACTGACATCCATCGACTGCTATTTACATCCCCAAAACATACTGGTGGGATGTGTACAAGTTCTTGTCTGCATGCAAAAGTGTAACCAGTTATGTCACAGCAACTCTGAAATGCAGCCTGTGTTAGGAAATCTGAGGATTTTGGGAAGTCTGAAGCAGTAACTAATGGCAGCTAACTTCTATTGACTGCATAAGAAATCTTTTGCTCAGTTATTTCCTTTTCCCTTAGTATTTCAAAAAACATTCAGATCCACCAATTCAAACATTTTTCTTCTGTTTTCTGAAAATTTTCCTTCAATATTATATAACAAAGTGAGTTTAAACTATCAAAAATGACATTTCTGCAAATATTTCAATTGTTTTTTGAGAGAAACTCCTTCTGGTTGTCATGTGAGGTAGCCCTTTTGTTTTAAAGTAAAAATTCTCAATGGCTGACGGCAAGTGGTTGGAGTATAAATTACATTAAAAAAACAAAAAGAAAAAAAAAAGATATTTTTTTTTAAGAAAATTTCCACCTCTGATTATGACCAGAGTGTAGATGTGAACCTCTTTGCTAATTTCTGTTCCTAATGGCAATAACCAGGTAACCCATGAATTCAGTATGAAACCCAATGAGAATACCTGTCCCAGCCTCAGGTACAATGCTTGCCTGTCCTCATGAAAATGCACCACTGTGCTAATAGGAGTGAAGGCATACATGGTCAGACACCTTTTTGTTAAAATAGAATTAATTCATGCCACAACACTTCAACCTGCACTGGAGTTTCAATTTTTTATTTTTATTTTTTTCTCCTCTGAATCTGAAACACCTTGTGTGTGAATTCAATTAAATGTAAAGTGTTGTAGAGTAACTTGTGACCTTCCTCTGCTTTTTACTGTTGTTGAACTCATTTTCAAAAACATTTTTCCTCCCTGACATAGGAAGCACTGGGTGACTGAGGTATAACATTCTGATCAATCTTCAAGCAAAGAAGGTAATGAATTTACTCCAAAGTAATGAGATAAGATCAGGACCATGGCATATATCATGATGTGAGATGGTATACATACTGAGGGGAATATTTCCCTATATCTTTGGGCAATGTTTTCGTTCAGGTAAAATACATATATCTGTCAGGATACTTAACTGGGCAAATATTATTCACTAATTTCCCATAGTTTAGGAATATAAGGCTTTAGAATAATAGGTGTAATATGAAAAGACATTGGTAAAGAGACATTAATTTGTCACATTATTACAATATTGAACAGATTCCTGTAACAATATATTAAAATAGTCTAAAAAAAAGGTAATACATTTTAAAACTTTAACATAAATATGTATAGTGTCCAATAATACACACTTCTCAGAATGAAAATGTAATTAATATTTAAATATTAGAACTTAGTATCAATTATTAAACATTATTCCATTTCCTCTTCTGAAGCATTTAGGGGCTAACTTTCACAACAGACTAAAGAAATACCAAATGTTTCTAAAAGTTAATGTCTGCCCAGCCTAATATCTTCAGAGTGAGTCAGTCTAACATATTTAGCCCATAAAACATCAGCATGCAAATAGTTTCTGAAGATACATTTATATCACAGAGGATCAAAGTTCTGTCTTTAAACGCACAATAAACCACAATCAAATATCTTATAAAATAGTTCAGTTGACCATTACACAATCTTTCAGGGAAAAAGATAAAAGATTTACTGTAAACTTTAATTCTTTTCCCATCAATGATGTGGATTTTTCTTTTCCTAAATGAACCATTTCTACTCCATGGAGCTAGATTCCCTTATCATTTTTGCAAGGCACATACCATCCAGTTAAGTGAATCAGATAGCAAAACAAACCAAAACAAAACAAAAAAAGTCATTTCAGAGTTGCCAGTGGCTAGTTAACCTTGCTCTTATGTTATCCAACACAATGTAGTGTTTATTATCTTGTGTCTTGGTTTTGTTTATCTGTATCCTTACTTTTTGTAAGCTACCCTCCTCCTGCAAGTCAACTTGGTATTCGTCATCAGACGGTCATGCTTCATTAGGCCACTTGCTCATTTCTGGTCCAGTGGCTAGAGGGAGGTATGTAGGAGAAATATTGCCTTCAAACATTCATAACATACTCTTCTACAGCCAAAGCAGTCTTCTCTCAGTTCTTTGTAGTTACTGGAGAGAAATGGGAGTTGATGGGATATCATCATGTGCTAGGGGTCTACGTGGTGAAGAGACTCACAGCTCTCTAGAAAACATTATTTGTAATGATTTGATCTCTGTCAACTATAAAAGGAGACCAGGATGACTATTTCAGTAAACGTCTACAATGTAGATATATATATATATTGTCAGGCATATCTCAGTTTGTTTCATTTACTGGTTTTGCTCCTAAACCTTTATTTATTTATTTTTTTTTTAATGGTTGCAGTATTTTTCCAAGCTTAGTCTGTCTTGTGTTCAGGGAAGAAAGTTTTATATTATGTTTTGTTGTGAAACAAACAGAATAAAAATAAAACCATGAAACTGCAGCTGCAATTCATCCAAAATGAAATGCTGAGCTTAAAATGGAATGCTAAAAGTTAATAATTTAACCCTTTTTTAAAGATGTGTTTCTAAACAAAAGATGGCATTAAAATCAAAGAGAATTGTTTTCCTCTCAGAATGTCAAAATAAAATATTTGACTTTTACCAAATGTTTCACATTTCCTTCACTTCTCTTAGACAAATGGTGAATTTGTCCGTCTCATCCTTCTTCTCCTCCCAACTACATTTTTCAGTCATTTTACGATCTGCCAAAACAAGTCTTGCCCATTTCTAACTGTAATACAAATAAGATAGGTCTGTAGCCCATCAGCATGACAGAGAAAATACCCAATAACAACGAAGAGCCCTAAACTTTCTCTGAGAATCTTTATCAGATCTGAAAAATCTTTTGTCAGTTTTGGGCTAACAATTTAGTGCCAGGTAGTTCTGTTTGTAGTGCTGGCTCACTTTCTCCATTGGCTATATATCTCATTTGTTTGCCAGGAATAAGGAGTTAGATCTGCTTGCAAATTGAATGTGCTGCTGGATGTATCTGAGAGCATTCATCCATCCTTCTCTACATTAGCCAATAACTTTCAGAAAAAAAACAGCAGAAGCTAATGATGGGAAAGTAAAGAACTGAAGCCACACTAACAGAAATGGCATGCAGATGCAGATTCCAAGGTCTGGGAGAATAAAAGTACACTAACTAAAACTGGATGGGGTAACGAGGACACATTGCATGGTTAACAGAACTGATACTTGCAAATATTCTGTGCTGTATTCAATCAGAAATTGCAGAGTGCTGAAACAAAACTAAGCAATCCATTAAGAAAATGAGGTTTCGCTGTAATAACACTAGGAACATTATGGTCCCAAACCACAAAGACAATATAGTGGAAGCATTCTAAATGGTTATATAGTAGCTTCTATCTGTTCATCCTCTATTTAATTATCAAAGATCTGAGTAGGGAAATTCTCACCCACTGCTCACAGAGGCCCGCACGAAGGCATAAATAATGTGTTGGATGTAAAATCTGTGTCCTGTACGCACACACCAGCAATTATAGTGACTATAATCAATGAGTAGGGAAGAACCATACCTTAGAAATGAGTACCAGGCAAGGGACATGAAATATTATTGGCTGCAACAGTACCTGCTTTACTTTTTGCTTCAAAATACAGTCTTGGAACAAGTTTTCTGGAGACAGTTCTGGATAAAGAATCAAGAAATTGGAGAATATGACAAAACATATATTTTAGCTCGAGATTTGGAAGGAAATAAGGGAAGGAGTTGCAGCAGTCCTTGCATTTAGGAATACTACTCAGTACTTCAAACACTGTTGTTGGTCAGACATCTCCCAAGCGCCTTTTCTGGAGGTTTTCTTACCCTCAGATCTGTTGGCAGGTCTAGTTAGCAGAGTCTCCGTAACCTGTTTCAGCTAAGAGATGATTCAGAAAAGACCTGTGTTTTGCTCTACTTATTCTTGGTGAAGAGGATTAGGGAACAGTCACATGCAGAAGTGCACTGGCAGATTTGAAGAAACAACAGGATGACAGTGGTGACAAATATTGCTCTCTGGGTGGGTATTTGCAAGCTGCAAGTCTATTCATAACTAGAGAAACTGCGGTTAAGGTCACCCTGCCCCCTGATTTAAATACCAGATTAAATCAGTTTAAAACAGAGAACATTTTGAGCATTTATAGGTCTTAAGCATCAGAATCAGAATGCCTAAACAAGACAGACCTGTAGCATCACCACAGGAAAAAAAATTAAAAAGGAAAGAAATGTTAGTGGAAAAAATAAAAGCTCTTATGTAGCCTTAGAACTACCACTTCTGCACATGGACCAGCATCCCTTAAAATCAGTGGAAAACCTGGCTGCATGTTTTCAATAACCAAAGTGGAATCGCAAGGTATTATTATTCTGAGAATTCATGCTGATGTCCCATTGTCAGTGTCTAGAGACCTGCGATGATAAGGTTCATGACTAATAAATGTTGTTCACTAGTAAAGTCATTATTAAATACACTATTAAATGTTCTTCTACAGGAATGTGGCTCTTAAAAGTTCTCATTTTAATTGGTTCTAAGCTTTTCAGAAGATTAGTCATTTACTTTCCTAAACACATGCTTACCCATTGGTTACAGCCCATAGAATTCCAAAAAGGTCTGGAATATTTTAAAAGTTACTTGAAACAAACAAACAAACAAACAAAAATCCCACCACTTTTACAAACTCATCTCAATTTCAGCCTTCTCTTATGGGTAGATATAGATTTTTTTATATATTTATTTTTATTTTTATTTTTTATTTATTTATTTTTTAACATACCTTGTCTTACTTAAACTCCCAGGTATTTTTAAAAGATCTTTGTACTTAGACAGCGCCCTTGCTGATCAGTCAGAAGGGTTTGAACTATGGACTTATCCCTAAAGTCCTAGTCCATCCAAACTATTCATTGCAGAGCTGTGTGGTTAGTAGAGGATAAACAGAAAAGCTTTAGTGATTATGAATATTATGAGTGATACCTTTAATGCTAAACATGCGGTTAGGACCTCTTTCAAAGCAATGCAAAAGCACAACCCTTAAATAAAGGACTGTTTCTCTTAGATGTTGCAGTTCATACTGTCTTCAAAGTTTAATTATGTTCCAGTCTGGGCTATAAAAGGAAGGCTGGATTATGCCCAGGTGGATGAATGGTCTAACGTTCTTATGATGCTGCTCATTTTGAGAAAATAGGATCTCTTGTTACTTACTTAGACTAAACACTGGTCAGAATTTTCTTCAGAGTGGTTCAGTGCTTCAGTTTTTCAATTTCTTATCCTCTTCTTTACATCCCGCAGTTGCTAAATTGAATTCAGACTCATGGAAATTCCCCAGAGGCTTGGGCAGGCAATTCTAATAGTAAAGGAAGCACAGCAGAAACTTTGAGTTTCAGAAACTGTGCTCCTTCTGTACTCCATCCAGAGTATTCCCCCTTCACCAGCATGACGTCCTTCCCACCAGCACAAAGCCAACTCCACAGGTAACATCAGTGTCAGCCTTTACCTGGCTGATATCTGTACCTCCAAACAGACAACCTGAAGTAAGCTGTGCTTTGTTCTAAAGCTTGGTAATACCTCGGGTGAAGGTAGAAATTTGAATGCTGAAGGTGTTTAATCTATTGGAAAATTGTGCTGTGTGCTCCCACAACTCCTTCTGGGAATTCTACATGCAAGGTCCTACCCCTTCATGGTTCTGAAGTTTCTCGAGAGTCAGTATAACCTGCCTTCTTCATATTTCAGATCCAGCCCTATCAGGGCACTATACGTACAATTTGAATGATGCCTCTAATTAAACCTTTTATGATTAAGTGTTTAGGAAATCACGTGGCTTGTCCACAGCCTGTCCATAGCAGGCTGGCTGAAGATTGTTGTGACATGTCCTGTGGCTCTGTGGTGAAGGTTGGCTGAAAGCAAAAGCTCAACATGAAAAATGCAAGGAAATTTAAATCTGTCTCAAGGTGCTATGTTACTTAAAAGCATATAGGTACAGAATGATACAGAGGCCAAAGAGTTGCAGACCAAGGACTCATTAGAGCTGAATTTTATCTCTGTTGTTCTGACAATTTATGGCATGAACTTGGACAAATCATTTCACCCCTACATTCTGTTGTAAATACGCTGACAAAATCAGTATGTAAGGGTATAATATTATTATCATTGCAGTTGTGCAATTCTGTCTTTCCAAGCTAAGTATATTTTGGGGTGAGTAAACAATATTGAATAAACCACATTTCTCCCAGCTTTCAAACTTAAAATAGCAATTTCAATTGTAAACAGTTCAGGAGAGGCAATAAAAGTTCTGACTAGAAGCAGTAATCAGCACAAAGACCATGAAGAGGATGCAAAAAATATGATTCTCCACTTGTCTAGATTTACCAGACTTTTGTGTGCACTTCAAGAGTGAGAAAGAGGGTCTGTATTACAGCAGATCAGTCATTGACACTTTCTTTTGTACAAGCAGCTACATTAAATGCAGTTTTAATGATCCATTCACCTCTATTCAGCTAAGAGGATTACAAGTTACTCTGTACACTTATGTTATCCATATAGATATTTAAAAGCAGCATACTGCCCTCATGCACCATCATTCCCACACCTCATTTTTCTTCTGCTTCAGCACAGGGAAGTATAAGGTGAGAAGAGAGAATTGTATTATCTCTTGGAGGAAAGATTCTTTGTGTAGGAGGCATCTCCTACCCACCTGAACTACACATGAGCTAGTTACTGCAGCATTAAATTTTCTTTCCTGAAGATCTACTCAATAGATTTAGTAGAGTCCAAAAAGAAAATCCTCTTGTCCTAAAGCAGTTGCCTGGAACAGGGCAGATGACTCAATTTTAAAATATCTGTGTCTCTCCAATGACTTCAAAGATTGTATAAGGTTATTTGCTCATCTGTTGACACAGAGATCTAATGGTGGGTGAGATGAAGTCTACAGGGCAGAAGGTTATTGTTGAGGCACCCTATGCAATATTCAGCTGCCCTTGCTGTCAAAGCCCAGTATAGAGGAGATGTACGTGCCTGGCATATTATAAGGCTAGTTATCTGCTGTAAATGATGTGAATGGCCGTGGCACAGAAGTGAGATCATAATACTGCCCTCAACAATAACCTAGGGCACGTAAATTGTATTTCATGTGATATGGTTTCTTGAGAAATGCATGTTATTGCTATTTTTCCCATGTCAGAACCTTGCGTGTGAGAAGTCTGAAGAGTCCGTTCAACTGTTCTGGTTTCTTCAACAGCCAGCAACCCTGTCCCTAGCTGGTTGCGGGGTTCTCATACAACATTCTGCAGTACATCTTGCCCTTGAGAGTAATGGTTGGAAAAAGAAATAAATAAAAAAATAAAGACAGAAAGCATAGTTATATTCTGTGTACTAAGAGAGAGAGTAACAAACATAACATATGAACAGCGTTATAGAGCAAGGTACCTAGAATAGATACTTAAATAACACACACCAAATCTGAACTAGTAATCCCAGGTTCCTTTTATAATCAGTGGAAAGAAACAGGCATCTTTAGAGCAGAATTTAACTCCTTATAAAATGCATATCTAAAATAGGTCGGTCAGGTGAACTACTCTCTAGACTTAATCATTTCTCTCCATCCACTGAAAAGATAGACTACAGTACCTGGTTCCCACACGAATGTTTGACACTTGGGCATCTGGTTAAGCTGCATCTCAGGCACAATAATGCCACTTATAGCAAACTAATCTTACAAAGCAGCAGTCAGCCTCTGCAATCACTTACAAAGAGATGTAGTGCTGCTAAGCCATGTATTCAAGTAGTTCATAGACAACACTGATGGAGGTATGACATTTTTTAGCAGCTGAAGGTCTTGCACACTGACAATGTTTGGACTACACAGTTATACAGAGGTACAACTGGTAGCAGGATCAAGATTTTGCTTGGAACAAGATACAGAAAACTAATGTCAATTCCAGGCAATGAAAATGAATATGAATATAATGTCCTTAAGATTTAGTTACAGAGACGTAATAAGCTTTGATGGTCCCTCTAGAAGATGAGAATTTGTGTAACATACATGGTAAAAATACTTTGTTTCCTGATGACACAGTCCAACCATCTTTTTGCTGATTTCTTGAGAGAAAAATATAAGAAAAAAATACCAAAATGGAAAAACCTATGGCCTTTTAAATTAAGTCAGACAATGTTCTATGCATAGAGAGACATATGTATATATATATATATAAAAAAAAAAACACAGCAAAGATCAAGGTGAGACAAAAGATCATGAGCAGAATTTGTCACCAATAGTTTCAGTTATATTTATTAACTCTCACACACACCCCTTGAACAGGAATAACCTCAAGAGATAAGGTTGAAATTAATCTGACCAAATAGAGATATCTGTAACATTGACATCTGCCACAGGACTGTTACTTGGATCTTATTGTGAGCAGAGAGCAAAAGAGGCTTGAAGAGTTCATTTCATAGCAAGATAGATGGCCAGTTTACATCAGCTGAATTGCACCTTAATGATAAGCTTATAAGGGGACCTCAGTGTCACCAGTTCAGTTGTAAATGTCATCACTAAAGATATCTGAAGTCAATTATGATTAATGTCACCTTTTGCAATTTATCTGAGGCCAAACAGCAAAAATATCTGAGAACAAGAGAAGCACTTGGGTGTGTTGATGCCTTATTTAACCCTTAGGAAACAGATCCAATTTTTTCAAATTTAAGTCTAAATCCATTTTAATAATTAAGCACAGAAATTAAATCTCCTGAAGCTAATCCCTCTGCCCATATTTCACTATGATGGCTGTCCTTGATCTGCTCAGATAATTTATGCTCTAGGTGAACAACAGAACAAGATGAGTAGCTCTATATAGAGGCATTGTTTTGGCTTTAATTCTATTAAACATCACAATTAGTGATTATCTGTGCAGAAGCTCTGCAAGATGTAGGAGGAATGAACAAGCAAATTCATGACTGTTAATCAATAAAGTGCATCTTTTTATTCATGATGTGACATCTTTTAAAGATTATCTTTGAATCCTTCTTTTCACTGAGTTTCCCTTCTCTTCATCTGGCCTCCTGTGTGATAAATTGCTGTGGGCTTCCTACTGGGTATGCAGGACTGTAGTGCCCTTGCTCTAACTAGGGAAGGTGTGAGTATTCTTATCTATTGACAAATTAAATAATCGCTTTCTTTACCAGTCTGATCTGGTTACGGTACCTGTGCAAGCTAGAAAATGCTTTTAGAATATATCTCCCTTCTGCCCTTGACTGCCACATCCATTTTGAAACATGTCTTCAGTCCTTCCTAAATCCCCTGACTTGGTAGTAGCAGTAGTGGCAGCTGCAGTGTGCCTCTGTGCCAGGTGTGAGGGGGGAAATGCAGCTTTATGGACTGCTTTCCCTTCATTTGAAGTTGTTTCTCAGGTCTGTAGGAAAAGAGAAAAGCATTTGGGTAGAAGCAGCCCAAGGGCCACATGTTGGATAGTGCTGTCTTAGATGAAAGCAAGGTGACAAGTCTTTCTGCAGGTAATGACTTATTTCAGCCTGGTGGTTGTGCAGCTGCATGCTGCCTGTTCTTGGAGCAGACCGAACAATTTCCCTATAGTGAATAAGCAGTTCTGTGTCAGAGATGTTTGGATGTCTAGCAACAACTAAAATCTTGTGTAAAAGGAACACCTCTAACTAGCAAAATAATCGAGCTTTATTTTGCAGTAGTTCAGCTGCTAAAGAGCTAACATACACTTTGCTCTTTGAAGTTTGTATAAATCATAAGTGTTATTATAAAAAATCAACACAATAAATAGTTGCTCTGTTGAACTCTTAGAAAATGATGCAATTATCAAGCTACAGTCTATAGAGACCTCCTCGTCAATATTTCAAACAAATTAGAAGAACCTTAACATCAAGACTATTGATGGAAAAAGAGCCAAACACACTACCTGTCAGATGTGGAAATATCTGTGACAGAATGCTGTGAGGAAAGCCCATAAATTTGAATAATTAAAATGACTCTTTTTTACTAAAATTAAAGCACATAGCATGTGGTCATTGGAGCATGCAGAAAACAGTCTGCTAAAATTTGGAGTTCTTAAAGAATTCCATCAGAAAAAGACAGGTAAAATACAGAGGTCTGACCATCAGAAACAATTGTATATATTTATATATATTGTAAAATACGTAGGGGGAAAGTATGTTATATGGATTAGACATGAATGTAGATATCTACTACAAAACAGAAGGTGCAGAAGAATAGCCAATCTCCATGCTTCCAACTGCAAGAAATCTGTAATAGGTCTGTTTTTTCACCAGAGAGAACATATCTTCTTTCTCTGTCCTCTCGGGTTTCTCAAATAATTACTTGTGTAATTATTTAACGTCCGCTTAGTTTTCTCAAGCAGTTCCCTTGAGGTCTCCAACCCACCATACCCACATGTGTAGCACTTAGGAATGGAAAATATTCATATCACCTAGATTTTGCCTTACTTCACACTCAGTTCAGGAGAATAATTCTTCTAGTCTCTCTCTACACGGCTGGCAGTTCAGGTTCTCTGGCTTACATTCTAGAGATGATCATCTCTCAACCTTGACAGCAGAAAACACCTGCAAAATGATCCAGTGCTGTTCCTTACCCAAAAATATATAAGCACCATTAATTTAAATCATTTCTATCTGCAAATTGCTGTATGACTATTTGCTACGGTGTGCGAGTTTATTGTCATGATGCTGGCAAACACTGTAAACTGTACAATATATCTTTGTTATTCATATCTTCAAAATATTAGCTGGCATATACAGTTTAGTGGCTATAGCAACACTGATAAATTTAAAATTAATGACCCTTATTTGGTTAGTACAGAAAGGTCAAGGACTGAACAGTACGGAACACAAACAGGAAGAGCAGATTTGAAAGATTAACTACTAACCGAAGCTAAACTAGGCGCCAGACTTGGTGGTGTGAACATTCCCCATCCTGATACCATTTGTCCCAGGAGTGAATAGACCTGCCAGGTCCTCAGTCCTCAGAAGAAAAAGTGGTGGTGTCTGTCTTTTGAATAGCAAATGCTAGGCATGAAATTATGAGTCCAATTCCCCCTTACTTTTTCTCAACCTCTCAATCATTTTATTTTTCCTAAAATCACCCTAAAGACCTTTAAACCGTCCCTGAACTGGGCTGGTAGTCCATGGTGATGACTGACTTGCCTCTGTGCACAGAGAACTGCATATACTTAGGAACATGCTATGACCTCTGCTATGCCTCCACCCTAACTGCTATCACCAATACATGTAGTAGAATTTTTGTCAGTAAATTAAATATCCTATTATTCCCTCATACTGAGCAAACAGTGACTGAAAGGCCAGGAAAACATATTTGAATGGTTTCAGTTTGGACATTACATGTCTATTGTAAAGCCACTCATATACCTAAGATGGCTGCAGATCTAAAGATCTAAAGAGGACTGGGTGAAGAGGCCCTAGAGTTTCTCTATCAAAACTCTGTAGAGTTTCTATGAAAAATACTTGAAAGAAGATTGACTGTAGTACAGGCCAGGAGGTCTGCCTCTTCTCCAGACACACTGGTAGTATATATAGGTGTTGTGAAATTCTGGAGATCACATTTTTTGTAGTGGGACCAAAGAAGTGAGAGCATGCTCAGATGCTTTTGAAGAAAGGTGTCATTAAAGCAATAAAGGGTTTTGAATTTTTCTCTCTCTTTTTTTTAAATTTATTTATTTATTTATTTATTTATTTATTTATTTATTTAGTGTAGTGGTGGTGGTGGTGTATTTTTTATATTTCGTGTGTATGATTTTTGGTTGCAGGATGGGATTCCTCTCTGGATTTTACTGCATCTGAATACTCAGCAGCAGCCTGAGCAGAGTTGGGCAATAACTCCATCTGTTTCTCACTACCTTCACAACATACCTACTTTGTGTTATCATGTTTGCATTTGAAGAGAAGCAGCTTGTAAATCTCTGACACATCAGACTTTTTCCCCTGCTCTCAAACACGCACATACTGTATCATACAGTGGGTGTAGGTATCTGACATGCTAGATAGCGTGACAGATAATATATGCTATTATGAGCTCTCATTTCCCAGCCTCTGGAAGTGCTGGAACATTTCTTTGAATTGGTGTTATCCTGCATCTTCAAATACTACGTGAATGTAGCATAATCTCTTCACAGATTATCAAACCAAAAAGATCATGGAAGTCACCTAGTCTAACTTTTGCATAGCATATACAATTGGTGTTTTATGTACTTCAACAACTAGCTGCTGTTCAACTAGGATTTATGGGAAGGGGTTCAGGGCTGGGAAGGTGGGGGTTGTGTTGTGTTAAGGGGAAAACAATGATAAAAAATATTGACTTGTAAATTTGAAGTCCCCCACATCCCCAAATTAGTTCTTTCCATTTGGTATCTAATTTTTGCAAAAGAGCAATAGCATTTAATAACAAAAGGGTGGATTTCAGAGAATCATTAAGAATAAATTTCTGTTTTTCCTCCTTTAATCTTGATATCCTCACTAGCTATGATCGTTTTTTTTTTTTTTTAACTTGCTTATCCTATTAAAATCACTGACCATACAGGTACTTTTTTGCAATATAAAGAGAGAAGAGGGATTGTTGATTTGAAGACCCTTTGTTTTTAAATAAATGCACTAACAAAATGGACATTTAAAAATTATTTTTATTTTTCAATTACTCTTGGGGGTTCGCTTCCCACTATGTAAAAATGGAATATTATTACAAATGCTTTATCATATTGTGTTATGTTGGTTATTATGCTGATTATAATATAATTGCAGAGTAACTCAACCCAAATTACATTGCTATGTTTTAGCTATTGTAAACTGAGAAATGATCCTTTAGCTTGCTGAAAGTACAAGGTGACTTGTCCAATTAAAACCATATTTGTTTGTTGTTTTTTTTTTTTTTTTTTTTTTTTTTTACTTATTTAGAATGAAACTGATTGCATGTATCTAAAGGAAAAAGGGTAGGCCTTTGGGCAAGATTTGTAAACCTGTAAAAATTTAAGGATGCAAATAACAAGAGATACTCAAATCCTTCCTGATTCTTTTGACTGGATTTCCAAAAACATGTAAATGATTTGAAGTGAGATCTATGTGAGACTTATGTCCCTAAAAGTATAAAGAACTTTTAAAAATCCTACACAAGCTATTGCCATCCCATTTAATTAAGTCCAGAAGAGTCTAGCTTTTTAGTGTTCCTTTTTTTGCAGATACTCAATTTTTTCTACTTAGTGGTCTTGCAAGTGTCTTTCTCTTGTGAGACCCGAGCAGTTCTGTTTTTCTCAGTGTTATAAGTAGTTCAGATATGCAGGATGGGCTTTCTTCCAAATGTCTCTCTTGAGTGATTCATGCAGTATGTGTTTTCCAAGGAACTCAGAAGAAGATATAACAAAACAACGTTCCTCTTGTATTTATTTATTCAATGAAAAGAATTCTGTTAATGTACAATTTCGATAGAAGATCTCAGTCTGAGATGAAAGATGATATTTTGGCTAGGAAACTGGTATGAGATGTTGATTTGATTTTCATTAGACATAGGAGGTGGGAGATGAAGTTGGGTTTTCTCCTCTGCTTGCAGTTTAATGGACACTTGACTTTCTATATCAATATTCCTACTGCGTGATAAATTAAGACAGGAGGTAGCACTCAAACCCTGACAGAGATATCATTCCTTTGTGTGAAAAATCATGAAAGATTAATTTGATGAATGAGAGAGTGAGAGAGAAGACTATGCTCTAGTTGAGTAGTTTTAAACTTGTGGCCTACTAGGGTATCCAGCTACTGAATCCTGGGGATCTGAAAAAGCAAGAGTGAAAGACAAACCTACTTTAATTTCCCAGGCAGCACTTTGCTCTTCCACGGGGATATTTTTAGGCATTTGCAAAGTGAAAAACATTGACAACTTTTTCTGTAGCCTAACAAGTAAGAAACTGGTAGGTGAAGCTTGTGTTCCAGATCATCTTTCATGACTGCTTTGCACACTGTAAAACTACTGTTTCACACAGGTACAAAGTAGGAAAGGGGTAGAGGCCTGTCATGGCAAACATCATGGGCTGCTAATTTACATCTGCTAGTTTAGCTACTGCAGAGTTACAGAAAGCCAACTGGCTATAGCTTCTTTTGCTCAAGGAAGGATTAGTGGTGGTTACTTCTAAGAGTCTAACCCAAACCAGTCACAGCCTCTACTCTTGTACATAGCAAGTCTGATTATTTCATCTGTCTTTCCAACTCAACTCCATCACTTCTGTAGAAGGAATAGCCGGGAATGAATAAATTCAGGGCTGACAAAATCCTTTACGGAAAAGCCTTTATTGGGATTTGTTAAGTGAGGTAAAGATTGGCCACCTCCTCCAGCTACTCTGGCCCAGCACTGCTCCTGCATTGCCACTGGGGCCCAGTCTGGCATCCAGGGACCTGGGGTCTCTGCCCAGGCTGGGGGATGCAGCTGCTGCTTCCTCTTTTGCAGGTCCAACCTGTAGCACATACCCCAGAGACACACAGACACGGACAGAGACAAAACACTGACAAAACCAGTCACACAGGCTGCCCCAGACAAGGTCTGCCTTCAACAAGTACACAGCATAGACACAGACAGCCGAGTCCCCTTCCTCTTCTCAGGCTGGTAGAGATAGAAGTTCACAAGTGGCACACACACAGCACTCTCCAAGTTCACAAGCACACACACATTCACGGATCCCTGGAGTACCTGCATGGCCCCTCTGTCCACCCAGCACTGCTGCCTGGATCCCTGGCCCTCTGGCAGCACTGGATCCCTGGCCCTCTTACCCAATTCACAGGCCTCTGGCCCTGCTTCAGCTACTGCTGTGGATCCTGCACTCGCCTCCCTCGTGCCTGTCCCCGCCAGCATCTGGCTTGGGAATATACACTGCTCCCATCCTATAGCTGGGAGAGGATCCCCACTCACTTCCAGTAGCTGGAAGCAGAGGCTTGGGGCACCTACACCCCCAGCCTGTCTCCTATACCCCTGGCGAGACTGCAGTAGCTGACCCCACAGGCCAGGGGTGCCCATTCCCCTGGTCTGTCTCCAGTAGCTGGCACTAAATTCCACTAAATTCCACTCAGCAGTTCCCTCAGCAGCTGACACTTGGCATAAAAAGTCTGTAGGACCTTTTCCAATCCAGAGAGCTGTGGCTCCTCCAACTGCCATTGCTGGGACCCCCAATCTCTCCAGTAGCTGGCACCAGAGTTCACAGGGCCTACAGCTCCAGTCTGATTCCAGTAGCTCGTACCAGTTTCACTCAGATCCCACCAGTGGCTGGTGTTGAGACCCCAAGTCGCTCCAGTCACTGGCACCACAGGCCTGGGTTGCCCGCTGCCCCAGCCTGACTCCAGCAGCTGGCACAAACCTTTACTCACACACACACAGGTCTTGCCAGGAGCTGATATGTAGACCTTGCAGCTCATACACACATGGGAAAGAGTATAAATACACAGAGAGAAAGTTAAGAAAAGATTTAATGAGAAAATATTGGAAGATAGGACAGATTGTGGTGATGAAGCAGAGAGTTCAGACAGAGAAGCATACTGACCAGCCCCATTTTACATGTGACAAGCCCTTTCATACACTTTTCTACCCATCTCCCCTCTTTATTCCTTCTGCTTCCCCTTTCTACTGCAAAACCCTCATGTGTTTGCAGAGATTTGAAGAACCTTCAAACCCTCTCAGTCTGGGGCCTTTTGGTTCACATCTTATCAGCTGCAAGATTCATCCTTCCTGGAAATGGCATTTATAGGTTTTTAGCCTACCAGCTAGCTGACTGAGAGGTTTGTTTCTTGTGATTGCCTTCCAGTCCTCAATCAGATAATTTTGCTGGAATAAACATTCTTGTGTGCTCTCATAAATTAGTGTGACTGATCAGACTTGTTTCCATCACTGCGTCCATTTCTTATTATCCCTTGTTGTCTTGGCGAAGCTCCATGACCAGTTACCCTTAAAGGTGCAGATACTCCCTTTCTACATATCCTTACAGGATTTAGCTGGTAGGTTTGGCACCTAAGCAATATAGACTGAGATCATAACAGAGCATGTGAGCAACAAATTATTCCTCTTACTGCTCCTGAGATAGTGGGTAGACTTGTACCCATGTAGTGACTTAGAGTTTGGGGCAGAAATCCGGGAAACATCGTGCTTTGGAGATCAGAGTCGGGAGCACAGAGTAGGGCACATAGCTCCTCAAAGTTTCTAAATCACTTCAAAAATATTGGTCCTCGAGTCGTATTCATCTTCGTAGACAAAAGGGGAGGTAGAAACCTATCTTCCATCTTCCATATAAATCTATCAACAAATGAAGAGGGTTTTGTCAAAAGATATGTGTGCATCAACAGCTGTGAGTTCTCCCCTTTACAGTCTGAACATATCCATTACCTGTCAGCTGTGTGTTGCATCCTTAGTTCATTAAAAGCCAAAAACCTTTCATTGATTTTAGTAGACTTTAAAGGTAGACCATTCTCATTATTTTAAATGAGTTATACGAATGCCCTGGGATCTCTGTGCCAGCCCTGAAAAACTGTCTAAAGAGTACACAAAGAAACTCTTAAGCAGTACCTTACCTGCAAAATAATGAACAAAATCTCTTTGCTTTTGTTACTGTTGGAAGAGTTTATTTATTTAAGGTATTTTCAATAAAGACTTAAGCTCCATTATGAAATAGCAGTCTCTGAACTAATACAAACACGTTTCCAGCCAAAATAAAAGATCACCTTCTGTCACTCAGAAATGTGATAGATGTTGCTTGAAGAGTTTATTGTTTGAACAGAAATGAATATGATCTAGCGAAACAAGAGCAGAGAAAATCAACCACAGAATGGCTTGGTAAGAGCTCCATTATGTTTAGTTTGCCAAGAAATACACCATGAGTTTTCCTGTATCTGTTTCACACATTTGCCAAATTCAGCCCTAATTCAGTCTGTGAGGAGGCAGCGTGAGTTCATTACATGATTTTTCTCATCCTAAAGAATGAAGCACAACCTAAACATATATATACATTCTTTAAAAAAAAAAAAAACTTTTTGTTCCTCACTTTGATCATACAGGCAAGTATGTGGACTAATTGAGATGTGCATTCCTATACTGCATGCACACATGGAAGGGTTTTTTAGACTACAACTGGCATCTTACTCCAACTGAAATGCCCTAGGATATCTGTCTGGGCCCCCCACCTGACATACCAAAAGTCTCCAGGTCTCCTGTAGGTCCTGTTCCCTACTTGTCAGCCCTATGTAGATGCTGAATTTATCCAAGGGGATTTTCAGCAGCACTTAGAAACCTATTAGAGGCAACTGAATAACAACTTCAGAGTGAATTGAGATGAATTCTGTGGCTAATCCTTAATATTTTGATACACTGTTATAACAAGCTAGATTTTATCTAACTTCTTAAAAGTAGAGGCATAGGGCAAAACAGTTTGCACCTCCTCTGTGAGCGGCCCTGTTTGTGTCCAATCCTTTGATGGGCATCCATCTTCTGTAGGCTTTAGACAAAACCACTTCACTTAAATTTCCACAGTGAGGTATCTTGTCTTACATACTTGTTAGTTCTCATCACAATGCTGCCCGTGACCTTATACCACCCCTGAAGGACTTCTCTGTGCTTGTTCTCAATGCTGGGCTAAAGGACCTCTTGATTAGAGTGCCAGGGTGTTGGAGGAGATATACATATTGCAGCTGTGGAGTCTGGTTCTCAGTTACAAGGAGGCTTTGCGATGATTCTCCATCTAACTAAGAGGTCTTAACTTTGATGTAAATGTAATTCATGTTTTCTCAAGATCCCTTCATTCTGCAAGAGTGGTATTGAGTGGTCTCTTTTCTGTTGAGAACCAGGTGCTTTGGTATGAAATAATTTGCAAGCCTTTATTTATTTACTTATTTTCTATGAAGGGGAGAGAGTTCTCAGTGTAACATACTCCCTCCTACTTAGGTTGTGAAATTTCAACCCCAGTGACTCACTGTTCACCTGTTCTGTTAGAAGTGTCAGAAGGCATTAATGCTTTTCAAGCTGTTGAAGATGGGATAGAATGATATCAGACCATGCAATCCTCTTCTGCCTCTCACCAGATCCTTACTGATATGTCTTCTGTAAGTTATGAGTAATTTTTCTTTTCTTTTCTTTTTTTTTTTTTTCTTTTTGGCAGAATATGCATCTCATTCAGAGTTGACACTTATCAAATCATAACTGACATTCTAATTTTTAAATTAATGATTAACAGTATTCTGATTTTGAATGTTAGTTTAATAAGCTACTTTCCCCCTACCTTCCCCAAGCAGCTTTCGGGAAAGGGTGGCGTTAGCAGAAACAAGAATTCAGTGGAGATGTGCTTACTACCCTGTTGAAAAGGAGGATTGAATCCAAGTTCCCCTGTTAATAGCTGAAACTCATTTCCCGTTTACAGATATGAACCCTGCAAAAAGAGTTGCAAGTGAGAGAGGTAAATTCCCATTCTCACCCTGCTGCCACTGCTGCAGGAGAAGATTTTGAACTGCTGCAGGAAGAGAGAAGTGATTCTGGAGACCCGTTTAGTGCCTCCCACAGCAGCATATACGTCTTGGCTATTTGAAGGGAAGCAGCTTCATGAATATCTGAGCAAACAGCCCTCATATGTTCACCCACTCCCCTAAGCACTACCAACCTTGCACAGTGCTAACTGAACACACATGGTGGGATTTGCCCAACCTAATTTCATATAGCTACATCTTTTTTTTTTCTTTTTTTTTCCTTTTTTTTTTTTTTTTTTTTTTAAGTCCAGGGGCTGCAGAATTGCTACTGCTTATCAGTCCCTGAATGACAGCTCTTGCAGACGTTTGTTCTCGGCCCATGCATGTTAATGTCTAATGTCCATCCATTTTTCCTAGGAATGCACTGAGTCAGAGCTGGGATCACATTGTTCAGATTTTTTCTCCTGCAGAAAATAGTTGGGCTCATTCATTGTACAAGGCAAGCACCTTGTGGCAGGGACCCTGGGTATATTATACTCCTTGCATCAAGTCTCTGTAGAAGTTTAAGTCTTGAAGCATATAGTTCATTATTGTTCTTAAATCTATTATTGTATCTTAAATCTATTATTCATTATTAATACTTCATTATTACTCAGCATTCATTTTTTCCTTATGAGAGTTGTGTATATTTCTGAAATCCGTGCATACTTCCAGCTTATTTTTTATTCTTACAAACTTCAATTTCCCAGTTTCTTGGGGCAGTGCAGTTTGTTATCTGCTTTATATTATAACAAAATATTCCTGCCTTTCAGAATCTCACTGGGAGGTGAGGGATTTATGATTAAACTGTGTGACTGCAAAAAATGCAAATGGGAGCTATGACTGAGTCACTGACATGGCAAAGGCTACTTTATTAAACCCAATTATGAGTGGATACTGGATCATTTAAATTGGGGCAGTGATCTTTCTGGTGGAATTTGAATAGCATTCTCTTCAAGTTTTAGGATTGGTAATTTTCAAGCTCATGTGCCAGCTAGAATTCATTGGCCATTTTCCTCCATGTCTACCTTTAACTGAGTAGAAATCTTCAGCTCATTTTATATGGACCACATCCTCACATTGACAAGTTTTCTGCAGCTGAGAACTGCCCATGTAATTTTTGGCTGGATATATCCTAGTTACAGGAGGGAAGGTTGGTAAAAGTAACATATTAGGATGCTAATGCTTTATAGCATCTTTCAGTCTGTCTTTATTTGCACCTAACAAGTTTTTTGAACGTATGTGTCAGTCAGAAGGAATTCTAGTACCAAAGCAGATGATCCTCTGAAGCTTCATGGGTGACCATCTTAAATTCACAGTAACCAGGCTTAATGGTCTGATTGAGAGCAATGGTCTATATCCAGGTATGGCTACCAGCACTCTTCTGCTCTGTTCTTACCCTGTCACTGCTGAAGTCAATGCTCATAGTGATTCTTGTTTCTGATTTTTCCTAGGTGCATTTCTATAACATCCTAAGACTGCTTTGTGGCTTGGTTAGCTAATGGCTTTAAAACATTTGGAATGTACTACAGTCTTTATGGATTTTGTCAAAATGAGAACAGGGTTGCTACTATTGATTGCATTTAGCAGATGAGCACTCAAGTATAACAATAGGTAAAGCTCTTATTTAAGACTAGAACATATTGTACGGTCTGTTAGTGCTGTTAAAAACACTTAACAATTGTTGGCTTATTCCCTTGAACTATAATAAGAAAGCAGTCAAATCAATGCATTTGACTGATTTTCCATTAACACAGTAGGTCAAAGTGATTGTCCACCTTCATGAATTCCTATGCTGACAGACCGATGCAGCAGCAAAATATGTTGAACAGGCATGGTAGGTTTTCAGCTCAGCAAAGTGATGTCATCAAGGGACAACAGCTGTTGGCTAAAAATGAGCCAAACAAACAAGCAAACAAAGTAAACAAAAACAAAAAAAACAATATAACCACAGCTTCCATGCCCAATTTATATGTGATTACCATTTTGCTTGGGTGTCTGCATCATATTTGAATAGTTTTAGGCCCTTCACAAATTCTGAAGCCATTTTTTTTGACTTGAGGAACCTTAACTATCCAGCACCTCTTTTCCCTTTTCAAGGTGGAAGGCAGGAAACAATAACATTTATACTAGGAAACATAGTTTCTATCAATTGATTTGTACTCTTGTTTTCAATGTCTCTCAGTGCAGTTTTCTCTCATTCTTTTTTTTTTATTATTATTATTCTAGTGTTTTTTTTTTTTTCCATTTTAGTGCATAGACAAAAGAAAAAGTCATAATTTCATGATATGTCTAAATTCAAATCACTGTTTTAAAGTGTTTTTTCATCATAGTGAACTACAGTTATTTGGGTCTAAGGGCTACTGTGCCAATATATGATCAACACTTAGGAGGCTTGTCTACTTGAGAGATGGTCCCATTGTGAGATACATTGTTCATTTTTTTCAAGCTTTCACTTCCACTTTTATTCCCAGTGACTTCCCAGTGATATGCTTTAACAGTTTTTGAGACACAGGGAGAGAAGTACTTTGTTAAGGACAGGTAGCTTTAGATACCTCAACCTACAGTAACAGGATCAAAATCTCTTCATCTAGCCTTTGAACATCCACAACTCTGGCCTTTTTTTTTTAATTTATTTAATTTATTTTTTTTTGTGGTCCAACACTGCTGACATATGCTGATTGTTCCTTGGTAAAAAAAAAAAAAAGACTATCTTCATTACTACACCCAGAAAATGCTCTTTTCAGGCAGTGACTTCCAGATACATACTTTACCACTGCTGTTTGATCTTCATCTTATCACTATTTCAGGACTGAAGATCTTCAGGGCATCAGCCAACTTCCTTGTAGGCCTGTAGGTCTTGAATGACAACATACTTAAACATCTCCCTTGTCAGTTCAGTCTGATGTGCTTATTCTGCCACTGGTGTCAAAGCTGAGGTTAGTGGAGATCTAGTCAGCAGAGTCAACAGAATTCATCTGATCACATGTAGGTTCAGTTGCCCACACATAGGTTCCTGGTATAGAACATCCAAGACAGCAGTGGAATGTTGCTAGCTGTGACAAAGGACCTATGGGAAACCTAATACTTTGGGAACAACAGCAGGATACCCTACAGAATCTGATGTTTATATTTAGGCACCTAAATCCTCCAGTTTTCCAGGTGTCTAGATTTTAAGTGATGTGAATTGCTTTCTAAACTTCACTGACTCAACTGTCTAGATGTCTATTGATTATAATGAGAGCTCAGACAACCAGCTCTCTTGTGGATAACCTCATGAAGATACTTAAATTTCCTAATTTGCAAACTGAATCTAACTCCTAAGGGCTTGGCACATAAACTAGGGCAGAAGATTCTCATCCTAAATAGCTTCTTGAATGTCATAACAACTCAAGTATGTTCCAGCAAACAGTTCACTTCTTTTTCTTTTGTCTGATTTCCAGAAAAACAACAACAACAAAAACCCCCTAACTTTTAACTAAAAGCACTGTGGTGATTAAAAAATCACAATAAGCAAGCCAACATAAATTTCATCATATTGCACTCAAGGTTGTTTCTTCCAAATGACTCACATTAGATTAATCTCAGGTTCTGTAAAGGCAGAAGATGCACTGCATGCTCTCAGCGTGCTAATGAAACTGTATGAACTCATCAATTAGCAACATGGAAACCCATGCATCCCAGCTTCACATGAGAACCCATTGCCTGCAGCAGCATCAATGTGCATATTGACTGAGCTGGTGCTGAATGCAGAAGGATTAATTTAACCAACTTGTGCAAACTCAAAGAGACACACCAGGCCCAGAGCAGTGGGAAACTTCTTTCTCAACAGCTGCATCATGCAGGGTAGGTATTTTGAAATTGGATAGCAGAGACAAAATGATTGATTAAGCTATGAATTAAGTAGTAATTCATTAAGTAGATTCAATAAAGCATTCACTTCACACCATGGAGATCTTTTTTGCTTTTCTAATAGTAAATTTATGTTATCCACACAATATAAACACAAAGTATTGGCCATTATGTATACAACGGAAATATTTATAAGTAATAAATCAACTGACACCAGAATTTGGGCTGGACACCTCAGTGTCTGTGCTGTTAAATTATAAGCAATGTCCCTGGCACAATAACAGTCCAAGACAATTACCATTCTCCCAAATGATTTGGGCATGGTAAAGGAGTTAGCATAGGTCACAGATCTGTTCCACCTGCTAAAGCAGCTTTGGTTTGGTTTTGTGTAAGTGTCTTGAGGATAATAAAGTTTAATTTTAAGGAAATGGTCAGACTTTATCGGTTGGCACCACAGACAGAGAATGAGCCCTGACCACTCCACATCCTGAAGTATGGTGTGTGAATTATACGGACATATAGAATTATTCTAAAATAAAGATAGCTCTAGAGGTTATGACAGAATGGTGGGACAGGATAGCTGCAGCTACAGATCTCTGTTCCAGATTTACAGGGGGACTGGTACAATCTCTTGCAGTCTGTTTTGGACAAGCCTCTGAGGGTATTTTATAATAACATAGGCTATAAAATAATAATAATGATGATGAATTGTTAAAATTAAGCCCAATTTCTGTATACATACTGGTGTGCATTGTATAACAACAGAGGAATCCTCAAATCATTGCTGGATCCAGCTTGGGTAATGACAAATCCTCATTTACCTCCATCCACAGCTTTTCCAATCTACTAGTTTAAATGACATTACTCCGAAGAAACAGAAACATGCCCTGGCAAAAGCAGTTCCTTTACTGTAAAGGACCTAAGCTCTACATGACGAGGTGGCCGAGTGGTTAAGGCGATGGACTGCTAATCCATTGTGCTCTGCACGCGTGGGTTCGAATCCCATCCTCGTCGAGAAATAACTTTGTCCAAGGCCAAGCTGCAGGGGTATTTGGCCAACCTGATCTAGTGGTGGCATCCCTGTCTATGGCTGGGAGGTTGGAGTTAGATCATCCTTAAGGTCCTTTCCAACCAAAGCCGTTCTATGAACAGCCAAATCAATGTTTTTATTCAGATTTAGTTGATAGAATAAGATTAGCCACTAAGAAAAGAGAAGAGATAAGGAAATGGAAAATTCATTATTTTTAAGAAACAGCTTTGCACAGAGATAGATATGATTGTATTTTAAAAGAGAAACAATGTTTATTTTTCCATGACAGTGGCTGTGTTTGTCCTCTGCTTCCCATTACATCAGCTACTTCAAGACCTAAGAAGCTCTAACTTCTCACATCATTTTTTTTTTTTTTCTTTTCTTTTGCTAGGTAGGAAATGATCCTGATCCTGAATGATCAGGATGAACCCAATCTTCTTCTCCATTGTTCTAAAGCAGATCACCTCACTGTGTTCAGTAGCCCTAGCAGTGCAGAATTCGTGGGATTAAGTGAAAAATGAGGTTTTGCATTTGTAAAGAATAAAAATGTACTGTATTGTATTCAAAGAGAATGTTTAAAATGTCAATACAGATCACAGGCAGCATTTATACTAATTACATGGAGATGTTTGAAGCAGTGTCTAGAAGCTCGGGTCAGCTGTAATCAAACCTTCAATCAAATCACTTTTTCTAGGTGTTATTTTGTGCTATTTGTGGTACTTTTTTTGAAGGATTTGCAGTTTGGAATTCATAGGTAGAATGTAGCTGGTCCTAAAGTAACCATTCAAAATGGATTCAAGGAACTGTAACTTTAAGGTATCTGTTCCTCCCTACTGACTCCAAAAAGACTGAGCAAAGTTGTGGGTTTTGCTCAGATGAATGTATCTCTACTACATACATTTACACATCTAGAAGGAGACGAGACAATTCCCATTCCTAAATATCTCAGAAAGACTTAATTCTAAGCTTTTTTTTTCTTTCTTTTCTTTTTTTTTTCTTTAAATCATAATCTTTGTTTTTGTTCATGACTTTTAATAGGAAAACAAAAAGGTGAAGAAATAAAAAACCTTAACTTTTTGTTTGTTTGTTTCCTCGCTTGTTTGCTTGCTTTTCTTCTCTGCTTTTTCCTTGCTGTGAAGAAAATTGAGTCTTGTGAGTCACAAACACTGACCTTGCTTTTGTACTCTGGGTAAACTCTTTCTCTGATACTCAGCTGGCATCACTGGAAAGATACTAAACACAATTTATCCACATAGGTGATTAGCTTCTACTTTCTGTTAACCACTCCAGCAACTGTGCAAAAATGAACCCTTAGCGTGGCTTTCCTCAAAGACAACGTAGATGCTGGAATCCTTGAACTAAAGCACACTTTCCTGTGACTGTGTTTCTCATGGGTTTCACACAGGTGATGCAGAGGAGTGTGAGGCAGTAGGGGTCTCAATAAGACCCAATAACGGTGCTACTAATTAAGAAGGGAAATGCATTTCCCTTTTTCCTTCTATGTCCTATAAAATATCCTGCTGTGATTGGCATATCTTTTAACTTAGACTGACTTGACCTAGTTCTTAAATACAGGAGGTTTTTATTGATATGCTGATCATGAATCTGAATTTTATGATGCTGCTGTTAGGGAGGGGTCAAAATGCAATACGATGAAGGATAAAAACAGAACACAAAGTTATTTAATGGCTAATTCTTGGTGAGGGAAGTGTGGGAAGAAGAGAGACACTTCCCAGCAGAAATGTTGGTTAAAGTCACTGGACTCATAGAATCATAGAATCTCCTGAGTTGGAAGGGACCCACAAGTATCATCAGTTCAGCTCCTGGCTTATTGTGACACATCTTGTTGCTCATCTTCAGCTTGTTATCTGCAGAGCAGCTTATGTTTTTTTAGTGAAAGTTATACCATTCGCAAGGACATTAAGGCACACCTACACACTAACACTAAGGTATTCTAACAGCACTCGGTTAGGTCCCATCTCATTATTGTCTGTATAATGAGGAATGACCACTGTTCTTGACAAGGAAGAGAAACAGCTTCCTTTAAAGGACTTCAGAGTCGATGGCTTGGATTGCCTTTTTTTTTTTTTTTTTTTCTGGCACTCACCTTCTTGTCCTAATTTTGAAAAGAAATTGAGGCAAAATCAAGTGGAATCAACATAGTAAATAAATAATGCCTTACCTTTATATAGCTTTTTCTATACACCAGTTTCACAGAGCGCTTGTGATAGTGCTATTTCAGGCACATTGCATCTTATGTAACATAGCAGTCCTACAGCTGACTCTGAAATTGATTGCTTTTGACCTCCAAATTCTTTTCTGCCAATATACGTTGCAGTTCCTCAACTGTTTCTTCCAGCAATATTTAGCATTTACCTGTGTTCCTGTTTTATCTGTGCAAAGGAAAAAGTAGAGTCTTGCTTCCTGCAGGTGAATACATCTGTCAGATGTATCTTAATAACAGAAAAAACTTGGAATTATAACCTTTTCTACCCACACATATTATTTTTCTCCCACATCATCAATTATATTTGTGTGAAATATGAAGAGAAATTAAATTCCTAACTTCATACATATACTGGTTGCTACTTCTTCTTTAGGGGCTGGATTCATAACAGAGGTATCTGAAATTAGCTGTTCAGTCTGATCTAGTCACCCCTGCCATCCTTTGATGTTGAAGGAGAGAATAAGGCACCTCCAGAGAATGATTTATCTTAGCTTAAAATGAGCATCTGAGAGAGGTTAAGTGGAAGATCCTCTAGAGATGACTGGTTCTCTCCTTAGGGGTCAGTATCTCTGATGTTGGTGACAAAATTTGGTGAGATAAACCTGACCTTTTTCCATTCAGATGCTCTACTAAGAATAATTAACACCTCAAGACAATCTGCATTGTTACTGTAGCTGCAAACTCTTGTGGTTTCTGAGGTTACATTTCCTACAGGTAATGTGCTGTATCTGTTGCATCTATAAAGTGAAACATTCATAAGCCTAATTCTATGGAAAATAGCTTTCCTCGTGAAGAAAAAAAATGAAGTTTTAGACATTTTTTGGAAGAAATCTGATCCAAAATCTGAGTGGCATGTTACTGGTTCTTATGCATGAGATCTTAAAAAACAACCGACCAACCACTCAACCAAACAAGCAGAAATTCAGATTAACCTAAATATTATTATTTGATAATTTCAAAGCATTCTATTTCAACTTCTTTATATATTTTATATAATTGTTGTGGTTTAACCCGGCTGGCAGCTAAACACCACACAGCCGTTCGCTCACCCTCCCCCCTCCCTCTCTGGGATGGGGGGAGAGAAACGGGAAAGTGAAGCCTGTGAGTTGAGATAAAGACAGTTTATTAAGACAGGAAAATAATAATAACAATAATAATAATAATAGTGATAATGGTAATAGTATTAACAATAATAATGTGTAAGAAAACAAGTGATGCACAATGCAATTGCTCACCACCCGCTGACCGATGCCCAGCCTATTCCCGAGCAGCCGGCCCCCCCACCCCGGCCAGCCACCCCTATATATTGTTTAGCATGACGTCAGATGGTATGGAATACCCCTTTGGCCAGTTTGGGTCAGCTGTCCTGGGTCTGTCCCCTCCCAGCTCCTGCTGCACCCCCAGCCTGCTCGCTGGCAGGACAGAGCGAGAAGCCGAAAAGTCCTTGGCCTGGTGTAAACACTGCTCTGCAACAATTAAAACATCAGCATGTTATCAGCGCTCTTCTCATCCTAATCCAAAACATAGCACCCTACCAGCTACTATGAGGGAACATTAACTCTGTCCTAACTGGAACCAGGACAGATATCCACCCCTTATTCCATACCATTTATGTCATGCTCAGGTTACACTCTGTCCAATACATTCTAATTAATCATCATTTTCATCTATGATATATAGCAATCATGGTAGTGATGACATACATTATTATATAATAATTAACATACTACAATTCAACTCATGGGCTATTCTCACCCAGTATCAAATCCCCTTGAGGTACACACCGGACCTCCCCATTCTTTTGCATTACCCACCAAGTGCATCCAGGTCCCTGAGCAAAAGCAATTCCACGAATGGGTTTGCCTTTTCCTGAGGCAGGAGTAGCCCAGACTGTTTTACCCAGCATGTTTCTTACGTGCACTACAGGAACTTTATCCCCTTCTACAGTGCGTAACAGGTTTGATTGGGCAGGTCCAGCTCGGTTGGCAGATCCCCTGGTATTGACTAACCAGGTGGCCTTTGCCAAATGTGTATCCCAATTTTTGAATGTCCCAGCACCCATTGCTTTCAGTGTAGTCTTCAACAGTCCATTGTATCGTTCAACTTTTCCAGAGGCTGGTGCATGATAGGGGATGTGATACACCCACTCAATACCATGTTCTTTGGCCCAAGTGTCTATAAGGTTGTTTCGGAAATGAGTCCCGTTGTCTGACTCAATTCTCTCTGGGGTGCCATGTCGCCATAAGACTTGCTTTTCAAGGCCCAGGATAGTGTTCCGGGCGGTGGCATGGGGCACAGGATATGTTTCCAGCCATCCGGTGGTTGCTTCCACCATTGTAAGTACGTGGCGCTTGCCGTTGCGGGTTTGAGGGAGTGTGATGTAATCAATCTGCCAGGCCTCTCCATATTTATATTTCAGCCATCGTCCTCCATACCAAAGAGGTTTTGACCGTTTGGCTTGCTTGATTGCAGCACATGTTTCACAGTCATGAATAACCTGTGCTATAGTGTCCATGGTCAGGTCCACCCCTCGATCACGAGCCCATCTGTAGGTTGCATCTCTACCTTGATGGCCTGAGGTGTCATGGGCCCATCGGGCTATAAATAATTCACCTTTATGTTGCCAGTCCAGGTCCACCTGAGCCACTTCAATCTTAGCAGCCTGATCCACCTGCTGGTTGTTTTGGTGTTCTTCAGTAGCCCGATTCTTGGGCACATGAGCATCTACATGGCGTACCTTTACAACCAGGTTCTCTACCCGGGCAGCAATATCTTGCCACAATGCCGCGGCCCAGATGGGCTTGCCCCTGCGCTGCCAGTTGTTCTGCTTCCATTGCTGTAACCACCCCCACAGGGCATTTGCTACCATCCATGAATCAGTATAGAGATAGAGAACTGGCCACTTTTCTCGTTCAGCAATATCTAAAGCCAGCTGAATGGCTTTTACTTCTGCAAACTGACTCGATTCACCTTCTCCCTCAGCAGCTTCTGCAACTCGTCGTGTAGGACTCCATACAGCAGCTTTCCATCTCCGATGCTTTCCCACAATACGACAGGACCCGTCAGTGAACAAGGCATATTTCTTCTCATTTTCTGGTAGCTTGTTGTACAGGGGGGCTTCTTCAGCACGAACCACCTCCTCCTCTGGTGATATCCCAAAGTATTTGCCTTCTGGCCAGTCCATAATCACCTCCAAGATTCCTGGGCGACTGGGGTTTCCTATTCGAGCCCGCTGAGTAATCAGTGCAACCCACTTGCTCCATGTAGCATCAGTTGCATGATGCGTAGAGGGGACCCTTCCTTTGAACATCCAGCCTAGTACCGGCAGTCGGGGTGCCAGGAGGAGCTGCGCTTCAGTACCGACCACTTCCGAAGCAGATCGAACTCCTTCATATGCTGCCAATATCTCCTTTTCAGTTGGAGTATAGCGGGCTTCAGATCCTCTGTATCCCCGACTCCAAAACCCCAGGGGTCGACCTCGAGTTTCCCCAGGTTCTTTCTGCCAGAGGCTCCAGGTGGGACCATTCTCTCCGGCTGCGGTGTAGAGCACATTCTTTACATCTGGTCCTGTTCGGACTGGCCCGAGGGCTACTGCATGAACTATTTCCTGCTTAATTTGTTCAAAGGCTTGTCGTTGCTCAGGGCCCCATTCAAAAGCATTCTTCTTACGGGTTACTTGGTAGAGCGGGTTTACAATCAGACTGTAATTTGGAATATGCATTCTCCAAAACCCCACGACACCTAGGAAAGTTTGTGTTTCTTTTTTGCTAGTTGGTGGAGACATAGCTGTTATTTTGTTGATCACATCCATTGGGATTTGACGGCGTCCATCTTGCCATTTTATTCCTAAAAACTGGATCTCTCGTGCAGGTCCTTTAACTTTATTCTGTTTTATGGCAAAACCGGCCTTCAGAAGGATTTGGACTATTTTCTTCCCTTTCTCGAAAACTTCTTCTGCAGTGTCACCCCACACAATGATGTCATCGATGTACTGCAGGTGTTCAGGAGCTTCCCCCTGCTCCAGCGCAGACTGGATCAGTCCATGGCAAATGGTAGGGCTGTGTTTCCACCCCTGGGGCAGCCGATTCCAAGTATATTGGACTCCCCTCCAAGTGAAAGCAAACTGTGGCCTGCACTGTGCTGCTAGAGGGATGGAGAAAAATGCATTAGCGATATCAATTGTGGCATACCACTTGGCTGCCTTTGATTCCAGTTCATACTGGAGTTCTAGCATGTCCGGCACTGCAGCACTCAGTGGTGGCGTGACTTCGTTCAGGCCACGATAGTCCACTGTTAGTCTCCACTCACCATTAGACTTTCGCACTGGCCATATGGGACTATTAAAAGGTGAATGAGTCTTGCTGATCACTCCTTGGCTCTCCAGTTGACGAATTAGCTTATGGATGGGACTCAGGGAGTCTCGGTTGGTGCGATATTGCCGCCGGTGCACAGTTGTGGTAGCGATCGGCACTTGCTGTTCTTCAACCCTCAGCAACCCCACAACAGAAGGGTCCTCTGAGAGACCAGGCAAGGTAGACAACTGTTTAATGTCCTCTGTCTCCAAAGCAGCTATGCCAAAAGCCCAGCGGAACCCTTTTGGGTCCTTGAAATATCCTCTTCTAAGATAGTCTATGCCAAGGATGCACGGAGCATCTGGGCCAGTCACAATACGGTGCTTTTGCCACTCATTACCGGTTAGACTCACTTCAGCCTCCAATACAGTTAACTGCTGGGATCCCCCCGTCACACCATAAATACAGATGGGCTCTGGCCCTTTATAGCTTGATGGCATTAGAGTACATTGTGCACCGGTGTCTACCAAAGCCTTATACTTCTGTGCGTCTGACGTGCCAGGCCATCGAATCCACACAGTCCAATAAACTCGATTGTCCCTTTCCTCCCCCTGGCTGGAGGCAGGGCCCCTCTAGTCCTGGTCAGAATCTTCATTTCTGTGTTTAAAGGACTGCCTGCTGGAAGTTGGAGCAGCAAACCTTTCAGAGAACTCCTTTTTCCCAATTGTTTTCCTTTGCAATTCACGTACCCGTGCCTCTAGGGTCGCAGTAGATTTTCCATCCCATTTTCTCATGTCCTCTCCATGGTCACGTAGGTAAAACCACAGGGTGGCGCGGTGTGTGTGCCCACCATATTGTCTTCCTTGCATAGATGAACGTTTACCCCTAATAGCTGAGACACTGGTTTGTACAGGTGGGGAGGAAAATAAACTCTCTTTAAGTTGGTGGATCTCTTCAGAAAGTTTCTCCAAGGTATTCTCTTTTAGCTGGTGGACACTAGTTCGTTCAGGTGAAGGGGAAGATAATCTTTCTTCAAGTTGGTGGATCTTTTCAGAAAGTTTCTCCAAAGCATTCTCTTTTAGCTGGTGGACACTGGTTCGTTCAGGTGAAGGGGAAGATAATCTTTCTTCAAGTTGGTGGATCTTTTCAGAAAGTTTCTCCAAAGCATTCTCTTTTAGCTGGTGGACACTGGTTCGTTCAGGTGAAGGGGAAGATAATCTTTCTTCAAGTTGGTGGATCTTTTCAGAAAGTTTCTCTAAAGCATTCTCTTTTAGCTGGTGGACACTGGTTCGTTCAGGTGGAGGGGAAGATAAATTCTCTTTAAGTTGGTGGACCTCTTCAGAGAGTTTCTCCACAGCTGAGACACAGGCCTTTAGGGAAGAGGAGAGATTTCCTTCGTACTGCCGGAGTATTTTAGTCACTTCATCCACTGTGGGATTCTCCTCCGTTTTCCAGGTTAGTATTGCCAATGAGTTGGCATATGATGATGGGGCACTCCGTACAAACTTCCGCCACATGGGTGGTGTACACTGGACTGCATCTGGATCTGCGGATGTTTGTGCGTCATCTAGGTCCTTATAAATTACTTCCCGTACGGCCAATTCCCTCAGGTACTGAATTCCCTTCTCCATGGTGGTCCATTTGCTTGGTAAACATACAAGTTCTTCCTTGAAGAGATACCTTTCCTTCACAGCTGACAGGAGACGCCTCCAGAGGCTGCGAGATTGTGCTCCATCTCCAATTGCTTTGTCAATGCATGCGTCCCTAGCAAGGGATCCCAGCCGCCTGGCTTCCTTGCCCTCCAATTCCACATAATTGGCTCCCGTGTCCCAGCACCGGAGCAGCCAGGTGACAAGCTGCTCGCCTATACAGCGACCAAAATCTTTTCGCACATCTCGTAGCTCACGCTGGTATAGAGTCCGGGTAATTACTGTTGATTTTTCGACATCCTCATCCTCATCTTCAGTCTTCTGCACCTTTGATGGCCGGTGTAGAGTCCGGGTAGTTACTGTTGATTTTCCGACATCCTCATCCTCATCTTCAGTCTCCTGCACCTTTGATGGCTGGTATGGAGTCCGGGTAGTTACTGTTGATTTTTCGCCATCCTCATCCTCATCTTCAGTCTCCTGCACCTTTGATGGCCCAGCCTCGTCTTCACTTCGCCCAGACTTAGCAGAAGACTGTCTGCGTTTTAAACGACCTGAGCCTCTATACCATTTTTTCACCTTGTCTACAGGGGCAACTTGCACTGCTACAGCTCGTTTCTCTGACCCAGCCACAGGGTCTGCCACAGGGGTTGGAATACCCTCTGTGGGGTCAACTTGCACTGCTACAGCTCGTTTCTCTGACCCAGACACAGGGTCTGCCACAGGGCTTGGAATACACTTTGCGGGGTCAACTTGCACTGCTACAGCTCGTTTCTCTGACCCAGACACAGGGTCTGCCACAGGGGTTGGGATACCCTCTGCGGGGTCAACTTGCACTGCTACAGCTCGTTTCTCTGACCCAGCCACAGGAGTGGGAGCAGCTGCACGAGCTGGGGCAGCTGCAGGAGCTGGGGCAGCTGCAGGAGCTGGAGCGGCTGCAGGGGCTGGAGCTGGAGCGGCTGCAGGAGCCGGAACGGCTGCAGGAGCTGGAGCTGGAGCGGCTGCAGGAGCTGGAGCGGCTGCAGGAGCTGGAGCTGGAGTAGCTGCAGGAGCTGGAGCTGGAGCGGCTGCAGGAGCTGGAGCGGCTGCAGGAGCTGGAGCTGGAGTAGCTGCAGGAGCTGGAGCTGGAGCGGCTGCAGGAGCTGGAGCGGCTGCAGGAGCTGGAGCTGGAGTAGCTGCAGGAGCTGGAACTGGAGCGGCTGCAGGAGCTGGAACTGGAGCGGCTGCAGGAGCTGGAACTGGAGCGGCTGCAGGAGCTGGAGCTGGAGTAGCTGCAGGAGCTGGAACTGGAGCGGCTGCAGGAGCTGGAGCGGCTGCAGGAGCTGGAGCTGGAGTAGCTGCAGGAGCTGGAACTGGAGCGGCTGCAGGAGCTGGAACTGGAGCGGCTGCAGGAGCTGGAGCGGCTGCAGGAGCTGCAGCTGGAGTAGCTGCAGGAGCTGGAACTGGAGCGGCTGCAGGAGCTGCAGCTGGAGCGGCTGCAGGAGCTGGAGCTAGGTTGCTAATAACATCAATTGCAGCTCGATAGGCACAAGCCAGCTGTGTCACTTTGTGTGTCACTTTGGAACTGCCAGAGTCATGACACCTTTTTTTCAAGCATTCTGCCAGCTTTTTAGGATTTTGCAGTTGTTCAGGGGTGAATGTCCAAAACACTGGAGGTGACCACTGCTCTAGAAACCTGCCCATATCCTCCCACACTCCCTGCCACTCGCAACTACCCCGCCTCAAGACAGATCTCCGGATGAGATTCCTAAGTAGTTGTTTAACCCTCCACAAAATCTGAAGCGCATTCAGGAGACATAACAACAAGAGCAGGCTGGTCTGAGTATCCCAAGGATATTCAACATCTCGGAGAACCACCGTAACTAGCTCGGGGGATAAGAGGGTGGTGGTGAAGGAGAAAGGGAGAGTGAACAGGTAGGGAAACATGTCTTCCCCTGTCCCCTTCACAGATTGGCTCCCTAACGAAAACAAGCAATAGGTGTAATTGCTAATAGTTTCCGAGATATGGGTTCCAAAGTATAGAGTCGACGTCAGTGCTGAGTACAAATACCAGGTTAAAGTCGTGACCAGATATTTCATCATTTCATAAGCCATTGTTACACCGCACAGTACCATAACAATCTTAAACCAGGGCCCGGAAAGGATAAACAGTGCAACAGGGAGCACATACAGAAAGTAACGCACCATAAAACTCAATTTGGAATACAGGTACAGCAGACTGGAGATTAAGGCAATCAACATCGTGACTAGCAACTATTAAGCAGGTCCAATACTTATACCAATTTTAGTTTAACACACTCTGGTCAGATTTGTCGATATCTCAACCCTTCGGGCCCCACGTTGGGCGCCAAAAAGACTGTTGTGGTTTAACCCGGCTGGCAGCTAAACACCACACAGCCGTTCGCTCACCCTCCCCCCTCCCTCTCTGGGATGGGGGGAGAGAAACGGGAAAGTGAAGCCTGTGAGTTGAGATAAAGACAGTTTATTAAGACAGGAAAATAATAATAACAATAATAATAATAATAGTGATAATGGTAATAGTATTAACAATAATAATGTGTAAGAAAACAAGTGATGCACAATGCAATTGCTCACCACCCGCTGACCGATGCCCAGCCTATTCCCGAGCAGCCGGCCCCCCCACCCCGGCCAGCCACCCCTATATATTGTTTAGCATGACGTCAGATGGTATGGAATACCCCTTTGGCCAGTTTGGGTCAGCTGTCCTGGGTCTGTCCCCTCCCAGCTCCTGCTGCACCCCCAGCCTGCTCGCTGGCAGGACAGAGCGAGAAGCCGAAAAGTCCTTGGCCTGGTGTAAACACTGCTCTGCAACAATTAAAACATCAGCATGTTATCAGCGCTCTTCTCATCCTAATCCAAAACATAGCACCCTACCAGCTACTATGAGGGAACATTAACTCTGTCCTAACTGGAACCAGGACAGATATATAAATGTATAAATATACATATATAAATATATATATATATATATATATAATATATACATATATATATATATATAATACATATATAAATATACATTTATATATTTTATATACATTTATATAAATATACATTTATATATTATAGATATGTAAATAACATAGATATATAGTATTTATATTTAATACATAATATATTTATATAATATATAATATATATGTTTTGTATACTATATATATATTTTTTTATATAATGTCTCAGTTCAGTTCTAAATAGAAAACTGACCATAAATAGTCCAGAAATTCTGAAAGTGCTTAAGGAGGGAGATTTGCCATTACAGCTTCGTTTTTTTTACATTACAGTTTTTTTTTACATGCCTCAGGAAAGAACATAGTGTTCATCTGAAACCAGGATAGCCTGTGCTGATTAAATCAAGGTATTTAAATAGTAGTTCTTATTATACCACAAAATATCGCATGCATTTATTCATTTTTTATGATTATCCTTCCAAGCTGAGATAATCTACTGTACCTGCTGATGATACACTATAAATCACTGTGCTCTACATCCTAATATGTCAAAAGAAAACATACTGAATAATAATAAACAAGTATCCTTTTAACTCAAGGACATTTTTACTGATATACTGCATAAAAACTATTTTGTAAATAGCTCTATCATTGATGACCAGCTCTTATTATTAAAAAGGAAATTTATCTTAGTAAATAAATAAATAAATAAAACATCTGCAAGGTCATTTCAAGAAGTATTTCAAGTCATTTTTTTTTATTTTTTTTTTGTATTTGTAAGCCTACGAGGGACCATTGTAATCATATAGCCTAAACATTGGCTGAGTCCCAAATGAGGCATTTTATGTAGTAACTCCTGGAATGGGCAGAATTACTCTCGTCTGCCATGTGAAAACAAGCGTGACTGAGAAATATAACACAAAAGCATTTGTGAGCTGGCATAGACTAATTAGCAAATTGGTTATAAGTAACATGATTGATGGAGGCAAAGCAGAGAAAATTTGTTTGACACACTGGAAAAAATCGGTCTGATCATATTTACGCACAGACAAAAGGGTGCACGCTCATGGAAATTGTATTTGTTTATTTATTCATTGTAACCGGGCTATGAAGATGGTGAAGGGTCTAGAAGGCCAGACGTGTGAGGAGCAGCTGAGGTCCCTGGGTTTCCTCAGCCCAGAGCAGAGCAGGCTGAGGGGAGGCCTCATGGCGGCCTGCAGCTCCCTCACGAGGGGAGCGGAGGGGCAGGCGCTGAGCTCTGCTTTCTGGGAACGACATGGAGCTGGGACAGGGGAGGGTCAGGCTGGGTGTTGGGAAAGATTCTGCACCCAGAGGTGGTCGGGCACTGGGACAGGCTCCCCAGGGATGTTGGCACGGCACCGAGCTGCAGGAGTTCAAAAAGTGATTGGCGTTCAAAAAGGCATCTTAGATCACAAACAACAGAAAAGAAAAAAAAAAAAGTAAAAAAAAGTATACTTTCCCACAGTAGCCACAGCCATGATCCATCGCTTTTTCTAGAATCATGAAGAGAACTTCTCTAAAATAAGTGCGGCAGTATGAAATAGTTGGCAAAGGGAGTCTTCGCATTTGTGATTGTGTGTTTCTGCTGAAAGCCAGCTTCTCCTCAAAAGCCCTCCCCAGAAGAATGTTCGCTAGAAACCCTACCTGAAGAGATGCTCCTTCTACATTGTTATGTGTTTTAAATATTCAAATTCACCATTCCTCCCTCCCTGGAACTGCTCTGATCACCCCCATAGCTACATCCTTGGCTGCAAAGTGGGGAAGGTAAGGGAAAAAACTCACATTGACTCACACACTTCAAAGTTTTGAAAACCTCTTACTGTGGTGGTAGTCATGCAAGAAACATTACATTCAGCTTGGTTGACCTGCTCACCATGAACCATATCAGTCTTGAAACATAGTCTCTCTCACTTTGGGATACTTTAGGTAGAAAATAGACTACAACACGGAAACTTTTTATAAATGTCTTATCAGTCCTTTACAGCCAGGATACAAGCTGCCCCTTCTGCCTTCCTTTCTGCAAGTAAAATTTCATTTCCTTTCCTTCTCTGGGGAGAGAATCTAAAGACAATAGTCATTCAAAATTCCACAGTATTTGTGGAAAGAAATGTGAGGTGAGGCTGTGCAGGTGGAGTGCTTCAAATTCAAAGCAAAAAGTGAAAGGAAGCTCGAATGGGGGGAAGTGATGTTGTGTGTAGGCACTTCTCCATATCGCTCAGTCTTTTCTCCCTTGCTGCCACAGTGTAAATCCATCACAGTGGTGTTTGATCACCTCCTTGTGTGCCTCATCAGGTCAGAGGGTGGGAAATGATGGTGCAACGTTTTCTTAGAAGTGAAGTCCTCAGAAAGTGCTATCAGAGCTAATGTAATTAAAGAAAATTAAAACTTGAAATGCCAGTGATGTTTCAAGTAAATACAACATATATCTATGTCTGGGCTTGGTAGGGCTGTAGTGATGGGTGGATTTTAGAAATTCTGAGGCAGGAAAAAGCAATGGAGTTTGGCATGTGTCTCTGAAATGGCAGATTAATAGAGGAGGGACTGATCTCAGCACTGTCCGTGTGACAGTCGAGGGCAAAAACATGGGGGCTTTGACAAGATTATGTTTAACTGTGACAGTCATCCTAAACCACAAAGGAGTTCAGTTTGTCTCTTAGTAGATTAATTTTGAATCCTGATAAACCCACATGCATACTTCAAGCAGCTTGAAAACTAGCGTAACTAAAACCATATTGGATTGCAAATTGATGCAAGGTTATTCTAGTTAAACCACAGAATTCAGAGGTGAAACACTAATGCATTAACAAAATGAGTCAGAAACAAGAGAAGATATATTTTGCATTTAAACAGCCTCCCATAGATGGGCACATTGCAAATGCCAAATCAGACTCGTAAAACTGTTGCCAGGAGGGTGCAGACTGATTTCACTGTTGTTCAGATGGGAAAGCTGGAGCACAAAGTCAAATAATTCTGTAAGAAAACACTAGCAACAATCTGAAATCCTAGTTGAACTATTTGTTCTTGCTACTATACCCCTTTCATCTTCATACTCAAGAGTGACTGATGGCTGTAAATATTCCCATATTTGTTTTTACTTTGTCCATTATGTATGCGTATAAAATACCCCCCCTCCTTTTTTTTTTTTTTTCCTGTGAATGGGTTGAAAGGGACAAAAAGAAATTTTTAGCATATTTAGTACTATATTCTTTAAGCACCTGCTTTTTCTGTCTCAAAAGTATTATTTATCCCTCCTTATAATGAGCTTAATTGTGTGGCAGCATATCAAATGTTATTCTGATGCATAATATTCCTGTGGCTCTCTTGCGACAGTCAAGATGTTAATAGAGAACAATGTATAACTAACAAGAATGGTAAATGGAGGATATTTGCTCTGCTTCTTGCCAGCTAGAAAGTTGTGTAATTGCTTTCCTTAAATGGGAACAGAGTCTGGAAATTCTGCCAAAAGTCCAAACTTAAAGGTAAATATTAGTGTCAGGGTACAAGTAACAATAATACTTTTTAGTTTTATAACACCTTTCATCCAAGTGTTTCAAAACATGTCATAGATATCGATCAAAGCTTTCTAAGGTATTTTTTATAGCTATGCATGTCAGTACAATTTTCCCATCATAATGTAAGTGGTGAAAAACAGCTAGAATGGAAAGAATGCATGCTTTATTTTGTTTCTACTTGACGAAAAAGATAAATTGAAATGAAACAATTTCATTAAATATATATTTTTAATAATATTTTCTTTTACATTTATGTGTGAGTTTAATGGGGTATTTGGCTGGAGATACCTGCAGAAAGATTCACTGGAATGAGAATAAACACTTTTTATGTAAACCCTTTGAAATACAAATGTTTTAGACTCATATTAATTTGAAGTCTATTTTATAGATCCTTGGATTAGCAGTAGATAAAATGATGTTGAAATCAGATATGCTTCACCTCTTTCATGTTCTTTTCCCCGGCTCAATTCCAGCTGTAACTCAGCCCCCATGGCCAAAAACTTTTGCCCTTTCTGTTGCTCATGCAATTGTTCTTTAACCAGTTTTATTCACACTGGTGTCATTATCATTATTGTTTGCAATAAGACTTCCTTTCCAACTTTATTCATTTTGACTGTGAAGGGTTGAACATTCTACAAAGAGTTACAGTGATGGGGAAATAAGTATGGTATTCTCTGGAGTAAGCTACAAACATAGGTATGTCCGTAATTTAGTTGATCACAGCCAACCAGGAATATAGAAGATGATTGCCATTTACATATGCTGGTAATGCCTAATGCCATTTACATATGCTGGTAATTAGATATGTGCTTATATTTTACTGTATAAGCTCAGTAGCCAACGGGGTCTAAAGATTTTTTCAAAGTTTTCAGATGCAGAAGCCAGATTTAAGAAGTGTAGTTTAGAAGCCAAGAGAGCTTTAAAAGAGAAAGATCTCTTTCAACTGCCAAAATTTAAACAAACCAAACCAAAATAAAGGGTGGTGGAAAGAAATCTTTAGTATTCAGGAATTCAAAATGATTATGCTATTGCTCCTACAGTCGGAAGGAATGTGAGTTAAGACATTGTCTTTCTATATTTCAATTGAGTTCTTGGAGAAAAAGTTATTTACATGAATCATATGTAATAGGAACTGAAAAGTTGTGGTTTTGTTGTTATTGTTGTTGTTTTCCTCCAACAGATTCTAGAACGATTTGAAAGTGACACAGGTGTTGTTTAAAAAAAAAAAACGAAAAAGAACAAGATATAATTGTCTGAGATTTAGAGAGTTACTAATGATTCTCAGAGAGAATGAGCAGCAATTTGGTCATACTATGTTAATGCGTAAGGTGATTTATAAGGGAAGCAGTAATGAATGCTGTCACTTTAAACAAAACAAAGCACTAGTAATGAACATAGATCAGGTAATTTTTTTTTAATTCTTCCTCCCCCCCCCGGACCTAGATGGATGAAGATTGGAATATCAGCAAGTTCAACAAAGTTAACTCCTTGAGTTGCAAACTCTTCTTAAAAGATTTTTCTTTAAATACTGCCTTTTTCTTCTCTATAATCTATTTTAAGTTTGATCCCAGAGCCAGGTGCACATCCAAATAATGCAGAGGAAGTTAGGAGTTGCTAATTTTAATACCATCTTGCTCATTTTGTTTTATTCCTTCTCTTGATAAGAACACTATGTCCTTGCAAATTAATAGAAGTTTGTTATCACAGGCCATGTGATCTAAAACAAAGTATTCTGGATTCGTTTCTCCATTACCTGTGCATTGGTTATCCAGATGGTACGTTAATGGTGTTATCAATGCAGAGACATCCAAGCTGAGTCTAAGTTCATCATTTCTGAACTTGTCTGTGGAACTGAATCAAAGTGGTGTCCATGAACTCCTGCAATATTTATGAAGCTTGCCTGGAACATGGAGAGCTGAGTGACACTGGACAAATGTAAATGAACCTGCATTAAATATATCAATTTCAGCAGACTTATGCTGAACTGAAGTCATTAAGACCAGACATAAGTACCCACCATGCATTGGGTAAGTTCCTGCCCTGTGGGAATCAATACACAAACTCCAGGCATCTACAGCTGGGCAGAAATGGGCACTTTCAGGAAATCTTTAATTAGATGTATGGTAGACATTAACTTAAGGAGGAGGTGAAAGAAAACTTTTTAATGGTCTCTCAGAGAGTTCAGGTACAGACAGATATTTATGTTATAGAGATGAAGGAATGCCACTAGAAATAACTAGACAAAAACCTGCCCAGGAATTTCCGTAGTGTGACCCATTATTTCTTTATTGTTAACATTTCTTTATCATCCAAAGAAGTCTGAATAATGAAAGAAATATTAATTCTAGTAAATGTGGTGTTATTGACAAAGCAGATAAAATGAGTTCTGGGTATTGCAACAATAAGCAATGAGCCAATACTCAGGTGACAGGGAAGTGAATATAATTTAGAAAATTAAATGGCATAAGTATGCAAAAGACATTTACTATTTTGCCTATTAAGAAAGGTCAAACTTAATGACATTTGCATACTAATCTTCTCATTTTCAATTAAACACATTCAAAATATATTAAACCAATATCCTACTCCCCTACTCTGTCTTGATGTCAGAGAAAAATAAGTTCCCTGTTTGCTTTTAGAAAAATGAGTTTAACTTGACCAGGAAAAGCATTCTGGTGTCTGAGAAGTCTGTAAGGGTAAAAAAGCAAACAATTCATCTGCAGGCTGCAGTTGGAATATAATCAAGCATATGCAAAGATCTAGGTATATGTTTGACAAAATATTCTCTTCCCCTTCACCTCTCTTTCAACAAGATGGGGATACCCAATTGATCCTTTAGTGTGGGACACCGGTGGGAGACACACAGCTAGGAACTCTTCCATTTCCTAAAAACTTCAGAATTTTACCCAAGTGAACAGTACAGCATTCTTCTAGAGAAGAACTGAGTGCCGTCCAACATAAAAGTGAACAAACTGCAGTAATTTCTCTAACTGTCAAAAGGCACTTGACAGCATTAGCCAGAATTAGAGCACACGTCTCTGATTCTGAATAAATGTTGATTTAGTTCTCATTTTTCTTCCATAATTGGATCAAGACATGTGGAATTGTCTGGACTTCTCCGTGATAGAAGCAAATTAGTTCCCCTTCATAGTTTCTTAAGAAGGGGGCCTTACCCAGGCTCCCTGCCACTCCCCAGTTCATTCTATTTATTTACTGAGATTCTGCAATTATAACAAGGCAAACACAACTTGCTGAATAGCACAAGTGGTGAATGAAAACTATGAAAAGCGGCACTAAGCACATACAATAACTCCACTGCATAAGCCTATTTATATTTCATCAGGTTAAAACATCAGAGCTCTACCAGGGTATAAGCAATTGTGTTTCAGACTGAAACTAACACTCTTGTCATGAGGAGACAGTACCAGAGCTTCATCTGTTAGAGGGCAATGGAGCTCAGTGGAGATAATCTAAATCTGCTTGGGGCCATTCTCCGGAGACCACAACAAGTAACATATAAGGAGAAGTGCCCAAGAATTCTTTGCCAAACAGGACTGGAAGTGGCTTTGGACTTGGCGAAGATTGATTCATACCAAGGAAATGATCAAAGCATGGATTAGATGTTGCAATTTGTAGTTTAACTTTCCAGAGTCTGCTCAAATCCAGATGCAGAAGACTGACTGCCAGTTCTTCAGGACCATACATAAGATCAAGAACTTTTAACCAAATCTACCGCAACAAATGTATTTCTCTCTATCTTTAACCCAAATTTGTCATATCAGTCTTTATGGAGAAAACCTTCCTTCAACGGATGTATCTTTCCTTACCCAAGTTTTAAAACCTTTTTTCCTAAGGATTTTTTTTTTCCTATTCCATATTTATATCATCATTTCCATGACCTCAAGATCACAAGGATAGTATATTCTCTTAGTATATTCTCTTAGTATATTCTATTAGTATATTAGTATATATATTTGTATATTCTCTTCTAGTAGCTCCATCATTTTTTCCTTCCTTTTTTCCCTTTTTAAAAATGGGGGTTATGTTTCCCCTCTTCCAGTCAACAGGAACTTCACCTGACTGCCACGACTTCTCAAATATGATGGACAGTGGCTTAGTAACTTCATCTGCCAGTTCCCTCAGTGCCTATGGATGCATCTCATAAGGTCCTGTGAACTTATGAAATAAGTCCATGGAATTAGATTGTTGTTCAGGATTTTTAAGTAGAAACTCCTTGTGCTCACCCTATTTTCCTGAAATGCATTTTAACTTGTGACCAGAAGGTTTCCCATCCATGATAGTAAAGAAGTATGATACAGCAAGATTTCCTTATGACTTCTCATACACTTCATTATCAATATTCTAAAAGATCCAAGTTTTGATTGTTTGTTTGCTTGATTTGCTCATTTCAGAAGAGGAACAAGTAATATTCCATGCACTGGGTACTATCTGTTCCTGTACAGCCTCTTGAGTATTTGTATTTCTCAGATATGAAAACAAGTTAATGAAAAAAAGACAGAAAATTAGAGGTCAAGAGGCAACCATTCACTGATGTCTTAATATTCTGCTTCTTTGTTGCCTTTGTTTGCAGAGCGAGAGCAAAATTACAACTGTTTTTTTAATATTATGTGATTATAATGTTGGCAGATCGATGACTCTTGACTCTCGAAGTCCTTGAACAAACCCTCAAAAAAATAAATGATGAGAGGAGACCCTCTTATATTATAGTCAAACAAAATTTTACTGATGACTTCACAAGCCCAGAATTTCCCCCTGTATAAGTGCTCTTCAAACAAATTTGAGGATGCACTTCAAACCTTGATCTCTACAGAAAGAAAGAAGAGCCTGCCTCTTGTCCCTGTTTCATCCAGGACTTCAGATTTTCTTATGGTGATATGTTTGCCTTGCCACTTGTCTTCCCCCTAGATCTGCAAAGTCCAGTCCTTTACCCAGGAACTCCAGCAAAGTTTCTCTTTTTCTTTCTCACTTTTTTCCATCATCTCTTTCAATTCACTCTTTTAAGACATTCATTCCTTCAGTGATGCGGACATTGTGAGTGAGAGTCTAATCCAGTAATCACCTACAAGAATGTGCTTTTAGCTCCCTTGTTCACTGACAAACTTACTGTATTTGTTATTGAAGGACTTGCTATAGCCTTTGTGCTTGGAATTCTGATTTATGAGGCTGGCTTTCAGCTGTCTGAAAATATCTGGACACACTTGTATTGGGGTTTTCACTGTAAATACAAGGAAGATGGTAGCTTAGCCCCTACAAGTCTTAATTCCATAACATCTCCTTTGGGAGAGACGAAAATATATATTAGCTGCACCATAATGGGGTAAAATTCATATGGATTCATGCATATTGTAGGTCTTTCCCCAGTGTGTCATTGAATAGGTCCCCAGTCACCTCATCAGTTCTTTTCACAGAAGTCACCAAACCAAACCTTGGCTACAGAGATACATTATTCACAGCCTTAAGTCAGGTTTGAACTCTTTCTTAGAACTTAATTCATTACCAGTTCCTAGGGAAGGTCAGAAAGTCAGAGGAACATTTCTTGTCTGCTAAACATTAGCTAGGGTTTCCCTTCAAAAATCTGGCATCTCCAGTTCAGCACCAAAGGCATTTCCAGAGACTGTTCAGTGGTCTGAATGTCCAGGAAAGTCGATAAACAAGGAAGTTGTATATAAGTTGGTAATCAATCTTGAGTTCTGCACTTCTCTGCCTTCTAAATAAAATAAAGGAGAAATAAAGATCCTCTTGTCATGACTTAATATAGAGCTCTGTCACATTGCAGTAAATCATTTATATGGGTAGTGATTAGAACTGTGATTTAGAATCAGTTCAGACTTCTACAGTAAATAATAAGGCTTTTCGGTGGTTATTACAACTGCATACATCCTGTTTTCCTCTCCATCCAATCTCCCTTTCAAGATTATTTCCAGTGGACCTCCATGAAATTATGTTGACTGGTTGACACTCCCCTTTTGCTTCAATTCTTTGTGGGTCTGAGTCAGAGGCTCACCTTCACAATTCACATGTTCCTGGGCTCAATGCCTGAATGAGTTCCCTTCAGGAAAAAATCCAGAAGCTATTGGCAAGATAAACCTGACTCCAGACAGTTGGCTCCAAATAATTATGGATGTGAACCATGTGTAATTTTGCTCCACCTCATTGGAAGCAGTCCTCTAACACTATCCCAGCAAGATCTGTGCATTCAAACACTTGTTACACCACACACAAGCCTGCCTGCCATGAAGCAGGGAATAAAATATGCCCTTAGAGCTCTGCTGTAAAAACTTATCTCTGGTGAGCCACAACGCTGCACTCTGACATGAAACACCTAAACAAACAAACAAACAAACAAAAAACAGTAGTTCCATCTCAGCACCTCCTCAAGCCATCTTCATCCCTGCCTGACCCCACCATTGTTCTCCCCTTAAACATCTGATAATGTCTTGTACATTCCCAAGATGCTCATCCCCTGCATCCCAGAATGAGCCCTGGTAGCTCCCCTCAGCCTGGAGGGTGGTCTGGGGAGCCTCTCCCTGACTCGTGGTGATGGGAACCACTCTGGACCATCCTGCAACACCCCTGGGAGCAGCCAGGCAGGGTCTTCTCTGATATTCATTGGCTGGTTGACTGAGGTCCCTCCAGTTGCCCTCATGCCTCTGGGCTCACCCATGATCATGGGAATGAGCCTTTCATCACACAACATAACACTATGAGATAAGGTAGGAATATCAGACCTAAAGGGACCATATCAACAACTTGTCAAGTCACGAAAAAGCAAGTGAAAACGTTTAACCTAAGGATGCCATTTCTTCTGAACATATACACTTCTGGAGTCGACAAACTCTTCACTGTTCTACCACAACTTCAAAACTTAGGCATAGAAAACTAAAAGTGACACGGAAAATTAATTTGAGAATGATTCACTACTTTGCTGCAGCTATACTAATAGTGCATACTTAATCTGTTTACTTTCAGTGATTTTATAATGAAAATAAGAAACCTATGTCTCCCTAAATGCAAGCTGTGTGCTTAGAAATATTTTCTTGTTTATCTTTAACTGTTGAAAAAATGATTAAACTTTTTTTTTCTTTTTTTTCTTTTTTTTTTCTACTGATGCATTCTGGAATGAGAACTACTGAAAAACTTATATTAAATAAGCAAGAATTCGAACTTCCAAAATGGTAGGTGATAGGAAGGGAAAAGGGGAAAAGGAAAGGTAGATGTTGAAGTAATAACAAAAGAAACATTTCAGATATCTTTTTTTCTTCTTCTTTTTAATAAAGCCATTTAAATTCATAAAACAAATAAAAATGTCTCTTTGGGAGTTAAATAAGCATACAGCTCTCTAGTTAGAATGTTATACTCTATGAGTGCATATACCTTCAACCAACATTGCATGACTCTCCCTTGTCATCTGTGACATCCTGAGTCCATGCACTGTCCACTGGCTGTGGCATGGTTTGACCCAGAAAGTCAGCTTGTCGCCCAGGGCCATCACTAACTACCTGATGCTCTTTTTGCCAAAACTGAAGGGAGACAGACTTTCTACCCTAAATGACGAAAGCAAAACAGGCAGCTGAACAAGAGCAGATAAAAACAGGATTCAAAAATAGGCACCGTGTTTTTGTTGTTGTTGTTGTTGTTTTGTTTTGCTTTGTTTTGTAACAGAAGACTATATCGTTTGTTCAACTCTACAAATATCTTTTTTTTTTTTTTTTTTAAAGTGGAAAATAGCAAGTATCTTAGAGAAATAAAGATAAGACTCTTATTTTCAGGTTAAAATGCCTTCAGCCTAACTGTCTTCTATCACAGCTGCTTTTAGTGCTTGTTAGGGATGTGGGAATGTCTCTGTGGCTGCTAAAAATAAAGGTTTTACTCCAACAGTAATGGAATGAAATGCCATGTAATCCATTTTGTCTGTGTTTTCAAGTACTTGGCACTCCTGAGTCATAACTGAGATTTTACATAAGGACTGGGTGGAAACAAATGTCTTTTCTTTGCAATTTCTATGAACAATATATATATATTTGAGTAAGAAAAAAAAAACTATATAAGATTTTAAATAGAGTAAAAATTCTATAGCATTTTGATCCAGAACTATTAAAATGTTTAAAAGTTTTGTATATAACATAATACATGAAATAATATGTATATAAAACGTATACAGTATATAAGGTTATATATAAAAGAAGAATCAAAAGGTAACTGTTAAAACGAAGCATAAATGTTTTGACATTACAGAAACAGTTGATTCAAAATGATTGCTTTTGCCATTTTCTCTTTGCTTTTCCTTTTTTTTTTTTTTTTCTCAAGTCTGTGTGGTTTCATGAAATGTTTATATTTGATTCAACTTTTATCTTTTGATGAAATATTGTTTTACTAGGTACTTTCCAGGGTTGTTGGTATCCCCTTTAAATGGAAAGAGAAGGATTTTCTAATAGTTGAGTATTTATTCAAGTCTGTGCCTGCAGAAAGTTCCACCTGGTCCCCCTATCAGGGATCAGAATGTCCTTTATGGCCCCCTCCATGGCCATTTCCTCTCTTTTCTCTCGCATAACATATTGCCCTGTGGAAGGTCTGTACAGCAGATATGTATTTTTTGATTCAAGTTGGAAAATCAAAGATTCGGAACTTTTGTTATATCCCTCCATATCCCATATCCCTATGATGCCCAGTTTTCAGAGACACTCATTAGCAATTTTTATTAATGGCTAAAATGGCTAACAAAGTATGATAAATATCTCCTGAGAGTGTTTCATCCCTGAAAATGGATGACTGTAGCACTGCAAGAGGTATCTATTTCTTTTCTGTGAGTATACAGGAAGAGTAGGTGACTTAAAATGGTCAACACATGTAATTTTCATATGAATGAAGTCAGGTGAAATCAATTTCAGTCTTAGAGTTCAGTTTCTAAGTATTGCCTCTGCTGCAGGGTAATTTCAATGCTTGTTTATTTGCTTTTCTTAGGGGGAAAAAATTCAGAATATATTGTAGGATATATATATATGTAGGATATATGTGTAGGATATATATTGTAGGATCTTAAAAAGAATTTATACTGATGGAAATTCATTTCCTGTTGACTTGAGTGGAAAGGGTTCAAAAAATATCCCAACAGTTTGAACCTTTTAATAAGCATGTACAGTTCTGCAAAATTAGGATGGAAATCTAATGAAGACAATTTTATCAACAAGAATTTGTCCTCGTTGGATGTTCATTAGTATTGCAAGATACTTTGCATCATTTAAAACTCTTCTTAGTCCTTTCATATTACTTTCGGTTGCTTTATTGGCTGAAAATGTTCAAGCACACAGCCAAACATATTTTGACACCCCCCCCAACCCTTTTTTTTTTTTTTTTGTCAGGGAGATGTAATACAGTAAAAAGTATGTGTATATGCATCTGTGATTTTAAAGAAAGATCACATTAATTGTTGGGATATAGTCACAGAGGACTGAGAAAATACTTAATGATACTTGAAAAATTGCTATACCACTGCTTTTCAAGCTAGACCAGTCCTTGTTACTGTTAATTTTGTTTATTAGTGCCCCCCTACTGTATCTTATTTGTGTAGAAAACAGATCCCATGGAAGAGGATTGTTTTCATTACCATGGAGTGGGATTCATTTCTCTCAGCTACAGACACCTGAAATTCTATGTGTAGCAGAGTGTATGTGTAGCTTTTTCAGAGTGCTAATTCACGTGTAATTTCAATCAAAATCATGTAGAGTTTCTGAGTTTGACAGGGATGTCTAGTCCAAGATCCCTGGTCTGTTTTGAACAGGAATCAACCTGAAGAGAACTGCACCCAATTGGCTTTTGAATGCCTCCAAGGACAGAGATTCCACAAAATCCCTGAGCAACCTGCACGAGTGTTCAATCATTCTCACACTAAAGATGATTTTTCTTATTCTTAAACTCAATTTCCTGTGATTTTGCCCATTAGCTTTTCTTCTGTCACTAGGCACAACTGAGAAGATGTTGGCTCTGTCTTCTTTATTGCCCCTATTTATACATATTGATAGATCCCCCTCCAGGCTGAACAGTCCAGGCTGTAGTCTCATCGGAACCAGCCTGTCCCTGTAGAAGAGATGCTCCTTTGTCATCTTACAGTCCTTCATTGAACTCTCTCCAGGATGTCCATGTCTCTCTTGTACTGGCAGCCCAGAACTGAATATGGCATGCCAGATATCTCTTACCAGAGCGCAGCTGAGGATAAGGATCACCTCTTCCTAGTGTAGCTCAGGATGCTGTTGTCTTTTTTTTTTTCTTCTTTATTTTTTTATTTTTTTATTATTTTTTTTTTTTCCCCATGAGTACACATTGCTTCCTCATGGCCAACTCATTCTTCACCAGAACCCCCCAGGACTTTTCTGATAACCTGCTTTCCAACCTATCGGCCCCTGGCCTGTCCGTCTCTGTGGAAATATTTCTTTCCAAGGACTGAAAGGAAATTAAAAAAAACTCTCTTAGGCTTAACACTGAAATTTTATAACATTGTTAGAATAGCTACTGTCATTGCAACGTACCTGCATAGCACCTACATAGGATGCCTCATTGACTCAGCTAAAGATTCAAGGTGTTGACAAAGGTTGAAGTGCCTCCAAAAAAGCTTGTTCTTTCTTCTTCTTTTATGTATTTATTTATTTATTTTTCTCCACAAAGATGGCATGTTTCAATTTGTAGGTGAAACTAGGTCAGAGAGAAGTGTCAGTTATTTTGTATTCTCTACAACTCAGTTTGGCTCTGGGCCATATAGAGTGTCTCTGTAGCACCTATCATCCTTAAAATATGGCTCTTCCTTACCCAGACAAATGGCATCAGACAATGATGAAATTTTCTCTCCATTCTCTCATGAGCATGTTAAGGATTTAATTTATCAAGAATTTTGTTGAAGTTAGGCTCTAGGAGCACATGCTGACTTTTTTTTTTGTTGTTGTTCATTTGTTTCTTTGATTGGAAAATGTGTGTGTGAGGGGGTGGATTCATCTCAAAAATAACACAAAAGGAAAAAAAAAGTAACCACAAAAACCCAAGGTCTTCTAAACTTCAGAGAAATAGGTTGTTGCAGGTAGAGGCTTGCTTGAAGCAAAAACATGAACATATTCCACTATTTAAGGCTTTGACCCATTCCTCTGAAGAAAATCTGCAAAATAAAAGGATTATGGAAGGCTATGTTTATTCAGGTTACATGACCCAAACCTGCTATAGACATGGCTTATTTTTAAGACTGAATTTCTGAAATCAAATTTGTAGATGACAACACATTGAGGGGTGCAGTTGATATGCTTAAGGGCAGGGCTCTCCTTCAAAGGGATATGGGCATGTTAAAGGAATTGATTGACAGAAGCATTCTGTAACTCAAGAAGACAAAAAACACAAAAAATGCTTAAATTGAGACAAGAGAGTTTCCAACTGCGTATAAGAAGATTTTATTTTATTTTATTTTATTTTATTTTATTTTATTTTATTTTATTTTATTTTATTTTATTTTATTTTATTTTATTTATTTTATTTATTTTATTTTATTTTATTTTATTTTATTTTATTTTATTTTATTTTATTTTATTTTATTTTATTTTATTTTATTTATTTTTTCTCCCATGAGAATAGTCAAGCCGGGAACAGTAAAACTATGATTTAGCAGCCTTGTGACTTCTATATCTATAACTACATTAATATATATAAACACAAAAAAGCATGTAATATATATCAAATTTATACACATGCATATAACTATACACACAAACATACACAGGCACATATAAATATACATATACATATACATATAGTGAACTTTTATCCCTCAGCAACATACATCTGTTTCCTCACTCTGCTCTCTCGCTTCCAACATCTCTCTGTTTCTGACTTGACCCATCTCTACGTTAGCTTCATAGATAATGAGCTGAGGGTGTTGTATTTATGAAGGGAAGTGTTATTTAAGGACTTTTATTCCAATAAGGGTGCTTTTATACAAGTGTGACCTACCTGAAAAGGAAAAAACTCCATTGGAAAAGGAAAACCCCTCACTTTCTATTGTTATCTCCAGGCAAAACCTCGGAGTAGAAAATACTGGTTACACATGCAGTGCTGGGCACTCTTTTCTCTTTTAAACTCTATTTCATGCAATCCACATATCTGCCTGTATGTTGTCCATCCATCAACATACTGTTCTGCAAAACCTCAGTCCCCATAACACCTCAAAGCATTGCAAGTTGTGGCATGTTTCAGTGAAGCTGAGTTACCGTTCTTTTATTCAGGTGGAGGAAAGTCCTAGCTCTTCAAGAGAGATATAGTATATTCCAACAAGAAGCAAGTGCTTACACACCTTTCAGGGACTGAAACTAAATGGCCTGCTAGAAACAGAGCAAATATCCATGAAGGTAAAGAAGTGGTCATTGATTATACAATTAGATTATCCCTCTTCTATTTCTCAGAATTACCTAAGTCTTAAGAGCGTTCTGATCCAGTCCACTTTACATAACATCAGGCTCCCTTTTAATGCTACCATTTGCTTCAAGCTCTTTTAATCTTTGAAGAAAATTATTTCAGTCTGCAAATTGAATGAACCATCACTGAATTCAAATCTAAGGAGGAACAGGAAGCAAGCCCTGGTACACTGCCCCCTCCTCCCATTGCCTTTGTTGTTTGATACAAAATTTAAAGTTGACTTAAACTTCTAAGAAGTTAAAACCCTCCTCAGTGCATTGATCAGAAGAAGCTAGTCTCTCTTTAGGCTACTTTGTTTGTCAGAACTTTTCTTTCTATAACTGTGTGTGTGTTTAAGCCATTTTACTTTTCAAAGTGCAGAGACACACCTCTTTATTCTATTCTTCATGCTTAAATGAGTTTCACCTTCAGCTTGAACTTTCATGTCATCTCTCACTTGAGTCAAAGAAAAGCAGGGTACTGTTCCTAGCTGCACACATAATGCACCAGTGTTGCATAAAGGCAGAAGGTATTGCACAAGGCTTGGATGGAGACTCTCAGATAATGGATCTCCTTGTCTTCAGATGTTTTCTTTGCAGAGCCTGAGCCAGAATTTGACACCCTTTGCAAACTGAGTGACAACTTACTCCTTGAGTGACCCCACTGAAACCAAAGGAGCTATTTGTGGAATAGGTTCTGCTCCAAGCGAGCAAAGGCAAAGCTGTCTCGACCTGTGAAACTGTGCAAGAGCAAATCCTGCTGGACAGGATTTGGGCAGCCAGGTGGTTTAAGAAACTCATGCTAGATTGAGGGACAGATCCTTTATCTGCTGCTGTTTGGGACTAGTTCTCTTCTTTGACAGTCCCATTCAGTGGCCTTCAGCTGTGGCCATGAAATTCTGTATCTTATGGCGTTCACAAGAGAACATGTGTGGAGGTGATATTGTTCCCCTTGTGCCCTTTTCTGTATTGCAGACAGGGAAAGCAACCCTTCCTCACATCTCAAGCTTGATTGGACCTTCATCTAGTAGGTTAGTTTATTATTACTGTTTCTCTGAGCTTTTGTAAGAAACCTTCCTCCTGGCCCCTGCAAGGATCTACACCTGGGGCCTGGCCATGCTTTGAGTGTGGTGTTGGACTGAATGATCTTCAGAGGCCCCTTTCAAATTAAAAAAGTCAGAAAAATAAAAAGTTTAATTCAAGAGAGCCATTTGTGCCAGACATTCTTATGATGGTGTTGTGCGGGTCATAAGGTGATAATATTTAAACTGAAGTGAGCAATTTGTCTATCCTCCACCATGCAGGACAGCACTGCACCTAACTGAGAAAAGATAAAAGGAAAAGAGGAGAGTGATGCAGCCTGTAAATTTTCTTGCCTTCGCCAGAATATTACCCCTCAGATAAGTTCACTTCTCTCAGACTGGGGCCTAAATCCAGTGCTTGCCATCTGAAGATGCTGTCTATTTGTAGACCACATGCATGCTTTGCCATGGTTTTGGCCACCCCAAGACAACAGAAATGATGCACACTTGTTTCCCTTTTGTACTTACAGACTCTAACTCTGGTGAGCTTTTTTTGTATTAACACCAGCCTGATTTCTTCTCATGTAGGATCCTATCTAGGACAGATTTACATGACGATACCAGGCCTATCTGGCACTGCTGAAGTCAAAGTAGCAGTCAATGTCAAAACAGACTCACTTTTTAAGGTCTTATTAACAACCATCAACAAAATACTGCCCTCAATATATTCTTGAAAATACCAGAATATGTTCTGCATTCATGTCTCTTATTCTCAGTAATTTAACATGCATCCCCTGGCACCAACATCTGTGTGTCAGCATCTGTGCATGTACAGACAAAGGTGCACAGAAAAAAAAAAAATAAAAAAAATTTCTTTCCACAAGAGATGAAGCAAACAAATGTAGGAGAAAACACCTTGTCGTTTCTTCTCTCTATAGCTTTTGATCCAAACAGTTCTGCTTCATATATTAAGCATCTTTTCCTGATTCCTGTCAGAACAGAATATTGCTTTAGGCAGACTCTCATTTCTTATGCACAGGAGAGAATAGTTTGACTTACTTTGCCAGATTCCTTGTCAGTTCCTGACCCCCTTAAACTCTGCAAACCTAGAGTAACTCCAACTTCTGGGCAGCTAGGCAGTTCTTAAGCTGAGAAACTGTGCACAGACATTTGGTCTCAGATAGGGATCAAAAATATGCTACCACAAGCTCAATTTTTTCTGTGCATCAGTTTCTAAATGCCTGCTATGAAAAGCAAAGGATATGGTGATAAAAGTGAGAAATAAAAAGTGAAAAATGGAAGGAGCTGTATTTTCTGTTCTATGACTGTGATTCTGGCATCCCCTGATTTCCTTCTGGTATTTTTATCTATTTTACCTTCTTCTGAGAAGGGAGTGGGACTGAAGGCAGGGATGGTGAGCACCAGGACCCAGATCTAAAGGAAGGATGCAGCTGTGGGATGCACTTAAATCCAAGAGATGGGAACCATTTTTTGAGTTTCTCAACTTTAGAGACATCTTCTGCAAAGAAAGATGAATCATTTAACCGGGTTTGCCTCACTTTACCAGCAAGCAAAATGGAAGGAGGAACATTAATGTCTTGACAATGGGTGAGGCCCTGAATCAGACTGAAAAAATCCATGATGGTTATAATGTGTGCCGAGCACCAAGATGTTATTCACGATGATAAAAGGAAAACTTTCCATGTCCTCTTTTGTACCCCTTTGTACATTATATGGCAAACTCACTTGAATCATGGCCTTTATTTATAGTATATCCATATAAATGTGTGAGCAAGAGCTGTGGGTGATGATCCTCTGAATAAAACTGAGTCCAATAGAGAATGATGCAATTTAAGTATTAAATTAGGTTAAAAAAAAAAAAAGAAAAAAAAAAGAAAAAGAAAAGAAGCATGCATATGTACATGTGTGTCTGCTCTTATGACAGGCTGCAGCAGCCCCAAAGCAAAGCAGCACCTTTCTGTGCAGAGTTCACAGCAACTTCAGATATTTAATATACAGAAAAGAAATGTCTGCCAACTTCAAACCACATACATCAGAGCAATAATGAATATTGTTTCACAGTGATATTTTTAGTCTAAATTAAAATAGCTAAAAGTCAGTGCTGGCAGCAAAATGTTTTGTTGCAAAAGTGATTGATACAGTAGGGATTCTTACAGTCTTTAATTAAATAATATACTCCCACACAACTCCCTCATCTCTCATCAAAACTCCTCTTGAAATTACTCTATATTTATTAAGCATATAAATTCTTTATAAATAGCCAGTGATTTTTATAGTTTATACTTGGCCCGATCAATAGTAGGTTTGACTTTGACTTTGAAGGAAGTGGATTTAGTGCTATCAAATTTTATAATTTTCCATCTCAGTTCTTTTCATACAGAAGTTTATTTACTTTCTCCTTTCTATTTTTTCTTCAGTCATCCATGCAGTATCTTGTTTTACTTTGTTCTATTTTCTTTTATATTTGCAGTGCTCTCTTTTTTATTTTTTTTTCCAGTATCTTCTTTCATTTAATATATGCTCTTTATCAGTTTGCTCCACAGCTGAATATTTTACATTTATCTGAATTAGATTCCAATTCTACCTATAGCATTGATCCTGTATTTGAATTGTCCCTGTTTTTCTACGTCTGGCTACTTCTAATCTCTGAAACTTTCATCTATTAGCTTGAAATATACAATTTTCAATATTATAGTCATAGTTATTTATTTAAAAATATCAAAACCCCAAAGAGGCTAAACAGATCTTTCCACAAAATAGTGACCCATATTTGCTCTGATCTGCTTTCAGATGAAGTACATTTACTGTGACAACCCTTAATTCATATTGGAAAAGATGAATATGCAACAAGAACTGGTAGGGGACAATTTATAATATTTAAGTCTCTTTTCCGTTGTTCTTAGAAGAACATTCCACCCAGAAACAAAAAGAAAACTCATTTGTAGGACCATAAATCTATCTATCTATAGAAATTTTATATCTGTATCTGTCTTCCTTTGAAATTGTGTGTTAGAAACAAAATAAGGACTTCTAGTTAAAAAATCATGAATATTTTCTATTTTAAACATTTACTTCACATCCAACAAATTTGGAATGTCTAGATCCAACAAACACCTTGAGATATTATTATCCACTAAAGATTATGTTCCTCCTCATTTTTCTTCCTGCAGTGTATCTTGGCTTCCAGGGTATTCTCAGGAATATAACGTCTGCATGACAAAAGATTTTTATGGGTCAGGAAGGGTGTGTTTTGACCTATCAAGAAGAATGGGGACATGATAATCCCTAGCAGGCACCCTTCTAAACTGAAATATTTCCATTTCCTGTAAGCAGCAGGACTTTATGATAATTACTTTTGTATTGCAATTTGTGTACAGGAAGCTACAGGAAGCCAACTCTCCCCATCTTACCTGCTGCTTGTTTGTGATTTATGAATTGAGAAACTTGTGACATATTCTGATGGGCACATATTCACGCTGGGTGTTGATTCAGTGAGATTTTACTTGCTCAGAGATTAAAGCCAGACTCAGTAACAATGCTGTGGCTGAACCTGTCTCATCACTTTTGTGACTCAGCTTGTATTTAAATACAGAGGACATACACATGAAATCCCACATTTTAAAAACAGGATGGGAATATTTTCCCACTTCTAAAACATATGGTGAGTCCCAATTAACTGCCTATAAAATTTTCTCCAGTTGTTAGATGAGATATATGACATCAAAATACAGTATCGTTGTCAAATATTATTATGCAGTAGACAACTTACTCTTCACTAAAAAATTCAGGATAAAATGTGCCAAAGGATTGTTAAAACACATCTGTTCAAAGGTTTCTTGAGCGCTGAAAATAAGACCTTTCTTACCTTGACATCAAATTTTTTTCTTTAATTCTTCTCTGCTTCTATATATTCACAGTTCAATGCATATTATAGGTTCCAATGTTCTGCTTTAAAACCTAATAACAGGTCCTTAAAAATCTTCATAATAAAAATAACGTGGAAATGTGGCCATCATCAGTCCTCTTCTTCAGAGATAGTTTTGGAGAAATCTTGTAGAGTTGAGCTCCTCTACTCTATGCCATCACAAGTTTTAGCTTTCCACTTTTTATACTGTGAATACGAACTATATGCTCACATTCACTAGGGAGTACACATAATCATCTAATATATGCCATGGTTGGATAGCAGCTTACATTTCCATAACAGTTAAGACATTTTATATTACTTTTTTTTTTTTTTTAACAAGACATAAGGTTGTCACACTCCAAAAGTCCATGTTTATCCCCAAAGTCCAGTGTCTTAGTCACAGATAAATGATTCTGGAATGCTCTGATTGGGAGGCATGGAAAGATAAGAATAGAAGATTTCCATATAATCCAGTTCTATTTCTGTTTGTCAGAGCCTTGATACTATAAAATTACCTTCAAAAATGCATTATGGTCTATTTTGAATGTAGTTGTCCTTTGTTCCTCCTTTTCCTCCTTTTTTTTTTTTTTTTTTTTTTTTTGAGAGACAGACAGAGGGAGAGAGAGGCCCTTACAAAACTGATTACAGAAAGCCCTGAAAACTGAAAACCTTGTAATTTCTATCAGGCATGAATTCATATTTTTTTCTTCTTGTTTTATCCTGAACCTCACTGGCTTTTAAGATAAATTACAATCCTCTGCTTTCACCCAACCCATTCCTACTCAACATTAATTTTTCAAGGCTGAACACACTGTGCTGTTACATGCTGTCTCACTCATGAAGAGCTGCCCATTCCCCTCACCAGCCTGGACATCTCTGTTGTCAGATGTTCTAGCTTGGTCTGCAACTTCAGGCACAGCAGAAAAGTCCAGAGGAGCAAGTAAATATCCCTTGATTACTGGAATTTCATGACAATGCTTATATTTTATTATGCTTTTATCTCCAAAAGTGAGTTTATGTTTCGTATCATTGCGTAAATAGTAGGTTAAGAATGCTGGTTTAGCCTTTGGGATTGAGTTTGGATTGCCCAGTGAATGATTGCTAAAAAAGAACATTGAAAATTGCTGTTATTTTCATGAAATTATTTGGTGAAGTTATTCCATTCCCATTATAGTATGAAAAAGTTTTAATGTGAGAAAAGACAGTAAATGCTAACAAAACTTTCACCAGTATTTGTTTAGATCTTACATCCAAGAGCATGTGGCATTCTCAGTTGCAGAGGAGTTCAGGAATACTACAACTAAAAAACTTCTCCTGCTTGCCTTCTGGACACCTGTATAATATCCATGACAATTCAAAGAAACATGTTTACTTGCAAATAAGACATTGGCAGATGCTAAAAGACTTATTATGGCATTTGATTTGTTTAGTTTACATAAAAGAATCTCTCTATTAAGATACCATTGAGAAAACAGTTTTTGACCTTTAGAATTGTACATAAAATCTGGAAAACCCTCCTCCAAAACAAGAAATAAAATAAAAACAAATCTAGTAACAATGTAGCACCTAAAGTACTTGGAGAATTATTTTTTTCTCTCAAAATATTTGGGTCTGCATAAGCAACAAGGTTTGTAATTCAGAGATCATGGACTAAAGGAATCAGAAAAAGAAAGAGAAGGAGAAATTGAGACAGAAGAGCTCCCCATCTCTCCCAAAATCTGAAACAATTACTAGACTATAGGGAACAAATTATTATTTGTTTAAGCCAACACGTTTGGATTTAACTGATAGGCAATAAGGAATTTTCTACTAATGCTAACTGTAGAAATTACAGGACTTGTAAAGCATTGGCAAATGAAAGTGTAACATACTTTTTTTTTTTTTAATTCTCTTGTCTCTTTCACTGACGTCCAGAAGTAGATGAAAAGGCAATGATTGGTTAAAAGTAAATATTAAGATGTTTATTTTTATATATGACGATTTTGGCCACATAGCTTGATTTTTAGCTAGCCCCTCTGGAAAAAGTTAGAATGTAGGTGGGGGCTCTATATTGAATTGAACATCAGCATTATTGAACTGTATGTGGCATTTTTCTCATCCAGGGCTAAGCCATCCCAGTCTTCTCCAGTTCAACTACATGTTCAGGTTTCCCTTTGTAATTAAAGGAGAAAAAATTTTTTTCAAGGTGTGTTTCAGGACAGTCTTAGGCGCTTCTTTAGGACAAGATTAATTGCTCCCTGTGCTTCACTACTGACTCAATCTCCACTGATAGTAATAGAAACCAGGGCTGACAAGTTTCATTTACATAACCCACAGATGGCTTTATTTATTTGTTTATTTATATTTTGCTCTTTCGAGTGAATTGAAATGATAATGCAAAAATAGTTTTTTACACTCGTTTAACTTCTGCAATTGATATTTGACAATTGCTTGACTGGGATTTCGTGTTCTGTATCTGTAGCATTCAAAGTGCAGAGCCAGTCTCTGAGCCTACACTAGGTGGCTTTGGGGAGGAGAATGAAAAAATGTGTAATGTACAGCACCGTACAAATAATATACTCATGTACATTTCTAAGGAATATGCTTAAGGAGACTTCCCCATATTACAGAACACTGCATACTGCTTGAATTTATGACACCACAAAATATTAGGTATGAGGTCTAACGGATTTTGGAGATCTGCAGGACAGAAATCATATTCATGTGGAGATTAAAAACAAAGTTGTCTCTTTCCTTTGTGTGTATAACACACCTCATGGACATTATTGGTTTTTGAATAACACCCTTTCTTTCTATTACTAATTTATTTATTTGGTCTTAACAAAGAATCTCAGTAAATCCTGTCTGTGTAACATCAAGTAATAGCATTCTTTAGTAGCTTTATGTTCCTTTTTTTGTTTTGTTTTGTTTTTGCTAGCACATCATCCTTTTTCTAGTCAAATCACCAGTGAAAATATTAGCTGAATTACCAGTATATTGGATGGCCCATCTCTAATGAAAGTGAGTAGAGATTTATTGATAGGAATGGAAAATGTATTAAAGAAAGAAAAATGAGAAACAGTCAACTGTTAACGTAAGTAGCATTTTGCAAAGAGAAAACTAATCTGTCAAAACTAAGCTGTGCAATATCTGAAAAAAAAAAACTTTTTTGAGACATGAACTTGAACAGTAATTACTCTTTTTAAAGTTTAAATGCATGCATACTTGAGTGTGATAAAAATAAACTAGCTTGAAATACAGTTCTGAATAAATAAAATGAAGAATAATACAGGAAGATAAGTTTATTCAGGTATAAAAAAATAGTAAAAGCTTTTTGGTTTGCTGAAATATAGGGTACATAAATTTAATGCTATAATAAGAGGAATGTGAGCAAGATGAGAGCAAACTTGCACATCTGTTGAAAGGAAAAATATCTGCTGAAGGAATGCAGGATGACTGTAACATTTGATGACAGTCTGATAATGAAAAGAAAATTGGTGAGCAGAGGAAAAAGAAAATAATATATATTATATATACATAAAATTAATTCTGTCATATTAGAACCAAAATATGAAAGGCAGGAAGAAACGCAGTATAAATGTCATAGTATAATTGTTCTGCAGACACCAGGCATAAATTTGCTGGTTTAAAAATTAATCAAAAATGGTCAAAATTTCTTTTCTGCACAGAATCTAGGAACCACCTAAGATGAGAAAATGTCATGATCCTTATCTTCTCCTTTCCTCTCTCTCTTTTAAAAAGTTCTTTTTTCTTGGACATAGTGTGGATTCATTTGATCAATTTGTGACCGAGTCCTCTCTCAAAAAGTTCTGACAGTTAATGAAATATAGGATCAGAGAATCTTAGAATAGGTTGGGGTGGAAGGGACCTTCCCTTCCAGGGAAGACCACCAAAGACCACCAGGAAAAGACCACCAAATTCCAATCCCTCTGCCATGGGCAGGGACACCTCCCACCAGATCAGGTTGCTCAAAGCCTCATCCAACCTGGCCTTAAACAATTCCAGGGATGTGGCATCCACAGCTTTTCTGGGTAACCTCTTCTAGTGCCTCACCACCCTCTGAGTGAAGAATTTCCTCTTATATCTAATCTAAACTTACCCTCTTTCAGTTTAAAGCCATTACCCCTTGTCCTCTCCCTACACCCTGTGACAAAGAGTCCCTCCCAGCTCTCCTGTAAAGCATGGCTTTAGGCCCTGGCAGGCCGCTGTGAGGTCTCCCCGGAGCCTTCTCCTCTCCAGGCTGAACAACCCCAACTCCCTCAGCCTGGCTCCACAGCAGAGGTGCTCCGGCCTCTGAGCATCCTCGTGGCCTCCTCTGGACTCACCCCAACAGGTCCCTGTCCTTCTGGTGCTGGGGGCCCAGAGCTGAGCGCAGGCTCCAGGTGGGGTCTCAGGAGAGCAGAGCACAGGGGGACAATCCCCTCCCTCCCCTGCTGCCCACACTGCTGTTGGTGCAGCCCAGGACACAGCTGGCTTTCTGGGCTGCAGGTACACATTGCTGGCTCATATCAAACTTCTCATCCACCAGCACCCCCAGGTCCTTCTCCTCAGGGCTGCTCCCAACCCATTCCCCGCCCAGCCTATATTTGTGCTTGGGATCGCCCCCGCCCAGATGTAGGACCTTGCGCTTCGCCTTGTTGAGCCTCATGAAGTTTGCACAGGCCCACCTCTCAAGCCTGTCAAGGTCCCATCTTCCCAATATCTTCCAAAATACAACTTGCTCTAAAGATGATGTGTGCTGGCTAAATGTATCCCTCAGTCATCAGTGACTTTGCTTGTTGATGTCTTTGTCATGGAAATAGCAGATAAGAAATTTCCTTAGGAGAGAAATCACAGACTTATTAAAAAAATACTTATTAAAAAAATATCAAATTAAAATATTTCCTGAGAGCCAAACCAGCATTCAATTAACACTTCTAGTATGTTGCAGGAGAAAAAAAAAAAAAATCTGCCGGTTGCATCTTCCACAAGTCTTGCTTCTTAAATGTGGGGATGCAGCAAAAGTCTCTGACCATGATAATTCAAAGGTCTTGGAGTTTCACTATAACAATGTTATAAAAGCTTCTGAGAGACAGCAGGTATTAGCTCAGCTGAAGCCCAGCTAACAAGGTTGCAAGGACCGGAGCTGAATCAGGTCAGGCTCCCTCAGAGTAAAACTAATTTCTCCTCGCTGTTTGGCTTTACCCAATAACCACTGAAACTGTAACAGAAATTGCCTAGTTTTCAGACTTTTTCTTCTTGGATGAAGAGCAAAGTTTTATTACTGAAGAAAGACAAGTATTCCTCCTCCTCTCCTCCTCTCCCTCCCCCCCCCCCCCTTTTGTTTTTGAATGATATGGTAGCACTGAATAAAAGCAATTTTCCACAGTATGATTTCAATGAAATATTTTCAGCTTGCTCAGTCACTTTCCATGTTTTCCACGTCTCATTTTCATGTCTCATTTTCAGTCTCACTTCCATGATTGGGTAAGTATAACCTCCACAAAGAAGAGAAGGGCATGAGCTGTAGTAATTCCATTTAACACTTAGGGGATCTCATTTTCTTACAGTATGATTTGTCTTTCTTATATCACCCTTGTGCTTGCACTGGAAGAAAAATTGTGAGTGTGACACCAAGTATGTGAGCTTTGTCACCCCGTGATTGACAAATGAAAACAGGCTGACACAATGTACGTGATCTTTGTGGGCAAAGGACAAGTTATGTTATGGAGGAGGTAAGTGCAGATTGTTCACTTCTAAGAGGCAGCTCACCTCGTGTTGTCTGCTTAAAACATAAGTAGGTTTTCCCAAGTGCCTCTAATGCAATACAGGAGTAATACCATAGAAAGTGGAAAGCTCCCCTCTTGGCCTTAGCTGGCATGATGGCATCATCTCAGAGTAAAATTATAGCTTTAAAACAGGAAAAAAAAACTTGTGGTAATGCTTAACATCATACTGGCACTAGAGATGCTGATGCTCTTTTTTTTATATTTATTTATTTTATTGTTTTTTTTTTAGCATTACTCATGATTCTACAGAAATCATTATCCAGAATTGTATGGAAATCTGCCCCCCCCCTTCACATTCCCCCATTTCACAGAAACACTTCAGATATGAATTTAGAACCCATAAACTACTTGGCACCAGCGATCTGCTGACTTTTAATATGGGTTCAGTGAAAAGTAACTTTTCTTTCACCAAGAGGAAAAAAACTTTGCATTTGATGTCAGGTAAAAAGCATCTGCAACAACAGTCAGCATGGACAGAATGATGAAAAGAAAACCATCCACACACCCATCCACAGCGTATTTAGCTGTCTATCTTTTGATGACATAATTTGTAGTTGACCTTGTGCTTCATATTTTCATTGCATTGAAATATGTATTCATGCCTAATAAAGGATTTAGAAAAGGAATACTAATTGGAAGAAAAAATGATCCTTTTTATGGATACAGTGAGAACTTCAAGAGTTCTTTATTATTTGAACCAGAAATTAGGCAAATTTTAACATTTGAGTATACTATATTTCATTTTTGCTATTTGCTTATCAAAATATTTTGGTGAATGTTGCTTACACCACAGTGCATAAAACGTATTTTAACATGGCCATGAGGAGTTCTGTGTTAATATGCAAGCTTAAAACCAGACTGCATTTAGTACTATTTAAAACAGAAATATCTTCATACATCCATTGTGAGTGTGCTTGGTGATATCAGTCACTTGTCGATTAATTTATATTACTAAACGAAAAGGTAGTAGGCTATAGTTTTCTGACACCAAGCATTCTATTTTAATACTTTTAAGCTCACTGCATCAGTTACAAATTTGAATAAAGTAGGATTAAATCAAATTGCAAACCAATATACAGTTATGTCTTCAGTTCTGAAGTTCCTTGTCCTCTGTACCTAAAATACACGGTTATTAATATATATCAAGCTTCATCTGGTGATTCAAATCTTTGCCAATGCTTCTCTGTACTTTTCTAGTGGCAACAGTAAATGAACATAAATATATTTCATAGCATCCTAGTTCTGAAAATTTATTTTGTTTCTCCATGCTATATAAATACCTGATAAAGAGAGGGCTCCAAGAGCTTGGAAAATCAGCCTTGAACTGTGTCTAATATGCCAGCAGTCATATTTCTTAAATGTGTAAGGAGATTCCTCGTCTCCAGCTTTCACCTCCACCTGGGCATGGACGCCGTAATGACCTGTTCCAAATAAGCCAGATCTTGGGAAGAATTTGCTTCCAAACTGATCTAAAATTAAAGGTCCCTTAAATATATTACTATAAGCTTAGTTTTTGTTTGTTTGTTTGGTTGGTTTTTTGAGACTTGGAAAGAAACTGCAGAACTGGAATATGAGACCACATCAGGAAGGGACTGATGCTGTGTGGAAACTAATTGATATTGTGAAGGGTCGGTTGAAGTCAAGGATCATGTGAATTCTGCAGGACATCCTGCATTACAGGACCTTGCATTACATCACTTACCTGCTGCAAACCCTTGCTGCAAACCGCTGGGCTAGTCTTTGCTTTACTGAGAGCTGCCTCTCCATCAGGGACTGTCCTCTTTTTCTTGCAAAGTGAAGTCTGCAACCTTGGAAACACAAAACTGAAGACACCACAGGAGATCGAGTGGTGCAGAGCACAACATGCTTCTGCTGTCGTGATGAAAACTAAAGATTTCCTCAAGGCTTAAGAACTATTGCCCTTCTGAAAACTTTAGTTTCTGAAATCATGAAATGATAAGAGCAACTTTTCCATAGGAAGAAAAAAAAAAAAAAAGTAAACTTTCATCTTTACTATTGTAAAGAAATCTTGATAAGAGAGTATTAAGCACAAGAATCCCATTATTTATTTACAAAAGCTCCCTCCCAATCATTGTTCTTTACACTGAATACATTTTCAGTGGCTCTGACTGACAAAATGGAAGCTTCTAATAATGAAGCAATGTTTTTGAAACTGATACAGCATTTCTTATAACTCAGTGATTTATGAACAGCATGCACACAGATAAACTTCCAATTGATTCTTGCTCCTCCTTGGATAGATGGCCTTGGCTGCTATGATTCAGAAGTGCTGAACCATAACTAAAAGTGTTTTTTTTTTCTTTTTTTTTCTCTCTCTTTTTTTTTTTTTCTGTCTTGGTGGTGTGACAATGCTCACAATGTGAAAATATGAGCAGCAATAAAAACCCAGTCCTGAGAAGCCTATCAATCAAAAAGGTTAAAGTGTTCATTTTGATAAATCGGGTTTGAATATATAAAACAGGGTAACAGAGTCCAAAGTGGAATGTAGGAAGATGTAACATTTATGACTCCCTGCTTCTAGCTTAGATTATAGACTATTCATTTTAGGCTAGCTTCTTTCAATATTTATGTTATTCAGATGATTTGCAACAAAGATGAAAAAAAAATCGTAACCAAAAAAACATTCTCCAAAACCCAGACAGCCTTAGGCCATGATACAAAAATTCCTAAATATTTCTCTTCCTTTCTTAACCTATTAGATTAAAAAATAACAGTTAAAAAGGACAAATCAGGAAAACATTTTGGTAGAGCTGCTGTCACAGCATTTATACATTCTTAAAGACCACCCCAATCAACTATGTAAATCCAGTTATTAATTCTCTTAAAATAAATGAGTAAGGGTATCTCCTGCTCGCTGCAGTCATTTTAAGGCAGAAGGTCTCAGGATTCAAAGCAGGTCCCATGTTTCCACCCCAAATGAGTAAACATAGCATAAATTGTCTTGGGTTATTTATTTTTGTCTGGAGGTTTTCTTTGTTTTGTGTGTGCATTTATTTTATTTTTTCTCCATGGACAGCCAAAGGATACCTTTGTGTGCTCTTACAGGTGAAACGTCAAAGGCGTGTAAGGTGGACAGAGATTAAACACTCACAACATCCTGTGCAAACTGTGCAACAATCTAAGGTAAAATAGTAGAGGGGAAAGGAGGCATCCTCTGTTCCAGTTTACACGAATAAGCACTAGGCTTCCCAGTGGCAACAAAGGGATCTATGGCTTGTGTGCATAGCGATGTTTTTTAACTCCTTCTTAAGATTCACCAACTGCTGAGACTGAGCAAAGCAACCAGGAAAGGATTCCTGTGTTTCATCATACATATAAACATATTATTGCTCCCAGAGAGAGTCCAGCTTGCTTTCACTCGGAGTTCCTGTTAGGTTGTTTCAAGTAAGCAGAAAACAAACACTGTCACCACAATTTAAGTGAGGTACTGGTTTGCTCAAGGCAACGAACACAAAGATAGTTCTGGGACTCTGCAGAGATACGAGTTCAAATACTTCAAAGACTTTAAGGTCAGAGATGGGCTTTAGTGCCCCAGTTTCATCTAAATCCCTATACGGAAGTTCCTTTCATCTGTCTGTACCTGTAGGTCTCACTGAACTGATAATTTATGCCATTAGATAGATCCATCATCCAATATTGGCCATCAATTAATTAATCCATTATTATTCCATTAATGGATTGGGTGACCCATTAACGCGCACAAAAGAATTATGGAACCTTTCATATGAAACTTTACATTTTCTTTGTAGGTCTCTTGGGGGAATTAAAGAGTTTTCTCATGCAGATTTGGCTTTTATCAGATCTGGGAATTTCTTTCTGTTGCATCAGATTATTTTAAAGGAGTATTAATTCTTTTTAACTTGCTCATTTTTAGCCAATAAGGAACAAGAAGCTTATTTCACATATAACCCTGCTATATCAGTACCACTACAGCAGACCATTACAAATGGCTCAGTTTCAGTACTGAATGTACAAACCCAGTAACATCAATTCTCAATACTGTCAGAGTTTACAAGAAGGGGCTAGGCTGGTTGACATGGACATTTAACATGCACGAATTTAAGTTGGCAAATTGGATTTAGCTGAGGTTTTGGAAAGGACTATCTCAGAGCAGAACAGTGGTCAGAATGGATTTATAGGATTAGTGCTACCCAATCAGCCCCCCTGTGCAGGTAACACACTTCCTACGTCCTCTTGCTCAGCCTTGTGTAGGTTTTAATGTCCGGGCAGGCTACAGTAAAATAGGAGACACAGGTTTATATATTCTATATATAAATATATATATATTATATATATATAAATATATATATATATATTTAGTACGTGGAGCTGTTAGTCTATTCCTCCAATATCTTTTTTTTGTTGTTTTTTTGTTGTTGTTTTTTTTTTTCAGCTGAGTGATGTATTTCAGACATTTGATACAAGAACTGTAGTCAACACATCTCTTAGAAATAAGGAAAATAGCCTAAACTCTTAGTCTTTTTGTCATCCAGTCTGTAGTGGATATCTAGAGAAAAAATATCAAAACTGAAAAATCGTGCAGTGCTACATTCCCAGAGTATTCCTCCAGCCTCCAGCAATTTGTGACTCGGATTTACTGAGCCCTGGCAGTAACTCTGTATTTAATAGCATTTGCATGAAATTGTCCAGTCACTTTCCAAATTCACATAAAATTTTGTTATCAATTTCATCTCATAGAAATGATTTTGACAGCTAACCTATTTTTAAAACAGTTTTGAATATTCTTGGACACCTGCCCTTGATACACCTAAATACATTTGAGCACCTGATTTTTGGTTCCTAAAGCCCTGCTGATCAAAGAAAGTCATGAAGAACTTGAATAGGGAAACCAAAACATGGACTTTCCTATCAAAATCTCTTATGTTCCCAGTCTTTATTTAGTTTTAGATTGTGAACTCATTAGCTTGAGTGCTATTGAGATGTTGTTCTCAAGAGTGTTTGGCACCTAACACAGACAGTAATTACTACTGGCCTAATTTAGCCTGTAAATCATCACAGTTGCAATGAAGAAAGGTGGTAAGTGTCTACTGTGCCCAAATACCTCAATTTATAATCAGAAAATGGCAAGAAAATAAGCATATCTGAGGGCATGGCCAGCACTCACATGATAATAGTTGCCTGAAGCTGCGCAATAACTGTGTGTACGGTATTGTCACGCATTGCAAACAACAGTCTTGTTGACTCCACCACCTCAAGTGGTTTCAATAAACACAGTTTGCTTAACATTATAATAACTTAAGAACTATTCCACAGCCCGTTACTGAATGTCTGTTGAAAGAGGCTGACATCCAGCTGCAAGGAGAGCCAACCTGATGAGCTGCAGTCATCTGACTATCCTGACTGCAAAATTCTGTTTTGCTGGGGAAAAGGAAAGAAAGAAGGGGAGGAAAAAAAAAAAAGAGGAACTGGATGAAGAGTTCATGAGCTACTGGACAACCAGCAAACTCAAGAGAAAGCAAAGAATTGCTTCTCTGTGAACATAATATCTATATCTATTACACTAATGATTATAGAACACTACTGAAAAGTGAACTAAACCTGCAGAGGATTGATTTTGATATGTAAAGGATGAGGTTCAGCACATTATCCCCCCAAAGTCACGTTTCTTTTCAAACAGGTTGGGTTAGAGCCTAGGTAAATCAAAACACTAGGGAGCTTTACGTATTTTTTCAGCTGAAAAAAAAAATCTCTTTTGGTTTCAGCGCAACACCTGTGTCAACGAGAAAGTATTATTGGGATGTTTGCGATTTACAGATTGCAACTGTACATGGGTGGTGGTGCTGTTTCACCAAAACGAGCATATCCTGAGTAAGAGCAGTGTCCAAGAAATCTCTTTAGCTGTTACTTAGCAGTCCTGCTTTCATTCTTGCTAACTTCAAGATCAAATATTCATTTTTCCAAGAAAAATAATAGCAATGATTCTGAATGATTTTTCTACCCTTCATCACTTTCAGATTAATGCTCAGAGCAGGCCCTTGTACCACCACACCAAGCACTGAGCTCTAACACCACCTTGAGGCCTTTGGCTTCTTGAACTATTATCAAAGGTATTTGCTCCGGCTGGTGTAAGAAGTAGTTTTAGTTTTCTGACAGTTTAGTTTTCCCCTCTAATAGGTTTTTTTTTGCTTCTACCACGCACTTCTAATGAAGTACGGTTATTATCTAGGCTAACCGGGCACTGAAAAATATGAGATATTTTTCATGTCTTGTTCCTGACTGGCATCTGAGACAAAGAAGGACATATCAGTTCTGTGAGTTCAGGCTTGGGGCTTAGCCATCTCCCAGTGGCATTCCCCTAATCTTTCCTTCATGTACGCTTACATGTTTACTTCCCAACAATGCTTACTTCCTAACTCCACAGGAGTATTACGAACTTGATGAGCTATAACTTTTGGCAAACGCTTTGAAAATGAAAAGTGCAATACAAATTCCATGTGTTACTATAAATATTTATTGCCGTTCTCTAGGATTCAAATGAAATCTTCCTACCCCTGTGGTTGTAGGGAAAAAATAAATCTCCTACAAGAGTAAGCATCCCTAACTGTTTTTATAGTGTTTGATAGAAACTGATTAGACTTGAGAAGACTCCTCCAATCAAGCAATTCAAACGAAAAAAAATGTTTTAAATTGAATTACCCTTTGAAAAGTACACAGACATACTAGTATTATAGTAAGTTAACAAAAAATTAATATTCTAACCTGTGGATGATATGGAATCAATTAAAGCAAATGAAAAATTGTAACAGAAATGAAACTGCAGAATAAGAATTGAGCATGTTTGTAGAATTTAACTGTAGTTATGAAACACACAACTTTTTAATCCACTTCATTCTCTCTCATTCTTTGTGCTGGAACAGCTGTTTTAAAAACAGAAGACTTCCAGGACTAGGAATGTACGTGCCTACACAACAGTATTAAATTGCTAGCATGGCTATAATGGAAGTCTCGCTTCCTTTCACTTAGTATGTAGAAAGCACACTCATCTATGACTTTTAAACAATTAAATAGACCAAATACTCTTACCACTGTACTGCTAAGTAAAAATTAAAGCCCATTTCAGCTTTTTTTTTTTTTTTTTCCTTTTATTAATATATACCTTCAGCAGAGAGGTCTGCTTCCTAAGATTCCTTTTGGACATCCTTCAGGCTCATTTCATTCTTCCCTTCTTACACATCAATCTCTGTAAATGTCAATAAGATGTCTTTGGTCTCCTTGTTAGAGCAGAGGCACCAAAGTTTTAAAGAAAGGCTGCCTGATGTGGGATATCTTGATCTTCCCCGGGTATCTTGGCACTGCTAGTATTGTTTTTCTCACTATAGAAAATCTTCTCCCCACTCCACTCCCAGAAGAAATCCACAATAAACCCATATCTAATAAAGGTGTGTTCTAAGAGACCACAAGTTTTTTTTCTATCACACTGAGGCAGAAACTAAGAATGTTTGAAATTTCTCTGCTTCTCCAGCTACTCACACACAGGAGTTCTCAGGAAAGGACTGCTCAAATGTTGTTTACTTCTCCTACCCATCTGAGTTCTCAGAGGCTTGTTAGCAGAGAGAAAGACTAGTGAGAACAATTTCTTCTGCAAAAGAAGTTGCAGGGTTGTGTAATGCTTTTCGAATATGTGACAATCAGGTCATTGGCAATATATAGCAAAAAGTCCCTGAAGAAAACTAACATCTGTCATGGTCCAGCGCATCACCTTTATATAACCAGTGCAAATATTTGGAACCAATGCATGGCAATGGGTTTGCCTTCTGGCAGAACAGGAACATAACAGTGGACATCATGGAAGTACAGAAGTTAATAACTTGGCCACATCTCCTCCGAATTAAAAAATTCAGTAGTCAAGGATCAGGTACATGATAGCATCTGTCATGAAAAATACTATTGGGATTAAAAAGCTGTGTAGACTGAGAAGTATGAGCTACACTCACGATAACTACTGCAGGAAAAAAAAACACAAAACAAAAACACACAAAAAAACAACAAAACCTTATAACTAGCGCAACAGAATAACTAACTAATATAAACCTAATGGTGTCAAAATATATAGATATAAGAGCATCCTCCTCTCCACATGCCCTATGCTGGCATTTTGAATAAGGCAGACTGTTCACAGGAATGGACCCAGACTAGAACATGTTGGTCCCTGTTTTTTGTTTATTTCTTTTTAAATATCTTCCAACACTTCTGTAAAGAAGATCTATGCAAAGATGAGGGAACCTTAACAGTTATAATCACGTTTATTACATAGGCAAAACATTTCAGCCTTACATAAGGCAACAACCACCTTTTAGTGTTGCAGATTCTGCTTTCACGATGAAAAGTTCTAGGCAAATAAAGTCTGAGAGATTTTTATTTTCCTTTCCAAAAATGAAGTTAAGTAGAGATTCTGCTCAGGGAGTTTTCTTTCAGTAGACAGATCTCCACATGAATCCCCATGCCCTTGTACCTTTCCTGGGGAACCTGAAAAAGTGTTGAAGAGCAGGCATAGCAGAAAATGCGCTAGCTGAGTTCACTACTAGTCAACTACCCTAGGTCACCAACCCCAGTGATGCCATCCTAGCCAAGAGCAGAAGAGATACCCCAAAGAACACAGGAGTTCAGAAAGCAGAAGGAGCCAAAAGATTAATTCGCTTCACAGTAGACCACTAGTGTTACTGAAAACCAGTATTTATGCGGGAATTCCCTGCTGACTAGACTAGATGATGGGGAATTTGTTTAAAAACATTTTGTAAATTCACTAGAAGAAATATTTCTTTTTGTAAGTTGCCTATTGTTAGGCTAGGTTTCTGTTCACCAGTGTATAACTGCATTATTCACCTTATAGCAATATAAATACTTTCAAAGAATGCATGCATGAGGGAAAATTACTTCTGAAACACAGGGAATAAACCACATTTACTGTGCATAAGCCTGTAAATGTTTCCTCTAGCTCAAATTGTAAATACCAGTGATATCTTACAGCTAAAAAATAATAACAACAGGACTTTCATCGTGGTTCCCAATTCCTTGTTCCCATATGGTTTGTAGATTTATTGCTTTGTGCTTTCTGTAGCTTCTGAATTTTATGCATTGTGCAAGAATATTCCCACCTAGAAATTTGCCATTAGTGCATTTTTCTTCTTCCTCTCCCAGTAAGGTGTAAACTAATGCAGACCAGCACTACATATTATAAAGGGCTAGATTTGAGAAGATGATTGAGAAGTGCTTCCCTGGACTGCCAGTTGTTTACCTTTGTTAATACAAATTTCATTTACAATTATATTACAGATGCAAATGGGACACATTGTTTTGAAACTCCTGGTCACAACAGGACACAAGCCATACAAAAATCTCTTCTAATATTAATTTTAATTCTGGCTTTATGAGAGTCTATTTAGCTTTTGGCAGAACTAATTTAGAAAAGGTAATTCATTTGGGAGCAATCACATCAGGATTGTTTAGATGGGGCCATTTAAATGACAATGATCATAATAATTATGAAATGACCTTTTATTACTTACAGAAATACAAATTTTATGAGTGTTTCCCCAAGAAAAAAAGGACCAGGTGGCACACAAGGGTAAAGGAATATATCAATGCCTCATTTACATTTCTACAGCTCAAAATGTTCAATATCCTTCAAATTTAACATTCTGGTCCAGATTAAAACTTCTTGTGCCTGCTACACCTCTACTACTATATGTACGATCCTCCTGTGGGCCACTACAGGAGATGTGCAATTGATTGCAACTGTATTACTGCCAGGGAGCTGCTACATCTGGTAGCTCATAGAGGAAGCTGCTGTAGCTTCATACCTTCAGGTCCAGCAAGGCTGGTCTTATATTTCCAATTCACACGCACACGTTATATATAAAAAGCACATGACATCCATACAGGTCAACACAGAGAGAAAACAGCACAGACAAGCACTGACAGTGCCAATGGCCTCATGCTGTTCCCTCTCTGACTTGTTTGTGGAAAATAAATACATATATACAATATGGATCCCTCTGTCAACTGGCCATACATACACTTTACCCAGAAACAAACCCTGGATCCTCAGTCTCCCCAGCTGCCAGCACCTGGGCGTATGGGCCTTTGAAGCCTACAGACCTACTTCAGTTGCTGGACACCCCTGCACACACCAACACACACACAAACACTACGGGACCCTCCACTAACTGGTCTGAGACACTCAGTCTAAATGGTTTCTGTCTCTGGATCCCTTAGTATCTTCACACCCAGACACAACACGCAGGTGGGCACAGATGGTCCCTCCAAACTTATCTGTCTCTCCAGTCACTGGGTTGGATCTCCTCATCCGTCCAGCAGCCCACTTGCCAACCTCATACCCCTCCTGTATCTGTCTAACCTATGCCCATCCCAATACCTGGCTCCCAAGCCTCGTATACCCCTCACCACATTCGGCTTGACATTCACTAGACACTTGACATTCACTTGACATTCACACTGACATAAAAAACACGTTCCAATCTCTCCATCTGCTGGCACCACAGACACCCAGACCCTTAAACCCGTGGTGTGGTTCCGGTTGCTGGCACTCAGACCTCCACAGACACACGTGCACGCGGAATAGAGAGGCCCTCACCCAGGAAAACAGTTAGAAAAGGAGCTTAGTAAGGAGACAGGATAGACTGTGCTGATCAGGTGTAGGGCACAGCCAGACAACCGTATCAACGACCTACTGCTTACATGCAATTTTTTTCATGCTCATTCCTCCCCTAGTCACTTCAGTTCTCCCTTTTCCCTGCCTCTGGTCACTCCCCTAAGCATTTCATATTGTTTTTACCTTTCCAAGATGTTATTCCCCTGCATCCCATAACCCAGAACAGTAAACCCCCTCGCTATGTAGGGTGATCCAGGGACCCTCTCCCATTGCCTTGCTGAGATGGGTCTCAACCCCAGCCCATGAGTCCAAGGCTCTCCTGGGACATCCCTGGAAGCAACGAGGTCTTGTTTCTGTGATCAGTTATTGGGGTTCCTCCGCTTTCTGTTGTTCCTCTGTGCATTTGTGCAAACAAGCATTTTATCCCATAATGAAACCACCACCTACTTTGCAGCAAATCCTTCAGCTTTCTGCAGGTGATGCTGCCGCCTTGAAAAGGCTCTTTAGCCACTGCTAAGGAGCAGCATGGCCGGGGCTCTGTCCAGACAGATGAGGAAGTCTCTACCTTGGAATTAGCATAAAAACATGGCATAAATCTGTCTGTCTCAGAGCAAGGAGAGACTTGAGCTTTTATCTTTCCCCTTCTTAATCATTTCTGCTAGCCATTAAGCAGTAAGCACTTGTGTTAATCTGAGTGCACTTTAAAATAAATTAGTCATAGATTACTTTGCAGGCAGTCCAGTTCTGAAAGGTAAGTTTTAGATATGCTTTATGCATAATAAGGGGATTAGGCTATTGTTGCATTTGAAGCAGAGGAACATTTAGTTTTTCAGTAGTGCAAGCGCTGTGATGTTCACCTGGAAGTGGAGTTCTAGATAATGGGAAATGTGAGAGTCAGACAAGGCATCCTGTGGCTTTAGGTATGTCCAGTGTGATAAGCAGAGCTCCTTTTGACTTATTACCTCGGTATCTTCTCTTCTCTCAGACAAATGTTAGAAACATGACATTCTTCAATTACATTTATGAAGTGCCATGGCCTGAGAAGACTCACCAGAACAACTGTTGGCATCTTCCCCACAGTCTGTGCAAGCAGAAAATAAAAAGTGCATTGTCTGCTGGTGAAAAGGATTACAGCAATAAGAAAAATTACAGCAGGGAATTATGAAGTTGAATTAATGGAGCAAGAATACAGCAGTCACTCTAACACCAGCAATTCAGATATGGCAAGGTGACTTGGAAACTTCTGTCCTTCAAGAAAGGAAAATCCAGTGTAAGAGCAACTGTGAAGAAGAGATAAGGATTCATGTCTTCCTTGGCCCTTCTTCCTAAGGGAGTTGGAGAGTGTGTCTAGTTGTTGCAATTTAATAATCCACGTTTCTCTCAAATCCGTTATTGGGATATTTAGTTGCTCACCATGACTTCTTTTAATTCACTAGCTTAGGTGAAGAAATACTGGCTTCTTAGCAAGGAAAAAGTTGTGTGTGTGTGTGTGTGTGTGTGTAAAAAAGAAAAAAAGAATTAACCTTTAAGGTAATATTTACCAAGTCACTGTATTTATCTGCATTATTTCTGTGATTTAAGAATCCATTTCAGAAGCTGAGGAGTAGTAGAGGAAAGATGTACTCTCAGTGCAATGTCCCACTGTATGTGTGTATCTGGGAAGCCCAGATGATGGCAACCACTATCCTACAATTGCCTTGTAGTAGTGTATTCTGAACCAGGCAAAATTCAGGGTACTTAATCACCCTTCTGGGAACAGCTAAAAAGAGACACAGTTTGCTGACAGTCCTCATTGATTCCTATCACTTGGATGGAGCTTGTCTAACAAAAGATTAGAAGGATATCAAGGCTGAAGAACAACGCCCAAACACAATTCCTTATGTTGCTCTATTTGATCCCAAATGGTTACTATCCTCCTCAAATATTTTCAGTCAATCAGGTATGTCTGTTGTCTTAGAGTGGATGCCAAAAATGGCAGAGTTAGCCTCAAGGCTGAAAGGTCAGTGCCAGAGGAGGTGAAACATGCTGTTTGAATTACTCAGGTTGGTGATATTATTTTTAATAAATTGCTGTCGATCATGGAAAATACAAAAAGTCTGAAAACAAGCAATTGTAGCAGATAAATATGCAGAAATGTTGCAGACTCCTGCAGTGCCACGGGCACATAGTAAATTGCTTGCAGTCATTTTTATCTTGAAGAAATGCAGAATTAATTCATGATGATCTATTTCTCTAAGTAAAATAATTGGCATGAAAGTAGGTTACATTGATTACTGCATGTTAAAATGATTAATTAAAGTTTTATGGGTTTTCGGTTTAATTTTAGTGTCACAACACTATAAATCTGGCACTACTCCATTAACACTGATAGATTGGCACTGGTTTAAATTGGCCTGAATGAGGGAGAATACAATTGTAAAGGCTTAGAGAGAAAGTAGCCACATACTAAACTGATACAGATCTGGAGTTCTGCTTATTGGACTGACATTGTATTGATTTTCACCACTAAGACATTGCAATTCCAGTTTAGAAATAGGACCAATTGTGGAATAAAGTGGTACCCCAGGAAAAAGGGCTATATTCCACCTATCTGGAGCTGAAAAAAAAAAAAAAAATGACTCCAATTGGATTGTTAATCATCCAAATAAAAAAGAATTTGGGTCAGCTGTGTGCAAAATTAAACACTTGTCTAGGCTGGGGTCATCAGACCTGCAGTCCTCATCTGAACTAGTCACCTTAGCCTGTGCTCTGGATGATATTGAATTACACTTGCTAGACAATTGTGACAGCATCTCTATACAATCACACTGAAATCATAGGATCAGGTGCTAAAATTTTGATTCAAGCACTTTTCATCAAGATACCAAGCCCAGCACTAATTAAAGTAATAGCCTAGTGGTAATAATTTTTGTTGCTGCACTATAAAGTTCCAACAAACTATTTTAAAATAGCATTGTATTGGGGACAGAGTATGGATATTACAGGGTCTAAAATATCTTTTTTATAGAACACATATTCTGGCAATATCAAACTATTGTGTTTGTGACCATTTTTACTCACTGACAGTCCTAGTTCAACAGGCAAATGAAAAAGAGGAGTGAAATACTTTAGAAAAAAAAAAGTGCTTCTGTGTAATGCATACAGAGAAGCAGTGTATTTGCTCTGTTAAGGGCATCTGGTCAATGACATTGTCCAGTGCAACAAAGGGATAATTAAACAGGGAGTGAGTGATGGGAATCAAACCTGGTCAGGCAAGAGACAGAATGTGGGAATATTGATTCAAGCAACGTTGTCCGAGTGAAGATTTCTGGATCAGGATGATGAGTAAAGACGGGTGAACAGTAAGCAAAATGCTGAGACACAGACCTGGCAAGGCAAAAACTGAGACAATAACAAGAAACAACCCCCCCACTCTCATCAGTTGGTGGGCTATCCAACTACATGCACCGCTTCCAGGAAGATCAGCCTGGACTTTGCAGCTGGTAAGATGTGAACCAGGGCGCCCTGGACTGGGAAGGTGCAGAAACTGCTGAGCTCTGCAAACACACTCGGGTGTTTGCAGGGGAAGCAGGAAGATGAAGAGGGAGGATAGGTAGAAAAGGGTAAAAAAGGACCAGTCACATGTAAAACGGGACCTGTCACTACGCTCGCATGGCGAAGCCCTGCACCTGATCACCACAGCCTGTCCTATCTTCTTATTTATTGTCATTATACCTTTGCATATATGTAGAGACAGTTAAGAACTCTCTCTCCAGTGTGTACGTGTGCTGAATTACTGCATATCAGTCACTGGTGGGTTCTGTGTGTGTGTGAATGGAATTTGTGTCAGCTACTGGAGTCAGTCTGGGGCTGTAGGCCTGTGGTGAGAACTACTGGAGTAAGTTGGGGGCCTAGCATCAGTGGTTCTGGTTAGCTCTTTGGATCCGAAAGGGTCCTAAGGACTTTGTGCCCAGAGTGCCAGCTACTGGGGGACCAGCATGAATGGTATTTAATGCCAACTACTGGAATAGGCCAGGGGTTAAGTCCCCACAGACTCTACTGGAGCTAATATGGGTCTTCTACTCCCATGTCTCTGGGATATGTGCTCAGCTTTGCTACTGGTTGGACCTGCAAAAAAGAAAGCAGCAGCTACATCCTCCAGCCTGCACAGAGATCCCAAAGATGTAAGGGCTAATTTTGAAGTCTACAAGATATGGAATAAAAGCAGATTGAATTGTCAGCAGCTGTTTTTAAGGTAAGTAGAAGGACAGGAAAAAGTGATCTAAGATTTTCCTGTGACCCAAGAGATTATTTTTTTTTTTTATTACCTAAAATACTAATGGTTACCATAGCAAAGTTTCTGAATCTACAGTAGCTATCAGGAACAGAGAGCTAAGAGAAGTTGAGCATAAAAAGAAAATGACAAGAAATAGAAGTAAATGAGAACAAGAAGCGGTGTGAAATATGACCAACAGGAAGAGCTGGAGGAGTGGGAAAAACTTTTAGTAACAAGCACCACAAACAGATCTGTACAACTTATAACTTTCTAAATGAAAAGACCATAAAGTCTTAAATTGGAAGTTCAGGCAGCTGCAAAACTAAAAAGAGGTAACTTTCTGAGGTCTGGGTGAGGACCAGAATCTGTATTTTAAATTAGAATCCAGTCCTTTATGCAGCTTTCCTAACAGAAGCATCACAGGTGGGACCATTGGATAAGGACAGTGTCTTTAGTGATAGCAGAGTCTACCATTACAGTTGCTGAAGGAAGCTGAAAAGTGAACTTGGTTTTCTTTTGCTAGGTCAGTAGGAATTCTGCAGTGGGAAGCCTGGCAGCAGCTCAAGAATTAATATAATCCCTCCAGGTACTTGCAGGAGTGACAAGTCTATAATGCAGGCTCCAGCCAGCAGTGAAAGGAACAATAGTGTGTAGGCTGATAGAGCTCTGCAAGCTTTAAATTGGCTACACAGCTTCATTCCAACATCCCATGAGTGAAGGTGTTTCATTGTTTAGAAAATGATGTTGTCTTTTACTTGACAACACTGACTAGCAATCTGTCTTTAATGCTAGGCAATTTCTAAGTTTGTTTTTATCATGGGGCAGCTTGGAGAAATCAGGAGGCAGCTTATCCCTAATGGAGATTTTTTTTTTCCCTTTTCTTCAAGTAGATTGTATAGCAGATTGGAAATGGCTCGTGACACACTATAAGCATATGGCCAAAGGAGCCAAGAGTCCTGAAATCCTCAGTACTGTGTTTTGAACCACTTTCACTCAAATGGGTGAGTTTAAGAGTTACATAGTAAAGCTTTAATTCCAAAGAAAAATGGACACTGCTTGGGATTCCCAGGTAAGGGGTGTATACTTGCTTCAGATTAAAGGACATCTGAGGAGACAGAGTTAATTACACCTTACAGCCATTTGGCTATGTTGGGCTAGGCAGGGTTGTGGGCGCCTTGGGTTGTCTCATGACATCCTATTTCCTCTTTGCTCTAGGCATTAATGGGGTGAGTGGGATTTGAAATAAGCCACCTGTGAAGATGGTGGCAAGAAGGTAATATAGGTAAGAAGGTAAATAGAAGGTAAGAAGGTAAATGCATAAGTCTAGTCTGTGTTAGTTCAGTATATATATATATATATGCAGCATGTGAAAAATAACAGTCCCAGTGCTCATTCATTACAACATATCCCATAAAATTAGCAAACATGGTGACAATATAGATCATGGCCCATTACATAAAATTAGCACAACTGCTTATTAAGTATCCACATGCTCTAAGCTTTTGGCTGAACCTCTGTTCTTTTCTTGGTATCAGCAGTGAGAAAAAAACAAACAAACAAAAAAAAAAAACATGATGAAGCCACGTATCTCTTCAAGATTACTGTCATCATAACTTTTGGGAAATTTTTCTAGGCCCAGCTACTCAGAAGTGCATCACAAGTTTCTAATATCCAGCACACATTTAGGAGCAGAAACAGGAAACTAGTCAATTGCAACATCATCTTCTGATCAGAAAAATGTGGCTGCAAGCTTCATAAGTACTAACAAATATCTTATTTCCTCTGTCCCCTTGTTCAGCCCCAAACACTAAATTATTAATTCTCTGCTAAGGAGGCTTCTTTGGATTATCCAAAAAGTCTACTTGCCACTGAATAAATTACTTGCAGTGATTAATTTGGGGTGTCAGTTAGTTAATTGGGCAGTCATTGCCTTAAATCTAAGCAAAACAATGCTTTCGAAGTTGCTTAAGGAAAACAGGCTTCTGTGTCACCATCTATTGCATTTGTAGGAATTAATTTGTCTGTTCAGTGGAACCCAAAGCATCTCTTCTCCTGTGACAAGTTTTCTAAGTCAGGTTAGGTGGATGAAATTCATGACGGAGAAGTAATCTTTCCCCTCAATACCACACGGGGCTATTTCTTTAAATATACAAAATATCAGTCTGAAAAAAACATAGACCTTCTGTTAAGCAAACATGCCAGATATACATGAAGCTTGGTTGTCTCGATGATGGTAGGAAAAAAAATTGGTTAAGCAGTAACTGGTGTAGGAAAGAATCAATTAACACTAGACCAGATTCAATCATCATATCAATTTGCAAAGAGAAATAAGAATGAAATGGAAATATGTAGATTTGTGCTTACTAAAGGTCTGGCTCTAAGCTTCCTATAGAGCAAATATCAGCTAAACAAATAACACAGTTATAACTGTGGGTGTCTATCAGTCATTGGAATTTTCCATAGGTGGACTATAACAAGATGTTCCAACATAAACAGAAAGAAAGCTGCAAACAAAGTAGAAACTGGTAGGCTCAGATGAGCATCTTCATCATTCACAAATGTTCATTGTTTCTGTACTAGAAAGCAATAAATGTCAAGGTCTCCAACAGCCCATAATCTGAGTCCCTTCCAAGACTGAAGTAAAATTAAAAAATCTTGAATAGATCAACTATAGTTTTCTTGTTTGTTTGTTTTTTCCTGTTGTGCCCAAATACACACCGGTGCTAATGCATAAATCTATACTCAATATCTATTGGGCACTTTATAAAAGTACCCAACTAAGTCTTCTTCCAACCCCTTCATAGGCATGTTTTGCTAAAGACAGACTTGTATGGAACCATTTCTGTGCCAAAAACATTTCTGTAAAGAATTTTTGGCTTGCAGGATGTATTTTTCTCTTCAAAAGCTCACCCCCAAGAACAGTCTATAACTTAATAACCATAGCATTTAACTGTGAGGTAAAATTGAATCTGAATGAAACAAAAATTGAGCTCACTGAATTCAGAGGTTATTGACCCAACATGCCAATGAACACTGAAATAATATCCTATTCCCTGTTCACGGGTATGTTCTATTTTTAATACTCATGAAAAATTAAAATGTAAAAGCATTTAACTAAACACAAATGCCTACATACAGTTAACTTTTGACCCTGAGCTCTTTTCATGGGATATCTAATCAATGTCATCATTAAACCTATGTCACAATTCACTTAACTCTCGTGACACATCTAGAAAGATGCGATGAATCACTCTGGAATCACTCATTTCTTTCTGCTGACTGTGAGAGCTTTGCAGGGAGACCAGCTGAGCTATCAATTGCAGATGTAAAAAGCTAAATGAGATGAATCTTACTCACAACATTTAAATCTGAAAGTTTACTTTATCAATGAGCTTTTCTTACTATAGCTATACACGATGGGCGTTTATATAGTACAGTACAGTCCAATCACCACATCCTAAAATCCTTAGGACAGGAACAAGAACAAAGTTTCCTGGTGGAATGAAGCAGTTCATGAACATTTGCTGGGATTTACTGAAGAAAGCCTTTCTTGAGGAGAAGTAGGAACCTTAATTCTTAACCTGCTTAGGGCAAGCTTGGAGCTTGAAGTTTTCTTCACTTGCGCTTGGAATTATCTTGCACAGACTTTGATCCTGGGAAGCAATCCGTAGTTTATCATGGGCAAATTCCCAATACGGACTTGTAACCTCATAGTCCGTTTGAGAACATCTGCATGCTGTATGACAGAGGTAACCATACAGTTTTACTTGAAGTGCCACATTTTGCTAATTCAAGTCATATACAGTTTGCGATCTTGTAATAGTGGCAATGTTATTTGAATCTTTATTTGTGCTCTACAAAGGTTGTCAGACAAAAAGTATCATCAAATGATTTCTCTGCATGAATAAGTTTTATATGAAAATAGGTAGGTGGCAATTATTGGACAATCCCCGTTTACCTACTCTGTAATAGAAATAACAGGAAACAATTTCATTTCTCACATTATTTTCAAGTTCTATTTTCAAGTTAATCAGGCTGTTGACTTTATTAGGCAGGAGCAGAGGGTTGTGAGAGCCTCTGCTTACGCTTCTGAGCTGGTGAGCCATGAATCAGCTCCATTCTGGAAGCCAGAAAGCTACTTCACACCATAGCCAGATTAATATCAATCATGATACTTGACTTCATCAAGTCTCACTAGTCTAGATATATCAGCAAACCACGCAAGTCTAGAGCACAATAACAAAGCAGATTGTTTTTTAAGAGTACAGTGAGAATCAAGTGGTTAGGACCCCATTACTGGCTTTACTTATGGAAAAGCAAAGTGAGGTGACTGCCATTGCCTAGATATATCTTTGGCTGGAGTGAATGGCAACCACTCCCAACAGCAAGTCATCACTCAGCTATCCCAGCTTTGGGATAATGTTTAAATACACACAATATCAGTCAAGCTGAACCACATTCACTTCTTGACTGGCTACCAAAACATTGTAAGCCATCTACACCGAACAGCACACTTCTTGCTTAGATTCCACTTGATTTCATTTTTGTAGAAAAATCTACCCCAAGAAGAATCACTTGCCTTCCTATTCTCTCTTTGCTTATTTTAGGCCTCAAACAGATGCCTGTCCAAGCGCAACAGCAGAGGCTATATGTATCACTATTTGCAAGCTTTAGCGAATATTCCACCCTGAATAAACTTGCCTTTATGAGTGCCCCCAGAGATCAGAATTGTAAATGTATAGATCATTAAGGACTTGTATTGTTCTGCCTTAGTTAAACACTCCTAATCTTTTATCTTGATCCACAGTGGGATGGAGACCTTCATGAAACTCCTGGTACATTTATTATGAAGCTGGTATCCCTGTTAAGGTAGCATTGAGGAACTGGAGTTGTCTGTGTTAAAAGGCTTTCCTGATGAAGAAGGTGGTATAAAAATAGAAGGAAAACAGTGAGTCAGGCTTACAATGCTAGTAATACGTCAAGTGTCATAGGACTGATGAAAGATGAATACTGTAGCATAAACTAGTATAAACTGAGAAAAATGGCTATGAGATTTCTTAAGAATCCCAGTATATTATTTTAAGGATAGAAGTTCCTCCCTCCACCAAAACAGGGTCCACAAATTCTGCTTTATTAAAGCAACTAGGTTTGTCTGCTTGACTGAATTAGAGATGGATGCAAGATGCAGAGTGTTCTCAGAGATTTGTCATGCTGTACCATTCCAATTATTAATCGTCAGCAAGAGCACTACATTTTGATATTTTTTCTTAGACCAAGGAGTGAAAAGTTACATATTCAAAATGACCATGACATCTGTTTAGATCAGGAACCGCTGTAACGTTACCAAAGCAAACATGAAAGCAGAGCCATTCTCCTTTCTACTCCTTTAGTGTTCTAAGTAAGGTTAAATGTCATAATGCGGTCACAAAGCAAGTGAACAAGCAAATAGAAGAGATCAGAATGAGATATCAAATAGTATTCTGGGAAACTTCATGAAAAGTCAAAGAATTCTCATAACTTCTGATTAGAAAAATGCATGGAATTCATTCATTGGACGTTGTTTGGTGGTTTGTGTTTTTTTGTTTGATTCAATGTTTTGGAATTCAGCAGGAATTTCAAATGGCACTACCTAAGGAAATTTTAAACACAATAAATATGGAGTTGACTAATAACTGCAGTGTTATGATTGACTCCAACACCACACATTCTGCAAGAATTGCTCTTTCCCTTTCATTGGATGTGTTGATGAGTTCTTTTAACTCTGGTGGTCCGGATTACAGTGCTACGTTTTTAACAGAAAGATATTAGAGACCCAGAAGAAAAATATTTAAGACAGGTTCTAAAGTGAATGCAGAGATTCAGACTCCTTTATAGCAAAGGTAGGTGGACTTACTTTTTCCACATCCAGAATCAGGAATTTTTTGAATGAAATAGCTAACCTGTTATCTTTAAGGAAGTCTCTCTAAAAGTCTATGGCTCAAATTCCAAACAGAAGGCAGCATCAGGGACTGTCATCCCATTTGCTTCCCAAATGGTGCTGACATAAACTTTTAGGGTGCAATATGTATCATCCAAGCAAAAACAGATCCTCATTAAGGAGTTACAGCATCTCTCATGGGTCACATTTGACTCACATCTGAGCTATAAAGCCTTTCATGTGTTGTTTCTCTCATCCTAGTGCAGAATTCTAAAATAGGTCAAGTAAAGTGCAGCCTAAAAGCACTGATTTCTCTCCATCGACCACGAAGTCAACATGACTAGCCTTGGTAGAAACACCTGTGAATGTCTAAAGGCAAAAGACAATAATCTTGTACCTTAAATTCTTCAGTACAAAAATTTAGCATCTTGAGACCATATTGAGCTACTGTATTTTAGACTTTATGGTTCCAGCTGTACTTTGTCTAAAATGGGGCAGGAGCTATTCTCTTCAAAGATGTTGGCATAGCATGGATCACAGCTGTTCAAGGAGGGAGGGAAAATCCTTTCCCTCTTCAAGAAATACAGCCTCATCCAAAGTGCTTTGAAAATAACCAAGGGTCTGATTACTTAATCTGAACAAATCTGGAAATTGCTTGGAATGTATGTACAAAGTCATGCCAGAAACCATAACAAAAAGTCAACAACATGGGTAATTAATCCAGCCCATGCTTGGGCCATATTTGGTTAATTTACTAGGCAGACACATGAATTTTAAAAAAATATTGGATGTTTTTGAATCTAAACTCAAATAAATAAATAAATAAATAAATAAATAAATAAATAAATAAAAGCGCAAACAACAACATACACACAAAAAACAAACAAACAAAAACAAAAAAAGGAAGCTCAATGAAATCATAAGACATTGGACCAAGCCCTGTGAATTTATCTCAAAATACTATCAGTTACACTAGACTAGAAATCAGTTAGACCAGACTAGAAATCACAAAAGCCAGGAAAAAGCGAAACAACCACCACCACCAAAGACACAAACCCAAGAACTTCTATATAGTTTCAGGGTGGAAAGAGGATGTTGCAACTTCCTGAATCTTTATTTAGTGCAGCTACCTGAAGAGGTATAAACGTTTAAAAGGCGTATTTATTAAACTACCAGAATGCTTAATGAAAAAAAAAAAGCCTAATGGTTCTATCCTGCAATTAAACACATCTTTCTGCAGGCAGGACAACTTTCTTTAGAAAGCACTGCCAGAATGTAACTATTTCATCCATCATTGAAAATGACAACTCCTAGTTACGTGTGAAAAAAAAATATATATATATAAAATAAAGACAAGATGAATCCAGGCTCAGCATGTTCTGTAACAACCTAATTGACATAACCCCAAAGGAAAAGTATTTGTCAGACACTGTCAGCTCCCACAGCTGCATAGTTTCGATTTTCTCAAAATTATAAGGTTGGATTTAAGCACTTTTTGTAAGAGAGTGGAAAAAAATAACATGTAGGAAACAAAGTTTCTTATCAGGAATAAAAGATCCAATCAAACCTCTACTGTTAAGCCCACAATGATGATGATTTGCAGGAGGTATCTAATCTAAATTCAGACTCCACTGTGCAAAGTACTGCAAACACGCATTTCTTACATCAGAAGCATGCAGCCTAAAGACACTACTTGAAACAAGATTGTAGATAGAACACGTACAACATGTACTGACCATGGTCGTCAGATCAACAGCTTTAAATAGTTAATAACTACTGTTTCAGTGAGAATCGGATGTATCTGGTAAACCTTGATCTTGATCCTGACTCACTAAGCAGCCATGCTTGCATATGGGCACAGAAAGCAGGGTTGTACGTTCACATCTGAAAATAGAAGCGGTAATAAAGACTCTTTTCTGAGCCACAGAATATATATACATATTTATGTGTAGTTTAATAAATATTATCATAATATGTTAAATATAATAATATATACTTTAATTATATTTATATATTAATATAGTCTTATGTATACTAAATTACATAGATTAGGGGAACATGTCAAGTGAGTTGCCTTTTTTTTTTCCTTTTTAAATAAAAATTTTGTATATTCAGGAGAGGGCATCCAATCATTGCATTTCAGGTGTTGTGACAATTTTGAATAATTTTTAATGGAACAGAAACTGAAGTTTCAATAAAATTTGTGAGATAAAAAACAGCTGCACCAACAACCAACACGATCCATTTTATTACTGTGGATGTCTGTATACAGTATTTGTCCCGTTTTTAATTAGGGTAGTACTTAGAATACAAAGGCTAAACCAGTTGTCTGGAATCACGGTAGGGAGACTTTCAGTTACAGTCTGAGCCTTCTTAGCTGGAATCTGTCACTCTCTGGAGTTCTCTTTTTCTATAAAATGGAAAAATCTTTTCCACCAGTGCAGACTGGGGGCTGACCTGCTGGAGAGCAGCTCTGCAGCGAGAGACCTGGGAGTCCTGGTGGACAGCAGGCTGACCACGAGTCCGCAATGTACCCTTGTAGCCCAGAAGGCCAACGATATCCTGGGTTGAATTGGGAAGAGCGTTGCCAGCAGGTCAAGGGAGGTGATCCTCCCCCTCTACTCAGCCCTGGTGAGGCCACACCTGGAGTATTGTGTCCAGTTCTGGGCTCCCCAGTACAAGAGGGACATGGAGCTACTGGAGCGAGTTCAGAGGAGGGCTGCGAAGATGATTAGAGGACTGAAGCACCTGTTGTACGAGGACAGGCTGAGAGCTGGGCCTGGTTAGCCTGGAAAAGAGAAGGCTGAATGGAGACTTCATCAATGTCTACAAATATCTGAGGGGAGGGTGCCGAGAGGATGGAGTGGTCTCTTTTCAGCTGTGCGCAGTGACAGGATGAGAGGCAACGGGCACAAACCGAATCACAGGAGGTTCTGGCTCGATATGAGGGGGCACTTCTTTACCGTGAGGGTGACAGAGCACTGGAACAGGTTGCCCTGCTTAATCCTGATGCAATATTAAATTCAGCAGAAGTTCAACTATATATATATATATATATATATATATAAATGAATATATATAGGAATATATATATACATATAAAGGAATAGCCACTTCCCACATAAGGTTCTAAACAAAAATAATAATAAAAAATTTAAAAAAATCAACATAATTTAGAGTCTTCTTTCCAATAACTCCACGTAGATATTTCACTACTACATCCTTACATGTCTACTTACCTTTAAGAATCTGCTGCTTATTTGACTATGGTCCCTGAATGATTGAACTGCTGAGTCAGTGAAACACAGTAGTTTGAACATTACTGTAAAGAAATTAATAAATCTGGGCTTTATCTTCTGTGATTCAGCTAACTGTAAGAGTGGGATGATATTATGTCCCTATCTTTTAAGAGAGCTGTCAAGATAAAAAAAGACTGTGAAATGCTCAGATCTCTCAATAATGGGGTCACATATGTGTCAGAACTAGGTAAGAAGAAGTGACAATGTTGATAAAATATATGAAGATTTTATGGATATTCCAGCATGTCCTCACAGACTCATTTAAACTATAAAAATATTTTCCTAGTGTTACTTTCAATAAATAGAGAAATCAATCTACCAAGATCAAACTGAGTTTAGGTTACTTTGACTAAGTGCCAATGTCAGTTATAACATCAAAATGAAAGAGAAAACAGAACACATTTCAAGCCTAACAGATGCTGAGAGTAGTGCAGCTGTGCAGTGTGTGTCCAGTTCAATTATGTTAACTTGCTAGTTCAAAAGAAAGAGCATTTGACACCAGTGAGAGTGCAATAATATAAGAAATTCTTGAAGCTGTTAGCGCAATGGAGACAGCAGGGAATGTGATAGTAATGACAATAAACTAAGTCCTGCAAGAAGAAGAGCCACACTCAGAGTTCTGAACTTTCTGTACCGTTAAGTTCATTCAGTTCTCTTCACCGACAGCAACCTCACACGTGTGAGGGTCAGTATTTTCACCCAGAGTGTCAAAAAGATCCAATAATACGTAAATATTTCTGTCAATTTTTTTTGGGGGGGGGAGGGGAAGAGGGTTATAGTAGTGCTAGTAATTGGTTGTACTAGCTGTATCTAGGAGCCTTGGCTACACTATAAACCTGAAGTTCCATACTGAAACAGTACTGAAAGTTAGTAATACCTTCATCCAAAATGTTTAGGTCATACCAATTCCTACAAGCCTCAAGCAATATCCAAAACAGCAATGTATAGACTAAGCTCCATAGAAAATAAAGACCGTTAATACCTACATGGTTCTTTTAGGCCAGCAATGATTACAAACCATACTCAGAAATCTATAATGATACACTGTCAAATGACACTAAATCCACTCGAAGAACACTTAAGAATCTTTCCAGTCTTGGAATTAAAAACAGTGCTACCAACAGCAAAAACAAAATCTGAATAAAGAAGAGAGTCAACCTCAGCCTCTACAGCCAAGAAAACAAAACCGAAACAAATCCCTGTGAGATCAGCTGTTATTTACTTCACTCATTCTTATCAAACAATTATGCAAGTGCCAGCAGGCCGATCAGTGCATCTGTAACTTGAAATTAACCACAATAAAGATTGTGTTTTCCTAGTGTTTAGCCAGCAGAGGCTGGAAGGTACAGATAAAGGATTACAGGGAGGATTAATGGGTATTATTGCATCTGTAGATAGCTAGGGTTAAGAGGGAAAATCATGAGAAACTGGGTTTCGTTAACTCAATTTTTTAGAGAGTGTAGATAGCTAGAGTTAAGAGGGAAAATCATGAGAAACTGGGTTTCATTAACTCAGTTTTAGAGAGTAAAATATTTTAGGCAAACAGTGAGACATATGAAGTAAAAAAGTAAAATATATATGAAGTCAAAAAAGTAATTAAACTAAGAACCACATTTCTTATCAGGATTTAGCTTCATGGCAACACAGTGGAGAGGAACCACAAGTTTCAGGGCTGCACCCCAAGACATTACAAGGCTGAAACTTTTGACTTATAGTAAGCCACTTTGCAAGCTTTACAGCAGGTCTGTGTAGATTAGCAGAGCCACACAGCAATTCACTCTTGTCCTCAGTACTGGAAAAAAAAAGTGGAAGGGATTTGCATTGCAAAACAACACGAGCTTTGAGCTAAGATCTCTGTCCCATTGGAATCAATGGAATTATAGCATTGGGCAGCTGGCCTGAACTAGGAATGCTTCTGTATAACAGAAAACAACAATTGTTTTTGACATATGTCAATCCAAGGTTACCACAAAGGGAACGCTTTTCCATGTGGAAGAACAATTATGTCAAGGAGCACTGAATAATTCATGGGCCATTCTGCTTACTGAAAGGATCCCTCATCCTCTCTTCTGTCCATAGATCCAGTCCTGTTCTTCACAAGAGAGGTGCTCCAGCCCTCTGATCAGCCCTCTGATCAATTCTGTGGCCCTCCTTTGGATCTGCTCTGACAGGTCCATGTCTTTCTTGGGCTGGGGGCCGCAGAGCTGGCCGCAGTCCTGCAGGTAGGCCTCACAGGGTGGAGCAGAGGGGGACAATCCCCTCCCTCACCCTGCTGGCCACGCTTCTTTTGACGCAGCCCAGGATGCAGTTGGCTCTCTGAGCTGTAAGAGCACACTGCTGGCTCACACCGAGTTTCTCATCCACCAGAACCCCCAAGTCCTTCTCTGCAGGGCCCATATAAACTCTTCCATACGAGGGGAGAAAAAGGGGATGTTAATGTAGCCAAAGCCCTGTTTTAGAAGAATATTTAATAGAGAAACTTTCAGGTTTAAGACAATCTACAAAATATGAATGTCCAGTGAGAGCTTATCAGATGAATCTTGCCAGAACAAAACGGAGAATGTATCAGATAGGCCCTGTTCTCCTTACCACTGTCAAGACTCAGACGCTCAGAGACAGCCCATAAACGTAGGTGCCTGTGGCATTTCAGCTTTGAAAAGTAGATTAAGGTTATGTGGCAATTGCACAGGTGTTTTCAGGACGGCACTTTTAAAAGCGGGCACCCAGGTGCTACTCAGGTACAACTGTAGAGCTGTCCCTTACGTCTTAACTTTGCAAAAGGGCTAAAGTGTGTCAGTAGTCTTTATGGATCACATCCCTAAAATTAATCATGGGTATTGTCCACATGACCATGAACAATTTATACCCCACTTTATTTTTGTGGGGTATAAATTAAACCCTTCATGGAACTGGCCTTTCTTACCTTTCATAGAAGAAAGTGCACAGTAATGCTTTTACGGAGATGACAATTATTTAGCTCTCTCTGTCTCCTCTTTCTCTAAGAGTCCCTCTGGTGACATCCCTCTGCCCCTCAGATATCAACCACTCTCCTCTGAAAATGTCTCATTGACTGACCTACTTGATTTAAACTCAGAGCAATTGCTCTTAGTTTGAAGCTTGCTGCTGCTCGGAGCCAGAGAAAGGCAGAAGTGTCAAACACCTTCTCTGTACCCTCCAGGTATCTTAGATGGTCTGATAAAAAGTGAATACATCTCCATCTAAACATTTCCTTGCATAAGATATGTGTGTAATATTCCCTCTGTGAATGCAGTCAGTACTGCAATACTGGATTTATTCAAGTCAGTCAGCACAAGTATCTGAAAGGCCCTTTGATCTTTACAGTTATGTCTGGGAGCACAGTCAATCCTGTTGTCTTTAATTTGCACCGGTCAGGGGCTGAAATGGCTCCCTAGCAGTGATGTTCAGTTTTTTGCTGTGCTGCTTACGACAGAGGCAAGAAAACTGGATTATATGCACAAGGCTACTGGTGTTTTCCACAAAGTACTAATTAGGGATGGCTGACTAGATATAAATTACCAGCAGGAAAGAATTTAATTGTCTTACAGATGCTTACAGCTGCTCGGGGGCAAGCAAATCAAAAAGCATGTTAATTGCTCAATACCACAGATTCTTTCACACAAGTAAGGTTTCTTTTTTATCTTACTTTAAAGTTCAGGCCCAGTTTGCTGACAGCCTTACTACACGTGGTTTAAATTCCATCTTTGTGTCTTCACTGATATAAGAAAGAAGAAATTCAATAAATATTTCTAAACATAATGGAGTCCATGAAACTTGAAAACCTGTATCAAACTTCATGCTCACGTTTCTTGCTGCCTAACACTCCTTCCTACCTGGGTTCAGTGGGAGAGAAAATGCCCCACACGAGATTTCTGATCACCTGGAGATTCAAATGGTCTTCTGGGGCAGAAACCCCACATGGTGGGGAAAAAAAAAAAAAATCATAGAAACATAAAATCATAGAATGGCTTGTGTAGGAAGGGACCTTAAAGATCATCTACCTCCAACCCCCTTGCCATAGGCAGGGATGCCACCCAGTAGATCAGATTGGCCAAGGCCCCAAAATGAACCCTTGTGTCCAAGTTTGTGCATAAAATCATTTCACGCCTGTATTCATACTGAAGATGTCCTCTTCCAGTCTTTGATGACATAACACACCTTGACATTGAATAGTAAGGATGGAATAGAATAGAATAATAATAAAAAAAAAATCTTGTCATTAAAGCAAAGAGTCAGAAACAATGACTTCTAATGCAAGAACAGTTTGTTAAAGTTAATATTTTTTTTTTTGTTAGAGTAAAGCATTCTGAAGTCCTGAAAAACTTTCTCTTTTTCCTTTTTATACTATCTAGTCTAATAAAATTTCAGTACTGTCCAACATAAGCCTGCCTACAAACTTTCTCTTTTTTCTCTCTGTAGAACATCACAGCTATAAGACCATTGTCATTATGACCTCTAAATAATTTTTCTATCTTTTCTGTTCGTTAATGATGTAATTTTGAAGCTGGTCACCAATTACCAGATTTTCAAAAACATTTATGTGTCTAATCATGCATATAGATGTGTAGTGAGGTCATCATTAGATACATCTCAGACTAACATACACGCTTAGTGTTTAGCTCCATTGATTCCCATAGTGTTTAGGCACCTGAATTTTTTATAAACATTCTTGGTTTAAAACCAATGGGCAGCTAAGCACCACCACATCACTCTCTCACTCTCCCTCCTCAAAAGGACAGGGGGAGAAAATATATTGAAAACAGCTTATGGGTTGAGGTAAGGACAGGGAGAAACCCTAACCCAGTACTATCACGGGCAAAAAAGACTCAAAACGTAAGGGAGATTAATGTGATTTATTGCCCATTATTAACACACTAGAGCAGTAAGGACTAAAGGCAATCTAAAAACACCTTCTCCCATCCACCACCCTCTTCCCCCTCCTCTCCCCGAGCAGCACAGGTGAACAGGGACTGGGGGTTGCGGTCAGTCCCTGAGGCTTTGTCCCCGCCGCTCCCTCACGGTCCCTCTCTGCCCCTGCTCCCCGTGGGGTCCCTCCCACGGGATGCCGTCCTTCCCCAACTGAGCCTGCGGGGGCTGCCCACAGGCAGCAGCTCTTCAAGACCTGCTCCCACACGGCTCCGTACCACGGGGTCCGTCCCCCAGGAGCAAACTGCTCCATCACGGGGCCCCCACGGGCGGCAGCTCCCCCCAGACCCCCTGCTCCTGCGGGGGCTCCTCTCCACGGGCTGCAGCTCCGGCCCGGGGCCTGCTCCTGCGGGGGCTCTCCGTGGGCCGCAGCCTCCTCCAGGCCACATCCACCTGCTCCACCGGGGGCTCCTCCACGGGCTGCAGCGTGGAGATCTGCTCCGTGTGGGACCCGTGGGCTGCAGGGGGACAGCCTGCTCCACCAGGGGCCTCTCCACAGGCCGCAGGGGAATTGTGCTGCGTGCCTGGAGCACCTCCTGCCCCCCTGCTGCACTGACCTTGGGGGCTGCAGGGCTGCTTCTCTCCCATTTCTCACCCCTCTCTCCCAGCTGCTGTAGCACAGCATTTTTTTCCCCCTTCCTTAAATCTCCTCTCCCAGAGGCCCAGACTGTGTCACTCATGGCTCGGCTCTGGCCAGCAGCAGGTCCCTTTTGGAGCTGGCTCTGATCTGCCATGGGGCAGCTGCTGGGCTCTGCTCACAGAGGCCACCCCTGAAGTACCCCCCCGGTGACCAAAACATTTCATGTAAATCATGGAAGTCTACTCCTTATATTGCTTAGAATTTGCTTGCATGTTGTTTGAGTTTGGACGAGGGTGAAAGCAGTCTGCCGGGACATTATCACAGAAGAGCTGGTGCTCAGCACTCTCAGTTCTATTGCAGTATTCATTAATAATTAGTGGACTTATTTTTGTGTGTGTATGTTTCAACATTTGCATTCCAGTGCAAGGAAACTGTTCAAGCTATAAGTACATGCAAAAATGATTTTTGACCTGTGGTCCGCATATCTGTGAAAATCTTAAGCTATTTCTAGAGGCTGAACAAGAAGCCAAACATATTGCAAGCTAGTTCAGATTCACTAATTAAAGGGAATAGTAAGGGATATTTAATGAGAAGTGAACAAAGAAAGTGCTGAACAGAGGAGACTTGTGAGCCCTTTCCCAAGCAGGTCATCATCTCAGGAGAGAAACAAAAGTGCAGAATAAAATTCAGATAAATAAAATAAATAAAAATAACAAAAAAATATATATGAACAACAAAAAATTCAGAGGAACCATTGCAGAGGCAAGCCACCAGGACTAGAAGGTCAAGTAAGGCCCCCACTTGGGGGCCAAATTATAATGCAAGAAAAGTCATTTTATGTTCCAGTGGGCAGGAATATGTGCCTATCATTCTAGAGAATTTAACGCTAGCTCTCTATCCCTTACTAATTGGTCTCAGCATCAGGAAAGCTTGCTTCATTTCTTTTTCCCCTTTTTTTTTTTTTTTTTTTTTTGCTATAGAAGTTGATAGGACAACACAATTTGCTGAAAATAACATGTTGCTCACTCTTTCTTGTCTGTGCCCTCTGACACTGGTAGAACACTTCATCTGAAGTAGTTTTTATTATCAACATTTAAGTCCTGCAATCACTGTTGTTTTCATTCCAGAAAAATAAATTCTCTTCTCCAAAAGCACAAAAAAATCTGGGATAAAGAAACTTAATATTGTGCTGTGAACTGATCACGAACTCAGACAAAGAAAAATCCTTTAAGTGGGATGCCAAAGTTAAGTCAAAGTCCCTGACTGGTTCCTCTCACTCGTGGACAAGGTTAGAGCCCACTCTGTCCTTAGGGATCTTCCTGAGACACATATAGATGTTGCCTTCATATTCAGTGTTCAGGCTGGCAGATACTCCAGCGGAAAAAAAAAAAAATCCCCCAAGAAACAGAGAGAAGCAAACCCCCCAAAGCCTAACTGCAGTAAATGTCTATAGACAAGCTTTATACTATTCTTCAAGAAGTAAAGGGAAAAATATGACAATTAAATCTTTTTTTTTTTTTTTTTTTGCCTCCGCAATGTGCTAAGCAACTTTAAAGCATAGCCAAACCTGAAAGGAAGAAAACTAGCTAGGGCAGAATGTGAGCTCTGGAGCTCAGAAAGGAGAGCTTCAAGTGGAAGATTCTGGGTCAGAGATGCAAAAATGACTTGTAACTGAGGGAGAGAAACATTATGAAGAGCTGGAAATGGAGCAAGTTAATAGGGGAAAAAAAAAAAAAAGGCAGCAGCTATTAAATATGTTATTAAGATTCACTGAACAGCAAAGAGTACTTCAATGGCTAAACAAGCTAGCTAAAGAAATCATGATAATGGCAATATGTAGATGATGGGTCCCGCTCCTCCCCTCAAGCAAGGTTTTTTAAGTTGATAGCCATAATTACATGCCTCCTAGCTCAGCATGTTCCTCCCCTCCCTAATATATTGGGTGCCTTAAACCAGTATGACCAAAAGCCCTGAGAGAATTCACTAAACAGAGCAGATCCCACAGATGAGGGAGCTTCACTAAGAGAAGCCTAACAGCCTGATAAATCAGCCCCTCTGTCCCCCCGTAGGTGAAATTCCCATTAGTGGCTGTGAGTGGGTGGCAAGAAGGATGGTAAGGTTAGAGAAATATTACTGGCAGAACACAGCAGGCACAGGCTGGGATCTAAATACCAAAAGATGGATGTGGAGGGACTGAATTTCAGCATGTAATGGAATAGTGGACATCTGCTTAAGTCTGGTTGTTTCAAAGCCATCCACTGAATTAAAGAAAGTGTCCACATTGCAATGGTAGGGTGTAAATCATTACCAGTCTTCCCTTCGTCTCACTCAGGCATAGACTATCAGTCCTAATGGTTTCTTAATATCATTATTTATGTTCTAAAGCACTTTGGAGATTAGTGAAAAATATTTTTACTGCACTGACATACTGCCAAGAGTCTTAACCAGTCCCGGTAAGCCTTTATTTCTCTCTTTAGCGGCCCCTCCATAGGATTCTTTCTTGATTTTGTCTCAGAGGTCATATGCCTATAAGAGTAGTCATAAGCTGACTGTAATTTCATTTATTTATTTATATATTTATTCCTTGTGTGTCCCTGCCAGCAACCAAGCAACCTGTGCTAGCTGTCTGACTGCACTAACCCATCCCTGGACCCAGGGATTCAGGCACCCCCTGGCATTTTCTTACTGTGCTAGTAGGTTGACAGAGTATTAATAGTAGTTCATGAGTGTAAAGCCTTGGATCAGTGGCATCCCTGATGGTTATTCCTCACTTTTTACTGTCCATAGTTAGATAAGACTTATTTGGAAAAGTGCTTCTAGATTTGATCTGGGGAGAAAAATGTGGCTAATCCTGGAAAGTTACCGCAGCCCTCAGCAAAAGCTTACTCTGCATGTTCAGCTGAAGAGAGGGTGCCCACAGTATAAACGGATATTTTAGGTAAGTGAAGCAGAAGTGAGATAAACCTGGGAGAAAGCCAGCTAATGCGGGTCACCAGATGGGATGCTATAAAGCAAAAGGCACAGTAGCAGGAATTATCTGAATAAGAGCAAAACAAAAGGACATAGCCATTATCAGTAGCTCTTACCCTTTTATCTAGTCAGGATTGGAACTGAAAAATCTGTAGTAGATGTATGGGTGCATATAATGCAACAGACATCTAAGAGAACAACATTGTATGAAACAGAAATAATACAGGTTATTTATTATTAAGGCAATAGTAAAAGGACAGGAATATTCAGTTGTTAGAAGCTGTAAACTAGAAGTAGCCACTACTTTTTAAAGGATCTTGTAATTTTCTCCTATGTGTCCCTTTTCACACTCAGCCCAAGCCCTCACACGTCCACCTCTGCGGCCTTGGGGGAAGCCAACAAAATAGCCCACTGAGGATTTCTCTGCAGGCACACTACAAGAGAACTAACCCAGATGCTGATCATCTTTTTCAGCCCCAAAAGATCTTACTTATTTTTTTCTTCCTTTTTCTTCAAAGAGGGCTGAAGACTGAAGACACACAGTTAAACAGTATATTTTACTCTCATCTCATGAAAAGAACTGTAGGACAGAAGGAGCTTGGGGCCTTCTGACTTTCTCCTAAGGTACATCAATTTTCATGTTCAGCCTGAGCTGCTTGGGGGTAGCCAGGAAAACCTTCCCCCCCCCCCCCCCCCCCAGACAGGGACGGGATACATCCCTTTGTAGTAAGTTGAGGAGGTGGCGTTGGCTGGATGATGTGTGCTATCTGTGGCTAGCACAAGAGAAAAGTAACACGCAGAAAGAGATTTAACCAAATTGGTCTATCAGTTTGATAGAGACAGACCTCACTGTCCTCTAGCAAATCCAGAATTATTGCTGCAATAATCCTCTCCAGACACTCGCGCTTCGATGTGACATTGCAATGAGAAGAATCTCAACAGTTAGGTTTCAAAACAGAGATATGCAAGGGTGTTCGGCACACTGGGCTATTGGATTATCTTAGACACATGCTTGTTTTCAGGGATGCCAGGATTTGTACATCTGCAGAATTTGGTAGTGCACATTTAAAATAAGATGTGCAAGGTGAATTTAAGAACATAAAATAGCTGTGCTATGGTCAGGCAAAGGGTTCATTTAACACAGTAGTCTTTTTCTAACACATAAGGAAAGGAAAAAAGAATTAGACAAGATATCTAGTCAAGATATCAAGTCTAGTCAAGATATCAAGATACCCAGTTTTCCTGTGTGGGAAGTGTCTGTATTATTTTAATGACAAATCTGATGCAGCTTTCTGTCTTTCTTTGATGGTGTCTCTCCAGGATTGAAGGAATGAATATCTTGTTTTGGAACATAACCTCACAGCTGTTGATGACCATTTCACATAGTAGAATTGGTATGAATGAACTTTCAAGGTGTGTCAGCATTAAAATCATGTTAGACCAATGCAATAATGTCCACAACCTAGACAGCTCATATGAAGGTAGTACCAGAGATAGAAGAATACTCACAGAAGACGTTCCCTTCTGAGGAGAAGATGAAGACTTGTGATTCCCCCTTCAGTATCAATGGGAACTTAAGCTGTAGCAATATATAGGCAATACCTTGAAGGGGACTTCAGTTATACAGGAGACATATGTTGTGACAATCCATTTTTGTAGTATGCTGTAGCTATGAAGGTGTTGAGGTATGACAGAGGTTTTAGGATGTGACTGAAGGGCTTTTTTCCCTTAATGTCAACATGTAGAGTAAAATATATTACCTCTCCATAAAAATATCACCTTCTTGAAAGCACAGATTAGATGTGAAGGAAGATAAATAAATAAATAGATAAATAAATAAGCAAGATTGAAAAATTGCTTGCACTTGCAAAAGATTCATAGAAATAATAGTCTCTGGGTAGAAATATTCAATAGCAAATTCTACCAAATCAATCAATCAGTCAATTAAAATCTCTCCTCAAAGGCCTTGTTTTAAACAGTTGTGTTAATTTATGGATTTAGCTCATCACCCTAATCTTTTCTCCTTCTCTTATTCTGCCAGTCTGCCTTTAATCACCTGTAGGCTCACTGAAAACATAAATGATCTCTTGGAGACTTTCTTGCAAGCAAAATCAGTGCCTGCACAGCATGGGGTTCTTCTAATTACAGCCTTAATTTCACATTTCTGTCATTAGTGGTCATCCTAGATTGGAGCATAGATGACTTTTTAATGTAAGCAAATACTCTTACAAAGCATTTTCCTTCTTCACCAGCAAGCAGGTGCATTAAAGATACTCAGAGCAATCAGACAGAAGACTTAAAGAACAGAGGCAGTTCACACAGCATTCAGGGCCATAATGTACCCATCAGAGCTATAACTAGCCAAGATGTTCCCTGATGCATAACTTCTTTGATGGGCTCTTCTCCCCAAAGTCTCTAGTGTCCTTGTGCTTTGAGCATATCCATGTAAGCTTATTAAATCGTTCCTCAGATTAACTTTATAGCATGAACTCACAGTAGGGCTTCCTGGACAGTGCTGTATTTATTTATTTATTTATTTATTATGTTCAGCCAGTTACAAGAATGAAACTGTTCACTGGGGAAAAAATCCCTGAAGCGTAAGGAAGATCAATCAGTCTTCAAATAGTAGCCAAGCTTATTTTGCAAGAGTAACAAGTAAAGCATCCTGAAGACAAACAACATATTCCCCCACCAAAATAAATAAATAAATAAATAAATAAAAACACCCTACAGACAAAACAAAACAAAACAAACAACAAAACAAAACAAGAACAAAAAATGAGGCTCTGCCATCTGCTTTGCCCCAGAGGGGCAGACGCTGGAAGCAGAGGACCAGCCTTTCGGCAGGAAGATGGTATGTGTCAATAGCTGTTGCTACATCTCCTCAGAAGCACCTTTCCTATTCTCCAGGAGCCATAGGAATAAAAATAAAAAATTAAAAAAAAAAATAAATTGAAAGGTTTTCCATATTTCCTTCACCATGTTTCTTTTTCTTAGTTCTACTACACCATGTTCACCTGGAAGGAGTTATCAGGCTTTAGAACTTAGGAGCCCAACAAACCACCCAATTTTGGTCATAGCACTGAGGGGCCTTTAGCAACTCATGTGGCTTTTCTGAGTAATTGGAGTAATGCAGAAGTTAAAGACAGTAAACCAGGCTAGTAGCTTCTTAGAGTCACCACTGAAAGGCATTTGGCCGTTACTAATTTTTTTTTCTTTCCCTTTTTCTAGAGGAACTTTCTCTCTATGACTCATTTCCTTGTCTGAAGGACTTTACATAATGGAAAGGTAAATACAATTTTGGGTGGTGTAAACCAACCCTACTGACCTGGCTCAGCATCCCAGGTTGGATTGGTTAAAAAAGAATAATGATGTCATCTTTTTCAAGCAGAAAAAAAAGGGGGGGGGGGGGGGGCGGAATTCTTCCCAGGTATCTAGTTTACCAACAAATATGTAAAGAATTATCTACGTATTTACACAGAGAATCATGATTTTTCTATTTTTCTAGCATCTGCTTTTGCTTTTGTTGAGGCAGATTAGCACAGCTAAGTTAAACAGGGATAAATTGTCCTCAAACTTCATTTGGACTGACTTGAAGAAAAAAGAGTGTGCTCAAAACCTTTGCCTTTTCCAATGGTGTCTGCCATTCTAATGAAAGTTATCACCTCTGTTTTCAGATTTTGCTTCATTAAAGCTGGAAGCAATCTTGCTGTTGACTTGCTGGGAACAATGTTGGATTTTTAATGTTACCATCATACACAAAGCAGATTATGGACATGTGAGTCAAGGTTGCTCACAAATATGCCCTTTTCAAAGCAAGACATGCCCATTGGATCTCATTAAGGCAGAGGCGGGTTGCATATGAAGTCAGTGGAAAATATTTCATGGCTGCCACAAATGGAGGATTCCTACACGTTATTCCAAAACCTAACCTGGAATGACACTGCAACAAAGAGCAAAAAGAAAAAAGGAACAAACAAAAAACCCACTTCTTCCCCTTCCCCCAACAGCTCTTATGTTTGCCTAGCTTTAGTGTTATGATATGGAGCAGCAAATTAAGTTAATTCTCTCCCACAAACATACTCTCTAATTAGTGACTGCTGTTTCTAGAATGAATAAGCTGTAAACATGGAAATGTTCATCTTCAATGAAAGGTAAACATGTACAATCATGCACATACTTGTATATAAATGCAAAGAGACATATACTTTAGTTCATATACTTTATTTACATAAAGTATTTGATTTAACGGGATCATCTGCAGTTAAATCTTTCCATGGTGTTTTTATCAGTTGATAAGAAGAAAGTACCTCTATCTAATTTGCTTTGGAGGTGGGGAATAAACTTGTAACATCACTATAGAATTACGAATATGTATATTATTATAATCATTCATTAAGACATGTAATGATGACATATTATGATTATAATAATACACAACCCCCACCTCACTATAGCCTCCTTTAAGGTAATCATAGAGGACTATAATGTCTCCCCTGAGCGTTCTTTTATGCAGGCTAAACAACTCCTGTTCCCTTAGCCACTCCTCATAAGACTTGTTCTGTAGACAATTCACCACCTACGTTGCTCTTCTTTGGACGTGTTCCAGCACCTTGATGTCCTTCTTGTGGTGAGGGGCCCCAAAAATGGTTCTGAGTGGTAAACAGCTACTACTGAGTAAACACATCTGCTTTTAGAAGCCAAGGATCTCTGGGATGACTCATTATTTGACTGGGAGGGCGCCTGGGATTTCTGGAGACCATGTGATATGTCAAGGAGCTGTGGGTGAATGTGAGATCAGAGCTGTACAAGTTGGCTCTGTAGCTCGGTGGGCAGTGACAGAAAAGAGAGAGGCTGGGAACATCGGAGGCATCAGAATGGCAATCCTTTTCCACCAGCCATGGCACCTGCTGAAGGTGGGAAGCAGGGAGGTAGCATCCAGCTGCCTCTGCAAAGATCCAGCTCCTAAAAAGCCATTTTTAGCAACTCCATCTTTGCTTCACCATCTTGTCATTGAACTTCAGAAAGCATCCCATTCACAAACCAATTGCCGTGCGCTTTGTTGACCATTCCCATCTCTGCTTGCTTCAAAAAATCGTAATTGTTCAGTTTGAAAAACAATTTTAAGAAGTCAGCATTATTCAGAGAGACTGAACCAAACTTGCTGCCCATCCAACCCCTCTAAATCCCTGGCTAATATTTCACAGGACTGGATTCACCTTTCCGTGCTCCCTCGGTTGGACTAACACGACCAGACCTGCGAAGAACTTGGGAGCCCTCTGCGGACAGAAAGAGGGACGGAGCCCGGATCCTTCAGCAGATCCGGAGCTCCATCTAGTGTCAGATAGCCAAATGGCGAGGGAATGCGAATATATCCAGAATACACAGCTTTTCATAGAATTACAGAATCATTAAGGTTGGAAAAGCCCTCCAAGCTCATCTGGTCCAACCATCCCCCTACCACCAATGTCACCACTAAACCATGTCCCCAAGCACCACGTCCAACCTCTCCTGGAACACCCCCAGGGACGGTGACGCCACCACCTCCCTGGGCAACCCGTCCCAGTGCCTGACTGCTCTTTCTGAGAAGAAATGTCTCCTCATTTCCAACCTGAACCTCCCCTGGTGCAACTTGGGGCCATTCCCTCTAGACCTATCACTGGTTATCTGCACAAAGAGGCCGACCCCCGCCCCAGCTCCCCATACCTTTCTTTCACGCAGTTTCAGGGAGCAATAATGTCTCCCCTGAGCCTCTTCTTCTCCTGACCAAACAACCCCAGTGCCGTCAGCCGCTCCTCATAGGACGTGTGTTCCAGGCCCTTCACCAGCCTTTTATCATTTCTCAAACTATAATTGATGTCTTCAAGACTGCCAAGTGATTTGTTGACAGTGCTGCTGGGGCTGAGCATCTCTGAGTCAAGGGCAAAGCTTTGGTCCTTTAGTGGAGAGCACAGCATGAGAAGTCAATCAGAGCAAGGCTGAGTGCTTGGGTTTCCTCCTACAGACTTTGGTATCTTGGGTACATTCCACAGAGCTACATTTTAAAGCAAAACTATAAAAACATAGGTACCCAAGGCCAAATTACAGTTCTAAAAATCTCTGTACAGAATAGGCCAAAACTCCATAAAGAACAGTTTCTATTTTGTTTTGTTTTTCAATTATTCTTCTGGTTCCTAGAAACACTTAGCTTTCACTTGTTAAGGGAGTTTTAGCCTTCCTCAGCTAATCCAGATCCCAAGCATGACAGCTCTTTGGCATCTCTTTGACATCCTTCTCGGAGATTCCTAGTGGGCTGTAGATGTTCCCAGAGGCCACCTAATGATGCAGGATGCAGAGGGGAGGCAGGAGTTCAGATCTTCCTTTGAACAAATAGCATTTTCCAGCTGTTTTTATAGCATTCAGGCATCTGGGGAGGTAACCCAGCGCAGCTGACTCCTAAGTCTGTCTGTTCTCAAACTGACCTTTTCCAGCGAAGCTGTTTTGTCCCTGGCGGTGTCCTCTCCTGTGCTGGGGTGCTCCTTTCATTCTCTGAAGCAGTGACTTTACACAGAGAAGAAAAAGTTGCTGAGCTCAATGTGAGCCAAATTTGAGGTTATTTCAAATGATTATGACAGATGTACAAAAATTTCCTTGCAAGACCCATATAGACAGAGGTCAGCAGCACTATACTCAGGATTTGTAAAGCAAAATTGATTTTATGTCCAGTGGTATTTGTTTACTGTGTGCAAACACAGCCAAGTAAATAACTGATTTTGTGCTTAGTTTTCATTACTGAGAAATTAGGAAAAGTTTAAAATTTAAAGTCAAAGTCAAATGTGAATGTATCTGATTTTTTTTCCCCATTTGAAAGGCTGTATGAGGTTTCATTTAGATTTAAAGCTCTTCTTGCTCTCCAAATCTAAAGGCTCAAAATTTCCAAAGATTTTAAAAGACAAAGTAAAATGAAAATAATTTTTGTATTGATTTCCTACTCTAAGTTTTAAAGAAAATTATTCAATATTTTAAAATGAGGGAGACAGTTTTTTACTTTTAATTTGTGTGTTTAATCAGCTGAAATAACTTGACGAACTTAGCAATGTTTCACCCAGTCAGTCAATTTGAATCTTCATTTTTCAAACAAATGTCCATTCATCTCAAAGAATACAACACATTAATATAAAGACACAAGCACTTTTTTTCCCTTTTATTTTTTTTCCTTTTTTTCTTTTTCTCCCCAATTAATAGCTTCAAAATAATCTCTTGGGTCTGTCCATTTATTCTACACCCCTCTTCCTCTGACCTGCCCAAAACGACTGACGTATTATCCCTGTGTGTGAACTTTTTCATTGCTAGGAGTGGTTCTTTAGATCTTTTAGGTCTTAAATAACTCAGGCAGTACTGTGAATGGTGGAAATCATAAAGATTTTTTTTTTTTTTTTTTAATGAATATGAGCTGAAAAGGTTGAACTCTTATGTGGCTTCTGCGATTTTTAATAAGCTTTGGTCTCATATGCTGTTCCTTTCTCTCTTTCCTTCAACAGAGAGCATTAATAATGTCATGTTCAGCTATATGATTCCCTATTGTTATTAAACTGCTTAAAAAGTAATGCTATTCAGCCTCTGTTTGTCTTGCTTTGTCAAGGGTGGCTGGAGTGGGACATTGGATTTAAAAGCTTTTGGGGGAAAATGGTCAAGAGCACATGTGTAGACAGGGATCATACGAGTCATTTTCCATGAAACCACTGAAGTGCCTCCGGAGTGATTTTATTTTAAGAAACAACATACAACTAATTTCAGCACTGCATTTTGCTGTCACCACATGGATTTTGTTGCAGCATCTGGAAGTTATTAGAAGGACTGATTTCTACTTCTCCAAGTATAGATTTTATTTTATTTTTCTCAGAGCTAATCAAAACCATTTTCCTCGTCATTTGTTTTTTAGAGTAAGGGGAGAGTTCAGGCAAAAAAAAAAAAAAAAAAAAAAGTGGATGTCTAATGTCACTGAAAACATCCAGAACTATCTCTGAGGTCTCCACAAGGCAGACAGATGTGGCACTGCAGTGAGGAGGTTTTGTGTCCTTTTGGAGCAGCAGCTGGAGGCCAGGCAGAATGTCCTTGGGTGACTCAAATAGAGCCAGATGTCCAGCCGTAGGCACTTGAATTGCTCTTTAAGTACTTGTCTGGGGAAGAAAAAAAAATAAAAATAAAAATAAAAAGATTATTTTGTGATATTTTTTGTGGGAATACTTCGTTTTTGGTTTTGACTTGAGGGTTTTAATGGAACATTTAAACCAGCACTTAAACTTTTTTCTCCTGAAAGAAACAAACAAAATGCACACCACAGTCAAATGATAATAATAGAAGGACGCTATATTTAGTTGTAGAATATATAATTCAATTTTAAAGCACAGTTTTTGTCTTCAGGTTGCTTTGGAAGTGGAGTGAAGAGGAAGGGACACAGCTACATTACAGACAAAATCTTTTGCTGCTGTGCTGTGACGACTTTCTGGTAGTTTTTTCACTGAAGGCAACAATCTCCACTGCCTTCAGATGCAGCTTCACATACTGCCTTAGAAACAAGTTCACACTTTGAAGTACAGTTTTGAGCAATATGTAGTCCATAGACTGTCTCCCCAAATATCACCTTTTTACTCTGGTTGCAAATGCAGGGTTCAACGTATGCGTGAAGGCTTTCCATGGATGGGGCACCCTTTCACAAAAGCCACCGCCAAGAGGACAGTAAGATCTAGTGATTGCCTTTTGTTATCAGGTCAATTGATTCTGCTCAATCAACGACAAAACCAACAAAACCAGTGTGCGACTCCCTCTCTGACACTTTCATCTGTTCTTTGCTCCTTTGTCACAGGACTGTCATTAATATTTATGCGCCAGCAGTCATTCAAGATTTGGCCTTGTACCAGTGATGACCAGGTTTATAGATGTGCACGACACAGATGTTTCTTCTTTCTGTATTTTTATTGGTATAGGTAAACACTATGTAATAAGTTACATAATAAGGATTATTCTTTATTGTTTTTTTAAATTAGTCCATGTGATTTCTGTGAGCAAGTGAGTGTTAATAAACCAGTTAATTATTTTCTTGAACCTTTCCAAGCTCAAATAACCATTCCAAGTGCTTCAGTTATCTCAGTGTTGCACATATGCATATCACTTACATTCTAACATCTTACACTGTTTAGCCTAAAGCAAGAAAATTAACATGTTAACATTAACATGTTCTTTGTTTTGCATGGCTTTCCATTCATGGTATGCTTATACTTATCATACAACATTTGGCATCCATCTTAGACATTTACACATAGATTTTTACAGAGTCCAAAATTAGGTTTTTAAGTGATCTGCTCAAGGTCAAATACAAAAGTTGACAAGTAATCTAACCAGTTAGAGCAGATATGAATGAAACATTTTAGGCATGAAAATGTTCACTGGGAAACACAGATTCATGTCAGCCAAGGCATTTTCAGAAAGTGAATTTTTCCATTTCAGTATCTCTTATTACCAACATATTCCAGTGTCATTTGTTTCCCAAAATAAACCTGCAAAAAACCTGCTCTTGTGATTTTCCAGGAACTTTGCTTAAAGAAAAAAAAAAAAAAAAAAAAAAAAAAAAAAAAGAGAGAGAGAGAGAGAGAGAGGGAGAGAATTAATAAAACCTAAGCAAACTATTGCTACTTGTTCTGATCTTTTGAAGCTGTATTTTTTGGTTCACCAGTACACTTGAAAGGGAAAAATAATAATAATAAAAAAAACAACAAACAATCAAACAAAAAGGACAACCTGAACGTCTTCTCTAGTTATAAGAACTAAAAAGAAGCTTCAAAATTTCCATTTCATTTTCCTGACACACACACTGCTTTTCTTTTCTTTTCTTTCCTAACCACCACCACTTGCTCACTTCAGTAAGAAATTCAGGCATCAGCGCCCTGTCAGAGGCAAGACCTTTGTCTCCGTACAGGCAGATGAGTTCAAACCAGCACAAAGCCGCTAATGAGAGGCGATGCCGACCCACCTGCTTGTCAGCAAGTACTGCAGAAGACAACGTACAGGGCTAGCACCCTGAGTAGCATCAGGGGACCCTGCATGGGCTGCCTCTATAACCAGCTCCTTTAAAGGTCACCGGTTATTTTTGCCTTCTTTTTCCCATAGCTCCTTGAACTCTCTGCTGCATAAATCTCTTTTCAAGTCACCATTGTAGCAGGCACACCACACACACTTAGGCCAACACCACCAGCCCCTCAGACTCTTTAGGCCAGAGTAGTTTCACATTTAGCTGCCACAAAAGAGGACAGTCTTCCTGTTGCTGCTTCGTGTTTCATGAAATGTCTTTTTAATTACAGTGATTCTACCTCAGTTGCTTTTCCGCTATAATAAGCCCTCTACTGCCAGGAGGAGAAACAGTAATAACAACAAACCCTGCATTAGGAGGAAACATTTCAGTCCTTGATACAAAGCTTGCTGCCATCTATTAATTAACAGAGGCCACAGGAGCTGTTTTCGTTGTTCTTGAATGAGAATTGTATTTACAAGTGATAGCTCTATCCTTTGTAATTGGAGGCTGCAGAAATAACCTACTAATCACCTGATCATTTCAACCTGAATTAAGGTGGTGATGTTTCCAAGAAAAGATCTGAGGATGTGTTCCCAGGCCAGACCTGTACTCAGGGATGTAATCATTTATCTCTTCAGCATTTGTATATCTGCCTGAAGAGCGGTTCTAAGAATAAACTAACAATGCAGAAAAGCCTGGATCGCTTTATGCATTCACCTTTGCTTACCTTCTGCTTCTATTTTATTTGATTTGCTGGTGAATATTTGCATCAAGAGCTGCAGATTTAGCAGCCAGTGTAAATGGGAGTGTTGTTTTATTATTTCCTTAGTAACATCTCAGACAAAATTCATGGCCTCTTAATGGCAAATATTGTAGTAAAATATGATTGTTTAAAAAGTTTTTATTCATATTGGAGAATAAGCCTTTCAGCATGGAAATAATTAAATAGAGAAATGCATATTTATTTAAATGCATAATTTAACAAATTTAAGATATATATATTTAAAGCTTAAGAACATAGAAAAACAGCTGTACGGTTCAGCTCAGAAACATATACAGCCAATTATGTATTTTTTTTTTTTTTGACAGTGGCCATAACAGAAAATTCAGGACAAGTATGAGAAGACAACAACTATGCAGAGATTCTTCCAAGAAAACCTGGCTGACTTCCAGCAATTTGCGGCTTAGTGACTTCAGCAAAATGTTCTCGGCCACAGTGGTCAATGACTTAATTATTTGTTACGCAAATCAATCATTTTAGACACAACATATTAGGTTTAGCCAGTCACCTTTGAATACTTGGTGACCCTTCCTGGACCCCTAAATTGGCAAGTGGTTGCTACTAAAAGCAGGTATTTGTTAAGTATGGCATGTGTAATGCCAATCTTTTTCATCTGCTTGTGTCATCAGCTACTCTGGTATTTAGGCAGCCTGTACACAAATGTTGAGTCTCCTTGCAGATCAGAACAACACTGGAGATTTTTTCCATCAACATTGTTATAAGGATTTTGTGATGGACTTGTTTCCCATTTTCATTTTTGACAATTATATTTCCCTGGGAGAATAAATAATTATAATAATAAATAAATAAAAAGTAGGGAAATGATCACTTTCGAGATATCTTCAGGTAAGCATTGTATTCTGCACACACACAAAAAAAAAAAAAAAAAAAAAAAAAAACCTAAATATTGAAACAAATATTGTAATTTCTGCATCAGCAAACAAAAGCCAGGGTGATCAGAGTCTAAAATGTGTGATGTGCCTGAAGTCTTCTAAGTTATCAGTGTGCAAGAATTATTCACCTGTTTTCCAGATAACGAATCTGGGAGAATTGAAACCTTTTTTATAATCAATTAAATAACAGGAAAAGAGTGAATATGTGTAAATGGTGAGCTGCTCACCATGTTCGTCACTAAAAACTAGATATTATGAATATAAGTGGAATTAATTATCCATGTTTAAGAAGAAACTGATGGTTTTATGTTCTCCAACCCAACTACTTTAATTCAGGGATTTTTACTGTGTTTGAAACATTGTGGGAGAAAGCAGAGTAAGGCAATCACAATTGTCTTTAAAAGAAAGGAAATTTTGAACAAGTAAGCAAAAACCCACAATCCCAGAATGTAAGCTTGTTCCCTGACTGTGCTTTGTGGCATGCTTATACCGCTTCTAAATGCTGAGCTGTTTTTTATGTAGTTTCTGTTCATGAGTTCCTGAGTATAGATCAGTCCTAATACTAAACTGGTTTTCATCTAGTTATTTTTTGTTGGTGTTTACAGCAAGAACTTTCTCACCTCATTCAACTAATGCTGTGGTAAAAAGCTTAGTTCTTAGAATGCAATTGTGCATTACACTAGCTGTTGTGCAGTTCTCTCCAAATAAAATAAAATAAAAACCCTAGTGGTTAAATTACATTATTATTATTATTAATTTATTTAGTGTTGTTATATAATGGAAAAAAAAAAAGATTTTGAAGCCTTTTCTCACATTGTTTTATTATTATTTTGTAATGTCTCCTAGAAAAATAAGAGTAACAATGGGCATACACTACACAATAACATAACTATAAAACATCTTTCACACAAGCTTTATGATAAATAATAATATAGGTAGCTTTTTATCATCTGGAATTATTAATCTAGTAATGGTTGATTTCTTAGACACAGCTCAAATAAGGTAATTTGAGTTGCAGAATTAGATCACATGGTATTCTGTTTTCACTACTTCTGTTTTCTTTATAAAATATATCCGGGATGTTCAAGTAACACTTCAAATTACATTCACTTTTGCATAATATGTCATATTGCTGAGCTACAACAGCAACAAAAAAAAAAATGTTTAATAGCAAAAAATGTAGCAAATAGTGATAAAATATCCAACTTTTTGTTCTGAAATATTAAGTTCTCAATCTCATATAAACAATTACTACAGCCTTAAATTTGACCTAGATGTTATTTTGGCTAACTGGTTAGCCAAAAGTTTAAACACTATTTTCACTTGGAGTCAAATCAAGATTTTTCTTTTATTTCCTTGTAAATGAAATCCTTGTCAAGATAGTAAAATTGCACTTTATCTTTCTTTCTTTTTCTTTCTTTCTTTCCTTCCTTCCTTCCTCCCTTCCTCCCTTCCTCCCTTCCTCCCTTCCTTCCTTCCTTCCTTCCTTCCTTCCTTCCTTCCTTCCTTCCTTCTTTCCTTCTTTCTTTTCTTTCTTTTCTTTCTTTTCTTTCTTTCCTTCTTTCTTTCCAGTTTTCCTTCAGATCTGTTAAATTGTTGCACATTCACAAATTTTGCAACATAAAAGCTATTTGTCCCATTGGTCTCTTCCTGGGAGAGGTTCGTAGATTTTTCTTCTGGTGCTTATGAATCAGAGGGAGAAGTGATAATTACGTGGTGCCACCACACTTGTGCTAACCTGATATAAAAACCTAGCACTAATATTCCATATTATTTTTGTCATGGATTTTTCGTGATGAGAAATTATGCAACTAACAATTTGACCTCTTCTTTAATTATTTGTTTTGGTTATGATTTTAGCTAGATGTGTTATTTGAAATATGGTTTTCATCAAGTACCTAAAAGCAGGCATTTAATAAACCTTTGAGAGCCATAAGGTTTTTTGTATTTATATATTTAATCTCTTCTGGAGGGGAACAGTCATTTATAGTAGAAAAGGAAAGAAGGAAGAAAGGGAGGAAAAGGGGAATAAAGAAAAGAGGAAACGAGAAAAGATTTCCCAGTAGTAGTTATCACATCCAAAGTTGATTTTCTTTTTTGTTGATATTTAATGCTTTCTTATTATTAGCCTGTCAAACATTATTTGTGAAACAGGAAACACTTCAGCTCGTAAGAATCTGAAGGGATTGTTGCTTCTTATATTTGTGCTGGTTTAGACTGTGCAGTTACTTACATGTGTTTCTCAACGTAGCGTTCAGGGAACACACTGAAGAATCCACTGTGTCAAATTTTAGGCTAAGGGCATGGTCTCCCTAGGTACCCCTGTAGTCAGTAGAAAAGGTGGGGGGAGAGAGAGAGAGAGAGAGAGATGTCCTTCCACGGAGCAGAAACCTAGCTTTGGCATTCTTAGGGGTTAAGTCTCCTTAGAGGAAAAAATTATAAGGCTTTCATCCAAAATTAGTGTAAATGGAAGTGTGCATGTATATACATATACGTATATTCAACATTTCTCCTTCCATAGGCCAAATATGTCTGTGGAAGCACATGGACTGGTGTTGGCATTTTTACATAGATACCAAAATAGTTTTATTTTAAACCTAGGGACTGATGGCCCTCCTGCTTTCCTGTGGTAGTTAATTTTTAGGCAACCCATTAAATAAATAAATAAATAAATGAAATTCTGAGCTAAACGCTAGTGCTCTGTTGCTTATAGATTTTTCTGAAAGACCTACAAGAAAATTTCATCCCTATAAGACTTTATTCTGTCCCATCTGAGGGCTGTGACTCAGAAATGTTTAACTAGAGGTTTTTGCACTCACAGAAATTGAGTTAAATAATTTCCCCCTACGCACAGTTTGCAGCTTGCTTGGCCTTGAGCATACAAAGTTTCCCTCTCAGGAAAGCTTGTGGTTCCTGTTATGATTTCATTTTTCTTTAGTTTTCCTTTTCCAAAATGCCAGTACTCAGAATAATGAGTCTCTAGGGGGTAGATCACATAAAAGATTTCTGTGTTGGATTCATTTAGTCAGTACAGTCAATGGCACACAGAATCTAATTGGTCTGATGCGAGAAAAAAAAAATAATGCTTGAACATGCCTGTTTTTCTTCTTTCTTTACAAATAAAGTTATGGCACGACTAGCTCAGCTGTACATATCTACAATATGAAAAAAATGAAGGTGAGAAGTGTCATATTTCTCAGGATCAGTAATGATGGCCAGTACCTGAATATATATCAGAGTTGGGTCCTTATATTTATTATTTATTTTACGTTATTTATTTAATAACCACTCATTAAATAAAATCAATGTGTTTGCATACTGTAGTCTTGTTCTTGGTTCTTCCTTACATTTTCCCGTGAAATTAAGAAATTGGCCAGCATGTCATACTTGTACATAAGGAGTTTACATCACACTCCTGCATCATCTTCTTTATATTGTTCCTCCTATAAGTAATGCTTCTCCTAGAAATTAAAATCTTCTTTGAATATGTCTGCACCCTTATCCCCTGAGAATACAAGGGCACATTGCTCTGAGCTACTTGGCTGGGTAGAAGCAGCACATGCATATGCTGTAGAGGAAAACTTCATGTTCCACTCTCTACATCCGCAAGCGTTGAAGGAAGTAATAAATCTGCTTTTGCTCAGTCTCACTTCATTGAATCTTTGTCCTCAGTCCTGCCAGTGATGGGTTGGGAAGGCATTTTTTTCAGAGCAGGGCTATTTGTGTGGTGTGAATATAGCAAAGTGAGGAGGGCCAGAGATGGACAGAAGCACTGGTATGCTTGTGGCATCTGTAGTGGTTTGTTACTAGTGTATTCTCTGGTATGGTTTTTGCCTGTCACTCTTTTAGATCATGCTTTGGCACTGTTCAGGTGATAGCATAGTCCAGAGAATGTTTCCAGTGGAAAGTATGAGTGAGACTGGGCTCTTTCTGGGGAAAAAAGGAGCTAGCCATAGTTAGCTACACGGACAAAGACTGTCTCTACTACTTGCTCCTTCAGCCACAGAATGGATCCTTGCCCATTTTGATTTGCTAGGTTAGATGTAAGATGCAAACCTAATCCAGTCCTCAGAAAGCCATCTTCATTGGTTTGAGGTGGGTGTGATATGTACCTCCACAAAGCAGAGAGACTTAAAAGAGAGGCTGAGAAAATTGTGTTGTGTGGAGGAACTGGAACACTTCAGGGTCTTTATTTATTTATTTATTTATTTATGTTAAATATGACAAGCAACACAGCAAGGCATAGCAACAAACATCGTACCAGAAATTTTGATGGCAGAACACTCTGGCTTGCACTACTAGATAAGTGCTATAGATCCCACAGATCTCCTGTCGTGGCTCATGTGACAGGTCTGCTCTTCTTATCAACTACAATTCCAAACCCTGTTTCAAACAGCCTTAATGCATTGTGTTATCACTGGGATCATTGAGTGTATGCAGTAATATCTTCAATTGAAAGAACAGAAATGAATTACACTAACAATACTTACTCAACTGGCAGTGTTTGTATTAACTTCTTTGCATCTTTAAAATCAAAAACTGTTTTCTGTTATGAGCAGGTATTTTACCACAACCAGGAAGTTAAAAAAGATAATTAACTTTGGGGCCCTTTGCATGTTCTCAAGCCTGATTTACTTTCCCACCCCCTGGAATCTAGTGTCATTTACCTAGGCAGCTTCAACCTGCCATGCCTTCAGTACCCATGTTTCATATATGGCAGCATCTTGTAAACATCAAATATACTAAGGCATCTTGATTGGCACAGGTCACCTATTGTTAGGCAATTTAATTGAGCATTGAGGTGTGTAAGGTTATACAGTAGTGAATGGGATCTTACCTAATACAGTCAATGGAGTCTAAAAAACCTAATTGAAGGTGCCATCTTTTAGATGATTATTGACCCCAATGGAATATCTTATCTGCATCTTAAGCACCTAATCTGCATTTAAACACCTACATGTTGATACCTAAATTTCTCAATGTCTGAAATGTTCTCCACCTCTCATCTCCCTTTGAAGTCAATTAAAGGGGACAGAATGGTATAGGAGTCAGTGCCTCCCACCACGATACAGGAAGGATGAGTTTCAAACTGGAACTTCCGATCTCATTCTCATAACTGTAAAGCAAGCTTAGATAATTAGATTAGACTGTCTATTAAACACAGCAGGAGCTCACTTTTCCAGCTTACACATCCAGATAGATGCCTACATTAGGTGTCTATACCAGTGTGTGGAATCTCACCCCTAAAGTAAACATCTACATCTGAGTGATCATCCTATCCTCCTTTTAGAGACAGTGGAGAGGAGTACACCCTGGGGAACTGATTATCTTGTCCTCTGTAGACATCTAAATTATGTCAGGCAAATTGCATTTAACAGTGCCTGTGACTGTGAAAATAACCTGGAATAATCAGTTCACATTTACTCTCTAAATGTCTGAAGTTAGATGAGAAGAGCACAACTGTAGGGATCTGAGATGCGCTAGCTGTCTGAGACCCCTCTACAGTTAGTGGAGAAATTGGAACCATAAAACAGAAATGTATAACAAATGATGACCTTATCTCTCTCTATCAAACATAAAAGAATCAGAGACAAGTATATACTAGCTAGTGAACTCCTATATTGTTAGAGATAGGTTACTCATATTTACCTATCTCCTATTTTGCAGTTTCAACCAATATCTAGAAGAAGCATGAATATTTTTTTTTGCCTCTCATGAGGAGAGCAAGCTTAGTCTTAAAGCCCTATTTCAGTGAATAAAAATCAGCGTTGTTCTGCTTATCTTGAAAAACAAACAGAAATGAATTTGGGTTAAAACAGCCAGAGGAAAGCAAAAAAACAAACGAATAATATAATGCATAAAACTATTTCCGAGGACAGGAACAGCTGGGTTGTCAGCTCTTTAGAGACTATTAATAGGAATGAAGATTGCTTTGTGTGTCACTGGGAAAAGTAACTTCCCTTCGGTTTGAAAAAATAACTTGCCTATTCAACAGATAAGATACAACAGAAATAGAGAAAGGATTGCTGACAGATTTGTACTTTTTTTTTTTTTACTTTTAAATGAGAAATGTGGAAAAGATTAAAAGAAGGTGTTTTCTTTATTTAAAAAAATAGCTTGTTTTTAGTAGATATATACCGATAAGATACATTTTTCAAATTCAGAAAACATCTTAGGTGCTTAGGTGGAATAAAGTTTATAGATTAAAACATGTGGGAAGAGTCCATGTGAGGCCAGTGTCCTTGCCTGCATAGCAATAAGGAAGGATCTAGAGGGCTTCTATATTTTCAGACACCCAAGACATTCAAGTTGGTCTTGCAGATATGGCAGTAATCTACGGGATACTTGGGTCGTTCTGGGACAGCAAATGGAAGACAGATGGGACATCCTACAGCATCTTAAATGAAAGTAGATATACAGGATGCAGACAACAGAAGCATGCCATTAAATATTTGCTATTTAAAATTCACCTATATGTTTCACACTGGGTGGAATGTCAAGTCATTTTCTACTACAAAAACCTGATGTAGCTGTTCATATACCTCCGGACATGGAGACTCTTCTTAGAGCTGATCATAACACATATGTCAGTATCATGGCCCTGTGTCTAATGTATTTTCGTAGTTGTCTTCGTGTTATCCAGCTCAACAAGCTTCCTGCCAGCCAGGGATAAGGTACAGAGCTCTAGTTTATCACTGGAAATGGGCTTGAGTTTGGTTTCTATAAGGCACACAGTTTGGGCTTGTGAACTCCACATCCAGAGCTGGATGTCCAAACAAATCTGCACAATGCTTGGTGCTGGTCCTCATTCTAAGCTCTTCTGTTAGCCCTCTGAGGCTGTGGTTGGCTGATCACTTCAATTAATGCTGTCCTTAAGTTGTCCTTAAATCCTTAAATTAAGGAGACAATTCCCTTTCTTTCTGCCACTCATTCTTATCCCTAAGCTAATGCTTTCTTGGATACCAGAAGAGGTATTTGCACACCATGTGGAAAACCAGGCTTGAGAACATCAGTCTGAAATATACCATGCAAGAAAGGAAAAAAAATATCTTCTGAAGGACTTATTCCTGAACCTGGTTAAGTTTACAGCTGCAGAAACAGCTCAGCCATAATACAAAAAGGGGAGGGAACTAGTGGAAGCAAGAGAGGATGAGAGAAGGGTGCTATGTTTTTTAGAATCAGTGAAGGTTTTTATATGCATCAAGCTGAGTTCTGAAATCCAAAGAACTCCTTCATGAGTGTTTTTTTATTTTTGTGTGTGTGTGTGTGTGTGCGCTTTTTTGTTTGTTGTTGTTTGTTTGTTTTTGCTTTTGTTTCTCCCTATTGCTACAACACATTAGTAGCATATTAAATTATAACAGTTCTTGACACCCTTGCCTCATCCATACCCTGGGATCTGTCAGCACTTGGTATTTCTTCCATGCTGAAGTGCAGTTGAAGTGCAATTGATCCTTTGCCTCCAAGATCTTGTATTCTAAAAACAAGACAAGAGCCAATAGGGATTGAAAGAACAGGACAGAGAAATAAGGAGACAACACAGTTCAGGACACCAAGCAGCATTAACTCTTTAAACCATAATTAGAGGCAAAGGAAACAAGACTGGACTGCATCTCTGCCTATATTTCTGTGCTGTCCCTGGATCCATGCCAGGTAAAGGTAGCAGAATGTGGGTACATATAGATCGAAAACCACGCGACACAGTGGGAGTCAATTTTACCCAAGAAAAATAGCAAATAGTTAACACAGCTAGTGTATACAAAGAAAATGAATTGGACAAATCAGCCTCGTGCAGCTCTAAGTACTTGTTTTCTCATAGTTAGTGTTTTACCTCTTTAGCATCTCCACAACAACCCATTTCTTCAGCTGTTTTATCTTCCTGCTTCCCATTCCCTCAAATATCACACAGAAATCACCCTCAGGAATAACGCTTCTATCCTTTCTGTACATCCTCCATTTTCTGAATACAGTCGAGCTTTGTTTTTAATTATAGTTGCAATATGTTACTCGCTAATGTCGCGTTCTGCCTAACCATTGGATTACATGCTTTCAGTAATTGCAGTCTTCTTCCCATACTTCCAGGGCTTTTTGTTTTCTGTTTTTAGTCAGATTCATCAAAAGATTGTTTAAAATGTCAATAGATTCACCTTTATTCCCCAGCTGACGGCTTATATTGCAATGTGGTGCTGGAGCACTATACTTTTGTTGTCTAAGGTGCTTGTATATGCACTCAAAGGAAACACAGTTGCATTTCAGAAAGATTTTTGTTATGGAAAAACATTATGCAGGTAGCATATGGTATCAAAACTGACATTCTCTGGCTCCTACAAAAGGTTCTAAGCAGCTCAGTAAATGCCAAGTAATTTTCATTAACTGACATTAATTGATTCAGAACATTCATGATGGGGATTGCGAAGAATCACAGGTCTATTGCCTCATTCATTAAGTTTCATATGGCCAAGATGATTAGATCCCTCTCTAATGCCGACCAGAGGACATTTTAATGCATGTCAGAGTTATATTCTGAGACCAGCTTGGTGCTGTAGAACAGTAGGTTATAGTAAGCTTATCAGGGGAGGAACCATTTTGTGATAAAAAGTAACAAAATCCTTCAGAGCCTGCAAGAGATTATGAGAAGTATGGTTACTTCCCTCTGCTATTTCATTATTGGAACTTCTTTGGGTGAGTACAGAGTAATAACAAGGAGTACAGTGAATAAAGTAAATGAATGTGATAAACAGAAATTAGATTTCTAAATAAGGTTTTAGCCTACAAAAAAAAAAAAAAAAAAAGATCAGTTTGAAGCAATGAATGGACATAAGTAGAATAAGGAACTCAGATTCTCGAATATAAGTGGGGTTTATAACATCAACTACATCAACATGTTAGAGAACAATGACAGAAGACTTTGTTTTCTTTTTTTAGCATGGAGAAAAACTCATAAAAAGAGGAGTTTCCAGCTAGTCTGTTTAAAGTTCAGGTGTTAGAATGGGACCTGTTTTGTAGATCAGCTGTAGAACAGCTGTAGAACAGATGGGAAAAGCAGGTGCAAGAAAGGAAATCTAGGAAGAAGAAAGCACTGAGAGACCAATGCCTTCTCCTGAGGACAACTTATGACCACCCATGTCAAGATACTACCCTCCCCTTTCTCTCCTGAAAAACAAACAAGCAAACAAACAAAACCACAAAGGTGGTTCGCACTTGGTTCTGCTCCACACTGGGAGACTGGTTTTGATAACCTAAAAGGCTTCACCAAAGTGATGAGAGGCTTTAAATAATGAAATGTAACTGAACCATTCTGGATTGGAATGTCATGTTGATATTCATTTAATTGCATCTCCATATTTACAGACTCTGACACACACACACACACACACATATATATATATATGTATATATAAATACAGCAATAAAGTCCCTGAGCAACTTAACCTGATGCTGAAATTTGTCCTGTTTCGAAGTGAGGAGTTGGCAGGGGCTGGTTCTCCACAGATGCCTTCTGATCTAAATTATTCTGTTACTTTATGATCTTGTGTACTCAAGCTTGTTGAATACTCTTCAGCAGAAATTCTTATCTGTTTTTATCTTGGGGGTATTTGATTGATATCTATTTTGCATTTTCTTTTGTAACTCTTAGAATAGGAACCAATAATATTATGTGATGCCTACCTTAATGATTCTATGATTCTATATAATGGGTTCCTTTTTTTTTTTTTTTTTCTTTTTCCCCAGTTGAATGAGAACTACTTTATTGACTAGTAGGAGTTGGCCATAGTTTTAAGTCATTCTCTAGAGAAAGGGAAAACTGTCAAAATAAGACTTAAAATAATTTTTTGAGTGGCTTAATTACTTGATTTTTTAACAAACTTGATTTTGATGCAGTGTTTGAGGCTTATCTGAACAGGTAAGTGATCAGATGTTATTATACACTAATAAAAGACAAACATATAGGAAAGAGGACATAAATGAGAATTGGGTTACCAATGTTATCCTACAGATTTCTGCTTTCATTCCCCTCTATCACGCACAGGATGTAGGTTTGACTGTCTCTCTTACATAAGCCTGGGGTTACTGTTGGATTTTAGATCCAAATTTTGTTGATTTGCAAGTCTAAGGTGAGGTACATCATGACACAAAACACCCACATTTCAGCATTTTAATACAGCAATGTACACATTCCCCATTATAACAGAGACGGATCTGGTCTGGACTACCAGAGTGCAAAGAGAAAAATTAATAGATATCACTGACGTGACTCAGTTGCCCAAACACAGATAAGAAGTGTTACTCGAGGTATACTTGTATATCTGAAGTATCTACATGGAGCTAGCAAAAATGACAAAGGACTTATAAGAGATCTATACAGTTATGAAGAAATCTGCAGATATATGTAATTCCAGAAATGGTGTTAGATGCCTCCTTTGGAGTGGCTTAGGTGAACCCTGAACCTCTTCTGACTATACAGAGCCCTTGTGTTTAACACTATTGGGAAACAATGAATGATAAATGGGATATGAAATAGCACTTCAATCTTATCAAGAAAAATGTTTCTGCCATGTCCATAATTCCTGCTCTCCTGGGCCCTGAGAATAGCTTGGTTCAATATTTCCTGTGGCAAAATCCAGAATTGGTGCCTAGGTCCTGTGAACCCTGACATTTAAAAATTACTATCATTTTTTGCCTTTTTCTTCTTCCCTCACTCCCTCCTACCCCTAAAGAAGCAGACTTGGAAAGAAAGGTTTTACTCTTCACCCACTGCACCCATTAATAAAGCTGGTTTTGAGACAAATTTATACAAAAGGGCCAGAAAGACCTTACGCGGCTTGCAAAGGAAACCCCTTGTCGCTGCTTGAAATTCCCACCTGAGAGAAGGCAGATGAAACTCCCTCTTGCAGAGTGCCCAGGTAATGCCACCCTGCCAGACCCACTGGAAACACAGCTCCTTTGAAAACCTGTTGCCACCGGCTGCAAGCACAGGCTGATGATAAACAGAAGGGGAGGTGAATTCAGCATCTCTTCTTGCACGGGGAGCATCTGCCTCCGAGCGCACCCTCAAAGACCGGCTGGTGCTCCAGCCCCCTACAATTTTGCAGATGCCAGGTGCACGGAGGTGGGTCCGAAATCCCAGGGGGATCTCAAGCCTGGCCCTGCGGGGCACGAAGGTGCGGGAGGAAAAGTTGCAATTGTCGGGATCCCCAGGAGGGACCCGGGGGTTCGGGGAAAGGAGGTGCAAGGAGCTCCGGGGCGGGTCTTGGGCAGGTGGGGGCGGGCTGAGCATCGGCTTTTGGCAGCCTCACAGGAGGCAGAGGGAGCGGGGAGGACCCGGAGGATGCTGCGGAGGATGCTAAGTTTGTGCTGGCTGCTGCTCCCCCTGGTGAGTGTCCGGCGGCGGCCCCGGGGGAAGGGGTCCCCTGGGCACCTTTGCCTTGCACTGGGTGCCGGGGGGTGGGGGGAGCGGAGGGAACCGCACATCTGGCTGCCCACACAGCTGGCCACAGCTGGATGGCTCTGCCACTGCCCCGCAGGGTCCCGGGGAGGGTCGTCCGCAGAGGCAGGGTAACTTTTGTCAGAAGGGGGAGAAAGCGGAAGGAAGGGAAAAAAAAAATGAAAAGAAAAAACAAAAAGAGGGCGAGGGGGAAGGAAAAAAATAGAAAACATATTCCAGAGTTACAGATTTAACCCAGCTCTTTTCTTTACATTTTCCAACCCTATGATGCTATTAATAAACCTCTTTCAGTTTCCATTCATTAGAACTGCAGTTTCCAGAGGACAGAAAAGCATCCCTAAATCAGAGTAGCTGTAGCATATCTTTAGAGGGACAGGAGGGGATGGCTTGCTTCCTGTCTTGTCCTGAGAAAGGTAACTTTGCTGAAGAGAGAGGATAACTAGAAGGGAATACCTCCTCCTGATGGATTCGGGACATTTACTTCTGTGAGAGGGCACTGATGTTTTTGTTGCTGAAGGCAGCTGCTTATAATGTCACCAAGCAGGAGCCTGAACCATCTTGTGTCTGCTGTGCACTGGAGGCAGCAGGTGAGACTGTAACATTAAACTTCAGGGAAGATGTATGGGCACAGAGAAGCAATTCAAACATGTATATCTCTCCCGTGTCCAATGCCAACTGCTGGTGTTGCCTGCACTGATTAGCAAAAGCAGGTGTAGGTGTAAGTACATCCATAGCTCCTCTTTCCCCTACATCTTTAGTCTCAAAGAATTGTTTGGGAACCTTCCTCGGTGTGATTCCTGGGGACTCATTAATTCTAAAGCCATTTCACAGATGAATGTTTAGTGTAGGCTAGGATTCAGACTCCCTCTGTACTCAATGGGGAGACAGTCGCCTTCCCTGGAAGGATTTCCTCTTGTCCTGAGAAAGATGGAGCAAATATTCCTATAAAGCCTATTCTCTCCCATTGATGATAACAGCAGCCTAAAGGGTTACAGACCGGACTTGACCCTTCTCTTTAATAAGGTGAAAGACAGGAGGCAAATTCTCACATCAGCACCTCACATCTTTTGGAACACTGGATTTTCTTTGTGTTTAAGCAGCTTTATTTACAAGTGTTAAGATACAGAATCTTGCTACACAAATCTTGTTACATACAGTTTTTATTCAGGGCAAGCTAGTCAGCCTGCAGTGTTACGCTTCTACAGGTAGAGTGACTTTGGCATTTGGACTAGCCTTTTTACACATATCAGATGCATAGCTTGTTCTTGCAGATGTCTGCAGAGTGGAGCTAACCTGGAATGATGTATCATGAACATCTGTGGGCTGCCACACATTTTAACATTTTAGCATAGTGCAGCAGTCTGTGCCCATAATAAATTACTTATCAGATGGGATGAGAGCAGAGGAATTCCTGTTTGACAAACTGCATGCTCCAAGTAGCTTTTGGCATCAAACTATTGCTTACATATGAACACCAACTGCATTTCTGGTAAGTGTCAATGATCTAAATCTCAGTGTTTTTCATGTTTCAGACTTGGTCTATTGGAAAGGTTTGGACCCTAAGTCAGATAGTCAGGAAAAGCCACAGACTCACTGGATGTTTTGAGTAAATGGTCTTTTCACATGTCAATGGGTCACATCAGAGAAAAAAAAATCTAGTGCAGATTCTCCAAATATTTCTTCATTCAGATATGAAAATAAACCAGAAAGATAATCCTGAAATAATCCTGAAAACTTCCTCTATGAAACTAGGTACTTCTACCTCCTGTCAGCTCCCCGGGGAGCTGTATGTTGCAGGATGTACTTTCTGCATTGGAGAATGGAGTCCTTGGCATTAAAAATTACCGTTTGCTTGTAAGTGACAAGCAACTGAGAGCAGTGGGTGCTGAAATGCATAAAAAGGACTTTTCCTGTCTTAAAGAGCTCAGTCTCAGGAAACAGAGGATGGGGAGCTGAAAAGACTGTATTTGTCATCCTTCCTGCTGAACTAAACTGCTTTCATCTCCAAACACTTAAAAGCTTTTCACATTTCTGGGGAAGGGCTTCTGCCTTGTTTGAAGAATGGAGGTGAGAATGAGCATAGATGGGTTATCATATGGATCCACATCCATAGCAAGCAGGCACATGGATCCAAATCCATAGCAAGGTGCCGAGTTCCCAGTAAAAGAGATTTGGGCTGGCTTAAATTCCTGATACAGCCACTACTCAACCTTCGTTTAAGGTACATATGTGCTTCTTCTAGGGATTCAGTGTCTGCACACCTTAGGTTCCCCTCCACAGGCAAGTGGAGGTGTGGAAGGATCCGTCTGCTCAGGCATTTTGTTCTCCTGGAGCGAGTTAATGGAGGGAGACAGGCTCCTGTATAATGAGTCACTGTGTCCTCAAACGGGTGTCTGAGAGAGCTGGGAGGAATCCTCCCCTGGAACTGCCTGTCTGCCTTCATTGATTATTAAGGGAGGCTTGATGGAGGAGTTTAGATTAATCATCTAAAATTATCTGTCTAAAATTAGGAATCTTGTCTAAAGTTACTAGTTTAGACTCCTTTAATACTACTGGGAAAAGGTAGGAGCACTCCAAGAACAATGACTATGGCTTTGGTTGAGTGAGCTTGCTGATGGTCTTTGACATCTAAGTTTCGTTTCTCTGGAATTTGGTGACATGAACCCCACCCTTAGGCAAACATACTACACATATGGAAAGGGAGAAATTTCACCTTAATATGGGCACTTGAAATAGCAAAGAGAAGGATCCTTGGCTATTAGGGTGCTTTTATTCCGTAAATATTAGTGGCAGTATTAGTTAAGAAATTAAATGCTCTAACAGGTTTATAGAGCTAATGCATTCATTTTCATTTTCTTCAAGATAATACTAATTACATTGGGTTTGTAAACAAAATAAATTAGTATGTCTGTATTGTCACATACAGAATTATCTATGAGTAAATACATACACTGATATACACAGATATGTATGTGCAGCTAGTACTGCTCTGTATAAAGCTATGTGGTTAAATACAGTCAGATAAATACAATCCAATACACAGAGGAGCATTCAAACACTACTCCAATGTCTTAAAAACAATCTTGAAAAGATATTCCTCTAAATGACTGTAAGGCAATCAGTATCTCAGCTTCTCTTGTTCCATAGGTAATAGAGTTACAGAGAGGAAACAAACACTGAAAATGTCCTCTAGGTAGTCATTTTCAGCCCAAAAGACTCCTGGAATAATCTATTTAAACTGGCTGAAGAGAAAGATTGGAAATAGGCCTTTACCTTTGGGGTTAAAAGCTTTGGGGATCAAGACTGTGTCAGAAAAGTGGATAGTCACTGTTTTTTCCAAGCACACTTAAGCATTGGGCTTTTTTGCTGTGTAAGAAATTTTGGCTGTTTTTTTATAGTTTCTTCCAGTTTTCTGACAGAATGGAATACCGCCTATATTGTATTATAATACTGTCGAATCGCTTATAGGTCACAATGAATAGGAATGTCCTTACTGCAGTGATTGTGAAAGTAGTTAAACTGACATGGACAAGAACTTATAGAGCTCAAGGTTTGTCTTAGCTCCTTTCACATGGGAAAATTGTCCCTGACTTGGATGTTTCAAAACTTTCTAATTAGTATTGGGCTTTTTCAGAAAGAAGTGAAACAGGTGGACAAGGACAAGCCTTATGGAAGATTTTCATAAGATATATTCAACAGATTGAGAAGTTCATGAAAATGGCTGGGGATTTCTTAGACTTCTTCAGTGAATAGACGTATTCAGATTTTTTTATGAGCCACCTTTCATTTTGAATTCATCACTTTGATGTGTTCATCAACATTTCAACTTAAAAAAAAAAAAAAAAGCATTCGCTTCAGAGTATGTTCTTCTTCTTTGGACTGTGTCTTTGGTAAAACCAGCCAACTTACAGGAATGACTGAACACAGCATTGCATGGTTAAAAAAGATCAGGGAATGCATGATTTTCACGTCTTTGCTGTGCTCTTCTGTATCTCAAAATAGCAAGTGAGTTTTAATCCTCCCAGGTGAGAGTCTGTATGACACGGATGGCAGACAACTCTGGTTTGAATATGGAGAAGAAACTATTTGGGCATCCAAGTCATAACAGAAAAAAGCTGAACAGAAGAAGCCCAGACATGGAGAGCAGGGAGTACAGAGATGACTTCAGAGGAGATGAGATCCGACAGATGAATTCAAACGGTAGAGACAGAGGGGGAAAAAAAATAGTGACGAATATTATGAATATTCTTAGTAAATGATTTATGCACTAGATGCATAACTTGTTTGTGTGGTTTTAGGCTTCCACTGCATTGGAAACTTAACCAGATCACTGGAAATACACTTCAAGTTCTTGAAATGTTCCTATCTTGCCACTTCTTCATTCAGCTACTTCTTCCATTTTGATTACTTTTCAAAATGACTAAGAGTTACCAATTCATTCCTGTTTTTTTGATCCCACTGAATTTCTTTTTCAAAAGTATATTAGATGCCCAACTCTGAAGCACTTCCGTTGTTTTCAGAGAGCATAGAAAATGTCCCTTCTTTTTCCCAAGTGTGCTAATAGACTTTTTAATGAGTGAAGATCTGTCCTTTATGTGATGTCTAAATTACAGTTTTTCTATCACTACAACAGTCTGAGGGCACCATCTCTGTATGGGCTCTCACAAACAATTGCTTTTAACTAATCTGCACTAAGTATGGCATTAGGATGTTGCTAAAAATACTTGCTTCCCTGAGCTTGCTAAATCTGGTCTTGTCCAACACAAGAAAATTAAATCCCAAAGTGTCATTAGCTTGAATTTTCTATTTGGGCAAACAAATGAAAATACAGAGGAAATACAAAAGAAGGTTATGCTTCTTACTATCGGTAAGTGTACTGCTCAAGGTTTCAATGCAGTATCCTTATGGATGTTAAGAAAATGAAGTTCAAAAGTAAGTACAAATCCAACATCTGGCTCTATAAACTGTCTCAGGGTTTTAGCATGCCCGCTTCTGTCATATACAACTTTTTTATGTTCACTTCTGATTGCTTTTTTCCAGGCAACATTGTTAAGGTCGTTAGGACTTAGATTTAAGACACCACTGTGAATTTTGGCTGGTCACTAACATTCGAGACTGCAAAAAGATCTCAGTGTAGCTCAGCAATGCAAAGCCTCATTCCTTGAGTGCTGTCCACATTACTGCACGAAACATCTAAGTTTTCTGTTTAATTCTTAGGCACCCTGTAATGTGATTTTCAGTAAGGTCAATGCGATGTTACTGCCTTGCCAGTAGGAAATGTTGATCCAAGAAGCAGCATTTAGAATTAGCCTCTGAATTATTACCACAGCAGTGAAGACTGTGTCAGATTGGACACCCTTACTTTGGTTCCTAAATTACCCCTTTCTAAGGTGAACAGGAGCTGCTCTTTTCCTACAAGAGCTCAGTGATTACGTCAGATGCCTCCCACATTGCCATACAGTGTCCCCTACCTGGTGAAGCAACTAGTGCAGGGCCCTTGCTTTCTAGAAAGCCCCATCACCTAACCACTGCAGGCAAGTTAGAGCAACAACAGGCACTTTTCTCTCAAGGCACTGTGAGAATAATAAGAAAAAATAAGTAAACCTTAGCTAACAAATCACAAATAATGTTCTGCCCAGAAGGCTTTCCTTTAACTGTAAAATGGCTTAATGGTTGTCTTTTTCTTAAAGGCAGAGGAAAACCAACAAATTGAAGCATCATCACTGTTCTAAATTTCTTGTTTATGTGTCATTTTTTCCTTATTTATTTATTTATTTTAGAATGGCATTACTGCCAATAAGCTACAATATTGTTTGTTGACAAAACTAGCCTCATTTTTGCTTCTTACAGGGTAGGCTGTAGGTTACCTCTGTAATTACACTTGATCTTGATTTTCTAACTGTCAGAAATATTTAATCTATGCTCTGGCCTCTAACAAAAATTCTGGTTTCTAATGGCTACAGTCACTGGCACACCAAATCCAGTACCCCAAAATCAAATAAAATTTATATATACTTATTAATTGCTAAGCTATCAACAGTAGTAACATTGTGTACAATCTCACTATTGGTGAGTGTCAGCAACAGTTGTTCTAGAGAAAATCCTAAAATCATGTTTTCTGATGATTGATCATTGCTGTCAGAGGCAGAGGGCTGGACTACATGGACAAGGGATCTGACCTGTTATGGCAGTTCCTCTATCTTGTGGAAAACCAACACACACCTTCCCTGTGGGTAGAGTATGGGCTTCCCAGCCAATGCAAATGAATTACACTCCACTGGTTTCAGTGCAGTTCTGGGTTATAGTGACTGATAGTCTGGTTCAACAGGTGTGGATTTACCAAAGGAGGGAAAAGGCACACATACTGCCTCTTTGACAATGCATCTGGGAGGGTACAGTTGCTTAGTCCCTCATACGTGTTACACCTGCAACTACTGCATGCATTGCTTAAGTTGGCCTTTGGAAAAAGATATCACCTCCTGTTTTGAAACCTTTCATTATGAATGACATGTCTGCTTTCACCATTCCTGGCACCTCTGGCACGAAGTGGAACCTTAAGTTAACCCATCTATCCCAAATGCTTTTTTCTTAAAGGCATTCCAAATCTCTTTTCATGGTTTTGATTTCATTTTGGGCTCTGACTGGTCATTGCTTTCAAGACTTTTGCCAAAGGGCTCAAAATAGACAGTAATTGTATAAAATCATGTTGAGTTGTTGTGACTTTTAAACATCAAACCTAAGAATATTCCATATACAAAGTTTCTCATCATCATCAACAGAGTCCAGGAATTCCAGAAAACAAAACAAACAAACAAAAAAAGACTTGTTTCCTGTCCAGCTGAATCCATCCTTATAAGTAGAAATAATGAGGGATTTTTTGGTAACGATCATTTTGTTACTACTACTCAAATTATTTGTTTGTTCTGTAGGAAAACCAAAATGTATTCTAAAAGGTAAGCAAAAAATGTGGCTCACACTAAAACCTGAAAAATTACATTTCAGGGTAGAGTTACTACAGATGAACAGCAAGAGATATTTTAAGAATCCCTCATGCTGGTTTATAAACTGTATTTAAAATTGCCCACTGGAGAGATAAAATGCATGAAAAAAAAAAAGGCACATCTTAATTTTATTTTCATGCACTGTCCTTAATTCTCTTTCTGTTCTAATATTAGGATGTATGAACCATGTCTAGGGCCTCATAATTAAATGCATTTTGTCCATGCTACTTTAAAGTCTAAATACAGGTAAAAATTTTGAAGTTTTTGAAGGTAACGTTTTTTGTTTGTTTGTTTGTTTTGTCCCCCATCCCCTGCCCTCTGGCAGATATTATTATAAAAATGTAATAGTCTACAAGACTTCCAGTCACTTTCAGTTGATGCTAAAAGAAGTCCTGGCTGCACTGCTCACTAAACATTCTGAAGGCCAATAAATCAACTTCCAGTGACTGAAAAGGCAATATAGCAGTGATGTTTTCATCTGCACTGTGTTTTCAAAGTCATTAGAGGTTTAGAATGGCCTACAGTCTCCCTCAGAAATATCTCAGAAAGCCTTCAATCCATCACTACAATTAAAATCACTATCCCCAGAGCCTCTGGCTTTGCTTTGAATAGTATAGCTTGCAAAGGAGCAAACCCTCTGCTCTCTTCCATGTAAGACTCCATGTCTTGAAAATCCCACTATAGCCAGAGGAGGCTTTGGTGCTCTATTCAGCAGTCTGAACATAGTTTAGTTACTTTCTAGACTCTCTTAGCTCTTAATGACTGAGGAGGTTAATTCTGTTGCTTAAATATGTGTGTGTGGAACTATTTAAAACAACCCATAGTGTTTGAAACTTTGTCACGGGGCTGGCAAAATTAATATCAAACCTACACAAGAGGTCTGGGATACCCTATATCAACACAAATGTCATTAACCATTCCAGAGTGAGTGAAACATCCTTTAAATTTCTACTGACTGCAAAAGAAGCTCAGATAACAAGGCCTCATGTAGACACTGACATTGTAGATAATATCTCAGAATTTAATTGTCCCTAAAGAAGCACCTGCTATCATTTTCAGAATGTTGCGGCTATTAAGAATATCTTCACAATGACAGCAATTATGACTGAGGGATCCTGAAACTTTCCAGAGTACGCGATGGAGGCCAAGTAAAATACATGACAATACCTCAATGACATTAAGTATCTGTACTTAAGAAGCTGTATCTAGACCCTCGTAAACAACACTGGTGATGTTTAGAAGTCCATTTAACTGGTTAAATGTAGTTATCTTCATCTGAGAAATAAATATAATTCCTTAAGCTACAAAAGTGAATCACGCATTTTTTCTAATTTCTTCCTCTGGTGAAATGGAAACAATGCCTCTATGTACCAACTCTGTATCCTCAGAAAGTAAAGTGATAAAGTTATGTAATCACTCAGATTGAACTCAGATTGATCAGGGCTACCATTTTCTTAATTTCTCTAAATTCTTGGACTTTAATATTGTTTATTTAAGTCTGAATGGACAGACATCTTCTGCTCCTTCCTATGGCTTCTTTCTTTTCTTCCTTTTTAATTATACCAACTGCATTCAGAAGGGAAGAGCTTAGACCATGTCTCTCAGTAGAGCGATTTGTATAGCACTGTCATCCCAGCATCTTGGAGAAAATGGGGAACCAATTCTGTCAGTCTCAGCATCAGAGAAAAGTGCGTACCTGCTCTTGAAGAGTAAAAAAGACATTGCCATGTTTTGACCTAACTCCTCCAATAATAACTCCCAAGACTCAAAACTCCCAATAACTCAAAAATAACTCCCAAGAGTTATTAGGAATCTTTTGCCAAGACGTAGTTCTGAACATTCAAAATAATTAACTAAGAAATTATCTATTTATGTTTAAAGAAAATTACTTATTTTTGATTTATGGAGAAGAAACATGCATATGGTCAGAAGGCATGTATGTTTGGGGAACTCTGATTCCAATAGCTCACGATCTTCTTATCCAGTATTGGCCAGTTGACAAAGAGGTGGAAATCCAAAGACTGTGAAATTCCAAAGACTGCAAAATCCACTTAAGTTTTGTGAAAATTATAGGCATAAAAAGGAGTTCATAAAAAAAAAAAAAAGTCCAGCTTAGAGAAAAGGTGCTACATGAGCTCTAATCTTACAACACAGAAAAAAAAAAAACCCACAAATGTATATGCATACTCACACATGTATATAAATTCATACATGTACAAGATCACAGCCTCCTTTTCCCTTTGTCTATCCTTCCGCTATTTATATTTCCTATTTGCAGAAAAAAAAAAAAAAAAAAAAGGTTCTGTTCATTCTGGTAATCACAGAACTTCTTGGTTATGTTTTCTTTGTCTCACTGAGGTTGCGGGCATCCATCCAGAATGCAAGATATTCCAGCAAGTCGTGAAAGAGGAGGCACTCTGCCTAGAAAAGAATGAATCTGTTTCATCTGATTTTAAAGGTAATGGTCTTGATTGCCAAGCTCTAATATTATTATCTCGTGTCACTTCAGGTGTGTGATGTGAAGATACCAGTTTCTGAATCAAAATTTGATTCCACAATCCTATTTTATTTGGCTTGAAGTGCTTCTCCTTCTATTGGCTGCAGCTTTACCTCATCTGATTTTAGACATCTGTAAATGCTCAATGTCTAAGTCAGGATGTGTCTTCTTAGATTCCCTTAAAGTAAATGGAGGAAGGTGGGTGTCCTTAGAAAAATTTTCATTGCCTTTGCCTTAGATGCTTACTTTAGGATGAGATGAATCATTCTCTGAAATAACATTCTCTTTACTAACTATAGAACGAGGCTAAGATGATTAGTTCAGACTCTGACAACTTTAAATGTCTAGTTCAGGCAAGAAAATCATATTTAGATATATTTTTTAAGTCATTAAAGTATTTTATATGTACTTATATCCAAAACTCCAAAGAAGCTTCCACAGAATACAGAAAAAAACATGCAGAAATTCTATTATGTTGAAAATCATTCCAATTTGGTGAAAAAGTTATTTTCCAGAAGAAATGAGAAAAAAATAATAATCCCAACTTCTTCAAAATATCTTATTTCTACATATTTGGAGTTTTTCTGTTTGTTTGTTTGTTTGAAATTACTTACTGTAGTAGTGTTTTGAAATCTATTATATGTCCAAATATAAATTTTGTAAGTTAAAATGAACAGTTCAGCATTTCTGTAACATATTTTTAAAATGCTGTAGAAGGGAATCTCTTTACTGTGGTTCCAGCATTTTAGAGGCCTGCTTTTAATTGGTTCAAATTGAAATAACAAATGTCCAAACTCTTTCAAAAACTCAATGCCATTTTTTTCTGGCCAACTTTAGTTAAAAAAAGATTGAAACTGCCTTTCAGTTATCATAATTATCAGATGGTCATTTTCTAGAGACGAGTTATGACACAAAGGTACCTCATGCACTTGGTATGAATAGAAGTATCGCAACTACCTGGAAACCTGCCTTTAGAAGCCTATAGATGTTTAGAGACTAAATCACAGGATATGTCCTTTATCTTGTGTATTTTTCTGAAACCTGTCCAATCACTCTGGTATCTGGCATTCTTCTTGATCTTGCCCATTCTATTTTAGTGTTATTTTTTTCTTCACCCCTCCATCTCCTTTAATCAACTCCAAAATACCTCCTGGATGCATTTTACACTTGGAACACCCACTAACACTCCGCAAAAATTTTGGCAACAATCAAGCTTTGTCCATCATGATTTATTACAAGCATTTTGTCTTTGAAAAGTACAGTATGACATTCCAGATATTTTTCTCTTTACCAGGAAAACAATTACATGATTTTGGAATCTTCTTTGTAGCAAAGGCTACTCAAATAAATAAATAAATAAAATCCTGAAACTTCTGTTAAACTATTTAAAAATCTTGAACCTTGTCAACTGTGATTTTCTCAATCATCCCCTTTCCACCTTTTGTTCTATACAGGTGGAAAGAGTTTAATGAAAATCTGTTCTGGTATTTGCAGCCTTTCTCAGTATATTCTAAAATGAAACATTAGATCTGGAAAAACAATTCATCTACGGTTTTTTAAAAAACCTAGTGTATTTTATCTAGGGCTTTTTAAAACTTGTTTCAGATTGATAAAAGTCTCTGGATGTTTTTCAGTTTTCAGGAATTGCATATGAGACAAAATTAAAGACCACAATTTGTACAGTTACTTCCTGGCACTCTCAGAGAATCAGAGGCAGAATTATTCTGTGTTGCAGACTTTTTAATCTAAAGTCATTAGTCATTATCCTCACTGTACAGAGTGGTGTCTAATGAGTGTCCTCAGTGGAGTCAAGGGTGCGATTCCTCACTTCTTGAAGTTCATGTGTAAAATAGGTCAATTGAATCAAACTCTAAAAATGCTTATTTTTCTCCTTTGAAAAAAAAAACAAAAACAAACAAACAAACAAAAATCAACGAATGAGTTTTGGGTGTCTGAAGCAGACTTAAATGTCTATGATGTCAACATTACTTCATAGGATTCCTCCTGCACTTGTCTTCATGGAGTCTCAGATGATTTAGCCATTCGTTAGCGTCTTGAAAACCTCAGCATGTGAAATGTTCTTGCTGACTTTGCACTCAGTGTTTTCTCTATCAACTATAGAAGTTATTGGAAATGAAGCCCACCCACTCTGCAGGATAAAACATCCAGGTCCCCCTGCCAGATAAGTTCACCTAATTCTGTTATTTAACCCCACATTGTCAAACAGGCTAAATTTTTAGACTGAGTTCCTTAGAAGTCTTTTAGTGCTTCTTAGAGGAACTCTTTAAGTCTCTTAAAATGTGTGGACTACTGCAAGTCTATGTGGACCTCACATTACCTAACTATTCATTTGAAAATTAGCAGCCCAGTTTAGTCTATAATCATCAGAGAGACCTAGGTACATGCAGTGAGTGATTCATCCTGTCCTCAAAAAGGAGACACCGATATATGGGATGAATCATCCACTGGAAGTCCCTGTCTCTTTCTGCTGATTACAGGGGGAACATAGCTAAGTTTAGGTAACATATTTTAGACAATTAAAATTAGAGATAATGAATCAGAGTGTCTATTTTCCCATCTGGCAAATTGGGGATACCAGGAATTTCATCCTTCTGAGGATGATGTGAGGATAATCCTGTGGAAGATTCTCGGGACTATTCTTTCAGAAGCCAGAGAGTAACTTTGCTTGGCTACAGGCAAGTAATATTGCCTCCACATTTCAGCTCTTGACAATTTTAGATTCGCCTTGTCATCAGTCACAGAGGAAACAGAAAAGAATCGGTGAAAGAAAATAACACCTCCCAAATGAAACTCATGCACTGTTTTATATCTGCCTTATGACTACCTAGAGATTAGTTTCTGTTACAGCATGGTGCTTTTTTATTGGTTCAGGCACCTTTACATGCTGATAATTTTTCTGTGCTTCACCCACACCTACCTGACAACTGACACAGCATGACTGCAGCTTGAGTGTCAATGTGATGCATCAGTGACAAAGCTGTGATTGACTGTAACTTCTGAAAACACTTTTTATTGGATGCATAGTTAATTAACTGCCCTGTATCTTCAGCCAACAACCTCTGGTTTAGGGAACCTCATAACTGCCAACCAGCCAGATCTGTTCCCAGTTATGATTATTTCAGAAGATGCTGGGAGAAGTTCTTCTGATTCAGGAAAAATCTAATCCCTGCTGAAGTCATTGCCAAAAATTTGTTAATTGACTAAGATAAGGATTTCAACCCTATATATATATATATAAATATTTTTTTTTTCTTTAAGTCAGATGAAACTGATAGACTTTAAGCGTGAAGTCAAGAAGCTGAGTTTTTAAGTAGGATGATTTTCATCTGGACTGAAAGCATTAATAAAAAATCCCAAAATCTTATAATTATTCCATATTTTTATTTTGCTGACTTTTGTTTCGACAATAAAAAGAGCTGCAGTTGATTTGACTTTCAGAGTGTGTCTGCTTGAATTTAATGTATTTTCTCTCAAAAGACAAAGTGGAAGTATGTATGTGAGGGATGATACACTCAAGAAGTAGAAGAAAGCAACACAGTCCTTCATTTGTAGAGCTTCATGGCCTGTTGTGACTCTTCTTCATGCACGTGTATTAGTGGGAAAGCCATAGATAATCTCATTATGGAAGACCAGCTGTGTGATGTTCTGTGTGTATTCCTTTATTTAGAGTTATTTAGAGTTGGACTCAAAGAGTTATAGTAAATGGGGTCAATCTGGCCGGTGGCCTGATGATACAGGACTTGCAGGTTTACTAAGTAAGTCTGAAGATGAAACTAAACAGGGAGGAGCTGTTGACTCTCTCAAGGGTAGAGAGGCCTTGAAGAGAGATCTTGACAAATTAGAGGGCTGGGCAATCACAAACAATAAGAAGTTTAACAAGAGCAAGCATCAGATTCTGCACCTGGGAAGGGGCAGCCCTGGATATATGTACAAACTGGGGGTCAAGAGAATGGAGTACAGTCCTGCAGAGTGGGATCTGAGGGCTCTGGTGGAAGACAAGTTGAATATGAGTCAACAGTCTGTTCTGGCAGCCAAAAGGGCCAGCTGTATCCTAGGGTGCATCAAGCATTGCTAGCCAGTTGAAGGAAAGGATTGTCCCACTCTGCTCTGCACTGGTGCAGCCTCACCTCAAGTGCTGTGTGCAGTTTAGGACATCTGAACATAAGAAGGACATAAAACTATTAGAGAGAAAGGAAGCCCACAGAGAAGGTGAAGCCCACGAAAGAAGCCCACGAAGATGGTGAAGGATCTAGAGGGGAAAACATAAGGGGAGTGGCTGAAGTCCCTTGGTCTGTTCAGCCCAGAGCAGAGCAGGCCGAGGGGAGGCCTCATGGCGGCCTGCAGCTCCCTCACGAGGGGAGCGGGGGGCAGGCGCTGAGCTCTGCTCTCTGGGGACAGCGACAGGACCCGAGGAAACGGCATGGAGCTGGGACAGGGGAGGGTCAGGCTGCGTGTTGGGAAAAGGTTCTTCACCGAGGGGGTGGTTGGGCGCTGGGACAGGCTGCCCAGGGATGTGGTCAAGGCACCAAGCCTGCTAGAGTTCAAGAAGTGTTTGGACAATGCTCTCAGACAGACGTATCATTTGATTTTTGGAAGGTCCTATGTGGAGACAGAAATTGGACTTGATGATCCTGGTGGGTCCTTCCCAACTCAGGATATTCTATGGGTCTATGATATATTTTTTTTTCTTTCCAGGATGCACCAGAGATTGGGATGGTCTAAGCTGTTGGCCCAGAGCTGCTTTTGGGGAAGTGGTTAAAATTCCCTGTCCGAGATTTTTTGAAGAAATCACCAATATCCATGGCAAGACGTTTTTCCTATTCTTCTTATCCCTAGATATTTAGGAAAAAAAAAATTGAATAGTTAAAGATTAAGTAACTTGCATATTTTCATGATTCACAAAGCTATCTTATGTGACCTGACACAGAGTAATTATGTAGATTTTCGTATACATCTTGGCTTATGGTGAATACTTGGCAATTTTTGGTGTAGTGTTATGCTGTACTGAATTGTCTAACTTCCTTTGTTGTCTAAAATATACAGGTAATTGCACTAGGTTGCTGAGGTTATAATGGAGTATATCATAGAATCACTGACTATTTATAAAGTCATGAATAATTGATGTTAGAAAGGACTTCTTGAGGTCCTGTAGTCTAATCTTCCCGTCAGAGCAGGACCAAATTCAAAAATCAAATCTAACTTCAAATCTAAGTCAGGTGGCTGAGGACTTCGTCTGTAACCACAGATTATGTTGTAAGTGCAGGATAGATTGCATAATTTGGTTTCCTCTGTGTGAAGATTGAACTTGCAGAAAAAATGAATGGGAACATCTGTATTAACGTTTCAAATGATAGATAAATTATTAACTCTCTGTAGCTAATCTTGATAATGTGACTAGACCTGCAAGTATCTAACTTATGAATCAGAGTAGGAATATATTTTTTTTTCTTGTCAAAAAATAAAAAACAAGAACAAACAAACAAAACCTGTAATTCATTCTCTGATATATTTCACCCTTAAAGGCTTCCTTCAGAGAAACTGTACACAGGAGGCATATTGGTCAGAACCATTCCCACCGTACGCTGTTGCCTGTGGATTTGATGAAGGTTCCAGTAAAGGGCCTGAGGATCAGGTGAGTTTTTATTTCCTTCTTGTGGACATCTCCAGAGCACATTCTCCTGAGTATACTGAGACGGATGTTCCCACATGCCTGAGCCCCACCAGAATTCAGTAATTACCCTCCTTCAATACTAAGCTCAAACCTTCAAGTGTATTTACCACCTGTTTAACAAATTAGGCTTAGTGTAAAGCAGGTAGGAAGGCCATTTTCCTCTCCATTTTTTCCTCGTATTTTTACTCAAGAGATTCATGGTTAGGTCATCTGTCCTGCCTAACAAAGACTTTGTTTCTCTGAGATAGAGGATTTGAATCTACACTATCTTCCAAGGTAACCTTACCAACACGTCTATAGGGAATTTTTCAGGGAACCCTGCTCTTGATTGTTTTTCCAGGTCTTCTTTAAGTCAGAGAATAAAGGAGTCCATAACTTTATAGCATGGTGATCAATGTATGCATTTAGTAAGGAACTCTTGTATGCTACTAAGTAGTTCCACAATTCATTTTAGGCACTCAGTGGAGCAAGAAATGAACCCCCATTTTTCTTGTCTTGAAAGCAACGTTAGGTGCTCCACATAGACTCCAGCAACACTTCTTTTTTACCCACATCTTCATATGATTTAAATTTCCACGTTCTTTACCATTGTGTGTGGCCCCAGGGTAGGAATGACTTGCACTGCATTGGTGGTGTTTGTTCTTCAGTGGATGAGCTTTACTTCATGGCTGAATGGTATTTATTTACAGAGCCATGCTCAATGCCTCTGTCTCATGAATTCTGATCTTTGCTAATGAGACATGAGAAAATAGGGGTATCTCCATCCCCTCATCTCCATTGTGCACTGGGCAAGGTTCATACATCTCACATGAATGCACTAGAGCCTGTATCATCACAGTGTCCTCTTCATATGGTAATTTGATAGAACTGATTGACTCCCTCCAATCTATGAAAGAAAAGACTAACTCATATAATTCCTCGTGAGTGTTCAGAATTTTGACTTCACAGTGGAAAAAGGTTATTAGTCACAGACCAAGACACAAAAAGCTGAAGAGGATTGTCTTCACTAACACTCTGGTTATCTGGAGTAAGTCATTTGGCTCTCCAGAAGTGGAAAGGTCAAACACAGAAGTACTAGTTCAAGTATCTGAATCTTTAGGAAGTGTTGACACAATTGGCTTCATATGGCTCCATGAATTTGGAAACACAAGCATATTTGTAATAGGCAGTACAAATATCTGGAGCAAAATTTCCCAACTGTAAAATAAAAATATTTGTACCATGACATGGTTCTCACACACAGAGCTAAGAGAGAAAACTCTCTTAGTTTTCAAACCAGAGTGGATTTTTCGAAGAAGCCCAGGTTAGTGCTAAGCAGTAAATCATGCACATGGAGAATCTGTAGTTGGCCTAAGCTGATAACAGGCAAGGGACTATATTTATATTTTAACATTAGCAAAGATTTCATGTTCATGCTGTGTCTGTGTTTAATTTGTTACCTCAGTCATAACCACAAGGTCTATGAAGGGAAGATAAGATCAATAAGCTCTACTGCATTTTAAAGAGAAGGAAGTTGGTGAGAAGAATCCCACTTGTAATCTAAGAGGACTACTTGTTTCATATTTTGTATCCTCAGTGAGAACCTTGTGTGTCTTTTGCGTATTGTTTTTTTCAGCTATGCTACAGTAATAGATAACATATCCAAATACTTCCTTATTCAACTGAAGAATCTATTTTTTAATTTGCACATTTGTTTTGAAAATATCATATAAAAGATTAGCAGTATTTAAAAAACATCAGGGTGATTCCTAAATTGTCAGGGTTACCTGATTTACTTATGGATCTACTTAAAATTGCTAATATATTGTCTCAACCTAGAAATGCTGCCTTTTAGATTAATATAGTTTGGATCAATTAGAGAACAAAGTGTCCACTGCATTTGCAAGGAGGAAATTTGCCTGAATTCAGAGAATTTAGTTTCTTGGGATTTTGAATAATTAGGTGATCCTGTAGTGAATCAGAATAAAATGTGCATAGCTAAAGCCAAATAAAAGTGTTTTATTTTTCTTTGGAAATAGAATATATGAATGCAAAGCAAACAAACAAATAAACTATAAAGAATTTACACTGTTACAGCTGTAAGGCTACTGAATGAACTGCTTGTCCAAGGAGTTAAAGTCTGTGAGGTTATTTCTGTGACTTTAACTTCCTTACTTCCATGATGCCATGTGACTTTTTCACAGAATTTTGCTTTCCTCTCCTGCAAAATGCAAGTTTTATTTATTATTTAACTATAACTGTTTATGAAAACCAACACTTCTCGAATCAGCAGAAAACACCCTTTGACCAAAATGGAGTACAATCTGGCCCTGGTCTAAAGTTACTGATTCACAAATCACCCATCAGCAGGTTTCAGTGCCCTAGAGTCCACATATAACTAGAAATCATAGTTATATAACAAAGTTAACATCTTCCTGTTAAGCATGCTCGAACTATTTTATGGTCACTATTTCAGATGGGTTGGTGGGCTGTGGAACCTGTCTCATGCGTAAGGTTTTGAAGGGTTCAAAAGAAAAAAAGACATGTTAGTGATGGAGGGAAAACCTGAATCAGATCTTTAGCACCTAAAGCAGCATGTAGGGGATGGGACTGACTGCTAACGGAAACTGTATCTTAGTGAAATGAGCACACCAGCATGCATGCTGCATAACCACCAGCATTGGTCTTTGTTCTCTTTTTCTCATAGAAATCATATTATTCTGCATTTTGGCGTGTCTACACTGCTGGCTATGCAGCATCAGTGACTTCACTCATTACAGCTCTAATTGTCTTTGCTGCCTTCAGGTAAAAAAAGAAAAAGTCTCTTTTCAGGATGTCTCAAGACAGCCTTATCCTAATTCCTTTCAAACGTTCTGTTTTTGTTTTTATTTTTAACTGTTTTCAAACCTTTCTCAGGCATTATACTATCAATGGAAATGTGTTCTTTTATTCATGTTGTGGCATTTCCCTGCAGACACTAAAACAATAAAGCTGACTGGACAGTCTGTCTTATTCTCTATAATTGTACCATACAGTAGAAATGCTTCAAGCTGTTATTGCTATTAACATAAGATAACTGTTCCTCCAGTACATAGCAGGACATACTCTGCAGAAACTGAGTATGTCTCATGCCCTGAACCTGTAGTCATTCCAAATTGTTCATTCCCTCTGTGAAAGACATAATAAGGGGCAATGGAAAGAGGTTTACAGAAATTAAATGTCATGCTTGATACTGTCGGATATTAGGAAATGGATCCTGGTTTAGACTGGCCCCAATGAACCTGGACATGAATGTTAAGCCTCCTTTCCAGGCAGGAGTGCAGACCACAGAAGCAACTTCCTAGGTGGTGTAAACTGACAGTCTCAAAGGTCATATCTCCTATAGAAGTACCCAGGACCAGGAGTCTGATATGTCCAAACCTTGAAGGAGATTCCTTCATCTCAAGGTCAAACCGTGGACAGGACAATCTAGGGAAATGCAGCCAGGGGTAAGGCAGCTGCTTCTCTGGTAGTGATCCCACAACAGGCAGCTGACACCTATTCAATCCTCTCTGTTCTCCTCCAGCCAGAAAGGGGTTGGAGAGCCTGTTGCAGTCTTGTTTAACAAAAAAAAATGTTATTTAGGATAATTAAAAGACATTATTGCAGTATAGCCCAAGAGTCCCAGAGTTATTCTCTGCTCCTGGCATCTCCTTTAAATGTGTGGCAATTCAAGGACAATTAAGCTAGCACTTTTAGTAGAGCAAACAGATAACCACTGCTGTGATCCTGTTTGCCTAGCTGCCTCTCAGGTGACAGATTATTTGCATTGGAAGGTGTCTGAAGTCACCCTGCATTCCTGTCTGAGGTCAGATGAGAAATTTCTCTTGAAAAACCATTTTCCTTTTCTTTTTCTATGTCAGAAAATTCCACTGTACACGGAATTACATCCATATGCACCTGTTTGTCTCCTTTATCCTGAGAGCAATTGCTGTTTTCACCAAAGATGCTGTTTTGTTTGCAGATGAAACTATGGACCACTGCCTAATGTCAACGGTACTAAACTTCCCCACTGTCTTTCATTGAGTTAATACTTAATTCATGACCTGAAGAGAACATGTAGATTTCTTAATCCAATTTCTCTTTGGTTTGCAAGAATTGAAATCTTAAAGCAATCAATACCGCACAAACAAAAAGACCAAGTGCTATGGGTTACATCACATCCAGATTTGGTATATAAGGTACAGCCTTGTTGACCCTAATGGAGCTGTTTCAATTTCTACCACAAATTCTATAAGAGGGGCCCAATGTTTTCTTTTCAAAAAACAGAAAGTTAACTGAAATGATGGAATCCCAAACCTGCTGAAACCTTGTATTAATTTCCTCATTTTTGTCTGGCAAAATTGATTATTTCCTTATACTTGTAGAGAATCCAAACCCAATGGAGAGTAGACCTAATAAGTGTTTTTATTCCTCTGCATTTCCAGGTTGCTTGTAAAGCTGCTGTAGCATTCTTCCAGTTCAGTATTTTAGCCAATTTCTTCTGGCTTCTTATAGAAGGGATATACCTGCAAACACTGCTTTTGCTGACCTTTGTTTCAGACAAGCAATATGTATGGTGGTTCATATTTGCTGGCTGGGGTTAGTACTCTTTTCCACTTTGTGTTGTTTAGTATTTCCATTTACTTTTAGAACTAAACAAAATATTCTGAGATTTCCTTTGATAATTTCCTTTGATGAAAGGTGCCTTTTCATGCAGTAGTACTACATCAAAACCATACCATTATTCTGCCTTTCTTCTTATCTTGGTAGATTTTTCACCATTTAAAACTTTGAAGGAGAGGGTAGAACAGAATATTAGAAGCACTTGGATATGCCTACTCGAAAGACAGCAGCACTCCTGTTTATGACTGGAATTAATTTCATGCAACTACAGTCATTTAAAAGTTAATCATCTAATCTAAACTATCTCTCCAGGTTTTTCCTGCAGCAGTAGAATGAGGTAGTCATGCTGTGGTAATGATTAATCCAGTCTTCAAACAGATGACTAATGTGCCTGGATAATATCCTGAAAACATCTTGTCTTCCTCCACTGACTAAAGAAATTTGAGTGACTAACTTTAAGTTGACATTTTGCTTTTGATAGGCAGAAATAGATATCTGAGATCGCATGAGTTCGGGTCTAGGAATCAAAAATTCTATTTATTTATTTTTCCAAAGACATTCTCTGTCTTTAAGGAATCTTTTGAGTTTATACAACAATTAAAAATATCTCCCATTATCAGAATATGTGCATGTAATGCATAAAATTTCTTTCACTGCAGAGAATTGTTTATTTTGACTCTCAAATATTCTTGTATTTCACCTTGGCTATTCTAAAATTGAGGTGCTTGAATTGAGTGGTTACATAACACTTTTGGATTAGAAGTAAAATCCAAATTCTTTTAAAGTAGATAGCAATTTTGCCTTCATGTTCAGATTCTTAAACTTTATTTATGTAACTAAAATTTTTAAAATCTGAATTTTATAAAGATGATGCCAATTTGGAGATATTTCAATTATGATTGCCAGAAACTAAACACGTAGGTCTTGATTGATCACAGCTAACTTGAGATAACAAAAGAAACACCTCAACTGATATTGTAGTAATACTCAGGTAATATGGATATATTTTTTTCCCTTCATTAATTAAAAAGTCAGCTTAAACTGAATATTATCGCTTTGTAAAAGCTTTGAGCAAAAGTTAGGAATGACAACTTCTGAACCTTTTCTACAGATTCTATATGATACTTAAATAGACATTATCTATATTTCATTTGTTTTATCAGTGTGAATGTCACCTTGTTTTGATTAGAGTCTCTTTTGTGGCAGGTTTGAAAGGCACCTAGTCTTTGGAAATCCACTGATGGAAAGCAAAAGAAATTGCTAGTTTAAAGACCTGTTACAAAGTAAATAAATAAATCAAATAAATAAATAAATAATTATTATAATGAAAAAATGTAAATAGTTATTCACTAACAAATGCAGAAGGATAAGCAATGGCAAAGACTGAAAAGAAATCATGAATCTTAGCTAATCTTAGCTAATAATCTATTAGCACATTTTTTCATGGAATGCTTACCAGTTGACTGTTTTACAAGGATTGGTAGAGGCTTGTCAGGAAAAGATAAAAAAAAAGAAAAATAAAGAAAAAAGAAAGAAGGAAAGAAACAAACAAACAAAAAAACACATAAATTCTTCCAGCTAGTGTACAAAGTATTGTGTTCTGACCATTATTCACAAGACAAAATAGCTCTAGCTCGATAAACGATTCTTTCAGCTGCACATCTGCTCGTAATTTATATCCAAACCTACAAGTAATCCTAGCTGTTATTTTTGAAAACATAGTTTCACAGCATCCCCTATTTTTTTTCATTTTTGTTTCATTTTCCTATTCTTTTTTTTTTTCCCTCTGCACTGAGAGTTAAGTTCTTCCATAAAGTCATTTCAAGATTGTCTGTCCCATTGTCTGAAATTTAATGTGCATCCAATCTGCTGTACTGTGAAACTTCTTGCAATAAAGTTTCCATGGGACATGGCATTAAACAAATTATATTGTTTTCTACGTTGATCTGTCCAGGAGCTCCCACTGCTGTGATGTTTACTTGGGTCCTCACAAGAATACATCAACAAAATACTGGGTAAGTCAGAGCTTGGGTAAGGAAGCCAAGGTCAACCTATTTTATATTATATTTTGGTTTATTAACAGGGAAAAAAATAGAAATTAAAAACAGATAAACAAAAATATTGTTCCAAAGTCACGCCTCCAATCATAAAACTTCATAAAAAAGTGAGAAAATAATTTTCAGTCTTCTGATTTTGATGCGCATATACTGAGTACTAAAATTTGGAAATGCCATAGTAAGAATTAAAATTTCATTAGTTTTCTAATCCTCAATTCTTGAAATAATTTGTTTAAGAAAACCAATACTTCTGTTTAAAAACAGCCATTTATATCTAGCTCTAATCTTTTCAAACCTGTACCTTGAAAACAAAGACATTATTATGTCTTGCTAGGTAGTTTCATGTGTTATTTTCATCCCTTTCTTTGAATCTTTATATACATATATAATTTTATTATTCTTTATCTTTTAGTATGAGAGTCAGTTATAAAGCAGAAGATTGTTTACTAAGGGTTGCCCTGAAAGCCTTCAGGTCATTTCACATGGATGATAAGTTTGAAAAGATGTTATTTTATACCTACCTCCTCAGGACCCGCTTAAATAGTGTAGAAACAATAAGTATTATAGTCCACCACTTTGGTACATCCTATTTTCCTCTTTTTGTATTACTGCAGTATATCTGTAGTAGACGTTCTCTACTGTAGTGTTTCATAAGTGAAAGTAGTCTACCTTTCCAAAGCATGTACTTTTTTTTTTGTAGCCAGAAAAGGTGCAAGGAGGATTTCATTTCTTCTCCTTTCCTGCTGCTCCCCTTCCAACGAATCGTAGAACACTTTCGGGTGGAAGGGACCTTCAGGATTATCTAATTCCAAACCCCATGCCATGGGTAGGGACACCTCCCACCAGACTAGGTTGACCAAAGCCCCATCCAGCTTGGCTTTGAACACATTCAGGGATGGGGCATCTGTGGCTTTTCTAGGCAACTTGTGCCAGTGCCTCACCTCCCTCTAAGTAAAAAAATTCTTCCTTATATCTAATATACCTTCTTTTAGTTTAAAGCTGTTACTGCTTACTCAGTCACTACACTTCCTGACAGAATCCCTCTCCAGCTTTCCTATAGGCCCCCTTTAGGTACTGGAAGGCTAGTATAAGGCCTCCCGAAGCCTTTTCTTCTCCAGGCTGAACAACCCCAACTCCCTCAGCCTGTCTCCATAGCAGAGATGCTCCAGCGTCTGAGTATCCTCGCGACCTCTTCTGGACTTGCTCTAACAGGTCCCTGTCCTTGTGTTGGGGGCCCCAGAGCTGAGTGCAGGGCTTCAGGTAGGGTCTCATGGGAGCAGAGCAGAGGGGGACAATCTGCTCCCTCGCCCTGCTGGCCATGCTGCTTTTGTTGCAGCTCAGGATATGGTTGGCTTTCTGCAAGCGCACGTTGCCAGCTCATGTTGATCCTCCCATTCATCAACATCCCCATGTCCTTCTCATCAGGGCTGCTCTCAATCCATTCTCTGCCCAGCCTGTATTTGTGCTCAGGATTGCCCTGGCCCATGTCCTTGACCTTGTGCTTGACCTTGTTGAACCTCATGAGGTTTGCACAGGCCCACCTCTCAAGCCTGTCCAGGTCCCTCTAGATGGCATCCCTTCCCTCCAATGTGTTGAACACACCATAAAGCTTGGTGTCATCATCAAACTTGCTGAGGGTGCACTTGATCCCAATGTCCATGTAACCTACAAAGATGTTAAACAACGCTGATCCCAGTAGCAACCCCAGAGGAACACCATTCATTACTAATATCCGCTAGGGCACTGGGCTGTTGACTACAACTCTTTGAGTACGACCATCCAGCCAATTCCTTACCCACCGAGTAGTCCATCTGTCAAATCCAGGTCTCGCCAATTTAGAGACATGGATATCAGTCAGGAAATAAAAGTGATATATAAAAGTACTTTTCTGCAAGCAGGATATTCATTAAAAAATATATAGTCTCAGGTGAAATTTATAAATAATTTAGGCTGAAAAATAAAAACCCCAGCCCAGATGCCAGAATGGCCAGAGTATTGGGTTTATTTCTTGAATCTATAACAGAAGAAACTGGCACAAGATACTCCAGTTATAAAGAAAGCTCAGGGAAAGATGGGTGAATGAGAGTTCTGACAAGTTCTCACAGGGTTAAAGAGGGGGCTGAAGGCTGAAGAGTGTCTGAACTTTGGATGCTCTTCCAGCAAAGGGTCTACCCACTCAGTTTACTTGTCTGATATATATTTTTGGTGCCTACTTTAAGGTAAGGTGAATCATACCCTGTTGCACTGATCACCTTTGCAAAGGAACTGTAGTGGAATAGCTCCAATGAAGACATTTAAAGAGTCACATGTATCTCATTGCAGATTGCTACATTTGTTTGCTCCTTTGATATTAGATATATAAGCAAACCATAGTATCAGAACCACTCTTTTTTTGCCTAATATCTAAGAGGGAAACCCATGTCCTTCAGATGCAGCTGGTCTGAACTCATGTTGCAAAGGAATACCTTACACTCAGACATGCAGCCAAGTGTTTTGTGTGACAAAACTGGAAGAGAAAATAAACGAAGGAGAATGAGAAAACCTAGCATGTATGGAACTTGACTGAAAGGAGGAAAAAGGGAATGTTATTCATGCTAATTACATTAACAGCCTCCAAACAAAGACCAAAAGCCTGTTCTGCTCGCTGCCTTCAGGATACCTTCGCTAGAGGTCTAGATTTTTTGTCTGCTTCTCTTATGACACCAAAATCCTTATATTCCTGGAGGTATAGCAGTTTAGTGGCTAATCTGTACTCTGTAAAACTCTGTTTTTCAACAGGAGAGTGGGAAAGAAGCCTGAAAATATAAATGTGTATTTCTTGACTTCACTTTAGTTCTGCAGCCCTTGGCTCTTACTGAATAGAATTCCTTTAAATTGGGCTGTACAGAATTTATGGGGGAGGTATTGGGGAAGAAGTAGTAGCAGAGGCCTTTGAATAGCCCTTTAGAAATGTCTGTCACCTCCCTATTCAGTGACAAACAAAGTTTGGAAAAGCTCACATGGTATAGATAATATTTCTGTTTTTGTTTGCTGTTTCAGATGTTGGGATGACGATGAAAATGGAGTAGTGTTATGGATCATCAAAGGCCCCATTCTGCTAACTGTATTAGTATGATTTGCATTTTTTTTCTTGAGCATCTTTTGAAATCTGACAGATATGTTAGTGTTTTCTTTCAGTAAGGTGCAAAAAAAAAGCACAATAGCACATGCTATGTTTGATTTCTTTTGAATTTCAAATAATTGAAAATTATTGTACAGTATGTAACTTTTTTTTTTTTTTTTTCCAAAATCTCTTAATCACAGTCTAAAGGGTAAATCATATATTTTCAAGAGTCAGGCTAGGACGTTATAGAATCACTTTTCCACAGACAATCCGTATACCATGTTCTTATCTGTGTCTCTGTAATCCATTCCTGAAGAAAGGCAAACCATACTGGCAAGAACTCCTAGATAATATGAAGCTGGCTTAATTCAAGAAATATGTCTAGGTCATTTTGTCTGGTATATTTTTACAATGAGTTGCTAGGATGTAAACTTAAGACAAAAATTCTCTTATGCACAGATTCATTCTATCTAAATTCAGAAAGCAAAGAATATGTCATTTATGACTGTTAGAATCCCAGTTATTAATGATGAATGGAACTGGATGGACTATTTAAACCACAGAAGATCATCTGTGTGTTGACAGTGAATACAATGAGTTAATATCAGACATATAATGACATTCAGATATGTAGGACTAAATTCACTCAGCAAAACTCTGAGCATATCTTTACATATAATAATATATTGGTGGGAAAAAATGAATATTTCTAATGTTACTCATTTGATCTGAGAGCAAATCTCCACTGGTTTATATCAGTGCAATTCTAATTATGGGAGATTCTTAGTTCATTTGCATCAACTGAAGATACTTCCTGATTTGTAATAAATTTACAGATTCTGTCTTGTCTTTTCAGATTAACTTCATTATATTTATTAATGTGATCAGAATTCTAGTTCACAAATTGAAATCTCAAGACGGAGGAGGGAGCCATTCAAGCCACTTTGTGTAAGTATTGCAGGGTCTTTTGAAGTTGACCAGTTTTAGTTGTTCTAAGAAATTGTTTTACAGACAGGACCACAAAATGTTCCACTCGTTACTATACATAGAGAGATGTCCCCAGCAGAAATAACAAAGTAAACTGGTCTTTGTATCCCACACTTTTGTGTGATTGAGATTGGTCTCAGGAGGTAATTTGGTGCCTCAACCCTTGCATACATAGCAGGGAGAAGACCCTTAAAGGTCAGTCTGGAAAACTTGCATGCTGATTCATCTTTGCTGACCAGATGTTGACAGTGAGACTGGCAGAAAGTAATCTTTCCACAACTTCATTGGATGTAGTTGCCTCCATTCTGGACCTCTCCTCCATAGTAAAAGTTGTTCCAACATATAATGGTCATCACTAATTCTGTATTTCTAACAGTGCCTTGTTCTTTAATTCTTGGTTTTCCAGGAGACTTGCTAAATCCACATTACTCTTGATCCCACTCTTTGGAGTGCACTATATTGTATTTGCATTTTTCCCAGAAAGCACTGGTCTGGAAGCTCGCCTTTACATTGAGCTAGGCTTGGGATCCTTTCAGGTAAGCTGAACAAAAAGTTTGAGTCCTAAGAGTTTGGGGCTGAAACACCCCACTCTTGGGAGTTTTACATTTTTGTTTAGTTATTACAACAGGTGTTAATAATGTGTCTAAATTCAACGCACACATTCTATTTTACTCCTGCACAAGCTCCTTCTGTTGTTTGTTCCACTATCTTATTATTTAAAATCCAATGCTAGTCTTGAGTTCTGACTCAGACTTTATATTAAAAATCACAAAAAAGCACATCTACATTTTTTGAATAACAATGACTGAGTGCCATGAAGATCAGTCTATGGATTAAGAAGAACTGATTGAAACTTAATTCCACATGTAATAAAGGTGATGATAAGAGAATTGAAAAAATAATGATAATATATAGCAACCTGTTCTGCCCTTATGCTTCAGCAGTAGTAAATCCATCATCTTAATACTTCTTTGCTTCTTTTATTTGCTATAACACTGTTCAGAATGATATCGTGGCTTTTGAGGGCCAGGGACTGGCAAACATCTGAGGTCTTTTTCTTCCTCTTTCATCTGTACCCCACCATCTTTTGGCCTAAGCCAAATCTGTGCCATGGACCATGTTAACATTTTAACACGGTGGAGAAGCAAGGGCCAGTGTTCAGGGCTGTGCTTTGTTCAGTTTATAAATGAAGATGTAGTGTATCACTGTCTAGTGATACACACACTGCCTGTGTTAGCACAGTCTGTGAAAAGGTTTGGGTGTGGGCTGACTAACATTTACCCAAAAAATGTCTGACTGCAGGTCTGGGTGAATATGAACCCAAGACCATTCCCAATAGGTTCTTTGGACATAGACATCCTCTTGTGAGTGAAAGAAGATAATTTAGAAGAAAACATGCAAACCAAGAACAGGTCCTCACCAACTTTATTCACTAGTGAAAATATAGCCTTGAACAAAATGAAGGTCCCTACTACCTTATTTGAGGAAAAATTTGTTTGTAGGATACAGTGAACAGTGATTTAGTCCTTAGTGCCTCCATACAAAGACAGTGATGTATATAAAGTGCCACCAGTCCACTGAGACATTGATTCCAAATTTGAAAACCCATTAAATAGTTCCACATCACCTAAATCCCAATGGAACAATGGAAAAAATATTTTTGCTGTCTTACCTGAAGTTTGAATAAAAGATTATTTTTTTTCCCTGTTTCTATGCTTCAAATCCTGATGGCTGATTTTTTCCCCTCTCTATTCTCCCTGTCCTAGGGTTTTGTTGTTGCACTTCTATATTGTTTCTCAAATGCAGAGGTGAGTAGCAAGTATATAAGATTATCAAAACCTTTGAAACTCATGGGCCTCTCTTGTTTTTCATTTTTCCTGTTTCCAGAACTGATCTGTGCTTTGATCTATTCCTGAACACATGAAATACCCCTATCTCTTTTTCCCTTGGTACCTTTGTTGACTTTATTTGTATTCATATAATTCTGACAGGACACAGATTAAGCTTTGAAGCAGTGACCCTTTACAAATGGTTGGTGACTTTTCTGTCAGGGGACATTTTTTCTGCTTTATGTCTGATAGCTATCATGATGATGTCTCAGTGGAAAGCTTGTAACATTGTACTTTCTTTAGGTTTGTTTTCTCCTGGTGTGTTTTCCCCTTTCCCTTTCCCTTTCCCTTTCCCTTTCCCTTTCCCTTTCCCTTTCCCCCCTTCCCCTTCCCCTTCCCCTTCCCCTTCCCTTCCCCTTCCCCTTCCCCTTCCCCTTCCCCTTCCCCTTCCCCTTCCCCTTCCCCTTCCCCTTCCCCTTCCCCTTCCCCTTTTCCCTTTTCCCTCCTCCAGCACAGCCTGTATGATTTCATCAGTTTTACTCAAGCACTTCCTTTCCTATTTTTGCCGCATTCTTAGAATTTGGATAAAATCCCTATAGTACATTTTACAGAGCTTTACCATTTTAAAAACAACTTCCCACAGAAAGAAGGAGATTTGTCTGGATTTCCCTGTATAAACAGTGTAATGTAATGTAATATATATCCAGGTTGGTTCAGTATCTTCCCAAATCAGTAAGAGATCTGTAAGAGGGATTTCAATATGGATAAGCTGAAAGCCTGGAGAAGGACCTTGTAAGGTCTTATTATACACTGCAGGTCACAACAAGGAGGCACAGATTTGGTATGAGGAAAAATATATTTAATAATAATAATAATAATAAAGCGGAAATATTTCTGTGGTAGAAATACAACAATAAATAAAGAAACTACAGTAGCTCACTTCCTTGTCATCCTCTGAATTCTGGAAATTGTTTATTTTTCAGTGTGAATGGGTGTATGATTTAAGTCCACCTAAAAATGTGCTAAGGCTTAATCTTGATTGATTTGGGTGTATCCAGGCCTAGCAGTCACATAGAAATTTTGGCATATTTTGTCTTCAATGACCACTAAGTCTTTATTTTCTGTTTGCTTTTATAATTCCTTTTCCGTAGGTTCAAAGTGAACTCAAGAAACAACTGTGCAAGTGGCAGTATCAAGAATACCTGAGCTTCACACACAAACATGGGACTATGTCCAGAGAAAACAGTCCAGTCAACTATGTTACTCAGTTATCATTGCTTGAAAAAATCAGTCCGAAAAGGAAAACGTCTGCATACCAGAATGGTGTGACTTCTGTCTGAGTTTATCTAACAGGCTGAGCTGCTGTAACCTTGTAGCATACTACCTAAAATATAGACAGTTGGGATTCTTTATGGCTTTTCGTAGTGTCAACAGACTTCTGAGAATTTCTTGTCCTGAACATGAGCTGCTTTTCTCAACTGGTACAGATTAGTATCACAACTCCGTCTCTTTCTCTCCTCAACCACACATAATCCACTTTTTTGTTCATTGTTATTGTTGTGAAATGACAGATCTTCAGGTCTTGTGCATCATCGGGTTAGCACTCAAATCAAAGGAGCTGCATTCATTTTTCCCAGGTCCAGCATGTCTGTCACATCTTTGCCAGTGTTTCCTGAAATTTCAGTTTGGAAGAGCACTATAATTAATCTTCATTTGAAAGAGTCACAGAGTGTCAAAAGCTTGTGATAATAATTAGTGATTTTTTACTAACTATTTTGAGGCAACTTCAGCTAACTTGATGGAATTATGAACTGAGAAGTGTTAAGCACCTGTCTAAGGAGAAGTAAGCTTCTTTGAAAGGAATCTCAAGGTGTTGCTAGAGTGATGCAAAAATGACTGAGTTACATTATCTGCTTGTTTTTTGTTTGATTTTTGTTGTTGTTGTTTTTGTTTTTTTTGTTTGTTGTTGTTTTTGTTTTTTTTTTCATGCCTGTACAATGGAGACATTAAGTCAGGCCAGAGGACTCAAGATGGCCTTTTCTCATCCATGGGAAAACATGTAGTAGCTGAGCATTAGGAAGATTATGCACGTACAAATGAAGAACATACAGCAAACACAATGCAATATCCCAGCTGGGCTTTCTTAAACTCAGAATAATTTACAAACCGAGTCTTCTTAGTGACCAGACACTGGTCCATGTGTAGCTGGAACAGAACTTCTATTGCAATATCCTTGAAGGTTAGCTGGATCCATCAATTAAATCCACAGTTAAACTGTGCTTTTGTGATTTTTGCTGATCTCTCTTTCAGGATGAACTCTGTGATTGCACTCTGTTGATTTCAGTCCTGCCCACCATTTCTCAGCTCATTACCACTCCAGTGAAGAATGTGTCAGAGGTCAGAAGTGAAACAGAGTATGGTCTGGTAAAACACAGCAAAATAATCCTGTACTTACATCACTTCTTTGGGTGGCCTTTCTCTTTCTTTGGGATTGAATTGGCCTCTACATCAAACTCTCCAAAAAGCAGTGTGTGTACACAAGGCACGTGAAACATAGCTGTAGTTCATTTCAGAATGGGACCATTCCCAGAAGGACCTGTATCCAGACAGGATGCACTTCTAGAGACAATAGCCATTTAAGTACACCCTGGAATTTCTGTAAACTGGAATATCAGTTTAGCTTCAAAAAGTAGAGCTCTGGTCCCTCATTTTGTTGAACTCTTGGTTAATTGTTTAAGCAAGGTGATATTTGACTTTGTGGGAACCTCTTTGTTGATTTTACATTCATCATCTCTAGACTTATTATTACAGCAGAGATGCATTGTCCAGGTTTCTATACTCATAACTGAGATCACTCCTTTACTGATCAGACGTTTACTCCATTTGTCCCAATGAATCACATGCCCTATACAAGGTGTTATCTTGTCTATTCTGACCACCTTATTAGTTTTCCTTGCAAAAGTAATCCTTGCTCCTGTGTTGTGTGTTGCCTAGCATAGTGATTTGAACACATTTGTGTGATGTACATCTATAAAATGTAAGTGATAACTAAAACTGTTGTGTTTGTAATTTTTAAACGTTTTATGTCGGTTTGGATGTTTCCTTTGAGACTTTATCAAAAACTGACAGTCTTATAATTGTGTTTGTTATGGATACAGTTTTGAAGCCAATGAATATGTATGATTATGATCTCTTTACCCAAGAGGACATTTACATTACAGGAACTTCAACCTGTGGCTTGAGTTAATGCCTCACTCCTCTTTCAAGACACCATCACCAAGACACAGCTTTGTAGTAGACTGCTTCTATAACTTTAAGAGAAAAGATCATTTGTTCAGATATTTGGCTACTCATGAATGTTTTCTTGAGGAAATAATTAAACAGTGTTGAGTTATATAATATATGAAGGAATTGACAGATAATTTCCTTTCATCTATCTTTGGAGGGAACAAATTGGAGTGATCCTGCTGTTGTCTGACCTGAGAATGTTTCCTAAACAAACAAACAAACAAACAAACAAAAACAAAAAAAAGACTGGCCTGAGGCTTTATGTTTTGAACATACTACCATATTTTCTCTTACACCTTTCTTCATGGTTTATTTGGTGCATATATCAGCCATCTTGTGTTACACAGCAATTTCCACTTCCCATCTGTGCCCCCAGGATGGCCTAAGTTTGACTTTAAGGCCACCTATCTCACTACATGTCCTTTGATTTTATTACTGGGAAGCTTCTTTACTGGACCCAGGATCCAAGGAAAGGAGAAATGATGGCAAAGAGTGGTGGTAGGTACATCATGAAGGATCTTTCCATCACTCATCCAGTGTTCAGCAGCATAAAATTCAAAATATCCAGCAATGCCTCTGTTCTTGTCAGCCTTCACAAACTGTTTTGTGCCCATCTACTGTCACCATTCACACTCGGATTGCATTAACTCCTTGGATAACCACTCCTACCTTAGCCTCCTTCCAGACACCCTCATATCCCACCTCACAGTGATCCAACAAAATAGCTCAAATGTTCTCCAGCAACCTTAGCAATATGCCAGCCACCTGTTCTGCCTGGGCCTTGTCCAGAATGTCCCTGCATCCCTCCTTTACGCTTTTGACATTTCCAAGTCTTATACTTTTCAATCATTTTGATCAAGCTGTGTAAGCCGTAAGCCGGAATTGAGGGCTATATAAAGTTATTCTGCACATATAAAAACATTGTTTGCATAATTTGTATAAAGGGCACACTTGGAACAACCTGATGATGAGGTTAATAACCCTGGGGAGAGCAAAAGTTTCTTGGATAAAGATTTTGTGTGGGCACTGAGAAGGCTGCTTCATGGCACACGTAAGGACATGATGGTGTATGGAGGAAAAGGAATGTGTTAAGGATATACTGCTCCTTTCCAGGCCTTTGAAGGCAGCAAAGGCGTTGTCACAAAGGATGCCTAGAAGTGCTGTGCCGTTTGTGTGAAGGCACTGCCATCTTGTGGTACATGGTGTGTGCTGGGCATGCTGCTGCCCTGTCTGGAAGTTCACAGTCAGAACAACCATGAACCATGCTGAAGCATTGCTCACTGTTCACAGCTAGCCTGATTAGCTGAGGATCTGAGGTGTACCCTCTCCCAAGTGAGATTTATATGATTACCAAGGGCATGTGCAATATACCATTTAGTATATCAGCTAGGAAAAGCTGTTTTCTCTTCCTCTAATTCTCTGTTATCTTTCACATAGTTTAACTCTCTACATATTATTTTAAAATCCATTTCTAAATTACACAAACTCGTAGAAAGATTAAACACAATTGTTTCAGCTGTTTCTCTCGATGTTGTTGATTAGGTGATTGAAACTTCTCACTAAGAGTAGTTTGTTAACTCTTACTGTCTTTTTTTTTTTTTTCTCCCGAAAGCTTTACTGAGTGGATTCCAGATTAAAAGAAAACCCTCCAGCCTGCTCTGGCAATGCTGACCAATGCTGACCTTTCCCAAGGTTGCATATTCTACGCACAGTTGGATTTTCAGAATAGTTCAGAGAAATAGCAGAAGATATTAAACCAAACCAAACCAAACCAACAAAAAACAAGAACAACAAGGACAAAAAAAAAAAAAAAAAAAAAAAAAGGGACCGAAAAACATGAAGTCTGATTATTTTCAGAAAAAAGCTGAACTGAGGAACTGAAGCCTGTAACATATGGTACTAGAGTGTTTATGAGGGTACATACAACTTATCCTGGGATCATAGGCAGCTCTGTCACTATATGAGAGGGGTGTACAGAATGGAGATTACTCAAGTGTATCATTTAAAGCTGTTTGGTATAAACTAAGGTTGGATGTCTAAGCCAGTGAAAGTATTAGCAGTACAGTTAGTGAAATCCTTGAGCTGCACAGCTCTCCCTGAAGTGAGCACCTATATTTGGCCAACTATAGAGTTGTCTAAACATGATTAACTATTAATCTGGGGTTGGATTTTATAAACATAGTTATCAAATGTTATTGGGACATCCAAAACATCTGTTTAGCCCACACCTAGCCCACATATTCGTGCCTTCTTTTTCCCTTATTCCTACTTCATGAGATAAACTCAACCCTGTATGTAAAGTCTATTAAAGGAGTGTCGTAGCCTCCTTGTATACAGGCTACCTATGTGATTACATCAGCAGCATCTTATGACTTTCTTTTAATCTTCTAAAATGCTGTACAAAAATGACTCCTGTCCAAAAAAATCACTCTCAGGCCAAGTTATGTGAGTGGGCAATGTTGGTTAAACCCACACCCTTGTAAGGCTGAGATTAAAAACAGGTGTGAGAGGAGTGAATACCAGATAATGGGTGAGTGACTAAATCCTGAGTTGCCAAAATTGGTCAAGGTTTTTGGAAATTCAGTATTCATTTATTGCTCAACTATTGGAACAATTCAGATACAATTTGATGACTCTGTTCCACTAGAAACAAGTTGCCAGAAATAGTGTTTTGGTAAAGTTAGAGACCCTACTTGTAAGTCTTGATGATATTGGTTTAAAAGTTGTGTTAAAATCCATTTGAACTAAGTGAGAATTTTTTGAGGTTGTTCTCTTTGGTATTTTGACAGATCTAGTAAATGAAAGTTTCTCAGTGTCTGATTCTTGTAGCAAATGTGTTAGTGTGGTACTGCGTCTTTAAAGTTATGGATATTTACCACAAGACTTTTACAGAAAGATGAAATACATTTGTATGCGCCTTTTCTTTCTCTGTTTCTTAACTACAAAAGAAGCCTAAAACATCTGCTCAGACTAGACATGTAACCTTTAGAAATAAAGTCTTTTCCAGATTCCCTCTTCCACATTTGCTAAACTCCCTGTTTAGTAGGACAGTGACTGATGCAGCTCTTCAGCATGTGGTAGAAAGGGCGGACGCATCATCTGCATCATCTTACAACCAAAATAAGGGGTTGATGCTGGCCCAGCTCACCTAGTAAATCCCCAAGTGGATTGTCACAAAGATATTCACAGCAATACAGAAAAATAATATCCCACACATCTGCACTGGGGACCCCCCTGACCTGACCATGGACCCATGTACTGAGTTTACGTAGCAAGGTTTTGGTAGTGGGAGGCTGCAGGTGTGGCCTGTGAGAAGAATCCAAAAGCTGCCCCATTTTATATAAGGGCCAGTTTCAGCCATCTCCAAAGGGACCCACCGCTGGCCAGAGCTGAGCCAGTAAGTGATACTGTTAGTGCCTCTGGGAGAGCAGATTTAAGGAAGGGAAACAAACAAACAAACAAACTGCTGCACAACAGCAGCTGGGAGAGTGAGGAGTGAGAAGCAGCCCTACAGCCCCCAAGGCGAGTGCAGCAGGAGGGCAGGAGGTGCTCCAGGCACGCAGCACAATCCCCCTGCGGCCTGTGGAGAGGCCCCTGGTGGAGCAGGCTGTCCCCCTGCAGCCCACGGGTCCCACACGGAGCAGATCTCCACGCTGCAGCCCGTGGAGGAGCCCCCGGTGGAGCAGGTGGATGTGGCCTGGAGGAGGCTGCGGCCCACGGAGAGCCCCCGCAGGAGCAGGCCCCGGGCCGGAGCTGCAGCCCGTGGAGAGGAGCCCCCGCAGGAGCAGGGGGTCTGGGGGGAGCTGCCGCCCGTGGGGGACCCGTGCTGGAGCAGTTTGCTCCTGGAGGACGGACCCCGTGGGACGGAGCCGTGTGGGAGCAGGTCTTGAAGAGCTGCTGCCTGTGGGCAGCCCCCGCAGGCTCAGTTGGGGAAGGACGGCATCCCGTGGGAGGGACCCCGCGTGGACCGTGAGGGAGCGGCGGAGACGAAGAAGCGTCAGGGACTGACCACAGCCCCCATTTCTTTGTGCTGCTCATGGGGAGGAAGGAGAAGAGGGTGGATGAGGGGGAAGGTGTTTTTGGTTTGTCTTTCTTTCTTGTTGATTCTCACCGCTCTAGCTTGTTAGTAATAGGTAATAAATTTTGTTAATCTCCCTATGCTGAGTCTGTTTTGCCTGTGACGATAACTTGAGTGATCTCCCTGTCCTTATCTCAGTCCTTGACCCTTTGCATCGTATTTTCTCCCCCTTTCCCTCTGAGGAGGGGGAGTGAGAGAGTGGTTGTGGTGGAGCTCAGCTGCCCAGCTGGGTAAAACCACCACAGCCCAGCGTCCCATTTCACCCCAGTTCCTATTGTAACACTATAGGATGCTGATCTCCAGCTCCACCACAGCCCTGTCCCACCACTGGTCCTGTTGAAATAGGCTGACATCATGACCTCGTCTCGGACCTGTTGTGCACCTACCTTGTCACCATGATCTTGCCTAATGATCCATGATCACACATCCATGGGGGATAGACAAAGAGTTACAGAAGGCTGAAGCTGAGGAAAAAGATGGGAGAAGACTCATAAATAGATCATCTAGCGCAGAGTCCTCTGTAATAATAGGGTGAATGTCCATGATCTTTTAAAAATGACCCTGACAAAAATCTTGAGGCTTGCTTTGACTGGAAAAGAAATGAAACCCCAAAGCGTGTCAGATATGATAGAGACCAGTGGTTTTCCAGCTTTGCCAAATGGCAATGCTTTTGTTTGAGAAAAAACAATTTTTCTTTTCCTCTTTAGATTCCTTAGAAATAATCCACAGGCCCAAAAGCACCTGTGGATTAAAGTTTAGAACAACAGGTGTTATTAGTTACAAGAGAGTGTGTTGCTTTGTTGCATTATTTTTATTTTTTGACAATATCAGACTATATTCACTCTTGATACTTATGTGGTGGGCTAAACACCTTCTTAGCATTACTCCGCTGATTGATGGTGAAGGACAAATGTGCATGGCCCACTAATAGCAAAGACTTCATGCCTCATTACTCCAGGACTGACTTTGCCAAGTATAATTCAGGGACTCCTTTCCATGAGTAAGCTAATGTTTTTAAGCCCCCCCAAACTCCATCCCGACTGTTTGGATAGAAATATGCTACCCTGTAACTTCACAGACAAAAAGTTCTCTTTGTTGTCATTTTATATCAGAATGGACTTATACAAAATGGTAATACATTTTTTGTGTCATCTACAGCAGTCTACATGTTAAAAACAATTTCTTAGAACACAAAAATTGTTACAAAGCAGCAACTGATGTATGTTTTTCCACCTCATAACAAAGCTGAATAACCTCAGATCCCATTATTAGTTAAACCAGTTTTGACCAAAAAAAGCCCAGTATTAGAACCAACAGGCCAGGCCAGTAGGTTTGTACCTTGACACAGTCAAAAGCCAAAATACAGCTTTCCATATGATAACTTGGTATATCTCTTCTCAGAGCTATAGCATGTTGCATCACCGCTAAATGGACAAAAAGAAGGGAATGAGAATGAACACATAAACTATTAGTTTTTACAGATTACACTGCTACATGAAGGCCTCTTCAGACTTTTCTGCAAGGACACACTCCATTGGAAAAGGCATATCCAGAAGTTTGTAGTTTCAGACACTAAAGAGTGTCATATCACACAACATCATATCACAGAGTAATTCTTTACGTGGATGAATTCCCCAGAAGAAAACCAATGGGAAATTGTGATATTAATCATAAGAAAGTGAAATGACCATGAAGTTTAAAACATTTTTTTTAAGCTCTGCTGGTGTGTTTCCATACACAAAGTACAATGTGTATTTAGCTGAACTTTACTCTTTAGTACAGATGTGCATGGAGCTTAACATCGGAGCATCATTAACTATTCCTTCATGCTCCGTATCTTCCCAACTTTACTCTTAAATGCAATTCTGAACAGGTTGTATGTTTCTGACTCCTAAAAGCAGAGGATAAAATGCTAACTTTTTTTCACTGCGTGTGTACTACGTACCATGGTTTGTTTCTAGACAGAGAAGTGGTTATCACACGTACACAATCTGGTGGAGAGAACAAGACCTCCTGAAAACTGCACTCAGTGAGAGCTACCAAGCCTTTATCAGGCACGCATCTTCCCCAAATCTGCTTGATAGCATCCAACAGAAGCCAACCTCAAGATTTTCAAGAGCGTTATTCCTCACCATACAGGAAACAGAATAACAGTGACTAAGCACAGATCCTAGGGGAAAGACATATAGACTTTCACAGTACAGATATCAGCCTCTGATCTGGTCAGACTTCCTGGTGGAAAGAAACAGATACTTGCGAAGTATGAATCATGTCACCCTTGAGTAGACATCAAAGATATGTTTGATGCTCTTACTCTAAAATCTCTCATTTCTCTCTGGTGGCTACAGCCAGAACAACTTGATCAGAGGAAGACTTCTTCACTGTCAGTGGTGACGTGGATGTCATAAGCTACCTTAGTGACATAAGATCTTTCCCAGGACTTTCCTATGAGCCAGAATCCTTAATGCTGAAAATGCTTGATGTTGAAAGGGACACAGATGTGTAATATAGCCTAACTGAGGTTTCAGCACCTCTGGAGCCTGTCTAAACAGCTTTGCAGTTATAGCTATGGAGATATAGTTGTGCTTTTTTTTTTTTTTTTTTTTTTTTCTTTCACGGGATCTCTTATAAGCCCTAATTAAAACCCACAGATCTAGGTTTTAGGACATACTTTGGAAATCAGGTAAAATCAGATATTTGGTTGTATCTTTGCATTATGTACACCTCTAAAGTTGTTCCACCTCAGGAATCCAACAGACATCACTCTCACATAGACATAGTCTAGCTACCCAAATGTAGATAAGCTTAGTTTATCTCAGTGAGTGAGTTTATTTCAGGTTCCTGGAAATCCACACAGAGATCACAGATATCACATAGGAGCTATAAGAGACACCGATCTTGTCTGACAGCTGGAAGTCAAGCAGGATCCCAGGTATCCTGCTCTAATTGTCTTTACTACTTTATCTTGCTTCCCTTAGAACTTCCAGGCTATAACAGATCTCCTAGGGTCACATTTATTTTTCTGCAGCACCAGGTAGAAGATGATTTTAAATATCCAACATTTCTCTGGAAGCTTTGTTCATAAGAGCAAATCCCTGGATAAAAAAAATAAAATGTGAAATCACGTAATCAAACTAGGGTGGACAATTTTATTTTGTTGAGCTTTCTAGGTAGATCCACTGTATTTGGAAACTGTAAAGATTAACTTTGATATTTGGATCCTGTACTTTGTTGTGTAAGAGTTCACGGAACTTCACAGCAGCAGCGAAATCACAGTTTGCATGTTTATGTTGATGCTGAGGACACAGCGACTTCTCTTGGTGTACAGCACTCGTTCCACCTGCATTTTCTCAAACCAGTCATTCACTATGAAAAGACTACAAAGAGACCTGGTTACACTTCTCTTTCATCCCGGCCTTACTGCAATACACAGATACTCCTCAAGATTAGAGTTAGTTAACAGTGGCCATGCTCTCCTCACCAGCTCCTCTCCACCACTGCTTGTGGATGCTGGATGGGAGGCATTGAGGAGTTAATCAACGATTGAATGGACCTGTCTATGTACAGAACGCTGAGAAACTAATACAGACAAGAAGATTGTCCTGGGAAAATACATAATAATAAATACATAATAATAACTCACCAGCAGCTTTTCGCAGCTGTTTTTCTTTTTCTTTTTTTTTTTTTTTTTGGGTCTGTGGGAGACTTCACACAAAAAAAAGCCCTTCAGAAACCTTGCACACATTTATAGTTATATACAATGTATTAATTTAGTTTCCTTAATTATCTTCCATGGACACTTCATAAATAGTTTATGGGCTCTGAAGTCTCCACTGACCACAGGTTAAAAAACACTGACATAAACGATTCTCTCTGAAACACTACTGAAAAATAATTTAAACCAAGAAGGTAAACAAAGTCAATTAAATGTTTGTTTGTTTGTTTGTTTGTTTTAATAAATTATAATTTTGCATTTCTTTCATTGCCACTGTTTATTAAAGTCACTATAGAATTATTTTCTCTTTCCTGCACTGTCTTTAATTTCTATGCCTAATTTCTGGCAGGGCTGGTCTGGAATGGTAATGTAAATTTAGGTACCTGCATGGTTCACAGGCCAAGCTTTGAACTTTGAAGTCAGTCAGGATTTAGTAGCAGTCAGATGCATGAACCTAACAAACTGACACAATCAGTATATTTTTGCCCATTAAATGGGGATTTCATGCAATATCTTGTCTGAATGAGTTTCCTACCCTTCTGGAAATAGCAGAAATGCAGCTCCTCTTACAAAATTGTAACTGAAACTACAAAAGGAGAAGATTGAGAAAGTGTCTGACTTTATATTTGACTGAAAACGAAAGTGCTCAAAAACTAAATTTCATTTGTACCCTTTCAAGAACTATTTCTATTAGCTTTTTTTTATTGTTAGTTTTCTTTTGCAAGCTGCTTGGCATGTCACTTCTGTTTAATTTTCCTGCTGTACTCAATCTCTTTCCTTCATTTGTGTTAGCCTTGTGGTTGCCATACTTGGTTCTTTTTGTTGTAATGATGAACAGCTGCTGAAAAGGTGGAACACGATACCAAACAAAGTGTCTGAATTTAACTTTCAGTTTAACTGTTCTCATCTCTCTCCCTTCCCCCAACATCCCATTTTAACACCTGGTTTTCAAATATAAGTACTTAAATGAAGCAGAGCAACCTGGGCATATTTCTTCTACAAAATAAAAACACACACAACTGAACACAATACAGGTGAAGGTAAAAACATTTGAGGTCACCAGGCAACAATGAAACAACCCTTGTCCTTCTGAAATATATATCTTAGTTTTCATTTGGCGATGTTAATAGTTCTGTCATACCAATAATCCACATCAAAAAGTCAATAATAAAACAGTAGTTAGGTACAGTAAATGCTCACAAAAGATGCAGTACAGTAGGTTTTTGAACACTTACAAGAAAAAAAAAATAAGAAAATTAGATTAGAAATACATTATGCACATGGTAGAAAAGATGGCTCAAGGAGCACCGCACACTTTTGTTTTCCTTTTAATTAAACAGTTTTAATAACATAGACTTTCTAGCTCCAAAATATATTTCACAGTGAAAAATCAAACAAAGCACTATTACACTGAATTGATATTTACACACACCTAGAAGCAAACCACTTTTTGGTTTCTTCCATCCTGAAACAAATAGAAATGACAGCCACTGTGAGTGGTGGCCATGCATGTCCAGTATCTTCAGCTTACATTCAACATAAAGATTTCTGAGACAGTTATTTGTGCGATGGCATCAGAATCTGTTTTAGTTTACTATATACACCTGAAATCTGATCTTTCCAGTAACACTGAGAAAGTCAGAATGACTAAGGAGAAAAAAAAAAACACCAAAAAAACCCCAAACCAAACCAAAAAAAAAAAAACACAACTTTGCAAGTGTGTCAGCACTCACAATAAAAAAAAAAAATAATAGAAAGGGTTGCTTGTATAATATAACATATATTAGATATGTAGAGATATACCATTTCTTCTAGTAAATTCAGTGCTGGTGAAAGGTACTGTAGACTTCAATTTGTCCATTGAACAGTAAACACATGGACTGCAAAAGTAGAAATTTCCCCTTCAGTGCCCTCTAACTTGCCTTGCTCCAGAGCATTGTCTCTGGAGTATACGGGGCAAGTCCATGTCTTCATGACTATTTAGTCCTTAGCCTCTCTTGCTGAGAATGCCTAAAAAATAGTATTAATAATACTGCGCTGAGGCACAAATCCAGAACCAAAGTGAAGTGGCTTTGTTCTAACAATAACAATGGTTTTCTGTATTGATTCTAACACAGCTGAGGACCTGGTCTCTACAGGGCGTGATTGGAGGGTAGTTTTGGTGTTGTGGACACTTGCCCATGAGGCACTGGAAAAAGATCCACCAACTCAAATTGCAGAGCACTGTAAGACAGCTGGGAAAACAACAGAATGTGAAAGTAAGCTTAGAAAAAGCCTTGACCAAAAAAAAGATCCAAACATCTTCTTGCTCTGGACTGAAACATGGCATAAAGTCTCCAACCAGAGGCAGTTAATCAACACTTTTTTTTTTTTTTTTCCCCAAAGGTTCTAATTTATTAATGCTTGAAAACTGGCTACCAGCTATTCATGCAAAATATACTTTTAGATTTTTTTTAATAATACACTTACAGTATTGTCAATATAATACCTTGTGAAAGCCCATACTACAGAAAATACAAAACTAAATGATATCTGTTCATCTAATATTAGATAATTTCATTTAAAAAAAGGTTTAAGCATTCATTTACCTGATAGATCTGACTTTCCTCATCTCCCTCTGTCTTTCTGGTCTGCAAATAGTATGGTTCCTCGGAAAACTTTATAAAATAGCTTTTACCAACATCTAATGAGATAAGAAATTCTAATCTATCAGTTAAAAATACTTCAGTGATTTTTGCAGAGTCTGGAAGAGGGGGACAAATTCTGCTCTCAGAGCAGTAAACCAGTGCTGAAGACTTGCAAACAAGGTGTCTGGATCATGTAACTCCCATTTAAGGTACTGTAGTATAATTTGAGTGATATAAACCTTTTTGCTGGTCCTCTGTACAAGGGTAGATTTAACCTGACTGCGGCATAAGTGTCTCATATGAGCACGATCCTGTATGATATGAAGTCAATCTTAACATTTCCCTCTGTTTAGAGTGATTTTTACATTCATTTACACTGCTACAACCGAGAGCAGAGTATGTCCCATAAAGCACTAGGTAAAAGTTAAGTATTACAATTAATACTTCTTTCACAACTTTCTGACCCTTTTTCCTTTTAAAAATAAGGAAACTAGTGTTATTTTAAAAAATTTATACCTAAAATGACTTTTTTTTCCTAAACTAACAAAAACCAGTGAAATTAAAAGCTCAGCTGACACTAAAATTCTGAATCATTCACTTTTCTTTTTCCTTTTTTTTTTTTTTTTTAATTTATGATCAAGTCAACTAACAACAGAGAACAAGCCTGAATTTTAAATTTCCTGGTTACTATTAGTTTCAGTTCATAGCTTCACATTTAGAATGTCATTTTCATATTTTTTTTTAATATATGCACACACATACACACACATACATATATATTTTTAGATATATATATATGTATATCAGTTCATAAATCCAAAATGAAGTGAGAGCTAGTATGATCATCAAAGCCTTTATGTATAAAGACTTTTAAAAATTGACATCATTGACATTTGACTGAAGTAGATGTGTACCAGTCGTGGCTTTAACTACAAGGCAAGGTTGGAAAGAATGTTTTAGTTTCTTTCAAAAAACCAACCAACCAACCAAACAAAAAAAACCACAACACCAAAACCAAACCAAACCAAACCAAAACCAACCAACCAAACAAAACCAGTAAGAACATCAGTATTTAATCAAAAGGATTATCCAAAGAGAGAGAAAAACACCAGGTGTGGGAAGTCATCCAAAGTCTTTATCTTTTCCTTCTATAGCATCTTATTGTTCAGTTTGGTTGCTCACCAAATGCAGCTGACTTTTACTTTCCAAAGCGATCATGCCAGATCTCTCTTGTGCCTCTTGCTCTGGCAGGGAAGAGTCATAACACACAGAAGTCAACCAGGTTGCAAAGGCACCACATTGTATATGACAGCACTACCCCAAAACATGCTGTGTTTGGGCGCAGGTGCAGGAGGTTCAAGGTTATCTGGAGGGAAACACCATCTTGGAACTGACTTTTGCTTTTAAGGTGGGAAGGAGGAGAGAGTTATTTCTATTATTCAAAGAATCCAATCAATCAATCAACTCCCAATCAATCAATGCCAAAAATATAGATATATCTTAACTACATGGCCCTTTTAGAAAATTCACAGCTTAGCTAGAACATAAAGCATTCTCAGAAGTGTCCCTGGGTATGGCAAAAGATAGCTGATCCCATCTCTATTGCCTGGAGTCCCCCAACTGACTGATGATAGCTATGCAGCTTCATATTGGCACAGCATTTTCTTTAAGTCCACTGGTACATCTGACTAAATTCAACCATGAAGTTAATTTCCTGGAGTTCTTCCTGAACCTGCTGGTATGATCAACCCATGTTAGCTCCATCCTAAGACTCAAAAAAGAAACACTGGAAATTCACATGCCAAAAGACAGGGACAGGGTAAGATACGTTTGACAAGTATAAAAAAAAATAAATCCAAAACAAAATGAAAACCAAATTGAAATATTACAGTGTTCATGTCCATTCACAGATTAGTATCGGTTTGGCAACCAAGAATCACAACTGCACAGCAATTACTTGTTACTTTTGACTGACAACAGATTACTTGCAGATGCTCTGAAATGTAAATCATTGAGCAGGTGGGCTTGGCCTATTTTTAACTTTTAAATATTTAACCATCAATGGCCTTGAGTACAGTTGTGTATTTACAGTGATTTTTAAAAAGTTATATATATACACTTCATTTGCTTTTTCACCTCTACAACCATCAAAGACATTTTGGAGGAAAGGAGGAAAGGAAAGGAAAAAGGGAAGGAAAAATGAAGGGAAGGGAAGAAAGGAAAGGAAAGGAAAGGAAAGGAAAGGAAAGGAAAGGAAAGGAAAGGAAAGGAAAGGAAAGGAAAGGAAAGGAAAGGAAAGGAAAGGAAAGGAAAGGAAAGGAAAGGAAAGGAAAAAGGAAAGGAAAGGAAAGGAAAGGAAAGGAAAGGAAAGGAAAGGAAAGGAAAGGAAAGGAAAGGAAAGGAAAGGAAAGGAAAGGAAAGGAAAGGAAAGGAAAGGAAAGGAAAGGAAAGGAAAGGAAAGGAAAGGAAAGGAAAGGAAAGGAAAGGAAAGGAAAGGAAACCTATACCACCAGCAAAACTATGTTTATTTGTTTTCTTTTTAAAGGGGTGGTTTTTGGTTTGCTTGTTTATTGATTTGTTTTCCTTAGCTGCTCATGTCGCTAGATTCTCCGCATTTATGCTGGACATCCGAATCTGAGAGCTGCTCTTGCTCAGAATGGAGAGTTGTGTCCCCCCGTTCACTCCGCTGCTCGCTAGAGAAGGATGACGATGTTTGAAATCCACAGCAAAATACCGGTTGACTTTCCAGCTCCTCCATTTTCTCTTTATTTCTGATTGCACCTTTAGGGAGAAACTTCAAAAGGTCATTTTTTATGTACTTAGCCGCTCGAGGACATGCTGACAAATTATCAAGCTTAGAAAAAAATAAAAAGGAAAAAAAAATGACAGAACAATTTTAATGGCAATAAAAACTCCTTACTTCATCTGAGGTGACTTCTGTGTGTATGAAGAATGCCAGGCATGCAGTGGGAACAACAGCCTGGATTCAGTGTCTCTGACTACAGATAACTTAGGATCAGCCCAGAGAAAACTTCGCCTTCTGCTTTCAGCTCACCTCTCAGTAGACAACAGTTCTTGCATCCATGTACATCTATGACACCTTCCTTTCCCATGACCTTTTCTCATGGGCAGAGTAAATCACCCATAGCAAAGCAATACCTGGTCAGAAGTCCAATTAGAAAATGAACAACGATGAAGTTTTCCCTGTTTTCACCGTTACAGTTGTCGTGCTTAAAAATACTATAGAACGACATTGGCCAATATAAACTAGTGTAACCCCACTGAATGAAACCAAGATAGAGTGTTTGGGGTATGATTCATCAATTCATCTTTTTTATTGTTTATTTATTTATTTGGATAGTCAGAAGTTAGAAGTTTAAGTGAGGAACTAATCTTTTTATAGTCGGGTTAACAGACATCTGTGGAAGATTCATTTAACCTGTACCCACTGTTGAGTAAGACAGAGAAACTTATAGAAGTTTTTTTTTTTTTTTTTGGTGTGTTTTGTTTTTGTTTTTGTTTTCCCTCTAGGTTAACAGCCCACAGTTACCCCAGTTATTTGTTGAGTATTTCAACACTTAAGCACACTTGAATGTCATTCTACAACTTTAATCTTTCCTAGGCCTCTAGGCCTTCAATATTGAGTAGAACTGTATTAAAGATAAGAGTGATCTTACTTTACTACTGAAAGCAGTAAAAAAACTATATTAAAACTACATTATCCTGTACTTGCAGGTAAAGGATTTGTCAGGTGACACAAAGTTGCCCAATCTTCATCTTGTGAGAAGTCTGAGTGATTTACTAACTTGGCCTGACTGGTCAGGATTCATTCCTCATAGTACTGGACACTCAAATAAGATTCCTAAATTAGGAACCTTCTTTCTTATGGATATTTTTATAGTTAATCGGATGATACAGGTAACTGCAGAGAATGAGTCAGATTAGCTAAGGTCTGAGTCTCTCCTTCAAGGTGTTTCTCTCTCTGTTGACTCCAGAAGGACTCCTGGGAAACGAGTCACTTAACAAAATAATTACCTCTGTTAGGGAACATTAATCTGAGCCATCACTCGTGGCAAGGCCAATGTTTTGTTTTGATAAAGACATCACACATCCTCCTTCTTTTGTTGAGATATTGTGAAATTCAGACTAAGGTATTAGGAAATATGTAGATGATGAGTTACAGGGAGAAATTAGAATAACAGTTAGTCCTACAAGGAAATGGGATGGGGATGGAAATTGGAATGGTGAGGGTGAGGGAGGGTAAATATTAAAGGTCTTACCTCCCCATTCAAGAAACAATAGAGAACAGCAACAACAAAACCCTAGGTAAACAGGAGAGAAAAAAAAATCCTTCAGGAAATGCTGGAAAACAGATGGAGTTTAATAAATAAACAAAACCCCAAATCTTTATACACAAAGCATATACATTAATTAATAAACACATGGTCTGAGAACTGTGCGTGCATAGTCATGATAATGAATAGAGATTTCTTTTTAACAAAAGCAGAATTCACTATATAATCACCTGGAAAGATCCCAGTCCCAATTCAAACACTAGTCTCTCCCGCTTACTGACATTTTCAGGAGAAAAAGCAAACACCGTGTAGTGAATTCCAAACAAGGGGATAAGCAGTAGCGTAGAGCGAGCCAGTCTCCTGTTGTAATAGAGTGAAAGAACTTTAATGCAGCCTTGTAATAAACAATTTGTGCTTTAATTAAAGAAGAAAACACAGAATCTATTTTGTTGCTTCCCTTTCAGGAAGTACATATACTATATAATTAAACATACAAATATACAACATCCCCATTTGTTCCCTAACAGTAATTTTAAACACACTGTAGTTTGCTTCAGTTTCTTCATATTAGAACAATTATAACACATTAGTAATACATTATACTCTGTACTGTTATTTTGATTTATATTATTATAAACATTTTTTTTTTCCTACATTGCCAAATGTGAGAAAGGTAATCTTGGCATGGGATGCAAACTGCTACCATAAAACAATTATAAACCTCTCAAATAATTGCTTAATTCCCGTGGAGGGTTTGTTCTGAGGAAAAAATGTTACTGATTTTCTTAAATAAGTTAAGGAAATATGGAGGACATGGATAGAGGACAAGGAAATCTATAAAACCATAAAGACCTTTGGAGGAGCTCCATGCTGTTTTTAAATTCAAATTTTCAGTCTCCTTATATCTATGCAGAATATTGCAGACTGGTTTGAATTGGCTTATTACGTGCTCTATAATATCCTTAAAATTATGTGGTTTTCTTACTGAAAATGAAGACTTTTTTAATATCTCCAAGAACGCTTTGAACATATACTGTTCAAATGGGACATCAGCACATTTCTAATGTCCCTCTATCATACTTTGTGCACTAGTGGTGATAAACACATCACAGACTTTGCCTTGAGATGATACTAAACGCACACGATTCATTAGTCAGGTGCAGACTAAATCTCAAGTCTTTGTGAAAGACCCCAAAAATCACAGAGCATAGTTGTTGCAAAATATCAGGTTAGACACTGGCCAAAAGTATTTTAACTAGAGAAAGAAGAAAACCTTGAAATGGGTTGATAAAGAGAGTACAAAATCTTCATCTTTGGTGACCTATAAAATAAGTAAGTTATACAGGAGTGACCCAGTACAATGGATTAAGAAGTTTCAAGGTCTCTTCTAGTCCTTTTTCTCTATGAGTATGCAATCAGATTAATGAAAAGGAATGCAAATATTGTAGAAAAGATTATAGAATAATGCTATCTCCATAAAAAATAAAGTTTCTAAAGAATTTAACAGTGTCTTCAACTACCAATAGGATACAAAGAAATCAAATGAAGATTGTAAACAGAAGAAATAAGTATCATTTCTAAAGTTCTGTTATGCTTTTTATTCAGGTTTAATGTCAATAACAATCAAATGATAAATGCTATTTTGATTCAAATATTATTGTGAATTAGTATGGTGTATCTCACTGCAGTCATAGGGGATTACTTCTGGGAAAGATGAAGAATTTTCTCTATAGCCATTTTTCTGGCATTAATTATATTTAATTAATCATTACATTAGTTTGTAAGATCTTGAAATATAATGTCATCATCAACTTATTTGAGATGTTGTCTTTAGTAGTGTCATAGGAGTCATGAAGAAAATACATGAAATGTAAGAAGTAGCACATCCTGAAATTTCTATATGATTAAGATCAGTAGAGAGGAAAATAAGATTTTAATAGGAAGAAGAACTTAAGCTATTATTAATGGCTGCGCAGATGATGATGAACTGTGTTTTTCTGAAAATATTAGGAAGAAAGACAAAGCAGCAGCTGTGAGACTGATATGTATATGTGCAGTGGTGAAATGAAGATGTTAAAGATAAAAATATAGTGAAATTCTCAGGAGTGCAACATGGAGGATGCCATGCACAACAAGGCCATCCTCTTTTTTTTCCCCACACTCTTTCAGATAAAGGAACATGGGGGACAGATCCAAGTGTTTCGAGGATAGTAATCACTCAATGAGTTTTAAACAGACTATTTGGAAGAAGTATATTCTCCAGAGGTGTAGAAAAAACCTTGCTTACATTCCAATGGGTAAAGGAATATTTCAAGTTTACTTACAAAAAAAAAAAAAAAAAAGAAAAAAAATGTAAAACAATAATAATAATAAAATTTAAAAGTGTGTATATATATATATATACACACACACATATATATATATATAAAAGGCTGGCATTCCATTTTCCATCTGTCATTTTCCTTAAAAACAGCTACAGAATAGTAGCTTAATTCCAATAGTATGGAATGCACATTCCAATAGAATATGAACTTTCCATAAAGTCAGTCCAAAAAGACACAGGTAATGGTGTCTCTTATTTTCCTTGTTCCTGAATGTGTTTCCTTAACCAAGTGAAGTTATAGAAAGACATCCTTACAATAAATGTAACAGAAAGTAGAAAGGTCATCTAACTTTGACCTGTCTCTGGAGCAACCATGTCTATTTTGCCATTGCACATCCACACTTACACAGGGGACTCCTGAAATGTCTGTGCATATTACATTGGACACAACCAGGCTTGAACTGGAAATGAAAATACACATCATATTGCATTGTTGAATAGAATTCCAAGCAATTTCTACTAAATGTTCTAGTGTGATCATATTCTGCATTTTAAAACATGATTCTAGAAGACAAATTTATGCTATTATCTAAACAAATGCAGTAACTACTGCTCAAATGAAATAGAGAAAGAGAGAGAGAGAGATGCTGTTACAGGCAACAAGCACCAACGAGTCACCAATGGTCTAAATAGGTTCTTCCAGCTTCTTTGAATGTGACAGCAAAGATATATCTCTAGATTCACAATCTGCAGATATAACTAAGAAAATCTGCTCTGGATATGTGAGGATACTATTTTCAGAAAATGAAGGCAGCCATCAAAAAACATGGGTCTTCTACACCAGGTGGCATGAAGCTCAAGAAGTGATTGAGGAAATTTGTGGTTGTCACTCTTTTTTTTTTTTTTTTTTTTTCTGTCTTTGAGATAGAGGTGAAAACCATAGCTTAGAGCTTACTCTCCCTTTAGTTCCAGATATCCCCACTGAAATAGTGTCTTGAACCTTTTCTCCTGGGACTATAGCTGCTTCTATTGGACTAACTGCAGAGTTGTGTAGCTCAAAAAAAAAAAAAAGTGAATTTACATACAATTTGACAGATTTTATAGCACTGTGCTATTAAGGTAAGGACAAAATACACAATAACTTGTACTCTGGAAAACAGTTTGTTGCCTTGTGCTTAGAGACTTTTATCATTCAACTTTTTGGAGACTATCACAGACTGTCAAATGATGCAAAAGACCTTCAAAACCACAGGCTTTGAGGAAAGTAGTTATGTTTTCTCTTTATTGTCAATAAAGAGTAACAGGCACTTATGTATGAAGATGAATTGTCTCTCCCTAAGTCCTTTAAATATCATCTCCATGTTTCACTATTGACTGTAAAGGGGATTTAGACTAGGTTTGTGACATAAATTGTGATAAAAGACTTGTGAAGTTTAGATCAGAGGAATTCCATCTCTTTGGTCCTAACTCGGTGATGAATATGTGCAAAAGGTTTTAATGACAATATTTCAAATAGAAAGATATACAGCAAACCATGAAGATAAAGGATGTCACCATCAGTAACATGTTTATTAGATCTCCTGTTTAATAAACCAGAGAATCTATTTTATCTGAAGGATGCTAACATGTTAACCTGACTTTTGTGAATGTCTGTAGTCTCTCTGACAGGTATATATCTTATCTGGAAGCTTAAATAGGTCTGTAGGACTTTGGAAGACTTGAGGCAAGACCTAGACACAATAATTGATTATGTCTTTATTTTCCCATGTGTAAATCACGTCTTCAGACTAACAGCTTGAAAAGCAGTGGAGGCTTACTGAGATTTTCATTTCTGGCACAAAAAGTACAGTTTAATTTTTTTTGGGGGGGAGAAGTGTATAATTTTTATGGCCTCCTGTTTAGGCTGAACTCTCCCTGCCATTGACTAAGTAGAGAATTCCACCTTTGGCAGCTGTCAGTCCTCCGTCTTTGAGAAGTACAGCACTTAATATGAAGTTTGTTTCCCTGCAAAGGCCCAACATGAACTCTATATTGCATCAGGGTATAGGTTAAGAGGAGAACCTCATATTTAAAAGTATCTTCTCCTAAATGTACATCCTAGTTTTGCCACTACTTTTCTTAGACTTCAGGCTTCTTTCCATGCAGAAAATGGACCTGCTGCTAGTCTCTATTCTTTCCACCTGTTTTTGCATGACATCTGTCTGTTGACTGAATCTTTTGAGCATTGTCAGTGATCTATTTTTTAAATACCTTGAGGAGATGTAGAATCACAAACAGGGGAAGCTTATATTCATGCTTAAAATGGGTTTTGTTAGTAAAAAGACATAGCAAAATACAGAGCTGTAAGTTACTAAACAATTTGTTTTCCTTAATGATGTCAGCAAATACTATTCTTCAGCAAAATGCTGTACTTGTGGATCAGTGCAGCCGGAGATCCCTGACAGTGTTGATTTGCACTCATAAGCCTGCTATAAAATTAAAGGGGATGTTCATCAGAAAGTATAGAGTATAAGATTTCTGAAAGGTACGTGTCTCATCTAAACGAATCCTGTGGGCTTCTTGCACAAGTAACAGAGAGTGAGATGCACTGTGAGAACAATATCAGTTCTTGTCTCTAAACAAAAAGACAAATTTTTCCTCATCCCTTCATGTATACTTTTCTCATCCCTTCATATATACGGACAAACCTCACTCAATTCAACAGACTTGTACATCAACTGAATGTCCAATTCGCTCAATCCTGCCCTACCCTACCCCTACTGTTATAGCAAACTTTCAGGTGAAACATTTCCTCTCAGGATGACCAGAGAACACCACTTTGTTGTATAATAAAGAGTAGCTATTAATAGTTTCTACAGAGACACTATCCAAAACCATAAATAGCATCAGTGATAATTAAAAAATTTCAAAAAAAAAAAAAAAGCCTTTAAATCCTTGACCAAGGTGCATCAGCAAAAGCACAGAACAACAAAAAATTCTACATGCAACGAGAACTAAATGTATGCTTGCTCTTCCGTTACTACCCCTCTGCTAATATTAAATCATTTACTTGCAACATGCTTCATACAAACACAGTAATGTTACAGGATCGCGTACACTTACAGGGTAATGGTTGATAGTTCTGACATCTTGCAAGAGTGCTGGTTAGCCCTCTTAGGCTTACAGTAGCATTTCTGAACGCAGCTGCTAAATATGACAAGATTAGCATTTTTTTCAGCATATTGTGAACAGGCCAAGGTAGGTCACTTTCAACACATTTCATGAGACACGTCACAAAGATGGAAAGCGGACATGACAGAATGAAGTTACAACACAAATCAGCCGCTTGACTGAAGCAAAAATAAAGAAATAAAAATAAAATGCATTGGGTGTCACTGGCAACTGGGATGTGTCAATTCACAGACAAACCAAAGATCAAACAACCTGGAGGCAGGCGGGCAGTTTTACGCATCCAAAATACACATGACTTTTGCAGCCTGGTAGTGTACAGAGGGTAACAGAACAATATACTAAATGAAAGTTGACTGCACACTTGTGGAGAACAATTAAATAGTAACATAAACTTGTAGGATGGAAATTAATCTAAGGTGAAGTTGGATCAGATGTTCTTCATTTTCATGTGTAAGTACCTAAGGTGGTGTAAATCCCTTCTTTCTAATGAAGATTACTACTAAGGACACCAAAGCACTTTGCCCAGTTTCCTTGATGCATGAAGAAGGGAGTTCAGTATAGAAACTATGTCTCAATGCTAATTCAGAGATACATGTTATTTTTTGTCCAGCACACTAAGACCTGTGGGGTTGTATAAGCAGCAGGCTCATGTGTTAGACCAGAACTGTGATCCCTACATGTTGTACTCTAGAAGGAGCAATAGAGAATGGGAAGTGTGTATTTAAAATTAACCACACAGAGGCTAATCCAAATCAGCTGTTAAGAACTGTAATCTTGAAACAGCATGGGAAAGCATTTTGAAGGATCTGAGGGATAGATATATTGTATCTGCTGTGTCAGACCTAAAAAAAATAAACCATGAGAATTAAAAATAGGAATTTGTTGTTGAGGTATATGGGGGGGGGGGGGGGGGGAGAGATTTCTGTTTGATTTTTGTTTTGTTTTGTTTTCAACACATGGTTATTTTGGTGGAATTCACCTCAGTGAAGCTTGGATATTTACAATACTGATGTCTAAGTAAACTGGACATGAATTGGTCCATTGGGAATCATCAGAGGGATGGTCAAGTGAGAAGTACATACTTGTTGGTCAGGGTATATCTGATCTATTTTAGATGTCCACTTTAGGACGGGTTGAATAGAAAACTCCAATAACTATCCTGACTAAATCTTTGTTGACTCTAAAGGATACTCTGATTTTTTTTTAATTATTTTTTTTAAAGCAATTGCCTGGAAAACGAATAAAAAGTTGCTTCTGTTTCTCTGCTAATATGCATGGTGTATGATTTGTGTTCATCTACTCACAGATGGAAGAAACACTTCATAACTTTAACAGTATAATAAAGTAAGTTGAAAACAGATTAAATTTCTCCCTACTGTTAACACTTTTAAGCTAATCCCATTTAATGGGATTGCCTTTTTTTTTTTTTTCCTTGTGGGGTAATCAAAAACTTACATTTCTATTAGAGACTATAGAGACTATAGCTTAAGAGCTGGAAAAATTACAGTGTCGTGGAATGCAAACATCCAGCAGATAGAAAAAAAAAACGTTTCAACTTGCAAAAAGAAAAAAAATCTCTTTTCTTGTATGAAGTTGAAGTAAATATGAAAATGACTGTTCCTTTTACAGAATCATTTCTGTGATAAAATTTTGCACTACCTCTGTCTTTTACAGAACTGAGTTGTGCTTTAATTGATATTTAATACTGATTAAAAACAGGGATGAAGGTTTTAGAGAACTTCAGAGAAAGCTCCTTTTTACAGTGGCTGAGACTTTCAAAAGTGACTGGATTTTGAGTGTCTCATTCTTGGATCACCTGAGTTGAAACAGCAGAAAATTATCAGAACTTTTACCACAAGAGGGCTGCCCAGCTTGTGCTGAAAAACAGTGATTATGAAGGCATTTTAAGGTACATAATCTAAAAATGAACTATCTAAAAATCAATAATCACTTTTAAAAATCTTAGTTATGGGGTGTAGTAGCAGCTTGTCTTCACTGACATGCTTGATGTTGCACAGGTAATCTGGAAAAAAAAATCTTCACTGATTATAACTCGTTCCTTTACTGATTATGCCCTGTATTATTTGGCAAAGACTGACTTTCATTATAGTGTATAGAACTAATATGACAGCATTTGTTTTTCTGATATAATTATCAAAAAGGTAAGACTTGTTCTAAAAAAAAAAAAAAAATCTAAGAAATAACCGCTACTCTACAGTGAATGAGGGTAGGCTCATACATTGCCTTATGATGGAAAACTTTAGCATTTCTGAGGAAAATGCTGGTATTTTAGCATGCTGTTAACATTTTTCTGCCATCATATCTAATTTACCTAATCATCTCCCTAATGTTAGATATTTTAAAGTCACTTAAAATCTTCAGAATACAGGATTGACAGGAGTTTTCTTCCTTTTTCTTTTCACTTTGCTATTATTATCATTATTTATTAATTTATTTTCAAGCAAAGTTGAAACTTCAATACAAAGAAATGGAGAAAGAGAGAAAAGACAGGAGGCACGAATCAGACAGAAATGAAAAGGAGGAAAAATAACTAAATAAGAGAAAAATAATATAAATGAGATTATGGGTATCAAAACATTACGTGAATTAGGGCAGAAGCCTCAGATTTCTGTAGGCACACACAAAATGGAACTGGTCACGTCTAACTATATGCATCTAAGAAGAATTTAAACTGAACTATCATCTTTAACTCACTCAGTCATGGAAAGAAACAGGCACTTCCAGAGGTTGGTCTAATCTATGCAACAGAGGCATCTAGGACATACGGGATGCATTGTCTTATGGAGAGGTGCCCTGGTCTCTCAGTTTGACCATAGACAACAACTAGACTGCTTAGATTAAATACGAGACTTTAGACAGCTAAAGGCAAATAAGCTGAGTCTCACCGCATGTGTCCTGTGCATGGACTGCAGCTGCATCTGGGAGGAAGAGGGAGGGTGCTAGGGTGGAAGGGGAAAGAAAAAGTTAAACATTCCCAGGATGAAATGAGTGATGTATGTTGTGGCTGAAGACCATCTTGTCAGACTGAACACCTTACGTCTAGCAAGTTAATGCAAATGAGAGAGTTCACAAATTTGAGGCAAAAGTAGTTGCAATTCAATCCTAAAGACTTTGTAGGTTTCTCAGAGATGCTTAAGAGAAGTAAAATAAGTATGTTTTTTCAGGGGAGTGACATTATGCATTTTTACCAAGTCCTTGTAGATACATAATGAAAAATCAGGGCTCTGGGTTTTGGTCATTAATAGCACACAGGGGAAGGCAAAGTTCATGGGTCATCTCTGAATATGCTGAACGTAGAGCCTCTGGGAAAACATAACAAAGGTAGAATTTGATTAACAGAATTTAATACTGTGCCTCATTAAGAACCTTTGTGCACCCTGCTCAAATAATTCTACGTAACCTTACTCCAAATAGGATTGGCAACCTGGTCACTGAAAAAGAAAAAGAAAATATGTAGCAGTAGGGAAGAAATGTAGAAACAAACTAGTGAAATAACTGCTGAAAATACAGTAAAAAGTTAACCAAAGTGAAAGTTGAAAGATTGTATGGGAGAGAGAGTGGAAAAACTGAAAAATGCAGCCATACCATCTAATATTTATGTCTGATATTGCTATAGGTTGTGGGAAATCCTTTCCTTGCTACTCAATAGCTAAGGATTTCTTGCACCTTGACTTGTTTACTGGTCAAAACACAAGCTACCTTTACAGAAATCCTGTATTTACAGATCAGATGTGAGCAGAAAACAAAGACTGTACGATTCTACCCTGCTGCAGTGAATATGGGCACTAATCCACTGCGTGCAAGTAGACTCATTCACTTCTCTCATTCAGACAGAATAAAAAGCATGGATGCTTCTCAGCAAAGTTGATATTTAGTTTCATCTCATGTAACTTTCACATTTTATAATATAGATATCTGCCTCTAACCCTGTCATCCCATACTCACTTTGCAGTCAGTGGTGAGAAACAGACCATAAAATGAGATTTGTCTGACCTCTTTTAAACATCTTGTTTATAATGAAATGAGTGGTAACCAAGGATCTTATTCAATGAACTGGGTAGATCTCTACTGACTACAGAAGGAGACCAATATGATTAGCCTATTAAGTCAGTTGGATCCCATGCTGTCTTTCTAAATGTACAACCATTGTTGTGCTCTCAGTAAAAAGATTTTGCTGTTTCTCTACTCTGCAATTGAAAACAAGTCCAAAAGTCCTAGTCTAGTCATATTTTGAAGATGTCTTAGCGTAGTTATCTATAGTTCTACTTTATATTCCTGAAACCACCAAACTAAAAAACTTTCTTCTGATATCTCTAAGGGGTCTGAGGTATTCTAGGTTCATCTTCTGACACATGGGAATAAATCGAAAACAAGTTCGGTTAAATGAGGCAAAGTGTTACAACACCTTTTCAGTCTTTGTTCAAACACTTTGGATCAACTGACTTCATTGGGCAGTAGATTTTTTTTATTTTTATTTATTTATTTATTTATGGTCTCTTATTCTTTGAGGGCTCTTCCATCAGTTTAACATGTAGGAGGTTATTTTATTTTTTATTATTATTTTTTTCTGTTCTGAGTATGAGCATATCGCACAGTTCAGTAGATTTTTTTTTTTCCCAGCGATTTGTAGAAACATAAAGAAGATTTTCACTTTTTGTGTCTATGAATCTATGAAAGGCAATGAACTTCAGACTTGTTTATGCAGGAATTCTCACAAGAGTGTCCTATGTATTTAAAAGATTCAACACACAAAGAACATGTGGAAAAAATTTCTCCATGAGTGTACATTTTACTTCCACCAAAGATAGATCTAATCACTGAAACTGAAAGCTAGCATGGTAATTAAAATAAATAAATAAATAAATGAATAAATAAAATTGACATGGAAATTGTATGTCTTTGAGGAAACCTCTACTTCTTCTACAGAGGATGAGACCAGATTACTGTTTGCAGACTATAGATGCAGTTGAAAATAGATGTTTAACAAAAATTAATTAAAACTGCAACTTCTTGGCCAATAATTTTTTTCCAGAACTGAAGCTTGAAGATGAAACAGAGTGGATAAAGAGAGACAAAAGTCAACTCTACCTTGTTCGTTCTTGACTTTGCTAACACCTATAGGGTGGTCATGCAAGGATAGAGAAAGCAACTATTTATACTCAAAGGTCAAAAAGTAAAGAGGTAAAGTTTAAAGTTTAGCTGTGTTCTAGAGAAGAAAACAGGTAGTAAAGGGTAGAATACTTCCATCAAAAAATAGACTTCAAATGAAATGTAACTTCAAAATTATGTCCTCATCCTTCTACTATATTAACTCTGAGATTCTACTTCCACATGATAGCTTATTCTCACTGACTCTAGAATATAATTTAATGTCATGCACAATGGAATAATTCTGATGGAGGTGCATTAACATAACTTCAGGGTAGGAGACAATAGTGTGTTTAGTGAGAAAAATGTACCACATCAAACAAGATTCTTAAATGGTTTTGAATTTAGGTTTACTGCTTGAAACAATGACTATGTATGCCCAAATCCAACCATTAAACATCTGAGAATATGATTAGCTTATGCCTCATAATCTTTAAAACACATAAACAAGTAAAACCTGCAGTGTGTTTATTGTCTCAGTCAGGCAGAAAAAGTGGACATTCAAGCATTATAGACAGGTCTTAGTCTGGTCAGCCAGCAAAGCTCAGCATTGGTGTAGCTACATTGGGTTTACATAATTTGGAGCTCTGAAGCTTCAGTTATGTTGCTGTGCTTCACCTGCCTTACATATTTCAGAATATCGCTGTGGGGAAGGATCCAAGTTTCAACCCATCTCCTTAACCCTCCTTAGTGAAAAAAAAGAGAATGATGCCTTTGTTGAAAAGGCTTGGGCTTTCAGGCATTTAATCATCTGAACAACGCCAGTGATTTCAATTGGAGTAATACAAATTACAGTTCAGAAGCTCTCTCTGTAATGACACTGATGCACAGGAGCTGGAGTTCTAAAACTATGACGTAAGCCATGTGTACAACCTTAGACTGGCCAAATCGTGAGGTAGAATACATTTCCTTAAACCACCTTCATTAAGGCTGAATTCAATATTAAGCCATTGTAACTTGGTGGCCTTTAAGTGTGTGTTCATATTATCCAAGGCAAGAAAAAATTGTTCTAGGGAATTAACCAGTTACCCAGTTAGCACCACATGGTTACTGTTATGCACAATATTAGTTAAAAAAGCCTCAGAAGCAGATCACCCTTCCAGATTAAAAAAATAAAAATAGAAAATCTTATGCTTTCAACACCTTCTTTCTTGTCCCTTCCATACCTCAGGCTCTAAGGATTATCTGCTTGCTTGGAGAATCTCCTTCTCTAAGGAAGGAGATGTCTAATTCTTCAGACATAAAACCAAAACCACTGAATGTGAAGCATGTTAGTTGCTGAAGTGAGACACAAGAAATCAATGATAAGGAGAAGCAGAGACACTGAGGGAAAATTAAACTCCTTTTGTTCTTATATGGTAGTGGCAAAAATGTGAATGGCAGCAAAAAGTGAATGGAAGACCATGGATGCTGGTGTTCATCAAACTTTGACATAAATTGAAAGCACGTTCAAGATCAGAGATGTCAGAATTATTCCCCATTCTCTGCAGTCTTTTAACAACTGCTGCATGACCAGTTGCTTCAACTTTGTTTTTACTTTTACACTAAGTAAATTCCAAGAAACAAAGGTGCAAACTGACTTGGGACAAATAAAATTCCAAGTTTTTCCTTTTCAGTATATCAAGGCCTTAAAACAACTAACATAGTTATTAGCAGTGCAGGAGAGAGAGTGAAAAACAGCTAGAATGATCTGATGTGGATGCTCCCATTTCAGCTTCCAATTTGAGGTTTCTGAAAAATGATCTGAATCTCCAAAATTATCAAGATTATCTTCCCTACTGAACAAACTAAAGGGTATAACACTGCTCTCAAATTTATGGGTAATTCATGAAGACACATTGCCTTTGGCACTGGACATTCTTTTCTCCCGCTGATCTCAGTGACCACTAACATTTATCAATGTAGATTAAAAACAGGTTATTCACTTCAGTGAGGTGCAGTGACTTTAGAAACACATTTGAGATCTGTACCCCATTTTCTTTAGGAAGCCTACCTTATTTTTTCTAATTAGTGAACTTGAATGTGAGGCAAAAGTGATATTACAGAGGGTTTAGTTAGTATAATTGGTTTCCTATTAAAGGAAGAAGTTTTATATTGTGCACATTGCTAAAGTATTTGTGGTCTTTTAAAAAGCAGTGCTGGAACTACTTTACATAGTTAGAGCATTTCAAACAGCACTTGTGTAGGTAAAGACCTATATTTACCTATGTACACACTCATGGACCCTACACACATAAATAATACTGACTTGAGCCTTCAGTTGTTATGAGTGCTTTTTCCTAGTTTCATACCAACTATGACAGTCAAGCCACAAGATTTTAGGTACAGGGTTTGAAAGACATTCAGGTCTCAAAAAAAAAAAAAAAAAAAAAAAAAAACTGTTAAAATGTTTGCTACTAACATTTTTTTCCAATAGGAAAATGGGAATTCAGAAGACTTTTTTTTTTTTTTTTTTTTAACCTAAATATTCTTGGCAACATGGGTTTAGTGGTAATCCAGCCTTTGATTGAACTGTTGAGAGAACATCAGGCTTTATACTACCACTTCTTCTTAAAAATACAGAAGAAACATTCCTATCAAGAGCACCACGCTCTTGAATTTAACACAATATTGTCCTCACTCTCACTGATCGGAACATCTCCTTAATCTTTCTAAAGAAGAACCATCCATTAGTGGCCTCTCTTTTAATGCAAACACACTCTTTTCCAGTTCATGTCTTGCTCTCGTAACAGGTAAGGTAAAAAAGTCTGTTGTTTGCACATTCAGGACAGTCTGTGGACAGAGAACTTCGTTCTCTGAGACAGCCAAAGAGTGTGATGGAGCCATGTGGGAATTCTGAGTCATTGTTAGAGAACTGTTAAGCAAGAAACTTAAACAGATTTCAAAGTAGTTAGCTAATTCTTGAACCACAGAAATCAGAGGTGTATCGTTTCCTCTGTTTGTATAACCATTGAAACAATAAACTTACCCTTGAAAATACCTTACAGCAATGTGCACAAATAGTGTTTAAAGAGAGAGCCTTCCTATTTTTCATTACTATTTCAAAATAAAAATGATCATCAGCTTCCAGTATACAGGTATCACCTGTGCAGGCCAAGACACAATGGACTTCCACTCTAACCACCTTCTAAGAACTTGAAATTGCAGAAGAAGAGCACTTTTAAACATGGTATTAATCACAGAGGTTCTTGCAACCACAATAAACAAGTTTTGTGATCAATGATTTCAAAATCAGAGCCTGTCAAACCTCCAGAAAATGTTTGAATATCATTGGAAGTGGATGGAATTCCTTTCAGAAATAGTAATTTGCTCTTATAGTAGTAGTAATTTCCTCAGGCAAGTGATCCATGGAATAACAAAACCTCTATCAAGGTGGACATACTTAGGCCTGATCCCATCATCACTGTAAGAATGGAAAAGATGCACACTAGATGAAAGGACAGCCTTGTGGTTGGGAAGCCAGATTTGAAAACAGAAGACCAAGCTCCTCTACCTGCCACAGGCATCTGGGGGGATTTTAAGTAGCCCCCTTTTTGCATCAGACTCTTAGCTGTTCAACAGAAATAACACCTCACAGAAGCATTATAAACACACTATATATGCTTTGCTGATTGGCTTTATACTTCTTGAGACCAGAGAAAATATGTAGATAAATAATCAAAGGAGAATAGGATTTTCAATTATTTTATCTGAAAATAAATAAACCCCTGTGCAATTATATTCTTGTTAATTATGGTACATAGCCTATACGATATTATATTCCTAAGGAGTATATTCAATTTTTTTTTCACATCCCTACCTGAAAAGATTTTGCATAAATTAACACTCCTATCCCCCCCCCCAAACAACTAATAAATGAAACCAAAGGCAACCCCCCCCAAAACAAAACAAAACAAAACAAAACAAAAAAACAACCCCGCAAATAATTGTTTTTCTTGGGAAATGTCAATGAAAAGTATAGTAGTTGTGAATGCAAACATTTTCTCTAGAATATTAAATAAATTAATAGTCGTAAGAATCACAATCGTAAACATCTGCTTTCCTAATATTTCTTAGGAATGGGAACTAGGTTCTTGGTGATCATGCACTGACACCAAATTATCCTTGTCTATGCTTTCCATTTTATTTTCTTATGATAGAAATGGGTTAGCAGAGGGACATGAGTCCCCTTCATTGTTGGGTTAGTGGGCATTCCAGCACTCAACTGACAGAACCTGGCATTAGGAAATTAAAGTGCCATGCTAAAAAATACGCCGTTCATCTACCGTCTGTCATTTTCCTGTCAGAAATGAGAGTTCTTGCAATGAAGACCCTGTCAATAATTATTAATGCCAGCAGTCTGAGCACTTGCAGCAAGACAAAGCAGTAGCAGAATGAATCACTGAGTGTCCAGTGACTTTGTAGGTGAACTGCAGAGGAGTGTTGTTTACCAAAACATTTGTGTCACGACATTGCCTCTCCTGCCCTAACCCTCTAGGTTGCACCGTATGTAAAATCATACCCACCTATGATATATGCCATGTTTCTCCTTTCTTTCCAGCAAGATGCTGATTGGAGGAATGACATAGACCTGAATTAGCTAGGTATTTGTGGGGTTTATTTTCTTTTTCATTGAGTTTTCAACATGTAATACAAAATTTATGATGAAGAATCTGTTAAGGCAAAAGCAGAAACAAGCTTCCCCCTCCCAGGTTATACTATTCATGACCGAAAAAAATAAAAAAAGAAAAGAAAAAAAAAAAGAAGCTTTTTTTTTTCAGTCAAATGTGCTTTGATCCTTGAAAATGAATAAATAAGCAGACTTGATGGAAATGTTTGGGCCTTTTTAATCTTAAAGGTTATTCCAGCATGCATCTTCACCATGCATACCTACTTAATTACTGTATTGTTTTATGGTAGTGATATCATTAGATGATCTGTCTATAATGAAGCTTTCAACACTGCTCCTGAAAATAGTAGCCTGGATTTAAGTTTGTGTAGGCATTGCTAGAGGAGTATGTTTTTTATAATGGGTGAATGTACTCTCTCTACAACAACTTGACTCAAGCTCAGATGCCTGAAAGTAGAGTCTGACATACCAAATTACACACTATTGGCTGTATTTCTCCCAAGACAAATAATGAAGCTTTGCCAGAATAACTTATTAACTGTTTCTTAAAACTCCAGTTCAGGGACTGATGTATGAAAATCCATCCATACAGCATGGGCCTGATGTGACACACTGTGTTGAGCCAGCTTCAGTAGGGTTGTGAATAGGTGTTTCTAGTCCTTAGGTATGTTTCCAGTGCATGTTAATATTGGATTTATGAAAGCGGATTTATGGATGTGCTGCTACTTCACTTTCAGCATGTAATGTAATAGTGTCCCTAAATAATTCACTACCTCTTTAAAATACTTGCAACCTACACAAGTGGATATTGGTAAAAATCAGGTTGTGTCTTCTATTTGGAAGCACAATAAGCAAAATCTACCTGGATTGAATACACAGGTACAAACACATTTGTACTACAGGATTAAGTTTGTCGTGATCATAACCATAATAAACTAAACTTCTTTATGGAATTCATTTACCAGCTGAGGCCAGAGACCTATTTGGACTATGCAGATAGCTGTCTTAATTGGACCAGGAATACAGTCTGTGTCACTTTTTGATTTTCTAGCACCTAAGGATCTCAGAACTTCTCACTCAGAAAAAAAATAATTAAATCTATTGCAAGTGCATTACTGGGCTTGTTTTGTTTTGATACTTAATTTGCTGGAATTATTCAGGACTGACATTAACTGAATTAACTGAGATTAACTGAAACCAGAACATGGTCCAAGCAATGAAGATAAGTCCTTTTTGATGACTGGCTACTCCCTCCTAACACTTAAAAGTAAAAAAAAAAAATAATAATAATAAAAAAATTATTCTGACTACTGAGAGGAAGTATGAAAGCTGCTTAAAATTCTTAGGGAAAAATAAATAAAAAGAAATCCTAAAATCAAAATCAAAATTAAAAAGTGTAGCTTTTATTTTCTTTTTTTTAAGTCCTACCTCAGCTGCTTAGATATTTTTGATGAATCTAACCCCCAGTCATTTCAAACATAAGGAGTTTCTAAAAAAAATACCAGTGAAGTAAGCACAGAGTTATTCTCTCACAGGCTGACACATTTTCAGCAATTTGGTCTGAAATGAAGTAAGCAGCATGCAAACAGCTTTACGGGGAACTAAATGCGTGATGAAAGATCAGTTAGCCATGAGACTGGTAATGAATGATTGAACATATAAGTTGATAAAACGGAAGTTTATGATAACTGAAACATTTGACTACTGTAGAAAATCATTAGGAATTAGCTACATGTTTCCAAGTTTTTGTCAGCCTAAAGGAAAAGGCTAATACATATATTAATCATAGGGAAGGTTTTTAGAGGCATACTAAATTTTTATGGGAGTGAAGCTCTCATTATTTTGCTGCAGATTATACAAATTATTATTTTTTAAAAAGCAAGTCTTGCAATCCCTAGTGGCTACACTATGTTAATTAAACATTAGTCCCCAGTAGTGCAATCTTCTGTTGTGTTTCTGTCATATCTTGAAGCTAACTTCAGTAGTGGGAATTTTTAATAATGAATGCAATGTGGTAATAATATATAATTAATCATTGAATTTAAGCACATTCCTAAGGCTTGTAAATTTAAATACAGGCTTAAGTGATTTGCAAAATCATGACCTCTGTGTCTATAAAATAGAACTGGATGCAGATTTTCCTAACAGAAAATAATCATTAAAAGCTCTTAAACCTGAACATATACCTTATATGTATGAAGAAAATAAATCCTCTCTGATGTCAAAAAATGAATTATTATTATTATTAATATATATTTTTTTAAACCACAGTTCCTGAGTCACAGGTGTATAGTAGACAAAACAATGGCTTCTAATCTTTGTCACATTAGATCATAATCTGATGGCAGATTATTTACAGGCAATTTCTCAGGAGTCAGAGGTCAAATTTCAACATAATTTTTGAATCTGAAGCATCAGAAGACTCTGATGTAAAAAAACATTTCCTTATATGCCTCATTTTAGTCTAACAGGTACATAATCACTACAAACACTACAAAACTGTGATTTAAATTTCTTGTTATCACCATGATATGGCAGTATTTACCCTCACATTGAAGGAAAAGCAAGGGATTGTGTCAACATTTTTCATCTGCACCGGTGCAAGGTCAGATGGTGTAAATTGAACAATTGCAGAAGGTTTAAATGATCCTTTACAACTTTGCACTGAGGTGGATCAAGTGAAGAGCTCTTTGGAGCCTTGGTTGCCCATGCTCAGCTAATGGTGATGGAAGTCCTGGCTTAAAGGTTGTTCCCAAGAGTGGAAGGCTGATACCAGAGTAAATCTCAATCACTGCTTCAGTTACCATGTGATATTACCTTTAGAAACAGGCTGAGCACCCTCCCTCAACCATAGCTTATATGTCCTATGTACTAATTATTTAATTATGTTGTGGAATAAAGATCTGGATGAACAGTTTGGCCTGGTGGGGAATTGAATGGGAAATTGAACTACTTTGTCTTTTTTTTTTTTTTTTCCATTACAAAGATTGTGATTCTGTTGAAGTCTACAGTGTTCAGCCAAATACTGCTGGGAAAAGGACTTTACTAAAAAGTTTTATTTGTTTGCTATTTTCACCATGCAAATAAGATCTGTGATTTCAAAATGAGAATGGGGAAACATTCATATTTCACTTCACAGGTTTGAATGCAACAAAGGGATTCTTAAAACAATCTATCAGCATGGAGGGAGAAGGCTCAAACAAATAGCTATTAGCATGCATTTTGTTTGGGGTTTATCAGTCTACTAGGAAAGTACTGGAAATATTTGATCTGTATTTTGCATATTTCAGAGATAATGAAATGAGCTTTAAGCATTCACTAGCATGAAGTAGCAATATAAGACAAGAAAAATGCTTATATATGGACAATAATCTATATGCTGCAGAGATTTCAATATGGTGACATTACCATACTATGATCTAGCCTTTTCCTTTGTTATAAGGTCTCTCTTTTTACAAGATAAGTATGCAAAAATAATGTGTATGCCTGGTGTATATCTGCATAAACTTATTAGTTTCATTTCTGTGTGACATTTCTGTTGTTGAATCTGTTTGGATAAACAACACTCCGCTTCATAACACATACATAAAGGCAAGATCAATTTATACACACCCATTTATAAAGTTGCAAAGAAATATGAAAAATAATGGCAGCGAATGAAACAGAAAATATGATGTTTTCTCTTGGTTTTGGTTGCTAACTATACACATAGGAAAAATATCAGTAAAACCCAGTCACCATATTGGTCAAAAATGACAAAGATGTTTTATAGTCTAGTCAAATCTTAGGAGTCTGTGGCATGCTTTGCTTCATATGTGCGAGATGTGCAGCAGATGTCAAACATGCACTTAGCAGGTCTTAATCAGAACTAGCCCTGCACATTTTGGGTACCAAGGACAATCTAAGGTTTAGTGGTTGACCTCCCAGAAGCACATAGAAAGGAAAACTTCATGCAAACCGTAGGCAAACCATGCATGGGAGACAATTTATGCACTACACTTTCTCCTGAGTTTCAATTCAGAGAAATATTGACCTGCAGAATGAATTTAAAACACTGTTTATGGTTGAGTTTCTGCTCATTGTTTATGGCACAGTTTAGAACAAACATCAAGGGCAGTATTTTCAGTGTGTAAATATTATCATTTCACGTAAACACAAAGAAGAATAAAGATGAGAAGGGAAGTAAAATAGGCAGCTGGGGGTCAGAGTTTTACCTGAAAATTGTTATTTAAATGGATTATATCATTATATTGGGTGAAACTGATCACTAGGGAGATAATTAAAAAAAAAAAAAAAAGGTATTACAAAATAAAGGTCTCCTACTTTACCCTGACATATTTTATTTTTAATTGTTTGAATAACTTGCATTTTTTCTGCCACATTCACTAGTTATTCAAAATATAATATTTTATATGGCTGCATGCACTCAAAATAGAGATGGTGACTGTCTCAAATGACCAACCTCAATCTTCTAATGATCTCGGGAAAAAAAAAAAAAGGATGCAAGCTTTAATAAAAATAGGAATGATAAAGTTTTAAAACTTCTAACGGAGAAAAAAATGGATTTCTTATGCATTTTTAAGCAATTCTAGGTATGCTGTGAATTATTTTGCTTAGGCTGAATGAATTCAAAATTACCAGAAACATGATCATGAACATAGCAAGATCTCCTAAAGTCGCTTAAAATAAAATTCAGTCTAAAGATCATGAAATCTTTTTACCAAATCTCATTGCTCAGTCAACTTTGGAGCACGTCTCTGGAACGTATGAAGCACAGCAGACTGTCTCATGAGTATAATAATATTTATGCTTGGTCAGTATGTTAATTTAGAGACAACTGATCTGCAAATAAGAATTAGTATTATTTTTTCTAATCTAGTATTTACATTTTTTTCTTTTATTTTTTCTTTTATTTTATTTGCTAAGTGCTTTAAAGATGAAAACGAGTGTTAAAATGTACTTTAATGGCTTTTGAAATAATAATATTAAAAAAATCTAAATCAACCAAATCATTTTTAACAGATCCTGTGACTCTTTTAAAGTCAAATTAACTCAGATGAGGTGTCTTTTTTTTTTTTTTTTCCTATGTGTATATTAGAAATCTAAATTGATTACTGCTTTATTTGTACTTACAAGTAAATGCTGGATTCATTGCCTCCAATGTCAGGTGACTGGAGTTTCTGCACAAGTATCACAATTATGCCAATAAAAAGCACAAAGTTTATCTGGGGGGAAAAGAGAGGAAATTTGACAGTGATATATTTTTTCAAGTATAAGATGAGACTTTCACAGTGACTTGCTGGCTCCATTGTGTTATTCTTCCCCAAACTGCACTCCAAGAGCTTTATAGGGTCATTAGCTAAGTTTACAAAAGGCATATTGCCCCTTTTTCCAGACAAAAATATCCCCCTGGCAGCAGTGAAGTTAAGGAAGAATGTAGTTTATCAGAAGAGTGAGGTAAGACAAGTACAAACACAAAGGTTTAAACATTTGTCATTGTCCATTGTTCATGTTTAATTCCCATTGTCTGAACTAAAGCATTTCTCAGCTTAGCAGCTCCCCCCATCATTTATTTCAGACAAAATTTAATGTCTGCCATTTCCTGAAAATCCCAAGTTCTATCACTTTAACTCCACTTGGCTGAACTGTCCCAAGATGAGATGAATCTAATGTCTTTTTTTTTTTCCCTTTTATGTTCTTCTTTATGACTTTTAGTTTTATTTCATCCTGAACATCTTTTTCAGAGAATCATGCCATTACAAGTAGAGTTTTAAAATTTTGGAGAAGAGCAAAAGCAATTTATTTTGATGTTTTGAATTCAGATTTAGTTGTGACCTACTCCATAGGCCAGAAGAAAACAGGAAATTTAAGTTTTTGCTTGTTTGTTTGCTTGCTTGTTTTTCTCTTTGAAAGAGCTGTCAGCATATTTTTTAAGAATAATTTTCTATTTGGATATGAAAACTACATGTAGACAGAGAAGCCTGATGTTATTAGATGAATTACCCTGAACATGTCTGAAAGTTACTGTACTTGAGAGAGCTGTCTAAACACTTAAAAGTAGAGGCACCACACCTGATGAAGACATCTATATCTAAGTATCTACCTGTGAGTTTGATGTCTAAATTCGCACAACGGTAAACAGAGACCTTGCCAATATTGTCACTGGAGTATGGAGAGCAACTTAGCATGTAGACACCTACGTGCAGTAAGCCAAATTGCTTTTTAGGTGCCACTAACCATATTGCAGAGAGGCTCAATTTGATTTACTATATTGAAGAGTTCAAAGCCATTTAAAATTCCTGCTAAGTCTGGGGCAGAACCTGGAGACCAAATGCCTCTCAGTTGTCCATATGTAGGTATTGTGCACCATTTGGGGAAAACCCAAGGCCTTCATCATCTAAAGAGAGCTTAGATACCTTGTTGACAGTTGAACACTATGTAGTGAGGTCATTGGAAGAAATTTCCATCAGTTATTTGCCCTCAGAAGTGCTGAGGAAGTGCCTCCTTCAAGTGTTACTTACCATGATTGATCCAACCACAGGACCCTTGATCACCCACCACAAGGCAGTGTTGTCATTCATGTCCCAGCAGCTGCAGTTAGTAATGAAAGAATGGGGTGGGGAAAGAGAAGGAAAGAAAAAGATGAAGATACAACAAGGAAATTAATAAATTTACAAACATTTTTTAAGGAGGCAGAGAGTGGGATGTTGGTCTTGTAGCTAAATTACTTTATTGAGTTTCAAAAGTTCCTTAGTCTGTCCCTTTTAAAACTTTCTTTTACAGACTTTACCCAACTTATCTGGAACCTATATATATACTGTAATTTCAATAGTACTTTTTACTAAATAGTTTAGACATTTTGGAAAACACTTCTATACATGTTCCTGTGTCCACAAACAGTACAATTGTAAAACTGGCCATTTTGGCCAACATCTCTGTAGAGGGGATAAAAAGGCAAGAGTACAAAGTTAACAGGTGAGAAAGGTCCACAGTTAGCAGATAGGAATTTTGGTTCCTGATCATGACATGAGGCTTTTGACACATATCTTGTACACCACAATGTAGCAGGGACCGGCTGTATTCACACACAGGAATGACTTTTCAGTCATTGAGTTGTCAGTCCTACCAAGGAGCAATGATTCATCTGAGAAGTTTCAAGTTGTGGGCAACAGTTGTGGTCATCTCCTTTTTTAAGCTGTCAGGAGCGAGTGATCAGGAGTGATCATAAATCAAGTGGCATTTCTACCTCAGCATTTAAAAGCTTCCTCCAGTTCACAGGATTACGCTGAAGATTTTTCCATATAGGTTCATTTGGACATTCCTTTGTAGAGCAAATTAATTGCAGGACCCATATGGGTTTTAAACTTTAACATTTATTTTTAAAGCTACAAGGATGATAATAATGGAAAAAGAAATCTTATTTCCCCTGCCACAACACCACTACACTACGTTACTTTAAGTTATTACAGAATTTGATTGTCAGTTAAAAAACGTATTTCATTTGTGTCTGCTTTCTTCCCCTTCTGCTTCCCTTCTAAAAAAAACCATGAAAACACAGAAAAATGTCTTCTTTGTACCTGCAGTTCAGAGGAGGATGGTTTCCCTCCCACTGGGACAACAGCCAAAAGTCCCAGCAGTGGTTGTCATGGTACATTTGTCAGATGCCAAGTAACAATTTGGAAGAGCATACAGGGATAAAACACGGCTGATCTTATGAGAGCTTAATACAACTTCTATGTCATTTAAACAGTAGTCTGGTAGCACCTGGGGGAAAAGTGAAAACCTATAGTGTATACAAGCTATAGACATGTTTAAGAGTGAGGAGGCAGAGCTAAAATTCCATCGTCCAAGTGGGTGTCAGAGAAACCCCAAGCAGCTGACTGACATCTGGCTTAGAAATTCGAGTTGAACTTATAAATGCAATATTTTGCTAGATTTCCTGTAAAAGCATCTATAGGTATGCGTGTGGTAGAGCAGTGAAGAAGAAAGAAAATTTAGAGATGAGATATCAAATTTACACAAAAGCACATATTTTTCCTTTGCCAAATACTGGAAAAATCTGGGCAAATTCTAGTATTAATTTAGCCATGTAATTAGGCATTAATATATGGCAATTTGTCTAGGTAGAAATGTGAAATTACAGAGGATGGAATCTACCTGTTCTTTGTTCAGTCATCTGTATTGAAGACATTTAAAGCCCAGCTAATTATCTCAGATTCCGGCTGAGACAAATAGGCTCTCAGATGCTTTATTTTTCCCCTCCTTTTTTTTTTTCTTTTTTTTTTTTTCCCTTCACTGATGGATTTTAAATGCGTACTCTGGGGTGATGCATCTTCCCTTAGAAATGTCTTTTCTTCTTAGACCTACTCTTCTTCTGCAGAATGTCTATATGGTAAGCTAAGTTGTTGATGTCTATCCCTGAAATATCAACAGTGAACCAGATCAAGCTTGTACAAGGGTTTTATTAAGAACTTTTTTGATTCAGTCTATGTGACATCTATAGGATAGATGTGATGAAAAAAAAAAAACCCACAAACCACCATCGTCTCCTCAGATGAGTATCATTAGAAAGAAAAAAAGCAGTGCACCACAGAACAGTCTGTAATATCAGCCAACAAGCTGTACCACGTAAACAGGCTCCCTAATTTCATTACAAATACATTGCTATAGTTGAGATCAGGGACACAGGACTCTTTTTCAGGATGGATGATGGGAAGGGAGCCAGTGAGATGGGGGAGGGATGTGGTTTCTATTTGAAAAGGCCAAAATCTGATCTCTGTTACATCTCTGGTGTACATCTGGTATAACTCCATTTAATTCAGTAGCATGGCTCTGGATAAACAGACAGTTGCATTTATCTCCACAAACCTGTCACTTACAATGATGTGAATCAGGAACTGAAGTCAAGGGAGCTCTGCCAGTTTTATAAGGAGCAAGCAGGAGGAAACTCAGCCTCAGAGTCTGTATTTTAGTCCATGCCTTTGTCAGTGTGGTTTGCCAGTTCAGTAATTCCTGCAATGTTTTCAAGTGCATGCTGGCTTCTCCTCCACCCCCAGAACAATGCTTGCTGATTTTTAAAAAGTAACCACTGAGACGCACAGCTAGAATCTGCCTAAATGTGTTGCATGTTAAATAGCTTCTGCAACTAAAAGAGAGGAAAAGATGCTTTTTTTCTTTTTTCGTTCTTCTTTTCCTTCTTTGAAATATTTCCCTTACCCGAAAAACACAGGGACTGTTTGGACTCCTAAGAGAAATTAACGCATTTAGGACCTCTGTTGTAATCATAATAATGACACAACAGGGGTTTCTGGCTTGTTTTGCATGGAAATAAATGATTTAATTTGTCTTAATGTCAAAATAGAACATTGGGTCAAAGCACTGGCTTCCCCAGTAGAGGAAGGGCTTTATGTGCTTTCCAATAAGCAAGAAAGAACAAGGATGAAGAAAACAGGACAGAGCAGCAAGTCTAGTGCAATTTTTAATTCCAGGTATCTCTAATATAAGGAGAATTTAAAATATGAGCCTAAATACCTTGGGAATCAGAGTTGGGCACATAGTAACATCTTTCACTCAGATTTAGGTTTTCAAAGGACCACTGCTGGGTTTTCAGTTTTTTTCTCAAACTCCTTCATTCTCCAGCAGTTTTGCTACCACTCAATTTGAAACATAGTTGTCAGGAAAAAAAAAAAAAAAGAACAACAGATAATTTTGTATTTTCAGGATGCACATATATCCATTCTTACAGGCTATGCCTGTTGCTCTGTCATACCAGTCGGTCTGTTGACTACGTGGATGTGCAGGACCATCCTGGGAGTCTGGAAGCATCCTTTCCGTCAGGTCTTTAGCAAAGGATACAGGATCTTCGTAGGTTTTTCTTCACCAAAGGATACTATTTGGGTTGAATCTACCCTCTTGAATTCTTTCTTAAATTATTCAATTTCCTAAATTTTATTTTATTTTCACACGGAAGACTAAATGCGAGTTTTTGTCTCACTCCTACTCATCTACCAAACTAGATTTGTGGAAAAACCCTCAAGGGGGAGCTAAACTCATAATTACCTTGGTAAACTGAAGCTCAGCGACTCCTTGTGCAAATTTCATTCATCTTATCAGAGACATCCACAATAATTTCTAGAGCTGAGCTTATCAACTTTGTCTTTCTTCATAATCAGTTGGAGAAGAGCAGGGTATCATAAGTGCAATTCACTTGATAGCTCTTTTAAGATGAGATAAAGCATATCCTGAACTCCGCTGGCTTAACTGAGCAGGAATGGAGAGCCACTAGGTCAGCTGCAAATTTACAGATGTCTACATGTCCTTCCATAATTTCACCGTTGGAATACAGACATAAACATATGTATATTCAAATCAGCATTGGAAGTGGAAGGAGAAATTAACTGTGTCCTCTGATCACTATATTTCCATTTCACCCTTGTCATCATGCCAAAGGCATGTGAAATGTTTTCCCACACAGTGATACCTACCCAGTATCATCAAAGTGAAGTCTCAGCACTGCCCAGACAGTGACACAAATTGTTGGGGTGCCTGCAGAAGACAAGATGGTGATATCATTACCAGTCTAGACTTATTCAGTACTCAGCAAAGAGCACTTCTCCACTGAGATTTTATTTCCTGATAACACTCATGAACCAAACAATGCAATTCATTACATTAATTCAGAGCTCTAGAAACATCTATCTCAGTCAGAGTACAGGCTAGGCTTGACGGGAACATAAAAGTAAAACCGATAAAAGAAAATAATGATGCTGTTTCAGATCAATATTGCTCAAAGTTCTTGTATTGCATTTTGTTACATTAACAGTGAAATATCATATAAAATAAAATCAGTGACATCAACTTCCATGTCTAAAGCTACTGTTATTATGCAATGATTGCAGAGTGGCAGATGTTTAGCTGTAATAGCATTATTGGATTCTTTATATTCCCACGTGGTTTTGTTGTAAATCAGCTGCATATATTCATAAAATAACAGATAAAATGCAATAAGTGATTTTTGCTTTAGTTATTCAAACAAAGCAAATCAGTACAGGACAGTTCTGCAGTATTCACAGGAATGTTTCATTTCTTTCCTGAAAAAAAAATATCTAAAACCAAATAAACACACACACAGACAAAAACTTGGGAACAAAATGTTTCATTTCTATTCGAGATTTCTTTAATGTTTAAAAAATGCATGTAAAATAAATATTAAATCAAAACAGTAAAAATCCAGAAACCTGGATTTGTTTTCCTTTCTGAAAACACTAAAAGGGTGTTTTTTCAGTGGAAATATACATTTAAAAAAAAAAAAGTTAACTCATTCTTGCAAGAAACTATGGTTAAGTTGTTTCTACTTTTTATGGTAAATAATATCCTTGACTAGAAAACTGCCTACTTTTATTCAGGCACCACTGGAAAGATAAAGTGCTAAAAAGCAAACAAAACAATGACCTTGGTAACCTTAGCTTGCAGTAGTGAATGAAACTGTCATAAATTCACAAGAACAATTATATTTTATACATTTTGCAAAGCTGCATTTGTCACATTAATTAGTCATTCAACTGAATCCACTTCAGTGAGTCTCCGTCAAATCTCATATTGCCAATATTAGAAATGAAAATATCCTTGTTATACCTAGATGAGTGATGAAGCCCTCCTTCTTTAAAAAAAAAAAAAGTACACACAAATATTTGAAAAGAAAATGACAAAAAGAAATAAAATGGCTTTGGAGAGAAGAAATCGTGCATGTTTAATTTAAATTGGAGTCTGCTTTTCTCATATGAGAATACCTAGAAAACATTAAGATCTTTGTGCACTGAGATGCATAATAATAATTAAAAAGTCTTTAAATATTAGTCACGGCTCTGACGTGCTATCTAGTTTGTACTTATTTGACTATAGAAATTTTGTTGGTACAAATGAAGTTCCATGTCTGAAACATGGTCAGGAAGGCACCTGACACTCAATGTGTCATAAAAATATAGTCTAAAAAAAAAAATCGGATCAGCTTGGATTTTTGAACCATCTGCTGTATGAATATATATATATACACACTTTTCTTTACACAAAATATATATATAGCTTCATCATATTCTTTTCATCTTCTGAGTAACAACAGAAAACAAAAAACCCAGGGGCTGCAGAAAAGAGCTGTTCTTGCTGACAGTATTTCTGCCCTCAATAAGGCGCAGACATTAGGAGAGATCTCAGCCTATCCAGTAAGCTTACTAGCACCTTGAATATTTAAGAGGACAAAATTGGATTGACTCAGCCATCTGTAATTCTCATTAATCACATGTGGGCACTGACGGGCTCAGCACTTTTCAAGAAACAGATAAACATCCAGATGCTGTAAAATGCTGAGCTGTTGCCTACTGCTGCTTCGATGCAACTCTCTTCCCATCAGCTCTGAGCCGAGGGGGCCACTTTTGCCCTACATGACTTGAAAACCTGAATCCAGAGTCTGGAAGAGCTTCTATTCTCACAAAGTGCCAATCACTCCTACTGTGCCTGGGGAACCATCATCCAAGTTGAAATAAGCAGGAACTGAGAAAATATTGCACTTCAAAAAAAAAAAAAAAAGCACATCCCAACATCCCACATTTTGAGATCCTATTATTATTATTAATGGATGGGATGGCATTGACACTACTTTGAATATGAAGTGGCATCCATAAATAGCTAGATCTTATTTAGAGTATTCAACTCAGGAGTAAAAATTCTGAGGCTACATTACAAAATAAGCCCATCTGGATAGTTCTTTCTTTACAGATGCTGACTTCTTCTGTCAGTTAATATGCTGTGTCGCAATATTCTCACATTCAGATGTGACATGAAATTTGTGCAAACTCAGTTAAAGGAGCTCAACCACAGATATGTGTTTGATTTGCAAAGATTTACATGTTTTCTTTTATAACTATCACATTTTCATGTATTCATCCCCAAGTTCTCTATGATAACAGCCTTATCTTTCATCAATAGTGTAATTATAGATCTGTGGATGGTACAAAGAGAACTTTGAACACCCTTTTTCAATAGGGTCCCAGCCTTGATACGCTATTTCTGATCACATTTTCTCTTCTTTTTTCTCTGTCTCTTCGCTCCCATTGTAGGCAGTCTTTGCCAGGAACTGAAAATTTTATGTATACACAGCTGCCTCAGGAGTAAAAAAAAAATAACAAAAAACAAAACAAAACAAAAAAAACCTCCTCCCCCCCCCAACAACAACAACAACAATCACCACCAACAAAGCAAAAAAAAAGTAAAAAAAGTTACAGATTACTTGAAAGTTCACGTTATTTGGGGATTTGTTTTTAAGGGAGAACCATTTAAGGCATGTGGGTTGTATGTAGTTTTTATGCATGAATATGTGTGGTTGCTTTTTCCATGTAATTTCAGAAGCAAGGTTGTATAAGTGCAAATATTTAGTTCAACCTTCTTAGGGCACACATTTAAAATTAAGGTGTTCTGCATCCACCTTCTGACTTCTGCACGAAAATGTCACCAAAGTACAGCTTGAATTAATATGTTACAGGAATTAATTTAGCTCCAGAAGGCCATAATGAAAAATAATTACACCGCTTATCATCTTACAACTGGCCTTCTGAAACAAATCTTATTTCTTCCCAACATTGTAAGTTTCCATTTCCCACCCAGGTACAATGAGCATTTGTGTGTACCCTTTGAACATGTTTTCAATTTATTTACTAGCTGGGAGAAAGGCACAAAGGAAGTCTTAGAGAATGGACTAGACTCAACATTGCAGACTTGATTATGCTGAATAACACGGTACTATGATAATATCTTGTAGAAGACAATTTTGAACTGTAGACTACAACTCTGCAAGAGATATGATACCCTGCAGATTTCAGTTCGAGTCTATCACATAAGCACAACACAGTGTGGTCTGCAGTGGCACTTCTAAATAAAGACTAAAACTATACTTTGAATCGGTGTAAGGAACTATTAGGTGGTTCATTCCTGTGCCTTCAATGAACCTTTCAGGACAGAGAAGAAAGCTCTTCTGCACACTGACACACATTTTACATAAGAAATGTCACGTACCCCAGCCAATAATAGTGTACCAGTAGAAATATCTCCTCTCTGGGAAAAAGGTTTCTACCAACAAAGTGAAAAGGTACAATCCCTCAATGAAAAGCCAGAAATAGTTGGACATGACACAGTAGTGAAAAAACACCATCACCGCTTTGCATTCCACCTGCAGAGAATCAAGCAAAAACAAAGTTATATCCATGTTGTTTTGCTGGAGATTAGCAGACAGAGAAAATGCTTTCAGCCACTCCAAATCTGTTAGTGGAAAGGAACACAGTTGGGACTAGTATTCTACACTTTTAACAGTAAAGTTTTAAAATCATGAGAGTAATGTGAAGGGCCACTTAGAGAGCAAAGCTGTAAAGGGCAGGTAACCAATTTTATCAGTGGGAGGTGGCCGACAAGCGCCGGCAGACAGCTTGAGAAGCTATTGCATTAGTGGGAGTTCACATCAGCAATGGACCTTAATTGCTAGATTTAAACCCCCTTCCAAGTATTAAGTGCAGACAAGAAAAGAATCCAGTTGTGCTTTGAGAAACCTAAGGAAGGATGCGAAATGGCAGGATGATTGTTGGAAGCCCTGAGAGTGGGCTCAGAAAGGATGCACCCTCCTGCGCGCACTTGAGAATTGTGCTTCCTGGCCATTTGCAGGTGTTGTCACTCAGGGACTGAAAATGAAAGTGAGCAGAAGCGTAAAGAAAACTGAGTGATTTACTGTACAAAATGATAGAAACTTTCATCCATTTATTGGGGAAAACAAAACAAACAAACAAAAACCATGGGCAAAAGAACAGGAAACCAACCAACCAAAAACAAACAAAAAAAAAAACATTCTAAAAGCTTTAGGTGGCAACTGAGCTCTGCCATGACTCTGTGAGAGCAGGACGCACTTGTCTTAACAGTGCTGCATCCCAGTGAGACCTCGTTAATCCTACTGAAGTGACCTTTTAACACATCACAGCAGAATCACAGCATAAACTGGGAGTTCCTGCCTGGGGCTATGGAAGGTTGACAATTTTGATGGTTCACAATTGTGTTCCATCCTGTGGGATAAGCAACGTGTTTAAACCAACAAAACTTGAGGTGCTAATGTAGAAGCTCTACCAGTTCATGCCAGCTGATCTCAGGCCTTTAGATCACTGATTCCAAGATGTTTTATGCTTCAAGTTTATTTAAACAAAGAAACAGATGCCATTGTTGGAAGAGTGACATGAACAAACTACAGATCTAATATGGCTTCAGATTTTTAAGGAGAAAAATTTAAAGCAGAAGCTATTTTAAATAGTGAAGAAAAGTCTATGAAACTACACAGGTGCACTTTTCTTGTGGAAGTGACTCATAGGGAATTTATCTCATAACTGGATAGATAAAGGAGAACTCACTATAATTCCGCCGTAATTACACAAAGTGAGCTGATTTGTCAGATCAAATATTACCCTTAAATATGAACTGAGTTAGGATTAACAGTGTATATATTAGATGTAAAGTACATGTAAGTACGTTGGTGAAAGAGACTACTTTCCATGAAACCATGCTCTGAACAGCTCCTCTTCAGAGACAAACACATAACTAATATTCACATATTGTGAGAGTGACTGTCAGGGGTATTTTCTTGTTTTTGAGTGTTCACTCTCTTTAACATAACTCTCCCCAACACCCTTAGCAAGTAAGGCCGTGGAGAAAATCCAGACCCCACATGAAGGACATTGCTTATCTCTATTTTCATCCCACCTATCACTATGCAGATCCATGAATAGGAGGAACAACTTGAGTAAAGTCAGAAACTGAAACAAACTTGTAAGTTTATCCTAAAGCACAGACCAGTAAAGACTGCAGACATCACGGAACTATACCACTCACACTTTTATTGTGAACTGGCAGGGAAGTACACCATCAATTACCTTCTCTCCCCAAATCTCCTCAGCCTCTGATACCCAAGAGACTGTTGCCTGCCTCACACTTTTTGGTATTTCGTGCTAGAAAAAAAAAAAAAAAAAAAAGAAGCTTTCATTTTCGTTTTACTTACAGTTGAGATGAAACAGTGGTTGCCATCTTGTTCAGCATAAAGAACCCCATCTTTAATGAATACAGATATCGCACGTAGGATGAATGAAACAAAGAGGTTCATGTGGATAAAATTTCGAGTGCAGTGAAGCTTCCTAGAAAGAAAGGAATACGAGAGCGGAAAAGAATAGGAGGGAAAAAAAGAAAAGAAAAAAACTTTTTGTCTTTTTGTGAAAATAGCACCTGCCGGTACCTTGGTACTAAGAATAACAGTGTCTGAAAGTCTGAAAGGCAGGAGTGTAAGTAATACTGACCCTAAACCAACCAAGAGGAGGATTTTCCTGCAAAACCATGCTAGTTAGCATAAAATAGACTCAGTCTAATGCAGAGAGTTTCTGCAATTACATCTGCAGTCTACTGAAATATGACTACTGGAGTGATTCCAACCTGGGGGAACAGCTTGAGTAAAGGCTTTTCTCCCACTTCTTTTGCAGCTGGTGAGATAAAAGCTTAAATGTTGTTTTGGACCAATGAGAGCCAGCCTGTTTTCTCCAGTGACTGAGTAGCAAACTGCTCACATCCTGACTCACCTGAAACGACACAGGATAACCATGGCGGTGGTGAGGGAAACAAGAGAAGTGCTGTATCCAACCGTGTACAGAGCCTTCACAGACAGATAGTAGTAATCCTTGGAAGAAAAATATCACATGGTTAAACGGTTCATCTACAGTCACCTCTTCCTTACCCTGTCAATGTGCAGGAGGAACCATAGGCAAGATTCGTTTCTTGAACAGACCACTTGTTTTTTCCACTTGGTTCCCCTGAGATCTCACTATATATTAGATCACTGCTTTACGTTTGGCATGCTGTTGGGTCTGCATGCTGTGAAGCTTATTTGTCAGTGAACTAGCAGAGGCTGCCTATATTTCTGTGACCGCTCTGCATGTACCGGTAGAAAAAACTAGTTGGCTAAAGGAGACTTTAGTCAATAGGGAATGAAATGGGGACTAACTTGTGCTTCCTAAAGTTACAAGCTGCATCAACAGTAAACATTCGCATTCTGGAAATAAAACACCACTGAGCTAAGAAGGATTTCAGTCTCATGTATTAATGCCCATAACTTTATGATTGTTTCATTATAATTACCATCAGATCAGAACATGACCAGAAGCTGGACAAAAAGCAGCTAGCTCCACCCTTCCTCCTCTCTCCATTTGTTTTTAATTATAAGATTAATTCCCACCTGGTTGTCAGACTCCGTTTCATTTTCATCAAAGCCGCAGGCATCATAATAATGAGGAAAAGGTTCAGACCAGCCATCTTCAGTGCAATTTCTGCTGATGTCCCCTATGTCAAGCATACCACGAACAATTGGGAATGTGACACTATTGAAGCAAACCCCAGAACGCACCCTCCATCCCCTTGCTACATGACCAAAGAAAACTCCATGGTACCATTGGGAGTACTATTTGTCTGAGTATACCCAGAAAGCTTTAATGGCACCTTTAATCTGTAATGATATCTTTAATAACACAGCTCTACACTAGGCACCTACTTCTACAGCTGGTCACCAAGGAGCAATAGAGATCTAACAAGTATAGTCAGTGTCTCCAGGGCATCAAGGACTCTTTCCAAAGTAGATACGAAAAACAGGGGTCAGCTAAATGTCCATTCCTCTCCATTGACTCTGAAAGGCATGTTGGGAATATATCCTTGACATAGGCATTTGCACTTCAGAATAAAATGTAAGTCCTGTGCTTAAATATAGGCAAATTTTGCTATTTGAGGTGATCTATATTTGAGGCATCTGCATTGGACTGTCAAGAAAACATGGTGCTAATAACTTTTTAATTATGTATTTATTTTTATTATTTGGAACAGCTGCTGGAAGCCAGGCAGAATACTGTGGGCTATCTACAATAATCACCATAGGTCTCTGGTGTGGCAGCTGGATGCTCCCCTACAGTCACATAGCACATATCCCACACATATATCTTCAAGCCTAGGCTCTGCTCTGACAGTAACCCTCTAAGAAGTGTCTGTAGGAAAACAAACGAATGGTTCAGTGGGAATCTCTTCCTTGTTGTTGTCTTGACAGCAATATGTTTTCCTGTTGCCCATTGTGGTTTCACTTGGTAATTTCCCTGAGAACAAACCTGTTTCAGATCTTCTCACTTTCCTTTGCTTATTATCTGTGCCAATCAAAGCTTATGACCTTGATTTAAAACACGTGTTTGCAAGGAGGCTCAAAACTGGCTCAGAGAAAACCTCTTTCTTTTTTTCTCTCATTTTACCCTGTTTGGTTAATCTCATTTAAGGACTAGATCCTAAGTGTCTTTTGCTGGCACAGTTAAGAGACTTAAAACTGCCTTGGGAATCAAGAGTGTGATGTAGAAGAGGAAAGTATGTCTTAACACTCTCTTTGTTACCAAGTCTGCCTCAGGTGGGATGGCCCCCTCATTGCTTTTTTCAAGTACCATTACTTTTGTCAGAACTCAGTGACCTGGTTGAAAAATTAGAGCTATGTTGCTGACTGCAGTTACTCCTCTCCAGCATACAAAAAGAATTTTCATTTTTCAAAGTATTACATTTTTTTGGGATTTAAGCTATGGTGAGAATTGATGGAAATGTCAAAGTTTTTGTTGTTGTTGTTTATTTGCTTTGCTGAGGTTATGAAGCTTCATATTCTTAGAGTAATTTAGTCAAGTAGCTCATAACACTAACAGTGACTTTATTTTTAGAGAATCTGTTTGTCACCCATGCAGCAGAATATATCAATTTAATCACAACATTCATTTAAGAACATTGCATTAGTTGGCAAATTTTGGTCAATTATTCCTTCATGTTCATCCCCAGTTTTTCATAGAAAATAACCACTCAATCATGGTTTTGAGCTTCCTTAATGCCGTTTAGTAATTACTGTTAAGCAGATAGATATAATTTTAACAATCTACTTGCTAGATTGCAAGACTGGTTGAACAAATTTTCATAACACTGTTAAAATTTAGGTACCAGAAATTGTGTCACCATAATTACAACTGATTAGAAAATAATACCTAAGTGCAGGAGAAAAAGCTGGAGCTTCCTTTTTAAGAGAGCTAAAATAAAAAAAAAAAAAAGAAAGAGAGAGAGAAAAAAATTCCACGGTTCTGTTTCTTACCTAGGGGAGACTGGGCTGTGCTTTCCAGCAGGTCATAATCACCTATAAAAGTGGAAATCTGGTATGAAATTGTTTTGATTGCATTTTCTATTAGGACCAAAACTGGTCTCAGTGGAAGTCAGTGAATAGAGTCAAATTGATTTTTATTTGTTTGGATCAGGCCCAAAGGCAATAAATTCTTGATTCTGTCTTTTCTGGAAGTAAACATAGTTTTACTTGTGAGTTTAAATCAAGGTTGAAGCAATAAAATTAAAAAATTGCTACTGCAAGCAGCAAACAAATAGCTAAAAAGGAATACCATCAAACTAGGACCCATTTTACTTTTAAAAATATAAAATCTAAGCATTGTATCTTTAGAAATCTTTAGAAATCTATATATATTTAAGTAAGGACAGCCTTTAAAAAAATCATGAAAAATGATTTCCATCCATCAGTTGCAAGCAATGAAAATTAATTGGCTTTAAGGAAGACAATTTAAGTTTCTGTTTCTAGGATAGACCACAGTGAATTCTAGAAACAGATCATATTTTTTATTTTCATTTTTTGTCTGACTGTTATATGCTTTCATTATCATACTAATTGATATACAAAATAACTTTTAAGTAATCTGAGATTATCATTTGTGTTACAGACAATTTTTGAGAAAAGAACTGTGCGGGAGGTAGTCAGCATAACTGGTTCTTACCTGCATGAGCTTGCCCCAAGTTATCTACTTCCCAACCTGAAATTAGAAGAATAAAAATAATTACTTTGATCTTGATAATGTTTTGTTTTCCATAAAATGAATAGAAGTAGGAAAGCTCATGGAGGAACTGCAAGAGAATTATTATTATTATTATTTTCAAGTTAAGTAATATAGCTGGTAATATAGTTTATAGCTGGAAAGCATTTTTCAGACGATGGTCTATTGCAATGTGTTGTTAACTCTTTGTTTATCATGGAGTTTCATTGAACTCTAGGAAGGATATGAGAAAGAGAGAAGGGATTATTGTTATTATTATCATCATCATAATAATAATTTATTTTAGTGGGCTGAAATAAGAAGAGGCCACACATTTCCAAGATATTGTGCCAAAATTCATGCTGATTTGCTTATCAGAAATACAAACATTAGAATAGAAAATCTTAAAAGTTTGGGTTTGCATTAAAAACTTCCTTTTTCTTTCTTTTTTCAGTCATAAAAAGCTTGAATTATCTCAAACAAACCTCCCGCTCAGCCTGCTGTTTACTTAACCCCAACTACACTGAAATGAGACTTTCCTGAATTCTCAGTGGATTTTGGCTGGGGATGGATGTTGGAGGGTGCATACAGAGGAGCTGCCTTAAGCCACTGCGTGGTGCTGCTGCATCACATGCAGTGAGACATGGAGGAGCTGGACAAAGCTGTTTGCAGTAGCTTTGCCACCGGCCCACTGATCAAATAGGACAAGAGAAAAAACCTTGCCAACGTTTCAATGACTGTCCCATCAGGTTAAATGTATAAACTAGCTTGGCTCTGTATTCCCTGGAACAGCTGCAAGGCTTCAGGTTGTTCTTTAACCCTGGACGTGCAGTCATCTCTTAACTTTTTAATACAAAACCTTACACAGATAGATGAAGAGTTTTTTCAGTCCCTAGTTAAGTTCTACACAGAGATTGGTTTTGATCCTATGGGAAGAGGAGAAAACAGCATCTAAGGAAACAAAGTATAAGGGTGTTTTTTCAGCACAGCCTAAAATGTATTTTAGATTTTATACTTTTTCAAAACTCTTATCATGTAGCAATGTGAAATTCATTGATTTCTCTCCGTCCTTTTAGTCAGATGTACTTTTTGATCTTCAAACTGGAAATAAAACGGTTTAGTTTGAAGATGATGATGGAAGTCTAGGAAACTAAGCTGAAGCATTTGCTGAAGAACCATCACTCTTTTTTGGCATCCTCCCTTTCAGGTAGGCTGCACTGTGTCTTTGAATGGATGTATTCAGCATCACTCTTCAAAAAACCTACACATTCAACTAGCTAGTTACTCTGAAGGGTTAATCCTCAATGCCATGATAAGAACACCCTCAGTCTTTTGGCTTCTCTGCCCAATTCTGACCACTTTCCAGATTCCACGTATGAGATTTCTTGGATGTTTCAAGTTCTACATAGGTCTACTGAAGATAAATCACCAGTATTCTAAACATTTTCCAGTGGAGATTACTCAACCTGCTGCATCAGACTAAAGCTCCAGATGTTGCAGAAGCTCTGCTCCAGATTCTTGGCAGAATAACAAGGATGCCTCTGCAGAATACTTTGGACAGACCTGTGGCCCTCCTGAGCCTACCAAAAAACAGGTTTATTAACAGTGATCAGCTCAGATATAGATGCCTATGTTGCTACAATATGAATTTAGATTATCAGCTTTAGTATAACCTGTGGGAAATTTTGCCTCATCAAAAGGTGAAAGAGGAAATAGCCACTGTTTGTGTATTGCTGTCTTATAAAGTCCATCTCCTAATGCCACTCAAGCCAATAGGTTATAAAGGTTCTTTATAGGAGGTCATCTCACTTAAAATTTTGTATCATACCATGACCTATAGTAGAAGAGTAAGAAAAAGCTGCAAAAAACTCCAACCTCTTTGACTCACAGAAGTCTGGTTTTAGTTACCATTTGTAGTGTGGCTTAAATCCTAAAATGCGATATTACAAACTACATAATTTTTGTTGGAGGAAGACCAAGGCACTCTTAAGTAGATTGAAACATGGTATTCCTGGCATCTTGGCATGTTACACTGATAGATGATGATGATAATAATAATAATAATAACAATAATAAAACACACACAAAAATATTTTTTGAAATGTAAATGATGTTTTTAATGTAGCTTTTTTTCTCCTGTAATCTAGAAAGAAGGAAATAAAATCTGCTGTTATTTCACTCTTAAAATGGGAGGTAGTTGGATACAGTGATGTTAAAATATCTATTTTAGATCATTTTGAATTTCATGACATCAGTATGAACATTATATTAATGTAGCTTTGCAAAATGAAGAGGCTTTTTATATTAATCATTATTATTTTGGTTTTTTAATAGCCAGATTGTTTTTGCAATTTAGCTGTGTTTGGACATTATGAAGGGATTCACATTTTCAACAGTGTTCATTTTCTGATTGCTGTAGGAGCAAGATTGCCTTTTATTAACATATTTGTCTACAGCTGAGTCCTTGCTAATGTACTGAAGAACGTTCCAGTACAACCTTTTACTATACAGGCTTTTAAGGCTTGATCCATCAAACTAATTCTCACTAATAAGTTAAGCTAGTGGAAAGTCAATTAGATTTACACTGAACATTATGGCCTGAATTATAATGGAAAGTCAAAGTTTACCTAATGAGTGTTAAGATAACATAGACATAAAATTGTGTATATAGAATCATACAATCACAGAATCGTTTAGGTTGGAAAAGACTTCTAAGATCATCTGGTCCAACCTTTAACCCAGCACTGCCAAGTCCACCATTAGACTGTCACTAAGCACTGCAGGAAATACACAGATACGTTTATAAAACCACAGTGAGGGACCATACATCTGCCATGGGGCTTTAAATTCCTATGAGCTACTGCTGCATTTCTTTCTGACACTGAATATTTATGTATCCAGCACCAGAATATGTCTGGTTCATGTGACAAATAACTGTGCCAATGGGTATGGTTACTCACAGGTATGAGAGTGTGATGGAGTCTATTTGGATTATTTCCGTGCTTAACATTTAAGGTGTCTACATACATGGGGACATTAAATTTCATTTGAGCTTGGTAGTCTGGGGTTGTATGGAAATCTGTACATAGAACAGTTCCTTTAATTCTTCAATGCTACCTGTTTTTGTTTTTTTTTGTTTGTTTGTTTTTTGTTTTGTTTTGTGTGTGTGTGTTTGTTTTTTGTTTTAATTTTGGGTTGTCATTTTTTTTATTTGTTTGTTCCATTCTGACTCTAGAGAGACCTCAGCAAATTTGCTCTGGTGTCAGCAATGCAATGGGGAAAACTGCAGGCACCTTGCTGTGTTGGCATTCACACGCATCCTCTTGTTGCTTTGTTCTTGGGACACAGACAATAAGAAAATGGTGCATTAGGCTTGAGTGATGAAGCAAAGGAAGCCCACTGAGGTGATTATAAAACAGGCTAGATGTACATTATTCCCACAGAATGGGAGAATAAATAAAACACCTTTTTACCTGCATTTTGACTGGAAACCTAGATATCAATATTTTAACTTAAGGGTTATATTAATGACTTACATCAGTGCTCCTCACGTATAGTTAAATAACAGCACAGCCCAAACTACAGAAAGATGGTGCTAACAGCAGCTATTAAACAATACCTTAGAACGCCATTTTTGAATCAATAACTGTCTGCATTAGTCAATGAACTCCTGAGGAAGCTAATGTTATCCTTGACAAAGGATGGTTTGTCCAGTGTATTGACAGATAGTGTTATTCACTATTTGACCAGCTTGAATAGGAAAGTGTCATTTGAGAAGTAAAGCAAATCTTCCATTAGTACTTTAACTGTCATTATTAATTAGGTGTTATTTGCAGTACTACTTAGAGGCTTTAAAGAAGATTTACCAGACAGATGAACTTTCATTTCCAAAGACTGAACAGAGAAATCACAGAGAAAATATTGCGTATTTCTATTTTCTACATGAAGAGGTGAAAATAAAATTAAATTCAAAGGACTTCGCCAAGGGATGGATCTAGAAAGAGTTAGTAGCAAAGACCCAATTCTTTCATGAGCATTTCTTGCATGTGTATTACATTTCTTTCTCAGTTTTTATTTGCTGAGCCTAAAAAGAACAAATACCCCATTACTATATTCCGTAGTATGAGAAATTTAATGCAAGCAATTGTTGCTTCTGCTTTAAAGCGAGCAGGACTGGCAAAGCTAAAGCCAAGAAACAGCCTGTGTATGATGAGCCTCGGTACTCTGTGCAGCCTTTTAGATCGTCTCCTACATGCCAACTCCGTGCTGGCTGCTTTCAGTGTCAGCTGGCATGGCAACTGCTTTATCTCCCATTGATTTGTTTATCTGAGCACAACTTGCATTTAACCCTTTTGTTCCAGCCTTTGCCCATTCTTAGTGTATGGAGGGGAATGAAAGGCTTCAAAACTGTTCTGTCCTAAAATGGCTTGCCCACAATTTTACCTTATTTCTATTGTTCCCATCTCAGAATTGTTTGTCGGAGGGATGGGTTATGAAAAACATTTCCTAAAATCACTTGTTATTGTGCTGTCCAGCTATGTGAATGACAAGCTGGTTAGGCAGGAATCCAGTTTTTCCCTGTTTTCTATAGCATTGATTAGAAGCTTAACATCAAAAACATAAACATGAAATAAATCAACCAGCTCTCACGCCCGACTCCGCAGCATCCGCCACCACACGGTGCCTTTTTGCTCCCTTCCCCATTGCTGCATGCTGCTCTCGTGCACAAGCAATCTGTTCAGCCGGCTGGCAAAGCCGCAGTCGGGAACAGCAGCCTACTTAGCAGCTTTCGGGGACTTTCTGAGCTCCCCTCACTCTTACTGCTCGCACGCTCTGCCTGCTGTGGCTGGTGCCCTCTGCCGACTCCTATATGTGGGCATATTTTTGGTCCCCCCATTTTTTGGGGGGAAAAGTGATTCAGCTGCTAGGTCTTAACAATCTCATTAGCAGAATCTGTAGGAAGTGGCTGCCAGGCAAGGTTTTGGAGTAAGCGGACTTACGGGATCCCACACCTTTCCATACGCTAAGTGCTTTCCTCCAGTATGTCTGGGGGTTGTAGTCTCTCTAGCCTCATGCCCCGTAGCCAATACTTTAAACTACAGGTTGGGAGTCATTAGTTCACTTGGTATTAACTGCATATTGCCATTTTTCTGGTCAAAGCAGTTTGAGAACACAGGGCTTAATTCACTGAAGAATGAAGTGGTATTGTTCACCGCTTTTAGCAAACGTGAAAACTGACACAGAGGAAAATTAAGAGTAGAAACCTTCTGTATCTTTGTTAACCACTGCCTTGTGCAAAACATTGCAGTAAAGACAGTGATGGAACTGATGATGTACAAGCTCTTGTGTCCTGTACCCCATACACATTTTAGGGCACATGGTTTCATGACACGGAGGCATGAAGACCCAGTGAATCATGTCTGGAGATCCTGGGAGAATCCCAATGAGGTCACATATGGAGAACATAAAGGCTGTTGTACATAGGTCTGGCTGAGGCAGGACTGCTGTACAGATGTGATCAACAGCGTGTAAGGGACATTATGACTTTCTTCTTTTCTTCCTCTTCCTTATCAAAGGCTATGAAACTGTCGGTGGACTGAGGTCACCATGGCAACTGCTAGGCAACATTTAAACATCATGTGTATCCTTCCTATGAGGCTGCCTGTCACAGGAGTACCCATCAGAGTGCAGGATCTGCACAAATACTATCAAAGAGGCTCCTAGCTCAGAGAAGGGCAGGGGTCATATCTCAGAGAAAAACAGGTGTTTTTCAAGCAAGAAACCAAAAAATAAGAAATATTGTCCAACGTATGTTATCAGTTGTGAATTAAGTTCCAGAGAAGAAATCATGTTACAACACTTGCTTAAAGTCAAGAGTGAATGTGTGCCCACCACACCTAAAATCTTGCAATCAACTGGAATTCCTTTCTCAATTATTTGAGTCAAGGGGAGAAACAACAACAGAGCAGAGGCTCTGGTAAAAGCTGAGGCAGCTGTCCATGTTGCACCTACAGTGATACTCAATGTATTAATTATCTTTTGCAAGTCCAAGTGTTCTCCAGACTTCTTAGCAGCTCTCAGCATGTTCCATCCTTGGATACATCCCAGAAGAGCATAGTTTTTCAATTCTCCAAGGCCAATTAGCTTTCTGATCACATTGCCAAGGGCCTTGAGTTGCACTACAGATTTTCCCTGGTAACCACAGGATGTCATCTTGTACTGGACTAAGGACTTGATATTTAACTGAATTGATCAGAAGAATTCAGAGCAATTGTTGGTCTTGGTCATGTTCAGTGTTTGAGTAACGGGGACACAGAATCCTTTGTCCCCATAATTTGTTGGGAAAGGACAAAAATGTCATTTTTCTGTTAAAAAAAAAAAAAAAAAAAAGGTATCCATGAAGCCTTAACTACATGATTGGAAATGTAGATATGGCCATTATTCTTTGGTGGCAATATCATCCTCTAATTTCTATTTGCATCGCACATAGACTGTGATGCTGTGGCAGAGGAGGCATGTTTTATTATAGCTTGTCCTCCTTGCTTTGGAAAAACTGAAGTAATTCCATGGCTTTAATACCTGTGGAAAGCCTAGGGATGAAAACAAGTAGGAAAGGATTTGCTATCTAGTAAGCACTATCTAGGACTTTCTGAACACTAAGCAACAAAAACATATGTACAAACTGCAGATGGCTTTGAAAGCTGTCCAAAGGCATTAGCTAGTACCTATCTAACTATTTATCTACCTATCTTAAATATACAGGTTTATACATATGTATGTATATACATAAATAAACAGCTACCTTTGCATTGAACTTCCTTCTGGCTGTTACATAGGGTCTCAAATAAAGTGAAGTATGAAACTAAGACATACACAGAGTCCTGGACTCTTCAAAGACTAATTAAGCTCTGATGGTTTATTATTATTGCCGAGATGGAAACACTATGGGATGGTCTATGTCTGTTTTTCAGAGAACGCTCCCTGCTTCCAGTCTATTTTTCCCCTGTTTTTCATGCAGAATGCTGAAAGACCCACCAGGGGTGAGATGTATTTGAACAGAAAATCTAGACCTTTGCACTGAACTTTTGCCTTGCCTATTTGACAGGCAAATGCAATGTCCAATTTCAGGCTGCTGCAATGCTGACCTTAATTTTAGTTAGTAGGGGAAAAAAAAAAAAATCCTCTATTTCAGTAGAAAATAAGTGCACAATCTTTCCAGATACATTTTATTTGTTAGAAGGCCTTTGATCTTTAAGAATCAGCTTTTCTTTGTGTTTATATATGAAAAAATAAAGTAAAATAAAATAAAATAGGCCAAACTAATAGCAACTAACTTAAAAATATTCAGAACAGCTTTCACCTTGAGAAGACAATGATTCTTCATTTGCTTTCACCTGGTTTGGGAGTTAAATACCATTTTCACAGTAATATGCAGTCAGCAATTAAAGGCTCTACTGCCAGGACTATTTCCCCAGAAGTGACACAGGGCTTTCCACATGTGCAAGTGTAATATCAATTCCTCTCTCATTAACCTGTGTCTTATCATCCAGTTTTGTTTGATTAGGGGTAACATGCAAACTCAAACAGGAGAAAAAAGACAAGGATGATTTACCAAGTTCAGTTAACCCTGAATTCTTAAATCCAACGTTACATCCCTAGTGCAGAATATATGAGGCTTGGTGTTCCTGCCAAAAGTACTTGAGTGACTCTCAGTATTTTTAATGAGATCAGTAATAGACTGATTTTCAATAGACAAGGATTTCCAATCCTTGTTCTCAGGGACAATAAATATTGGTGGCTAGCACTGAAGACATGACTATTAGAGCAGCAGCAAGCCAAACAAATATTTTGGTTCAAAAACGTGAGGATGGAATATCATTCTCCCTTAAAATCTGCAACATTGTGATGCATTCTTTATTCCACTGAATTTTAATTAGACCCCTTAATCCTGCTACCAGCATGGGATATGTTTTATGCATTTAGTAAAAATTAGGTACATTTTCTCTGTTTTACATAGTAAACTATGCTTTGCAGTCATGCTTTTTTTTAGGGTGCAGCAGGCATTGTCCTAGACTGAGTACTGGATAAATATTCTGAATAGCTGGAAGATGCAGTAAGAGCTAATCATATTTATTATTTGGATTTGTGAAAGAAGACAGTTTCTCAATGCGGAGCATATGGCAATGCTCAGAAACTGCTTATTATCATTAGTATTAGTTTTTACTGCAAATCAAATATCTAAAAACATGCTCATTTCTGATCTGGTTACTGGGTTTCTTTCAATGGTCCCTTTGAGTAATTTGGCTTTATAGGTTTTATTACTACAGAGTATCTCAGCTGTGCAGGACAAAGAAAGAAAAGCCTTGGCATCTGTAGATTTCCTCTGCTAGACATATCACCACTGCCCCCAAAAATATACTTATTTTTTTTTAAAGAATAAAACATAACATTTTATATCCAGGAGTGCAGATAACTCTGCTGGGGACATATGTAAGTTTTGCTATGTCATTGAAATGCAACTTCACAGATTAACATGTTTGTTGTTGTTGTTGTTGTTTGTTTGTTTGTTTTTGTTTTTCCTTTCAATGCAAAGATAACTTTGAATACTTTAAATTTCCTCTGTGCTAGAGGGGTTGTCTCTGGAGGTGGTACTTGGAAGGCACTGGAGAAAACATAATTTACAAAAGCAGTATCATGGAAATTATGTCTTGCAGTGAAAATAAAATTGTGAATTGATAGAAGAAATGAATTTGGAAGATGAAAAAGATAACAAACCAATCAACCAAACATCAATATTTAGGAATCCTCCAGAACAAAACTCACTGTAAATCCGTAACCTACTAGCTTAAAAAAAACTGAGGAGCCATTGTGCCTTTTTCAGGTGGAGAGATTTTGAGAATGATCTTTTTGTTCACAATCTGCATCTGAAATGAAATGAAAAATTCTGATGATTTTAGGGGAGCAGAGAGGTGAAATAAAATTTTACGAGGAACTATACACATGAGATTTGCAAAAGATTTTAACATTGGGATTTCTATATGATGTTAACAGCAGTTCAAATGTTACTGCTCAGTCCAATTACAATGAAGGTGAGAGCAGAGTATATTTTCAAATTCTGAACAGCAAGAGATGGTATTTTTAACTAGATCCTCTGAATCATTTTTCAACAAAGCATCTCTATGGATGATGGAATTAGATTAGTTAATTTTTATTTTTAGACTCCATTTCTTTTTCTTTTTACTGCATGTGGAAATCAGACATCCAAGTCAAGACAGCCAAATTCCTTTCTGAAATTCATCAAACAAACAAGACTTCTCCAGTGGCTTCATTCATCTCAAGATAAGCATTTGAGATAGGTCAGAGGAAACATCTACAAGTACCTATTGCTTTCCATTCATTGAACCAGAAATCCATATGACCTGTTCAGACATACACAAATAACTTTTAATATCCAAACCCAAATGAATTAAATTCCTTCCACTCTTTAAAATTAATATTTCCCCATATGGTTTCCCTGCTGTCATCCAAGCAACTGTAACTACAGGTGCTTTGGGGCTTCATAAGACAAATATTTTTAATGTATAAATTAAAGTTATTGCTACTGTTTGTAAAAATGTAAAAAAAATATTTTTGGTCATATAAAAACGTTGTTGTATTAAGAATGAGTATGCTATTAACAAATTTTATTGGCAGTGCCTAGCTCACTTACATAGTCTAGAAACACAGAAGCAGCCAGAGAATACTATAACAATCTATAAAATGTGATTAGCCATGTCTTAGAAACATTTTAGTTATCTAATAATCCTTTATTTAAGGAACCTTCATAAAATGTGACTTTTTTCATTAAACCCTCCTTGAAGCAAATATACTTGGTTAATTAAAATTAGCAGTAATGATACTGAAAACCCATGCTGATTCACCCAAGAGAGTGACTACGGATGTAGATATTTCCACCTTGGGGTCACTAGTGCAAATCCAGTCAGGCCTGCAGAGGTTTCAAACTACTCCAGATTAAATGTTTATTTGTTTATATAATGAATTATGAATCTCGGTTTTGCTCCTACTGAACAGATGTCCAAAAACCCTCAAACCCACCACTAGAAGCGGTAACAGCTGTCACTTTTATTACTGGTCCCTTAAGGAGATAAAGAAAGAAGGACATATATTTACACTGGACTGACTAATCTTCCCTTAGGGTCATACTATCGCCCTGTTAGAGGCCAAATGTGAAGTACAATATACAAACCAGGCTGTAAATCCGAGGCAAATATTTAAAAATATTATTTCAGACATTTAATTTACAGTTTTTTGTTATGGTAGAGCATTTCATTTTTATATAAAGAAATATTTTTATTTTTCTAAAATGTATATTACTTTTCCAAAAAAAAAATAAATATATATATATATGTTTTATAAATATAGGAGAAGATTTTCCATTTAAAAGGTTAGTTATGTGATGGAATAATGGAATAGATAACACTGAGCTGGCCCTGACTTTGAGGAGGGAGACAGACTAGATGGTTTCTCAGAAGCGCTGAGAGTGCCATAATTACTTCAGAAACGAGGGCACCATAGAAAAGAAATTTCATCAATAAATTTGAGAAGGCACTATTTTTGTGGGGGATAAAATGAGGAGCATTTGAGATATTCCTTGAAATAAAAAAGAGCAGTGAAAAGGTCTGCTGCAGAGGTTTGTTGACAGATTGTCAGAGATTGCCTAAGATTTCCTAGACTGTAGATGCACATGGCATCACTCTCCATACAATCAAACTAGTAATATCTGAGCATTCAATAAAAAAAAAAATAAAAAAATAAAAAGGAGACAAAGAGAGGGAGAGAAGAAAATTTGAAAATTTCTGCCTATGTTACCATGCTTATCTTGAGGGTATGGGGGGAAGCAGATTAAAAGCCACCAGAAAGGAGGGGTCCTAACAGAAATTTGGAGAGGTACTGCCTTGAGCAGCAGGCCTCCTGCAGTTATATCAGAAGATAACAGCTGATCAGCCATCTGTTGATGCACAATAAACAACATAAACGTATTTTGTCTGCAGGCTGCAAACATCACTGGTAACTGGATTGCAAAAACTTTTGGCTGAATGTGTATCCTGCTCAAAGGACGACCAGAACTGGTTTGACAGTCAGGTTGAATGACAAAAATCGATGACAAAATTATGAAGAAGTAAAAAAACAAACAAACAAAAAAACAACCCTGAAGGATGGAAGAATATTTCCTTTCCCATGCTAGATACAAAACCTCATGAATACTTGTGTGTTATTTTTTTTCTGTTATGGTTGACTATGACGGTTCAGTAAGTGTCATTGTACCCACTGAATCAATACTGGACCAATATTGCAGCAGTAAAGATTATGTTTAATTATCTTTGCTAATAATTGAAGCACATAATATTATAGTAATAACTTTATTTTTCTATCTTATAATTTAAAGAGGGACTTATCTTTCTCCCTTCAAAAATTAGGTGCCTTGTTTATGTGAGTTGTCTTTAGTACTTGCTGGATAATGAGATATCTCCAAAGGGTGATTTACCTCATGTTTCTTGAAATGACATATATTGTCTTCTGTTGGTCTTTTTCTCTTATTTTCTTTCCATTAATTAAAGATGGAGTCCAGTGAACTAATCTAGAGAAGGCATTTGAATTTCATATGGGTATTTTTAGTGAGGTGGTGATCACTCTTAAATTCCTCTCAGTTTCACAAGAGTATTGACATTTTCTTCTGTGTCTAGATGAGTTCAAATGGTTGTATTTAAAGGTGGGCATTTCTGCAGTCCTGGAGCTGTGTATGAAACATTAACTGTCTCCCCAAAATCATGTTCTGCATGTAGCAACACTGAGAACGTGAATTTTGTACTCAACATTAGATATGAATAGTTCATTGGCAAAATAATCTTTGGGAAGAAGGATCCCAGAGGGAAAATGGTGAACCTTTACTTCAATGGGAAGTGCTAATTAAGTGATCCATGCTAGGCTAGATGGGTGCTGGGGGGAGATGGAAAAAACTGTTAATTACCAACAAAGGCTTGTTGTTAGCTAACTCTGATAGGAGGACTTTGCCACCCTCAGTCATTCCCCTGGGAAGCTCATTTCATTGCATCATGAAAAAAATAAAAAAATTTCAAGAGATCATCTAATAAATCTATAAACCTGCTGTGAACATCTTAATAGTGTTTCCTCCTCTCCATACCCTCTCATTTTTACTCAGCAAATTTTCAAGTATTTCAAAGTTAATATATATATATGTGAATATATATATACTTATATATATATAGAAAAGATGAGATATACATATATAAGAAAAGATAAGGGGGTTTTGGTATCGCACAAACAGTAGCTTGAACAGACTCACTCACCATTAAAACACACTAAATAATATTAATAATAAGTAAATACTATTGCTACTGATAACATAGGTTCTCATATTAATAGCACCTAGTTGGGCAGCAGGGGCTGGGTTGTATATGGATTGAAGCCAAGTGTCTGTTAGGGTTTGGTTATCAAGCATGAGTTCATGGGGCTTTTGGTTCAAGCCTAAAGTAGTTGGGAAAAGAGAGAAAAGAGAAAAAGGAACCAGCCTGGCTGGCCATAAGCAGTACATTCTGCAAGATGAGGGACAACTCTGACAGGAAGCAATGCATGCTGGAAGCAGAAATATTTCATTTCACCACATTGCAACCGGGGCAAGTTTCCAATCTTTTATTTACTTTTGTTTGCTTACTTGGTTGCTGCTGCCAGTTGCAAGGGGCAGTAGGATGCTGACTTCTCATTTCTACAGACCACAAAAAGACATGATGGAGCTTCTGCATCTCTTCAGGAATTTTTAATTCTCACTGAACTTTCACTGGGCCTCCAAGAGGGGAGCTCCTTGCATTGATCATTTCAAGCCTGTGTTCTCCTTAAGCATGAGCAGAACCCAGGTCTGAGTTCTAGTTATTTTCTAAAATAAATTTGAATTGAGATGACTAGTTATCCGAGACCTTCACACGGTGTCAGGCCTCTTTGATCTCTGTGGAGACCCAAGGGCAGAACATCCCCTTTAACAATTAGACTTGGTGATATTTTATTGATATACAATCTGTGAAGATTTTTTTCCACACATCTCTCCTCCAGATCCCAAAACATGCACACACATCTACACACACATATCCCATTTTTCTACTGCGTGCTTTTGAATAGAAACTCAACCAACCCTAGGCCACTGAGAGTTTTGTTTTCCCTTTATATTGAGCAGTTAAGTCAGATTTTATAGTCATGCTGGCCACGCAGAAGCAAAGAACATGGAGAAAATACTTTACCGTCTTCAGAGATGATAAATCTGAACAGTGCAGGACACTTGACAAAGACAATTTCACCCACACTTGCAGGTTTCCAGCATGTAATATTGTCCCACATTCCTGGGCAACCTATAGAAGAGAGGGGAACAAAAGACACATTATGGTACAAATCCTCTTTTTTTTTTTTTTTAACAATCATAATAGTTTATTGTTGGTTCTTCTTCTATCCTCAAATGTGCACTTGGTTAGAATGATAAATATTATTTTCTAAGTTTTCCCTGGAAAAGAATAATTTGTACTGGTAAGAAAAGCATAAGTATGATATAGTTGTATGGTACTATAATGGACAGACTCTAACCTAGCAAAAAAATGTTGTTTCCTAGTCCCAATTAAATCACTCCAGTGTATGTCAGGAATGAATTTTCTCTTGAGCACAAAATCTACCACCTTTTAGCTGTCTTTCAACAGTGTTTTGTTAAATCTATAAATCTAAAGTGTTTTTTTTTTTTTTTTTTTTTGTGGATCCTATTTTCAATTTCAAGTCTGTGAATTTCTGCAGACTCTAATCTTTGTCAAAGGTTGGATAATGGCGCTTTGGGGAATTTGACTCAGGAAGGTGACTGGTAACTGAAAAACATATTCTGCTTCCTCCTAAAACTGCTTTTTGTGGATATGTGACAGAAGTTAATCTCTTCCATGTTGTTGATTCTCTCAGGAAAATATTGGGTTTAGAATTAAAAATTACTCCATTAGTAATGACCCATCATAACATCATTCACTGTTTTTTCAGCACTCTGCTCTGGAGCATATAAACTCAAAATATCAAACACAATTTTACATGTAGTGATTTCTTGCTAAAGGCAGAATCAGGCCCTTAACAACCATCGAGGGAGCAAGCCTTGAATTAAGGAACTGAGTGGTGAATAACTGACCTCTTATTACAAGATTGTGCCTTGTATTTCTAACCTGAACATTTCTATTTCAAATTTCCAGTCATTATATAGATCTGGCTCTATTTTGGCTCTCTATTCCTTACGTCAGGAACTAGGTGAAAGCTTCCCGCTGTTTCCTACCTGCTCACATGTGTAGGTTTTAATCTTACCAGAAACAAAGCATGGACATACTTGACATAAAATCAAAACACAGCCAGAACAAGAAGCATGCAGAAATAGGAGGTGATGAGGTTGGGGATGGGAGGTTTCGTCTTTTAGGACATGGGAAGAAGTCAGGTTTATGCAGCAGAAACATGACAAATTATGACTGGTTTTCAAGAAGCAGCTTTCTATGCATGACTCCTGCAATTTGGTAAACCTGAAGTCACCATCTTAGTAGCTCATAAACCTAAAAACTTATACAGTATACAGAAAAACTCAGAAATATCTCTCAAATTTCCCACTAATGTACATATAATGACTTAGTGAAGGAATCTCAAATGGGGATCATCTTCTACCTCAGCAGGAAAGTAAAGAAAGACTAAATCTAAATATCCCCACGATTTCTTTGCATTTGATGTTGAAATCAAGCACATAATCTTATCAACTGTTAAAAGCTGCAAGTGCCACACTTTTCTAAGTGGTTTTCTGTTGATATACTTTCCCTTTGACTATGTGCCAGGGAAAATAAGATCTTCAATAAAAGCAGATAATACTTCAAAGTGTCATACTTTCAGACTAGGAGAAGTACAGTATAATGAGGGCTGGGTGATCAACTGCTTTACACAGCGTGGGCTTTATCAACTTGTGTGATAGTATGAGATAGACATCAGTGGAGGATGTATTTTCACAGGACTGGGCTTTGTATATTTTTTCTATCAGCTTCAGGGGCAGGGGATCAAGTCCTATGTTATCTCACAAAATATAAGCCAGATACCACCATGTGTGGTAAATAGGACAGTTATGAGTTGTACAGCGTTTGAAGAATTAGGTCAGTGTCAAACAACAATGTTATACTGATTCCATATTATAAGCATTTGATAATCCTTCTTTCAAATTAAAGGATGTAGCATCAGATTACATAAAATAAATTAATGACCATGTAACATTCTGATCCTATTATCTAAAAGTCTTTCAGCTTTTTCAGACCCACCAGAATATTACTAAAAAATTGGTCATTAAATCACCACAGGAGTTGGGAAAAAAATTAAAACTTTACATTTCCCTCTCCTTATCCCTTTCTTCCACTCCTATGCTAGGTTGTTTCCATCAACAGATGAGGATCTCATTTTATGAATACTGTGATTGAATTGAATATCTCCAAAAGGCATGAAGACGGTCTTTTGAAAAGTTCAGTGGCACAGTCAGTGTACTAAAGATGGAAATCAAGATCAAATTGAGCACTATTAGATTTTACTGTCTTTGATAGCTACTGTTTGTCCACACAGGAGAAACTGTATTTACCTTCTAAATCTGAAGATGCCTAGTAATAGGTTTATAGTTCACCGATGAATGGCAATCTGTACAAAAGTAAAGCATGTGTAAATATCCATGGTAATGAGACATTTGCTTACAAGAGGTGTTAGAAACAATCAAAGTGGCTAATAAAATCTTCTGATAACTACCTGCTAGCCTTGCTCACTTAAATTAAATGGATTTGGTAGAAACAGGGAAACCTTTCTTATTTTTTATTATTACTTTAATATCAGTTGTCTTCTAAACACTGGGGTAGCAATAGATACTGTAAACCAACCTAGAAAAATGTGCAGAAATCCTCATACTGCACAAAAGATCGGGAAGACAATGAATAAATATTTCGTAGCACTATGTATCAAATTCAGTTATACTAGATGTTTGTTATTGTCATATTACCATGTATAGCTAAAATATAGCCCCATTTAAAAGGCTATAAGTTTGTTGTATTAGAAAAGACTGATGTGCTGACATTGGAAGAGAAGGGAGGGAAGCAAAGAGTACTCAAATAATTTGCCCAAGTTATTAAAAGAGATGAGTGATGAAGATTAGAAATAATTCATTAAGAAAGTTGCCTGATCCTGTCTGGAAAATTTGTATTTGAAGCCAACAATTTAGAAAAGCAAAGAAAACAATGACAAAAAAATAAATGTAATACAAGACAGTGTGGACAATCCCCTTACATTTATAAACCACGGTACAGACACAAGCTCCTGCTGGGTGAAATCTGCCCATGGAAATCAATGTGACTTGAGTGTGAAACTGCACAGCAGGGTTCTCCACTGGCACTGATGGTATGTCTCCTTTGCCATGTGATGTAGGGATACACAAGCTCACTTTGAAAAAGGTGCCTTAGACACTGTAAGAGGGAGGTGCATCTTCACAAGGGCAATTTTCCTGGTTCTTAGCATGTTAGGAATAAAGAATATCAGCAAATAATTTTAAAGAAAAAAGATTTAATGTGTGCCAGAGAAAGGAAAGGAAAGGAAAGGAAAGGAAAGGAAAGGAAAGGAAAGGAAAGGAAAGGAAAGGAAAGGAAAGGAAAGGAAAGGAAAGGAAAGGAAAGGAAAGGAAAGGAAAGGAAAGGAAAGGAAAGGAAAGGAAAGGAAAGGAAAGGAAAGGAAAGGAAAGGAAAGGAAAGGAAAGGAAAGGAAAGGAAAAAGGAAAGGAAAGGAAAGGAAAGGAAAGGAAAGGAAAGGAAAGGAAAGGAAAGGAAAGGAAAGGAAAGGAAAGGAAAGGAAAGGAAAGGAAAGGAAAGGAAAGGAAAGGAAAGGAAAGGAAAGGAAAGGAAAGGAAAGGAAAGGAAAGGAAAGGAAAGGAAAGGAAAGGAAAGGAAAGGAAAGGAAAGGAAAGGAAAGGAAAGGAAAGGAAAGGAAAGGAAATGTTCCTTAAACTTTGTTCAATTCATCTCAGCTAGCTGAAGTGATGCAAAGCTTGGCATCTGACCTAGGGAAGCTACTTAAACCCTCTTCATAGCATGAGCAGAAGAGTGTTTCTTCTTAATTAGCTAGCTACCTTCTCTCCAATCGGATGTCTCATCCTTTGGGAGGCCAATTTGTCAATGACTTTTGAGGAAACACAAAGTAGTTAATTTGACTACAGAATTAGTCAGGACTGATTTAAGTTCAGATGGCTAAGACTTACCTATTTAACCTTACTCAGCTAAGCGAAGTTTCTTCTGTAGTCCATGGACAGACACTTTTCAGATAGGGATAACCCCATTTTAACATGGCAGTGGTGATGAATTGCTTTGTAAGTGTACTTCCTTCCCTCCACTGATTACATTCAGTAGAATGAGTATAAGAACTGTTATCCTAAATATCTGCCTATTGAATAGCTAAAGCTTATATTCCCCGTAGGGTCTATGTGGTCTTTTGGATTAGACATGAACCAATAGCCTTCTGGGCACAGAGCTGACCAGTAGCAACGCAGCCTTAGCCACCTTCCTACCCTGAGTGCAGAAGTCTAGCTGAGGGCTGAAACATGTTACTGCAGGCTGTGAATGGTGCCAGCATAGCTATATATTTCCCAAGCAACTCAAACCACAGGTAAACCACAACGGCTGCTTATGGAAAACCACTTGGTCAATCCCCACATCTTTATCTCAAGCTTCTGTTTGTAAAAGTGTGAGGAAAAAAGTGTTTAACTGTAAGCTCCTTGTGGCAGTGTTCACCTTCTGTTGTGACTGTTAAATATTGAAAAAGTGGGGTTCTGATTTCAGCTGAAGAACAATATGTATTTTATATAAATTTCATATGAAGCTCATGAAAGATAAGCTGCAATTCAATATTATTGAAACTCATGGTGATACTTCACATTCCTAAGGATGGATCTGACTTGGCAACAACTGAAAAGGAACAGCTCTACAAGAGAAAAGCCAAATTTCATAGCATGGAGAAAACTATGTATTTTTCTCATTTTCCAGTCTTCAGATGTAATTTTAAGATTATGCCTAGCACTAAAACCATTCCAGTCAGCTCTTCTGAAAATAGCTTGGCTTTCTTTATCTTCTCCCTCACCTCTGTCAAGAGCTCTTTACAGTCCCAGTTTTGATAGTGGCTAGATATAACAACAGATTTCAGGCAGTCCCGTGGCTAAACTTCTCCAGTTTCAAGGAAAGGACCTTGCTTTAAATTGGCTGCCTGCTATCTTCAGCCAACATGGAGTCCCTGTCACCAGGACTGTGTGCAAACTGTTCTTTTTCCATACATCTGTGTCCTATCACCTCATGGTGCCTCTTCTGCAATACTCTCATTCACATTCTATATAGTTACATGCTCTTTATTGTATCCGCAACACCCTCCCATTTCCTCATTCTTTCCCTAGTGGAACACAACTGCTCATTTCTGACATATATTTTTGGCAGGAGAAGGTGCAAATGCAGAGATGTGCTTTTGGATGGCAAGGTCTGTGCACTAAATCTCTGTGAAATCATTCAGTCCTCTTAAAATTGTTAAGTCGGTCTTACCTGGCCCCTCTCTGTGAAAATACTCATTTTGACATCTTCCTTGTAATCAGCACACCATTTTCACAAAACATATAGGAATTTGCAGCTCTGACACTACTACTTCTCTGACAAGTATTGCTGATTTATTCAGAGACCTTAAAATTGTTGGCTGAAGTGAGGGTGTGAAAAAAGAAATGACAAGACAATGGGCAAAGGGGTTAATGGGCCAATACACAGACAAAAGGTAATAGATAACACATTTGCATAAAATTTGTTTCCTTGGAATATTAAGAAAAAAATGTAAATACATAAATGTGATATTTTTATATTTTTTTCATGTATGGAAATGAAGGCTTGAGGTGAAAGTCAATCCATTTGGCTTACAATGTTCAGTTTTAGTTTCAGCTCTTTTTCTCATTTATTAGTTTAAAATGTCACATTCAAGGTCATATTGCCTTCAGAAAAGTAATATCAAAGAAAACATAATATTACAAGCCAGTATATTAAACCGAATTATGTGATGCACAATAACTTTTAAAGGGCATACTACATATAAAGCCCTTCAGAGAGAGGGGGAATATGAGATAGGTGCTTCCTGTTCTTTCATAAATCTAGGTAAATACCAAAATAAATAAAAGTTTAAGCAAGGCCTGGGTATGAGACCTGGATCTCCAAAAGTGATTGACATTTCAAAGTAGAATTACCTTATAGGAGCTCCTATTGCAGAAATGGTGTCTCTGCAGGTGTTTCAATTTAGGCAGAAAAATCATAACAGTCAGATTCAATAGTTTCTTTTTGAAAGCCCAGGACATAAGAAAGTAGAAAATAAAAAACAATGGAAATTCCAGAAAAAGCTACAAAGGAGGGAAAAAAATACTAACAGAAGATATCCTATGTTGGAAAAGAAAATACTTGATCACTTGCAAGTAAATAAAAAATAAATAAATACATAAAGTCATTCCTTCCTTAAAATGTCTTACATACAAAGCAGGATTGAAAGACATAGTACAAGAAAAAGCCCAGAAAAAGCTTTGCTGGGGAAGCCCAGCAGAGAAAAACATTTTTTCCCCTTCCCAGTTACTATTTCTCATAGCTCCTGGCATTATTTGAATAATGTTTACTGATACAGCATATGCCACCCAGACCAGCTATTACACTAAGAATTTCTACCTTTATTCAAATTTTCCTGCTGCTGTAGCAAGAAGCACCTTGTTTTGTCTATCATGGCATTCATTCGCCTTCAAAATATAAATGTTAAATACGTAAATATGAGCTAAGTTCTTCTACACCTCTTTTATAGCACATGAAAACAAAACAAAACAAAACAAAAAAAAACAGACACCTCCAGAGGGCACTGCTGTAGGGTTTCTAAGATAAATTGTCCTCTGGAATGCCTGTTTTCTTGTTTTCTGCTACTGATTAGAACAGGCACCAAGAGAAAGCCTAATCTTAGGCTTTAAAAATCTGTATTCAGAGCATGAGAATTCCACACTTATCGTCCCAGTCACTCCACTAGGGCTGCATAGGAAGAAAAATAAACTGTGGTCACACCTACCCGCAGTTTGCCCACATTAACATTTTCCATTGCCTTTCTCTAGATAACTGCTGCTCCTGGCATAAATGCAACACTGTTTCATTTTAAATCTTTTTTTTTTTTTAACATTTCTTTGTTTTGTTTTAATATTTACAATCTCTTTTTTGACTATTTTAAATCTATTGTTTATATAGTGATAACTGTATAAACTATGATAATATTTTCTACTGGTATGTCATTATCAGTAAAGTTAGTTGTTTTACAGGATGATCTTTACAGAGACCTAAAAATTCCTGAGTGAGACACTGTTTTCAAATAACTTATAAAAAATGTTGGCTTAATTTATGAAACAAAACATCGGAAGAAAATGATTTGAGATACTTCACTTTTTATCTATCAAGTTAATTCTAGACTGTATTAAGAACTAGAAGTGAAATAAACAGAAAGAATGGGCTTTCTTTGACTATAACAGTGGGTCTTATAGCACAGAAGCAGAAAACAATGAGATGAAGATGGCAGGCTTTAGCTTGCAAGAGTTGAGGTGCATATGCCTTGCATTTGCCAAACCTAAATTGTGTTTTTCAGAACTAGAAGCTAGTCTTTTTTTTTTTTTTTTTTTTTTTCCCGTGTTCATCAGGGAAGTTTTCACCTGCTTTGGCTGTTCTGCATTACTTAAGCAGTTTGATTCACTTTCTTGATATATCTTAGGAGCAAGCTACACAAATTATAAATCAGAACTCTATCCTTATTCCTACTATTTACATAGGGAAACAAGTACATACAAATACACACACTAACCACCGTTAGACCGTGATCTGTCTCAGAGGAGAAAAGAAAACCAAGATCTCTTCATTTTTCCAGCAATTCATCCATTTGAACTACTGTCCTCATGACAGTGAAAGGTCTTGTCTATGTCTTGTCTCCATCTATGATCTCCTGTGAAACACATCTAAACAGGAAAGGCTAATGCCAAATTATTATTATTATTCTTTGAACATTTTATACATGGCAAAGATCAGCCTTTAAACGCCAGAAGCTATTGGACTTGATAATTCTTGTGGGTCCCTTCCAACCAGTATATTCTATGATTCTATCTGTTATTCTATGTTATCTATAATGGGAAAGATATAAAACTATTTTCTTCATCTAAAGCGGTTTATTTCTTTTGATCACAGGATATTTATTCTAAGTTCATGTTTGTTACTTTTCTTGCTTTGTTACCAGCCAAGAAAACCTCATCCAAGAAAATCTCAAAAATCCTTTAAGTGCTGCCAACCAATTGGCCTTAGGTGAGCTTTGGAGCATTTTAAAGGGAAACTTCCGTTTGGCAAAATCTTTGGAACATTTCTTCATCTAATTATACAGGGGAGTAAAAAACCAATTATCTGGGAAATTGAGAGGTTTTATTTAAATTCCTTTAAAAGGGATTGGTTATTCATCTGTGAGAGTCACCATTTTGCTATTCTGGAGGCAGAAAAACTTTGTGAAATTAGTCAGAAAATTAGGAGATTTTATTCCAGTGCTGCTGGAGTACAGAATGACACTTCCAAGCTGCCAAAACCTGACCCAGTGCCAAGCTCACCAGCTGTGGATGATCTGGCATCACTCAGGGCATGTGTAATGTGAGATCATGGATTACTGCTGGAGGTAGCCTTGCCTGGCAGCAGCTGGTACCCTTCGTTCCTTTTATTGCTGGTGGCAGCCAAAATGGTTATCATTGCCCTGCCCTACCACCACGCCATCCTGACTCACTTCCCTCCTTTCTTAGGAGAAGCAGAGATAATGCAGTTGTCTTTATCAACTCTGTCTTCCATTAATTTTCTAAGCTGAGAGAGAGGGGAAAAGACAGCCTATTCCACCGGTGCCTAGAAGGCTTTGTGTACATCACAGTGCTATTAATCTTAATCCTTAAATCACTAGGATCAAAGTCATTTCTGGGAAAAAGTTAGGAAAAATACTGGCTACACAGTTAGACAAAGTTTGAGAAGAAAACAAAGGAATAAGAGCCAGAAAGTTGCGTTCTTCTATAAAGCCTTACCTTCTTCTGTCAGATCCTGCCCAAATGGTTCATCTCTTTCACACATACAACCTGCCTAAAACTAATGATTAACTAAGGGCAACAGGATGGAGCACTACAAACTGTTTCCTATCTTTTCGAAGTGTTTCAGTTAACAGTATTAACTAAGACTATTTTTGTCTGTTTTAGTGGAGGAGCTGGGTAGAAATATAGGTCTCTAAACTTTTTATTCAAAACATATGTGCATGCTAATTTTTCACAATTATTAACATGCCTCACAATGAACCCTGGCTTTCGACTACGGCTGTAAGCAAAGATTCTTACCAAGCTGTATAAGAGTCCATTGCTACTTATGCCACACATGTAGAGCAGTTGATATTTGGCCCATTGTAATATTTATGGGCCTATGAAGAAGACATCTGTAAAGATCAATGGGATTCACTCATTGCCATGGACACAGAGAAAATAAAAATTTTCTTGTTATGTCTTTTTGGTGTTTTGGAGTTTGTATTCCTTTGGAAACAGAGAGAGGATGGGGCTGTATGGGAGAAGAAATTAAGAGGATTTGGTAGCAGGTCTTCTGAGCATTAACGTTTCCCAGAAATAAATTCAGGATTTCAAATCTGCTCTGACACAAATGGAAAAACAAAAACAAAAGCAAACAACAACAACAAAAAACATTTCCTTGATTTGATAGTTTTTAACAAATCTCACAACAGTACTACAGTGGGACTAAAATGGGATATAAGCCTTGAAACAGTCTCTCACTGTGGGGCTGTGCTTTGAACTTAAAAAATAGCTAAATAGGATTTTCAATGAGACTTACTCAGAGCAAACCTGAGGTGAACAGCTGCCTAATCAATGACATGTGCAAGAATTTGGACTTGCTTCTTAAAGGATAAATAGACTAAACAAAACAGACAGGCGTTGAACAACTGAAAATAGCAACCAACCTCAAGGGCTATGTGACTGCTAATTTCAGAACTTATGTTAAATTCCATTGCACATACATTAACTTCTCTCAAAAGCATTTACAAATGGTAATGATTTAGGTTTCATGGTAGCTCTGTGGGTAAGAAGATTTTCTGCTCTTTTTACAGCTTGAAAACAAAACAAAACAAACACAAGAAATAACATTGAAAACTAAAGACCCTCCAGAGCAAGAGTTGTAATAGAGCTCAGAAGAAAGCTGACCCTTCATTTTTATACTCCTGTCCTCATTTTCCTGCTTTTCTAATGTTTATAAATAGTTATCTAAATGGAGAAGGCACTTCTGTAGTAGAAGATAACTTATAACAGATCTCAGGCCAAATTCGTTCTTGATGTAACCACAGTGACGCCAATGTGGATACATTTGAGAGGTATTTATTCCTTGTTTACTCCTTCAAATCTTCTGAGAATGAGAAATGACTGAATTAAATAACTTAATTTCTTTCAGTGTGCAAATTCCATAATCTCTCCTGGAAATTGTTCTAGTGGTGAGTCAAACAATTCCTTATTAGAGCCCATGGGACCTGATGATCTACTGGAGGAAGCAAAGGAAATAAATACATTTTAAAAAGCTGGTTAAAAGGCATGTTAACACATTGTGTGTCTGCTGTTTCATGATGAACTTCTCTGATTCTGCCCACAATGTATTCAGAGAACAGCAAAAACATAACTGAAGCACAAATCCGATGCATTATTTTAAAGATTTGCATACACCTAGGTAATTTTGGTCAGTATATAAAAGACAAAAGTAAATTATATCGTTCAGTAAGTTCTCAGCTGCAAGATGTTTTCCAGTCCAAAGTAAAGATTGATGGTTTGATCTGGGCAGTTTACAGCCTGAAGTGAAAAGGCAATGTGAGTGGTATTGATATGTGAAAATGAGAGTGTATGACAAAGAAGGATAAAGATACAATAGTGAGGCATGGAGAGATATTGTGATCATTCCCCTGATAACCGGATAATTTATTTTTTTTTTGGTTGGTTGGTTGATTTTGGAAAGGTTTTCAGCATTGAGAGAATAAGAAGAAATGGAATGAGATGTAGACTGGGAAGAAATGACCAGTGCCATCACAGCCAGAAACCAGAGGCCTTATAATCCAGGCAAAGGATAAGTTTACACACTTTTTAAACTCTATAGTGTGTAAACTACAGCATACACCTCTCCCATCAGCCTATAGTAAAGCAAAGAAAAAAAATCCATAAATATCATAATGAGATCCAGGAAGAATCAAACAAAAATATTTCCAATATTGAGCAAAATGATTTCCAATGCCTTAAATACATTAAATGTGTTAGGTGAAAATGCCCAGAAAACCATAGGAAGTGGTCACAGGTCACAGGTCCAAGTGGAAGTAATACCAAATCTGAACCACTAGGGACAAGACTATTCCCTTGCCTTTGTTAGAATGTGGATCAGGTTCTTAGTGAACAAGTGTAATGTATCTATCTTTGTCTAAAGATTAGGAGGATACAGGAAGAAATGGGAAGCGGTTATTAAGGGGTTCTGAAGCTGCCATCGCTACCTGACCACTTATAGCATAGAAACAGTCATATTAATTTCAACTTCCAAATATACAGATATACACATCAAACCTCCAACACTGCTGGTTTAGTCACTACCTCCATCAAAGCTACTACAGTAGGCATTGCATGAAGTGGTATTTTGGGAAAAAACATTTAAAATATTTTTTTAACCACATTTGCCAAAAAAAAAAAATAATCTGCAGATCTTCATTTTCCTTTTGCTTACTCCTGTAAATGAGGAGTTAATTCCAACAGCAACTGAGTTTCTTCATGCATTAAGTTGCTGTAAGTTGGAGACTACTAGTTTGGAGAATTTAAAGATGGGTTAAAAATATATATGAAATGGAAATAATTGTGTTATTCCTTCTCCCTCTCTTCTCACTAGAAAGTTAGTCCTGGTAGAAAGAGAAATTGTTCTGTGGTATTGCTCATAAAATGTGTGGGCAGGTAATTACTCTCCTGTCTGAAGCAATAAATAACTATGAAAATTTGCATACATATAATCAATATTCTTTTACTGGTGATATTTCTTAGAATGTTTAATAATCACAGAAACACAGAAAATAAGGCTGGAGGGAGCTGTGGAGTTCATAAAGTTCATTCCTTGCACCCAGACAAAATAAACTATAACTAAAATCTCTAAAAGTGAATTTGTGAGATCTAATTATTGGTGACATTCTTATTACCTGGACAAAGGATTAGAATGTATTACAGGGCACAGTTCTGGACATCTTAGCACTTACAGTAAAGGTCCAGAAACTTTATGTTTTGACCATTTGATGATCTGTGACTTCCAGGGACTGTGATAGCATCAGTGTCATATATAAAGATGGTAAAAGATTTTTTCATGATGTTTTGAGAGTGAATAGATGTCAAATTCCTAAGCAGACGGGAAATTAACCCATACTGTAAAACACAGTTAAGAGTGTAAAAGGTATTTATAGATATAGGTGTGTATTTATATAGGTATGGAATACAGATGTATGTATATAATAATATCTATAATAATATATAGTAATATACAAACATATGTATATAATAATATAATATATATAATAATAATATGTATATAATATATGTATCCTCAGATACCTGTGTCCATGGACTATGTCTTTAGGGTACTTGTAGAAGAAAAATGAGAAAGCACATAAAAGGTTGCACCATTTATAAAACAATCAAGAAATCTTATATGTATTGATCAGCCGTTGTAATTGTATCGTTTGAACTTTTCTTTATCAGTTCTTGATCCTTGAAGAATAATGTGAAACAAATGATTATGTAACAGTCTGACTAGGAGTACTGTATTTAATTTTGTTCTTGTTTATTCAGTTATGATAATAATGGGTTCTGTCTTAAGTCATTTACAGGTTAGCAGAGAAGGGGTAGAATCATATTAGTCATTTGGCTGTACGACCAAAAACCTGGAATGGATTCAAGTACTCATATCTTGTGAAGAAAAGATGAGGCATGTTTTCAGAATATACGCAACAGTTTTCCAGTGCATTTTAATTAATTGTTTGTGGTTATTTTTCCAGTTTGGCTTTGTTTTTGTTGTATGGTTTCGGCATGCTCTTGTAACACACTCTAACAATGGTTTTTCTCTTATAAAACATTTCATTTTGCATGGGCTTCTATGTCCAGTTACTTTTTTTTTTTTTTTTTCATGCTTGTCCTGGTAATCACTCACTCATGGTACTTGCAGCTTCTCTTTCAATCAGAAATTAAGCATTATTCTAACCCTGTCTTTTGTTTTGCTTGTTGTCTCTATTTGTTTTGTTTCACTGTGCTTGCTTTGATTTGCCTTTATTATTTTATTTTATTATTTTATTTTATTTTATGTTATTTATTTTATTATTATTTTTTTTTTTTTGTAAAGGAAACAAACCAATCATTTCTAGCAACTGTGTGAGCATGAAATGTATGGTTTCATTATCAAAAGTACAAGCTGCTGTGGAGAGGCAGGCATTCAGGAAGCCTTAAATGGCTCTTAGTGTAATCAGAAAAGCAGTAGAAAGAATAGATGAGAACACTGCCTCCAGATGCTTGTCCACAAGATTCAACTACCTGCTCTTGAGGAGTGAAAACTGCACTAACTTTAGATGTGTCTTACTTGGCAAAACTAGCTGGGCAGGCTCCTCATTTAGTTTGTTCCACAGAGAGATGGAAAATAAAATCATACAAGCAAATTATGGAGAATCAGGGAAATGAGCATCCAGAAGCGAAATATGAAGCTAAAATCCTTGAGCTTATGGATACAACTTGATTGTGACTCATTTTACAGATTAAAACACCTGAATTTAGGTGTTTTAATATGCAAACTGAATCTGAATCTCAGTATCTGTCTATCAATTGTATAAGGAGTCTTGGGAGACTCAGTTAACTACATCCAGTGCTGTAATTGTTCCCCAAGGAGGTCATTTTTCCCTAAATACAGAGCCCAGTACAGTTCTCTTTACTGAAATACATGTTGATAATGCCTATTGAAGTCAGGGGGAGATGAGGTTGCAGACTGACAGCAGCAGAATTATATCTCAAGAAGAGTAAGAGCTGTTCCTGGTGCTGACCTCAGGACCCTCCAAAATATGTGTTTACAGCATAGTGTAAGAGGCAGGTAATTACTTTGATTCACCTATAAACCTATAAGGCACTACGTATTCATCAAGCTGTCAAAATCACAAGTTGTCGTGGCATCCAGGAACAAAATTCAGAGATGAGAAGAAAAAGAAAATTTATTTTAACTGAGGTCACTTGGAAGTCTGGATGACAAGATTACTAAATTCTACTCTTTTCCTACAATCTTAAAGGAATAATACATATCCTCAAAAACAAAACAAAATCAAGCAAATAAAAATTAGAATTGGACTCTAACCTTCAATATTCCTATAGATGTGAAATGGAAAACAATAAACAAAGAAAAAAGAAACAACAAAACAAACAAAAACCAAAGATCACACATCAGTAGGAGAAAAGGTATACTATCCTACTTGTGAAGTGTTTGAAATTAACAGATTATATTAAAATACATGTCAAAGATAGAGATGGGGTCATTGAATCTCCCTCTCTCTCCCTCTCTTCCCTCTCTCTCTTCCTCTCTCCCTCCCTCCCTCTTTTGCTAAGTAACCTACACGTCTGCTTTCAACAAGCTAATGTGAGCTGAATTTAGCCTCTAGAGTTTGGTGCAGTACTATTGCACCACTGAATAACCCATTTTTTTGTGGTGGAATTCTTATTACAAAGTAAAATCTCAAGCTGGGAAGCATAAAAACAGCACAGGACAACCCCCCTTTTTTAAATAGTATGATATAAAATTATTCCCTCTAGGATGAAGTATTTCAACACATTAGGCTCTATAACCACAAAAATAAAACACTTGAGAAGAGTCCTTATTTGCTTCATTTGTTTCACAAAAATGATGGAAAACAACGTAAAATTGTGAGATCCTTCCCTTTCTGCTTTCCCATTCCTTCTATTTCACAAGAGGAATTTGGGGAAGGAAATGCACATTCTCTTTTCCGCTCTTTTGTGAGTTGCAAATTATCATCCACTTTCTGAGACAGCAGTGCTGGCTAGCTGTTTATGGGCAAAGTCACGCACAGATTTCCCTTTCTCCACCCCCATGCTCTCTAGTCCAGAAGCTAAAAACAATATAATGAATATAGGACATGCAGTTCCTGCTGCTTTGCTCATCCAGTGATGGAAGATGCTGTGAAGATAAGCAGGTGCTAGAGGACTGTCCTCACATTTTATCTCTCTTCAGCATCCCATAGAGGAAATAAAGATTTGATCCACTGCAACTTTCGACAAAAGAAAGGGCATAGAATCATAGAATCATAGAATAGGTTAAGTCTCCAATGAAGCAGAAACATAAAAAACTTTGAGGAAAAGAAATAAGGCTTAGATAGAGAGTAAGAGCTCAAAGCATTGTTATTTAAAGTGTTATTATGCATTCAAGTCACTTTACACTTCTGCAAGTAAAGCTGAATTATGTCATTTTTATTTTTATTTTTTTTTCCCATGGTGAGAGGAGTACATATCGACATTTTTTCTACTGCGTAGCAGTTGGAGTAGCTATACTTGTTATATTGCTGTAGCTTCCTTATCTGTCTGAAGATGATTTAACTCACTGCCCTTCAGTCTTATTTTGCTGAGGAAAAATCAATATGCAAAATCTGTCAGCAGTCCAAATTATTACACTTATTCAATTACATATATTATTGAGGAGGCAGTTTTACATAATGAAGTTCTTGGCTTAAGTTTGTAAGTGAGGTGTATTAATAGGTAGTGGATATAGCTCAGAATGAGCTGAAACAAATTAAATTGTACAGTTGGGTAATTTTAGTCATTGGCCACCTATGTTAGAACATTAGTGCTTGATGAAGTCTTATCAGAAAAAACATTTCACAGTAAAAAATAGTCTAAGAACAATCTCTTGAGTATTTGGTAGAGCAGCACTTGATCCACGATTAGAGCTTCCCAAATGATCCTACAATACATACGGATACCGAAAGGAGTAATTCTAAATATTTAAAATGCAGTATGTCAGAATGTGAAAAGGAAGTGGTTTTTAGAGTGTAGAGAAAACCTTAACATTGAAGTTCTTTACTAAAAGCCATAGAAGTTAGTGCTAACCCCTTCTTTTTCCTATTGCATTTAATGTTCTGTCCCTGGTGATCTAAGTGCAGGTAACCATTCCCATCAACAAAGCAAGCAGTAACTGGCAAATGTGCTTTCCAGAGTGAGATTCATCTGACCAATTGCCAACATCTACATTTGAATAGTCACCAAAATTTTTGTAGTAGTAGACAGAAAGAGGTAATCCTAGAGAACAATGTCTCTCATCTGAAAGCAGACATTTGAAATAGGTCTGATGACTCATTCCCTCAAAAAGCCAACTTTTGCCCATTGACTGTGAAGGCAGCTATAGGACAATAGCCGAGATAAAAATACCTAAGACACAGAAATCTCAAACTCCATAAGAAAAACTCTATGCTGGCTCTGTGGGGAAAAAAAAAAAAAAAAAAAATGATATTGTTCTCACCTTCACATCAAGCTACAAAAAAATAACAAAGGAAGTTCAAACAATGCCACCTTTATGGCAGGCTCACGAGAGTCTCATTGTATCCGATAGAGTCGAACCAGCTCACTTCCTGGGCTGTGCCACTGCCAGTCCTATTAAATCTACCTCTTATGAGAGACCAGATGAAGGACTGAATAGAGAGACAAGGTGGAAAGACACTGCAGGATACTTGATGATTCTCCTGGTCATTTCATGCAAACGACTGACTGGGTGACCATAATCCTCACATGAAAGAAAAAGGGGGCGGTCTGGTCAAGCTCTCCTGCAGCAGGTCACAAGCTGGACAATCATTCCTCGTGCTCACTTCTCTTTGAAAAGCCTTGTGTTCTACAAATTCATAGCTTTGTCAGCTGATGAAAAAACTGTCACACATTGGATCACTGCTCTAGTGTCTCTATTCCCTTCCCAACACTGAGCCATAAAAACAAGTAAGAATCATGTCATCGAGGTGCATCGCACCTCGAGTACTGTGTTCAGTTTTGGGCTCCTCACTACAAGGACATGGAGGTGCTTGAGAGAGCCCAGAGAAGGGCAACGAAGCTGGTGAGGGGTCTGGAGAACAAGTCTTACAAGGAGCGGCTGAGGGAGCTGGGCTTGTTCAGCCTGGAGAAGAGGAGGCTCAGGGGCGACCTTATCGCTCTCTACAGGTACCTTAAAGGAGGCTGTAGCGAGGCGGGGGTTGGTCTGTTCTCCCACGGGCCTGGTGACAGGACGAGGGGGAATGGGCTAAAATTGCGCCTGGGGAGGTTTAGGTTGGATATTATGAAAAACTTCTTTACTGAAAGAGTTGTTAGACATTGGAATGGGCTGCCCAGGGAAGTGGTTGAGTCACCATCCCTGGAGGTCTTTAAAAGACATTTAGATGTTGAGCTTAGTGATATGGTTTAGTGAAGGACTTGTTAGTGTTAGGTCAGAGGTTGGACTCGGTGATCTTGGAGGTCTCTTCCAACCTAGACGATTCTGTGATTCTGTGATTATCATCAACAGAAAATGTCATTACATGTGGGGAGCTATTTCAGGGTGGAATGGGAATCAACAGGTGTATCCTGTATCCTGTGATCCTTCATCATAGCAGGGTGATAAAACATATGCTCAGCACAACCAAGAATCCTACTTCCAGTCTGTATTGGTAGATCCTATTATATTTACTGGTCATACTTTGTGAATTCATTAGCAACAGAAGCTGAAACCTGAGGAATTACAGAAAGGATCAATATTTGCATTTTGTCTTTATTACCTGTTAGCATATGCACCAGTATCTTTTACATCTGTTCAGGCTTTTACAAGCCCAAGCACAGACCATAAATTATTGTACTTTATTATTTCTGCCCGTGGTTAATTCTAACTAATAAAATTAAACTCTGTAGGTATGTGTGCATGGTAATCCTTTAGTTCCTCTGCTAGAACAACCAATTATGTCCCTGTTAGTCAATGCTTATATTAAAACTTTACTGATCTTTTTTTTTTCCTATGTCTCTACAATCAATGCAAATACATAAGCATATATATATATATATACACATATATTTCCCATAGGTTGATTAATATCCTTCAGCAAACGAACCTGCTATTATTTTTTTAGAAGTCTCTCTTAAGAAACATGACTGGCTCTCTGGAGATGCCTATCTCTTTCCATTGAGCTTTAGTGAGTTCTACAGCTCTTTTATTCTGTATGTGAAATGAAGTGGACTTCATCTGCCTCAGTGCAGGTAACTAGGGCCACCTGAACTATTACCTGACCTTCTGCTTCTGATCCAGTGTTGTTACTCCTGTAAGTCTGTAGTGCAGCTCCTAGAAACCAGTGAACTGTACCATTGATTCTAGAAAGAATCAAACTCATTCTCTTACTACAGTGTTTATCTCTGTGAGATTAACTGTCTAAAGAAGCTATAAGTACTTTTATCAGAAAATACAGGAAATGACAACAAAGTTTATCATGGGAATAGTAAGAAAAGAGCATTTTTACAGAATTAGCTTTTAAAAGAATATCCAGTTGTCTGACACCTGACTCACTCTTTTTACAGAAATATAAGGTGTATTCAGGATCTTGAAAACGTGGTTTGAATTCATGAAAACACTAATTCTTCACTGAAACTTATTCACTTCTGGAGAAGACCGCAGCAACTGCTTCATGGCACACAACACAAGCATGCAGTTTAAAAGGAGCTGCAAAGATCTGATGAAAATCATACTAAAATCATATATTGTCATTGAGTCATAATTCAGATGAATTTTTCCCCCCTGCCACGGTACTATAGACATTAAAAAGCTATGTATTTGCTAGTGGTCACAGCTTCTACCTGTGAATCTGTCAATGAATCTGAAGGTACCAACAGATAACACAAGTACATGAAAGACCATCACCTCTTTCATTGCGTAAATTTTACTGATAGTCATTGTTCATTTTTAACAGTGTGCATTTACAGACAGTCTGTGCATACGCTCTAAAGAAGCTCCCAATATTTGTTCTAGATCACCTTGTCATTGCACATTGTGTATGCTATGCAGTAGAAAGTAAGACTCGACTTCCTGCCACTATTTACTCCAGACAAAAAAAAAAAAAAAAAAAAGATGCGGGGTGATTTAATGAGCTAGCTGAGCTGTCACCAGAGAAACAAGAAACTCAGAAACCTGTGTGGATGAGCAAGGAGCTCATCGATAAGTTCAAAAGGAAGAGGAAGGTCTATGAAATGTGGAAAAAGGGCCTGTCCTCTTGGGAGGAGTATAGAAGTGTTGTCAGGGCCTGCAGGGACGCGACGAGGAAGGCTAAAGCCCACCTACAGATGAGGCTTGCAAAAGAGACAAAAGATAATAAGAAGGGTTTTTTAAAGTATGTAAACAGTAAAAAGAAGACTAGGGATAATGTAGGTCCCTTGCTGAATGAGGGGGGGTGTCCTGGTAACGGGAGATGCCAAGAAGGCGGAGATACTGAATGCTTTCTTTGCTTCAGTCTTTGCTTCAAGGACTCCCCCCCGGGGACTCGACCCTGGTGGGAGGAGAAAGGGGCTGGGAAATGGAGGGCTCCCACCTGGTTGACGAGAGAGTGGTTCGGGAGCATCTGAGTGGGCTCAATGCACACAAATCCATGGATCCCGATGGGATGCATCCATGTGTGCTAAGGGAGTTGGCAGAGGTGATCGCCGAACCGCTCTCTATCATCTTTGAAAGGTCCTGGAGAACAGGAGAGGTGCCTGAAGATTGGAGGATAGCCAATGTCACTCCGGTCTTCAAGAAGGACAAGAAGGAGGATCCGGGAAACTACAGGCTAGTCAGTCTCACCTCTGTCCCTGGAAAGGTGTTGGAACAGCTTGTTCTGGATGCCATCTCCAAGCAATTGGAAGAGAAGAATGTTATGAGGAAGAGTCAGCATGGACTCACCAAGGGAAAGTCGTGCTCGAACAACCTCGTTGCCTTCTATGATGGCATCACCAGCTGGGTAGATGGGGGGAGAGCAGTGGATGTCATCTACCTTGACTTTAGGAAGGCTTTCGATACTGTCTCCCATGACATCCTGATAGCAAAGCTGAGAAAGCATGGGATAGAGGAGTGGACAGTTAGGTGGGTTGAGAACTGGCTGACTGGCCGAGCTCAGAGGGTGGTGATCGGCGGCGCAGAGTCCGGCTGGAGACCTGTGACTGGCAGCGTTCCCCAGGGGTCGGTGCTGGGTCCACTCTTGTTCAACATCTTCATCGACGACCTTGATGAGGGAATAGTGTCTGCCCTCAGCAAGTATGCCGATGACACAAAGCTGGGAGGAGTGGCCAACACACCATAAGGCTGTGCTGCCATTCAGTGAGACCTGGACTGGCTGGAGAGATGGGCAGGAAGAAACCAAATGAGATTTAATAAGAGCAAGTGTAGAGTCCTGCACCTGGGAAGGAACAACCGGACGTATCAGTACAGGCTGGGGGACGACCTGCTGGAGAGGAACTCTGAGGAGAAGGACCTGGGGGTCCTGGTGGACGACAGGTTGACCATGAGCCAGCAGTGTGCCCTCGTGGCCAAGAGGGCCAATGGGATCCTGGCATGCATTAAAAGGAGCGTGGCCAGCAGGTCAAGGGAGGTGATCCTCCCCCTCTACTCTGCCCTGGTCAGGCCTCACCTGGAGTACTGTGTCCACTTCTGGGCTCCCCAGCACAAAAAAGACAGGGATCTCCTGGAAAGAGTCCAGCGGAGGGCCACAAAGATGACATGGGGCCTGGAGCATCTTCCCTATGAGGAAAGGCTGAGAGACCTGGGCCTGTTCAGCCTGGAGAAAAGAAGACTGAGAGGGGATCTCATTAATGTGTATAAATACCTGAGGTGTGGGAGACAGAGGGATTTGGCCAACCTCTTTTCAGTGGTTTGTGGGGATAGGACAAGGGGTAATGGCCACAAGATAGAGCACAGGAAGTTCCGTACCAACATGCGAAAGAACTTCTTCATGGTGAGGGTGACGGAGCACTGGAACAGGCTGCCCAGGGAGGTTGTGGAGTCTCCTTCTCTGGAGATATTCAAGGCCCATCTGGATGCCTACCTGGGCAGCCTGCTCTAAGGAACCTGCTTTGGCAGGAGGGTTGGACCCGATGATCTTCCAACCTCTTCGATTCTGTGATTCTGTGAAAATGGAGCTGCATAATAAATAATATTTTGTTTCAAAGGTTAAATTAAAAAATGGAAAAACAAAACAAAACATTTAGTTCAGTGTGGTAAGATTTTTTCCTTCTTTTTGGTTGACAGGAAATATAAAGAGTTTAATAGGCAGGCAGGAATTTTTATTTTTAATTTTAACATTTCATTCATTTTTAAATTAAATTAAATTTAGTTAGCAATACTTCTAAAACAATGTTCAGTAGTGAAATGCCAGTACAATATATTTTTTCTAATTTGCTAATGGCTATTATTTTTCAGCCTAAATTATTTAAAAATTTCACCTGAGCTTTTTTTTTTTTTAAATTAATATCCTGCTTGCAGAAAAGTACTTTCATTTATCACTTTTATTTTCCGAATGATATCCTTGTCTCTAAATCAGAGAGACACAGATCTGAGGAATAGACCACCTTAGTTGGTGGGTAAGGAATTGGCTGGATGGTCACACTCAAAGAGCTGCAGTCAACAGCTCAATGTCCAGGTGGAGATCAGTAATGAGTGGTGTTCTTCAGGGGTCAGTATTGGTGATATGGACAGTGGGATTGAGTGCACCCTTAGCAAATTTGACAATGACACCAACCTGTGTGGAGTGTTCACTGGAGGGAAGGGATGCCACCCAGAGAGACCTGGACAGGCCTGAGACGCAGGCCTGGGCAAACCTCATGAGGTTCAACAAGGCCGAGCTCAAGGTCCTGCACCTGGGCTGGGGCAATCCCAAGCACAAATACAGGCTGGGCAGGGAATAGATTGGGAGCATCCCTGAGGAGAAGGACTTGGGGGTGTTGGAGAAGCTTGTTATGAGCAGGCAATATGTGCTTGCAGCCCAAAAAGCTAACCTGGGCTGCATCAAAAGCAGCGTGGGCAGCAGGGTGAGGGAGGGGATTGTTCCCCTCTGATCTGCTCTCGTGAGACCCCACCTGGATCCCTGCGCCCCAACACAAGAAGGACAGGAATATAGTAGAGCGAGTCCAGAGGAGGGTACAAGGATGCTCAGAGTTGTGGAGCTTTTCTGCTGTGAAGAAAGGATGAGGAAGCTGGGGTTGTTCAGCCTGGAGAAGAGAAGGTTTCAGGGGCCAACAAGAAAGCAGAGGAACTCTTTGTCAGGGAGTGTGGTGATAGGACAAGGGGTAATGGATTTCACTAAAACAGAGTAGATTTAGATTAGATGTTAGGCAGAGGGCACTGAGGCCCTGGCCCGAGCTGCCCAGAGGAGCTGTGGCTGCCCCATCCCTGGCAGTGCCCAAGGCCAGGCTGGATGGGGCTGGGGGCAGCCTGGGCTGGTGGGAGGGGTCCTTGCCCATGGCAGGGGGTTGGGATTAGATGGGCTTTGAGGTCCCTGCCAACCCAAAGCATTCTGTGATTCTATGATTCTAGTCCTGCTCCCAGAAATTAATCTTATCAGAGCTAATATCTTAGCAAGTTGCCTAGACAAAATCCATTCCACCTTTTATTTTCCTTTAACTCATGTTCCTTTGTTATTAAAGAAGCACTTCCTGGCAGTTCTGGGGATTATAAAAGTAATAGCTTTGAAAGAACCAGGTAGGAATTATTACTGTAAGTATATTATGGCATGGAAATAGTAGCTCATACACATGTTTTCGAGTTAATTGTGTTTTCAGAGCTGCAGGCTTTAAATTTCAGTATTTTTCCTTCTCTTCTCTACCCATCTGAATCGAAGTCCAGCAAATGCTGAGAAGATAAGTAAGCTTAGATTTATTATGACGGCTTTCAAAGTAGGCAGTCTTCACTTGAACCACCAAAATGCCACTGAATGTGTCGGCAGAATGTGTTCATACAGTCCAAGAAGGTAATAAAAGTTTCTGCTCCATTACAGCAATTTTTGCATTTTTTCTCTGAGTCATCTTAAGTGACCATTGCCAGGCTGATGATCACCTCACCTAAGCTTTACCTATCTCAGGGAGAGCATATAGAGTAATTTGTTCTCCAGCTTCCTTCTAGAGCTTTTTGTTTGTCTGTTTGTTTTTTAAAAAGCACATTTCAGAGAAAAATATATCCCCAAAAACTCAGGAACCTATATCAAATTATATCAAACCGGGTAACCATTAGGAATATCAGGGACACTGCATCCTTTCTTTCCTCTGTAACAGATGATCCTGATTTTTTTTCACTAGCAACACACTTCCAGGCTTTCAACTTCGCTACTGTGCCTGAGTTTACAGAAGGCTCACAACATCCCCTTTAGCTGCTGCTGCTCCATTTGAGAACAAGATTCATTTAAGAGCCTGCAGCTTGCTTTACGCCTGATTTTTGAAGGTTTTGTTAATTCCAGTACTGCTGCAGTATAATCAGTAAAATTCATACCAACTAACTTCTGATCCCTGTAATGATTGCTTTAATAGACAATGGAGAGAAATTGGCACTTCTACACACAGTCTTCTCAACATAAGTTGGATATATAAAATAGGGCAAGTTTAAGTCTTGTAAGTACTTGTAAGTGTAAGTGACTTCTAAGTACTTATCTTCATATATTGACTACAAGCACAATCTAAATAACTATCATTAATAAAGGCCTCTCTACTTTAGACAACCATATTCAGGTGACATGAATCCATCCATTGTTTGTCCTTTGCTCAATCAGATTGTCCTTCGCTCGATCAGATAATGACAGGATGAGGGGGAATGGTTTTAAACTAAAAGAGGGGAGATTTAGATTAGAGATTAGGAGGAAACTCTTCATTCAGAGGGTAGTGAGGCACTGGCACAGGTTGCCCAGAGAAGTAGTGGATGTTCCATCCCTGGAGGTGCTCAAGACCAGGTTGGATGAGGCCCTGGGCAGCCTGATCTAGTGGGTGGCATCCCTGCCTATGGCAGGGGAGTTGTAACTGTGAGATCTTTGAAGTCCCTTCCAACCCAAGCCATTCTATGATTCTATGATTCTATGATTCTATGATTCTATGATTCTATGATTGTATCTGACGATCAGAGTTCTATAAAGCCTGTTAACAAACGCAAAAGCATTCAGCAAAGAGCTAAAGAATGACTCAATGCTTGGAGAACAAAGAACAGGGAAGTTCTTTAAGTATTAAAAGACAGCAATAAGGTGTTCCTGTAGCTTTCTCCAGGCTGAACACCAGCTCTCTCATCCTTTCTTCATAGAAGAGGTGCTCCAGTCCTCTGGACTAATTCCAACATGTCCATATCCTTCTTGTGCTGGGGGCCCCAGAGCTGAATGCAGTACTCCAGGTGGGGCTTCACGAGGGCGGAGCAGAGGGGGAGAATCACCTCCCTTGATGGGCTGGGTCTACCTTTTTTTTATTTTATTTTTATTGATGCAGACCAGGATAATATTGGCATGACCCAAGAAATTCTCATCCAGCATGAGATATCTCCTGTGACAGTCTTTCCTAGACATCAGAGTTGACAAGTGTCAACACAGTCTGGATGAAAATAAATAAGTAAATAAATAAACAAAAAATAATAATAAAATAATAATAGAAAAGAGTGCACATGGATCAGCAGTGAGCTTTATCAATTGCTATGTGGCAGAAAGTCCCTTTTGGACTGATGACAGCAAGAGCAGGGTCCAGCAGGAACTTCTGTAGCTCTACAATGCAACAGGGACAAAAACCGGAACAAGGGAGACTGAAAATACTAATGCAAGAAATAGCCTGGTCCCACCACCTGGAGAAGTTCAGCTTAGAGGAATCATTTTCATTCTCCCTATCTTTTCTGCCCTTAGCTTCCATTATTTCCCTTTACTACTTTAATTCTCTCTCCAGAGCAAAGGAGTCAAATTCTGAGTCCTGCTGAAATTTTATTTTCTTCAAACTCTCTTTTTCATGCAGATTTTGTAGGTGATGGCTGGACAGAGATGGACACACATGCGTCTTGTTTCCTTTCATATAAAGGCTTCTGAAGAATTTAAAGCATTTAAAGAGGAAGAAGACAACATAAAACTCACAGAAAAACTAACAGAAAATCTCAATGCAATCATTGTTTTTGAAGCATTATAGGCAGAGCACAGCAGCAGAGGGAGGAAAAACTACTGTGAAGGATAAAACAGTAATGAGCATAACATCTGGGCTTGAGAGGCAGAGTGGGAGGGAAAACATCCGAGCCCTGATAGTTTAGGGCTGGCTGCTTTCCATAATAGAGTGCCAGCCTTGCTCTTCAAGGCCTGTGGTTACAGTTGCAGCATCAAAATTGTGCTCCTGTTGGACCTCACCCAGAGGAGCTCTGGGGAACCATTTAGTTTATGTCTGCATTCACAGATGCTGAACACAGCAAGCGGGCAAAGCAAAGGCAGGAGAAGTAAGTTATTGTTGCAAAATGTAGGAACCCATTAGATGTTCTTCTCCTTTTAACTTCAAAGTGCATTGTCTTCCATGCACTACTTTTAGCTAGGAGAAATATCGGTACAGAAGACCAGGCCTCAGAAGAACAGGACCAGAGAACCTACTATTACTATCATTATTTTTTACACCATGTAGTAGGATTTATGGAATGCATGGGATGTGGAGTATTCTTTGGGCACAATAGGTTCTGTAACATCATTGATCTAGATATTGTAGAAATACAGATTACAAAACCTGTTTGTGTCCCAGATTCAAGTTTTATATGTAATCATTTGACTTTGTGTCACCTGCAACAGAAGAATATGGAGCTACCTTGCTTCCAGAGGTTTCTGTAGTTTAGCTGATTTCAAAGATTAAATTTTTTTAATAAACCACAGTAACTTGAGCACGTGCCCAAGCCTCTGCAGACTCTCTAAAAATTCACAATCTCATTTTGTACCCTGAAGCCCCTATGAAGAGAAATAAATCATCAGAAAAATTATGTATGAAATTGTTTTATGGAAATTTGTATATATAAAAAAAAAAGTCAAAAGAGGTACTCTTATGCTCATTCTTGCTCTTGAATAAACAGAATTGTATTTACTAGCTAGGAAGGATTTTTTCCTTCTTTCAGCTTTTTCTGAGTTATTTCTTAATTTTTTCTTTCTTCGAAGGGAAACAAGTTAACGCATTTTCCAGTACCTTAGTAAGGATTAGTAAGTCTTTAGTAAGTCTTATTAGTAAGTTTTATTAGTATTAAGTAAGTCTTTAGTAAGTTATTAGTAAGTCCTATTGTTACAGATGAATAACAAAAAACAAATGGGCCATTTTCACTTCTCCCAGGTGAAAAATTGTTTGTCTGCAGCAGGTTAAAAGTGAGAGAAATGAACACACCTCAAATATGGCTGCTTACTTTATGGCTGGTTACTACCTTTCCATCAAACTTCTCCAAAAAATGTTTGGTAACTTAACTTAAAAGACAGGTTCAATCATGGTGAGTAGTGTTCCATTCCACTAAAAGACTGGCAGCAAGAGAGCTTTGGGAGTAAGCAGGTGATTCACAAGTATTTCAGTGCGTGAATTCATGGCAGGTAGAGTATCCCTTATTAGCACACCTCTTCTTAGCAGTCACCATCAAGGTGCCTTTCAAAACAGAGTAAGTAGTATGTAAGTAGTATATAGAATAGGATGGCTTGGGTTGGAAAGGACCTTAACGATCATCTAGTTCCAAACCCAATGTCATTGAGCAAACAGGAAGAAGGCAGTTGAGCTCTACTGATGTCCCATCCTTTAATAACAGAGATAATGCCTTGTTGGGAATGAGCGTGGCAGGATCTGGCTTGAAATAAGTGTCATTTAATGAAAGGTGAGTCTGAAATGAGGACGTAAAGGAGATAGAGCAGAATGTTATTATAGTTCCAGCACACGAATTGAAATGAAATATATTTAAAATATATCTACAAGAACTAGAAATGGTAGGGAGAAAGGGCAGTAAAGATGAAGCTTTGAAATAAGTGCTTTCAAGCAAGAAAAAAAAGCCATAATTCTTTAATGGAAAATACACATCTCAGAGGAAAGGTGGCTTCTTTACCTAAGGCCTTGTATATGGTGGAATTCATTGACACAGGATGTGGTGAACAACAAAAGGATTGTTTTAATTCAAAGCTGTTCAGGCAAATTCATGAAAACAAAATGTCTGCAGCTTGTTAAACACAAAGACAGTAGGGCAGGAAGCTAAAGATATCTGTAAACAGGCAAGATATGTTATGGAAGTATCATTCTCTGAAGTCATCCACTGCTGGCTGCTGTCAGAGACATCTAGATGAACAAGTATTACATGCATTTCAGTGTAAGAGACATTCAAAAGCTTGATATCCAACTCAGTTTCTGGGAGAACAGTTGCATTCTCCACCTCCAGCGAATTCACCGTGTATCCTAGACATCCGAAGGAACCTGTGCCCCACGTGTGTCAAATGGAGGATGAGCAATATCACTCTTGTGCATGCAGCAGTTCTCTTCACATTGTGGAGGCATCACCTGTTCACATATTCATGTATTATTCAAGAGAAAAGAGAAAATGTGAAGGACTGAATGAAGAGTCCCTCTTCGTTTGACATATGCCCTAGCAGGTCTAAGCAGAATAAGCCTGGGAAAAAATTGTTTGCAGTTTTTAAAACCAAAAAAATATTGGGGGAACATAATAAAGAGTGCTACTTGTTTTGCTGAGGTAGTGCTTGAAAAGATTCAATCTCTTTCTGCCTGTGTGGGTGATACTTTTTCCTCACACTAAGATGCAAAAGGCTTTGCAATGGCTCTGGACCTCCTCTATCTCTGAATTGTGCTCTATGAATTTGAAACAGGCAGGAGGGAAGAGTTCGGTCTGAATAACCCTCAAGTACCAAAAAGCAAAGGTTATTCTGGATCTGAGTGATAAAAAACATGGTAGCTGGTGAAATGGTCTTTTTTCACATTGGAAAATCTATAAAGTCTTGAATCCAAATGATAGTCATTGCATAATCATTATCATTAAAAGTAGGCATCATGGTCAGCTTCTGACATCATTCTGTGGGGGGAGAAACTGTTTTTTCCCTTTTGTCTCTGCTTATGCCACTTCTGGGCTGAGGAATAATTGGGAAATCTGTAATGGACAAAGAGGGACTCAAAAATACAACCACGGGGCTGAAATGAACCACCTTAAGTACATCTTTTCCTCAATTTTGCCAAACCACACAGATCATTTGCCCAAAGCTGGGAATCAGAATAAAACTGAGCTTACGTCTGAGCTGAATATCAGAACACTGATGGAAATACTCCTGACAGCTAAAATGGCTTGCTGCAGAGGAAGTTCTGGTGACACAAATATCTGCACCCTGCCCTCTCTTGCTTCCGAGCTAAAATATGTGGTGAATAAAAAGGGAGATAAATTTCCGCTCTTTTATTACACACACACTGTGTTTTATCTGCAGTTCTCTTCAGTTTTACCAATTCAAGTCACAGTAGAAGCAGTTTGGACACGACTCAGAAAATAGCCCCTGATTTCCAATTAGTTTCTTTGTCATTCTTTGTCCTTCACTCATTGGTGCTGGCCATCAGCAGCTCCTGCTGCAGTCAGTGGGAAATGAGAAAGGATATTAAACTATTAATTTCTTCCTTGCTGGCTGCCTCAGTTTCTCATCTCAACAAGAACACAAATATTCTTGATCAAGATTACAGTCATCATAATGTTAATCCCTGTAAAGGTCTTCAGATCATGTGAGAGAGGCACAAATTATTACTGAGATGATGAAGAGAAAAGAGCAATTGCTGTTACAAAACAGACCAATGAGGCACTTAAGCCTTATGTCCAGTCCCCAACAGCTGATGTTGCCACCTACACGAGCAGAAGTCATAAATCCTATCAAGACCTTTCCTTTCCAGGTACACTGTTGTTGTTGCTGTTTTGGTGTGTGTTTTGATTCATTTTGTAGATATGTCACTGCATCGCCTAATGTATAGAAGCAAATTCATCATGTCTGGTAATAACTAGCAACTGGCATGGTATGTCCCCATTGCTTTTTAGTAAGATGTTTGCATTGACATTGCTGGAATCCCCTGCAGGCACAACAGGAAAGGTTTAGACACCACCAGTTCATGTGGCGTATCCCAAGCTGAAACTCACCTGGAGAAGAGTCATTAAGAGGGCTCAGGGCAGCTGCCCTCCGTATCTTCTCCAGACAGGTTTCTTGCTCCTTTTTAATGATGCAGTTGGAATGTGTTGCTGCAACCTGAGATGGGAGAAAAAAATGTGGAGAAAGAATAATTACAATCTTAAAATATCTGGAGAGTTTATGAAGAAACATCAGTCAGCTTTGAGATACCCTTCCAAAAAGAAAAAAAAAAAAAAAGCAATTAAAACATCCTTGGAAGATAAGAGGAAACTGCAATTAACTTCTTGTTTTGCTTGTTTGTTTTGTTTTATTTTCAGAAAGCTTAAGGTCAAACCATGGAATTATTTTGTTGTTGTTGTTTTTAATTTTGCTCCACATGTCAAAGTGTATTTTCTAAAGTGTTTGCTTTGTTTTACTGTATTTCTTCCTCAAAAAAGGCAGAAGAGAAGGTACACCTCAATAATGAAATAGTATAAAGCAGAATCAGAAATCAATTGAGATTCTGTTTGATCTTCCACCACTTTCATGTGAGTCTCACACAATCTATTAACCTCATTCAGGACCCTAAGCTAAATTAAAAGTTCTTTCTCTCAGTCTTTCACCCTGTCCATTCCTTAATGCTTCCTTCTTCTTTTCTTCCCAGTGAATACAAGGCAGTTCTCTTGCCAAAAGAGAATGCAATGCCAATTCAACTGAGATGATTTGATCCACAACTTACTAAAAAAAAAGTGAAGAAAAAAGAAAAAGAGAGAGAGAGAAAGAGAAAGAAAGAAAAAGAAAGAAAGAAAGAAAGAAAGAAAGAAAGAAAGAAAGAAAGAAAGAAAGAAAGAAAGAAAGAAAGAAAGAAAGAAAAAGAAAGAAAGAAAAAGAAAGAAAAAGAAAGAAAACGAATGTGTAAGAGAAACATTGTGACCAATGGAATGTAGGCAATTCCAAAGCTGCAACAAACTGAAAATGGGACCCATTCCCAGAAATCAATATAAGATTTCACTCCTGTTGCAGAAAGTGAGCAGGGAATATCTATCCAAGCAAAATACAATCTCAGATTTCATTAGGCCATTTTACAGGGGCACTGCTAAGGTTCAAATCAAACTCAGTGGAAAGACCCATGAAAATCTGTGCACTAGTTGAAGATGATATAGGTCAACCCAGTTCACTGTAAGCAATTTTGTTGTTTCATATTTCCCATACCATTTTCTTCACTCTAGATGATGGAGAATTAATGAGGAAGTAAAGTGTGCCCCCCAAGTGGTCTGTTTTCTCTTACCTGATAAGTAGGAACAAGCAAACAGGGAAAACAATACCTGAATTCAATCTGCTTCAATTTATTTTTGGAACCCCATTCACATGGGTCAACTTTATTTTCCTCTTATCCCAACAGAGGGAAAGGAATGGTGTGAACTCTTTGGGTCAGTAATGCATCAAATAGACCATGCACACGCAATACACAATACCTACAGTACATCCCAAGGCATGCATCATCCTACTTTGGTTATGCTTATGTTGTGCAGTTGTGTATGCTAGGAGGCAGGGACCCATTTGCACACTTATGCCATTATAACACTTACAAGCCAGCACCCCTGTTTCAAAGATAGAGGATTTCTTAACGAACCTCCAGTGTAGAGCTTTACTCACCATTTGGGAAGAGCTAATGCTACACCAAAGCTAATGCTCCCCAAAGTCCTAGTAATAAATTTAAGCAGTTTTCCCCATGGGATACACCAAGCATAACCATATCAGAGTTGTTTATCTTCAAAACAAACCATGTTCTCTTCTAAGGGCTCTCAAGGGCCTGGAAAAGACATACTGTCACAGGTCTCTGGGATCTCCCACGAACATTAGGGCTTTGCTACATAATCCCCTAACCTTGCCAAAGATAGGGAAATTGCTTTGGCCAAAATAAAAGTTCTTAGAATCTCTTTGAAAAAAATTAAATAAAATCAAAAAAATCAAAACAAATCAAGCTTCTGTTGCTAGCAGCAGTTCACTTTGCATAGTTGCCCAGGTCTGATCCAGGTTCAGGATCTGTCTCAGTACAGAAATGTTACCATTTCTATACAGTTAGGCATGTACAGATTAGAAAATCTGTCATTTTATAGTTGCTAAATCTACAGAGGCAGGATACAAATAAACAAAAGGAAATGTTTCTTCACACACTTATTGTTAATCTGCAGAATTCTTTGAAGCTTCACATTGTGGATGTTAAATGTTCACAGGAGTTCAAAACATATATATGTATGTATGTAAGTATGCAAAATCCATCTAAGTACACTAAACATTAAGAAACCCACCATGCCCAACTTCTGATGTCATTGGAGGTAACTACAGACCTTTGAGAAGTATCTTTAGATTAAATCTATAGCCAAAGGATAGAAGAGTGTGTTTTAGCCTTCCTATTTTTGGCATCTTCTGTAGTAAGAGTAAATCGAAGCCAGGTCTTTACTGACAATAAAGAGAGTGTAAGGTGAACAGCTCAGGTTTCATTGTTTTCCTTGCTGACAGCCACATTTAGTAAGATGTATCTGACTAAATTGACTAAATTTAGTCAATTGTATTTGAGTAAGTCTGGCTCAGGAGATACTGGAGATACAGATTGCTGGACACAGGGAGAGCGCTATACCAATATGCTTCACCTGTCCCTGTAGCTTTCCTTAAGCTTTCCCTATCGGCACAACACTTTGCTATGGCCTCCCATAACTATCTTTATGCTGTTATATAGCACTCTTCATCAACAGACTTTAATATTTTTTGTCAGGGTTCAAGGAAACTGAGACAGAAAACAAAGAAAAAGAGGAATCGGTAACCTCAGCGACAGAGAAAGAATAGAAGCTGCCTGTCATCTCTGCTAATTAGCAGTGCCTTTTCAGAGAAAATAAAACCATGTTTGGATTGCTTATAACAAAACATTTCTTTGTTGAAGGCAGAGATGTTTTAAGGTTATCATGTTTTCCTGAAAGGATCCATATGTTTCATGCGTCTCCACTAACTATGTACTGGCAGAGTTTATGCCTTTAATCTGTCAAGTCTGTCTTTAACAACTGAACAGCAGAGACAGTTCACATGGAAGTGTGAGCTTGAACTTCATGGCCTCCTGATTTTGCTTCTTTTGACTCAAGGACATTTGCAATTTCCTGAATTCATTGCAGGCAGTCTGGTTTCTGTTTCCCAGAAGATATCAGTAATATGTGCAGTCAAAGAATATTTTGACACATACTAGACAAATCTAGAAACTAGATGGAAAGTACACAAAATTAACTATTTATTTATTTATTTATTTACCACTCTCAATGAAGTGAAGGAGATCGACTCAAACCGATTTTGAAAATGCATACATTTCTATAGATAAGGCATAATAAACAAAAAGATAGTCAATTCCAAGGCACAGGAGCCCTGAACTCATGAACACCGAAGAATAAAGTTCTGACAAACAGGTTCAGATCAAAGCTTTAAAGCAGTAAATACAATCAGTATCTGTTCAATTGTGCAAAACCACAAAAAGACAAAAGTATCTAGCTAAATGTATTGGGCTTATGTGGCAAGGTTTTGGTCACAGTGGGAGCTGTAGGTATGGCCCCTGTGAGCAGAGCCGAGCAGCTGCCCCATGGCAGATCAGAGCCAGCTCCAGCCGGCTCTAAAAGGGACCCCTGCTGGCCAGAGCTGAGCTGTGAGCTACACTGGTTGGGCCTCTGGGAGAGCAGAAATAAGGGGGAAAAAAACTGCTGTGCTACAGCAGCTGGGAGAGGGGAGTGAGAAATGTGGGAGAAGCAGCCCTGCAGCCCCCAAGGTCAGTGCAGCAGGAGGGCAGGAGGTGCTCCAGGCACGCAGCACAATTCCCCTGCGGCCTGTGGAGAGGCCCCTGGTGGAGCAGGCTGTCCCCCTGCAGCCCACGGGTCCCACACGGAGCAGATCTCCACGCTGCAGCCCGTGGAGGAGCCCCCGGTGGAGCAGGTGGATGTGGCCTGGAGGAGGCTGCGGCCCACGGAGAGCCCCCGCAGGAGCAGGCCCCGGGCCGGAGCTGCAGCCCGTGGAGAGGAGCCCCCGCAGGAGCAGGGGGTCTGGGGGGAGCTGCCGCCCGTGGGGGACCCGTGCTGGAGCAGTTTGCTCCTGGGGGACGGACCCCGTGGTACGGAGCCGTGTGGGAGCAGGTCTTGAAGAGCTGCTGCCTGTGGGCAGCCCCCGCAGGCTCAGTTGGGGAAGGACGGCATCCCGTGGGAGGGACCCCGCGTGGAGCAGGGGCAGAGAGGGACCGTGAGGGAGCGGCAGAGACAAAGCCTCAGGGACTGACCGCAGCCCCCATTCTCATTCCCATTCCCATTCCCCATTCCCTATTCCCCTGCACTGCTCAGGGGAATGAATTAGAAGAGGGTATATGCGAGGAAGGTGTTTTTAGTTTGCCTTTAGTTTCTCACCACTTAGTGTGTTAGCAATAGGCAATAAATTACATTAATCTCCCTTAGGCTGAGTCTGTTTTGCCTTTGATGGTTATTGGTGAACGATCTCCCTGTCCTTAGCTCAGCCCTTGAGACCTTTTTCATTGTATTTTCTCCCTGTCTTCCTTTGAGGAGAGGAAGTGAGAGAGCGATGTGGTGGAATATAGTGAGCCATCAGTGGGAAGCCACAAAACTAAGTCACTATAGATGTGCGATAAATTGAGAACTTTCATGTTTTCTTCTTTTATTTTTATTAAGGTGACCGTCACAGAAATAAACTGGTGTGTTTTGTGCGTAACATGTAGTACTAACTCCTGAATGATCCCTTGGCATTACAATAACGTTAATAATAGTAATGTTATCACATTACAGCCTACATATATTTTCTCACACATAGTCTTAAGGTGCTGCTTTACTGTGAACTGTCCCATTAAGAAAGCCATTAGTAATACACAAACCTGAATAGCAAACCCAGTGAATACATCCGTGCTGCTTCCAGACCTGACCTAGAACTTGTAGGCTTGTAGGACGGAACTAGCAAATTTTTAGAGTCACTTATTCAAGCAAAGCATTCCTCAAACATATGGATACTCCAGGGAAGGAACCATGTAGAAGGAATTATGGAGATCAGAAGGGCACCATATACTTCCTTCCTTGCTCAGAGAAATAAATATGCATAGCCAGCTTATCCCAGCAGGAAATTTAAATAAGTTCTCCGTTTTCTTGTTTAGGTTCAAGAATATCAAATGCTAGGAACAAGGCAGGTGAAGGTAAGTTTGAGAGCAACTTCTTTCTCTCCTCGGGATTTCTGTATGGGAAAGGTGACAAGCTAAGCTGCTTGATTTAATGCATGAAGATCTACACAGCACTGTAATAGTTCTGCACCTCTTCCCAGCATGTGGCATCGACTATGCCCTGCTTTATACATGGGTTGGTAGAAATCACTGACATTGCTCCCCAGGCCCTCATCTCCAGTAAACGTGCAAGTAACTTGGGAGACAATAGTCCTGAAAATACATCCAAAGAGCATGAAGCAGGGCTTTGAGTAGACAGCTCTGAGAGAGCAGCGCTAGACCACATTAAGAAGATGCTTCCTAACCACTTGTACTGAGGAACAGGGGTTATAAACTGAAACTGAGCACCACGCTCAGGTACCTGTCCTGACACTATACATCAAAACATATGTATATGACACTGCTTGACATACAGCTATATCCAAAGAGAGCAAGTCAGAAACCTAAGCACAGATGCCAAGACCATTTGATATGCCTTAGGGTATCTCGCTTGACCTCCAGTTGCTTCTGCTTGCATTGGCCATTATGTTTGCCCTTTCTCAGGATATTTTGGACCCTGTAGGGCGTATCTAATGTCAAAAGACTTTTACATTTTGGCACTTGACTCATTTCCTCAGTTATATCAAGTGCATACATTTCTCAGAGATAAAAGAGCACTTTCTCTATGAAAGGGAACATAATCCTTGTGACACATTCATAGTCACTTATAAAGGTTTGTGCGTAGCAGAGGATATATGGATTGCTGGAAGGATTTGGAAAAAAAATAATAACACATTAAATCTGGGTATTGAAAGAGGTCCCAGAGTTATCCAAACTAATTTGGATCATCCTGTGGGTGAGCAGTAAGGAAGGGTCTATTCAAGAAACGTGAGCTGTCTTTGACTACATATAGTCATTCAAAAATACTTAAAGTTCTGGTCATTTTACTCATTATTGGTTTAAAGCATATTTTCACTCCACAAGTTAACTCAGTGGAGCTAAAGAAGTGAGAAAAATCCTCAGTGTTCTTGAGAAACTCCAGGATCAGGCAAGACGCTTTGAAGTCATAATTAGATGTGATAAAGAACAGGGCAATTCCTTTGGCATTTTATTTTCTACAAAGACCTGATTAAATACAACAATTCAGTACTAGTTACTGTTCTTTCTTCTTCTGATTTTTCATATTATGCCTGTAAAGACTTGACCTTTTATTTGTAAAGTGATTGAGAATATTTCCACAACATTCAGGATGTGTCATATCAGACACAGTGATAATAAGGACTTCTCCTTATTTAAATAAATAAGAGGTAAATAGAGCTAAATAGAGCTAAATAGAGGTAGAGTCCGATTCACTTGTCTAAGCATTCGTTCTAAAGTAATGCGATAGAGGAGTTTAATCCACTAGGTTTATAAGATCACTAACTTCACACTGAATTTTACATGTTGCTAATTCTATTGTGACTTTCAGTTTTAAAATGTTAGGTCAAAAAATGATACATTGATTTGTGAACATCACTCAAAAAAGCTGACTTTTCAACGGAAACATCTCGGGATTTAATCACTACTCCTAGCAAGCAATGATTCAACTGGTCAAACCAGGGTCAAGACTTGAAAAACATTATGTTAAAAATAGAGGTGTTTGAGAAGGAGTTCTGGTTATCTGGATTTCTTCAGATCTGATTTACATCTGTACTGGTATTCACAATATTGGCTTGGCAGTTGAACAAGTTGTTGTCTCTGGAAAGGCCTTACGTTGTTACTTGATTGCCTTTTTGTCTGCCTGTGTAAATGGCACCCAGACTACTGTAATTTCAGAACACTTTAGGCTAAGTGAGCGGGTAAAGTTATTAAAAACTTATTCGAAGCAAGGCACAATTGTACAATCTGCAGCAAAGTTTTGACACTATGCTTTAAGTAAGAAGCTGGGCAGGAAAAAAAAAAAAAAAAGACCAGACATTAAAAAAAAAAAAAAAAGAAAGAAAAAGCAGCTAAAAAGCAGCTATTCAAAACCAAACAACCTACCAACCAACTAAATAAACAAAACAAACAAACAAAAACCAACAAAAGAAGTCCAATAGTGCATGCTGCCAAAACAGGGCATTGATCTCTCTCAGACTGGCTTGCATGAATTTAAGATATGTTTACCTTCTAACACTGACAGCTCCTGGAGAGATGTAGGTCTCACTGCAGATTAGAAAGTAGCTGCAGCATAATCAACAGCTCCCTTCACTCAGTGGATACCTTCTGAAGTGGTAAGTCTGGACAAAATGTGTTATGCAACATGGGGAAAACCTGTTTTTGAGTTTACCTTAACTGGCTTTATATCTTGGAAATGGGTTCAAAAACCTTGTCTTTCAGCGTGATGAAGCTTTATCAGTATAGTCGATGTCTTCCACAGAAACTGACATCTTGAGTTAAACCAAAGTATACCTTTACCTTATCTCTTGCTATCTAATAGCAAGCAATATCAATTTATGTTTCTTGAAACCTTGTGTTGGAGGGATAGAACCACTCATTGGAAAAGCATTTAAAAATCCTGGTAGAGAAAATGTGCTTGAAGTGAAGCTAAAGGTTTGATAATCATTTCTGATTGTTATTATATTATGTAAACTGGATTTCTCTGACAGTTCCTAAGAATTTCCAAAGTTAAAAATTCTAAAAATGCAGCTCCCAATAACACATGCTTGATGTCTTCTTCCTTCAGTCCTCATAGGTCATCCTAGTCCTGAAAAGCTGAGAGTCTCATGCTAACACTGAAATTCCCACTCATCTTCAACAATACTCAAGAGCAATGTAATTTAGTGTCCAAATCAGGCTCTAAGCCCTTCCAAATCTGACTGAACCTTCAGGGAAGTTTCTCACCCCTCTTTGCGTTTTCAGTGCTGGTTGAAATTGGGTGGAGTGGCCTTCCTGCAGGCCATCAGTGGTGCAGGACTTGCAGAGATCATCACCAATCACTTCCAAGGACACTCTCCAAGTTGTTGGCACAGGCTGCAACATGGCAGTCCTAAAACATAGCAAAGCTGCTGGAAACAGAACAACTCAGTGTAGATCCAAGCTTTAGCAAAACATCCAGAAGTGCCCATCTCAGCAAGCAGAAGCTCACTGAAAGGGGGTTTCGGGCAAATAATGCATATGGAAAATTGGTGGAATTCATGTTTAGCAAAGGAGAATAAATGATGAGTATTTTTTTCTTGGGGCTCTGTGGTCAGATTGCTCCAGCTCCGTGTAGCCATATTTTGTGCACATTCAGCACGACAGTTCAGACTGATCAGTAAGGAGAAACGGCCGGAATGGAAGTTGGAGTGCAGGATCTACTTTTGTTAATACATTGAGTCACTCACTGAGAAATTAGGAGTTATATTTACAGAAATTTGAGATATAATGCTCAAATTCAGTTGAACACCTGCAGTGGGGGAACTGAAAAAGGATCTCTGGGACACAATACTCTTCTCATCTGGGGAATTGCTGATCCAGTGGGGTAAACATTAGGTGACAATGATTTTGCTTGTCCAGCTCCTAGATTTCCTCTCCTTGTCTTCCACCTTGGCAGAAAGACTGGTCTGTTTTAAAGCATGAAAAATTCCCACCTGAAATCTGAATAGAGGTTTATGTTGTTTCCCTGTGATCCCTAAAATGTCCCTGATGATCATCCTGCACCTCACTTGGAATGACATTTTCTGAGAGAAATAGCAACGATTCGAAAAACTTGTTTCCCTTGTGTATTACCTCCAGAGGATTTTTGAGAAAGGCATACCTCTTTGTCACTCATCAGAGAGCATTGGTAATATAGCAAAAAAATAAATAAAAAAAAAATGTTTAAAGTAGCCCTGGAAGGCTGCATCAGGCGTCAGAGCAATCCAAAAATAAGAGTGTATAAAAGATAGCCTAAAGATGCCTTAACCTTCTTTTTCTTTGATCTACAGATTTTGTGTTTAGTTCGTCAGTCATTAATACACCTTTGCCTTCATCCAGACATCCTTGTCTCTGGTGGCTGCAAGACTATGTTAACTATCTATGGCATTTTTTTTTTTATTTTTTATTTTTTATTTTTCCCAGCTGGGTCTTAGAAACCTCCGAGAATGGAGACTGCACAGCCTCTCTCTGCAACTTCTACCAATGCTGAACTGTCCTCAGGGTAAAACAGTATCTCTTTATATCCAGTCAGAACTACCCTTATTTCAGTTTATGTCCATAGTCTGTTGTCCTCATGACATGCACCATGACAAAGAACCTGGGTCCATCTTATTGATGACCTCCTCATAGTTAATGTAAGGCTGCTACTAGGTTGTCTCAGAAGCCTCTTCTTCCACCAGCTACACAAGGCTATGTTGTGTAATATATATAACATATATTATATGTTATATATACATATATATATATATTATATAATATATATAACATATATATATATATGTTGTGTAACAATGTTTTCCTCAACCTCTCCTTATAGGCCATCTTGATGGCCTTGCTCCAGGTGCTTGACACCTTTTGTATATTGAGGAGTCTAAAACCAGACCTAACATGCTAGATGTGGTCTAACAAGTAAAGGGTGATAACCGCTGACCTAGATCTACTGGCTGTTGTCTTATTAATACAGCCCAGGACACTGTTGGCCTTAATCTGATTTCCTAGGATCAGTGTAAAGTGTGAGGAGACAATGCTAACAAGTAATTGAATGGTTTGTCACACTGAAAAATCTCTTGATGAGTTTCACTAAGTGAAGGCAGAGGGAATTCGTGCTAATGTAAGACTCCTCTCACTGAGGGGACACTGAGAACAGAGAACCTTTTAGGATTTCTGTATTTGTCATGCCGCTGGATGCCACATTCATTTGCAAGGCAAGTTTTTGTTATTACTTGTTATTATTTGCCCATTTATACTTCATTACGTTTAAACAAAACCCCAAAATGAAAAGATCTTAGACAGGAAATTTGTTTTGTGCAGTCTCCCAGCAAGTTCAATAGAAACCCCATCTGAGTCACACTTGGAACAGAAATGCGTGATGAACAGCTACAGGAGGCTGCAGAAACGATTTCTCCACACACACACATATACCCTACTCAGGGGAGAAAGCTTTAATTAATCCACTAATTAAATTAAAGCTATTTGCCCTCAACTATCACGCGCATTCCTCCCTTTCAGTCCTCCACACAGGCGGTTCCAGCAAGTGTGTCGTGCTACAGCTTTCAGTCTTATATTCTCCAAAGGGGCTTTGGGACTGGGGAGAATACTGAAGAACAGAGGCAAAGAGCTTTTTACAGCAGTGGTAATGGAAGTACTCAAGCTTATTCTCAATTTCCCTCCTTCTCCTTTCAGTAGTAAGAGGCATTGGTTCAGATATTGTGCCAAAGTGAGAGGAAAAACCACCAACAAAAAACCCTCAGATCCCACATGGAATCAAAACCTTGCACAAAAGATCTTGTCTAGGCTAGCTTTTTCAACAAACTGTTCTTTCTCATTCCCGTCTCTGGAGTGTTTCACCACTATTCCACTGTAAAAACTCAAGGAGGGGAATGAAGTTTTTATTCATGAAGGAAATGAAGAAGCAGAGTGAATGGTGTGGCAGAGCATCAACACCTTGAGATGAGCCAACATGGAGCTGAGTGGAGGGGATTAGAAAGAAAAAGAGACATTATAAGAAAACTTCCAAATGACGATCAGTGAGACCATACACAGAAGGAGTAGCACCACCAGAAAAAAGTTACCATTTTTCAGATAAAGACTTTGCTTAAGAGATACTTAAGAGCAGATGAGGAGGAAACATAAAGTTGGGGCTTTCGTTGTTCTTGCGCTATTGGCACTGTGTAGGAGGAAAATATAGCAGTGACTATAAGGACATTTCTGGCAGACTCATGGTTCACAAGCTGCATTGTTCCTCTGTTGTCCCAGCTTATGACTGTGAAGAGTGTGATGTACCTGTGCTTTCCTATGTGTCAGTTACATTCATAGTCATTTGTCATTGATACAAATAAAAAATGTTGTATAAAATGTTGACGTACTGAGGTGTAATTCAAGTAATCCAGTTCAGGAATAAGAAATGGTTTTGTTCTGCTTAAAGATGTCAACATGAAATGTTTCACTGTTTTGGAATCAAAGTTTTAAAAGGAGATGAAATTTATAATGTGGGGAAAAAAAAAAAAAGACTATATGTATGAGCATATTCACATATTCCTGCTGGATGAAGATGACAAAAGACATTGAAACAATGCACATTGAGTATTCCACGGGACAGAAAATTCGAAAATTTGCCTGCATAAAGTTATAATCACTATAATCCTTCAGCCTGGGTTTATACCACAGGGAATATGTGACTAATGCTACTTTTATTAGGTGATCTAATCTAGTGATTAGTCCTTAGGACTAGTGACAGGTGACTGTCCTTAGGATTGTCTGCCTAAATGATCAGGACCTTAACTCCTTTTTTAGGACTACATCAATACCATGCTATTGAGAAGTATCAGAAGAAGCTCCTCTCACAGCCAGTTAATGGTTTGGACACTCAGTGTTGGTCAATATTTGTCACTTCAGTTATCTAGGTAAAACACATGGTACAGAAGGAGACTTGCAGCATCAATTCTTGTTTCTTGCTAATAACAAAAACGAGAGCCCAAAGTGACTTGTGAGGCTGTAGACATTGTACTGATGAATCCCATCCCCATTCTACATCTCAGGAACTGTTATCTGTGCATTGTTTTTCCACCTCAAACAGGCCAGTAGAAGAATTGCACTCTCATTGGGTGTGTGATTTAGTCATAGCTGATCATCAGTATTTAAATATCTAGCAATAGCTCTTTAATAATGACATTTAAATGTAATTCTCAGAAAACATCATCTCTGGTGATATGCAGTTATATCATGACAGTTGCTAAGTTCTGGGTAGGTAAACCATTGCCAAAGGGGTGATAAGTTCCACCAACACAACTCCCTCCACTGACGCAGCAGACGGTTCAGTACATTTGTGATTCATAGGAACTTAGCTACATGAAAAATTTCTGTCTTGGGCATTTGTAAGCTTAAAAATGATACCTGGTTAAAGACACCCTAGATATAGATAAATGGAACCAGCCACATTACCTGTTGTGTATTATGTATCTTCTTAAATTAAAGTAGCCAACTCCCTAATTAATGTACGTGGCAAATAATACTTTACAATGGAAAAATTGGCCTTTCCCTTTAACCTTATTAGTTGTAACATGCAGCTTTGAAATTGGCTCATGCTTTATGATCTGAATGCATTCAAATGTGCCCTGCTCAAGAACATGCAGTGACCAGGTGATTGAGTGCAGTACTGGACCTCAGTTGCCCATTCCTGATGTTACAAAGGAAAGATAAAAATACATTTCTTTCATATACACCATAAAAGAGGAATGCATGCCCATACTCAGTGTCAGCAGGGGCTCATATATTAGCCACAATAAAAACACAACAGGCAGACAGCAGTAACTGGGGTTTGATCCGTACTGGCAAAAATAAAAATCCACAGAATTCTTTTCTTAAAATGCAAGAGTTGAACTTTAAACCATATTAGATGAGGTTCACTGTGATGTATTGGGATTTTCTTTTTACACACTATAAAAATGCAGACTCACCAAACTAAACGAAAACAGATAAGTTGCACACAGACTGCCCAGGAGACAATCGTGTGGACAGGAGATAGGCAGGACCCAGCCCCTGCTCTTCTAGCTTGTCTCTAGGTATAAAATGCACACAGAAATGCATTCATCATATATGTTCTGCTCATGAGGTATTCTTAGGACATCTTACTGGTAACTACACTATTCTACATGAGCTGAATGTCAGTCATGATTTCAAGAAATTCTGAAATATGATGTGTTACAAAATAAAACTGCATATGTTACTAGAAAACAAAACTACTACTACTACTGATAATGATAAATAACAAGCACAAAGAGCCAGATTGCATACCCTGCCTCAAATTCCTATTTTATTTACCACTGCAGGCAATGATTTGATTTAAGGAAGGACAATACAGTTACAGAGATGGCCTTCTTCTAAGAACAGATCTCCCCCTTAAAGGGTGACTGTGTTCCAAAGAAACCTGCAGGATTTGGATCCATTTCAGACCCTGACAGCTAAGCCACAGGTCTCACTTTCAGTCTTGTCATGACCCAGATTCTGCTCCAGCATTTTCTGCTCTGCTGCTATATAGAAATTTGCACAGATAGGTGATAACTTCCTGAATAAGGACAGATTCCAAATGCATTTTACTGTCCTCATGGTACATCCCCCTTATTGTGCTCAGCCCCCCAAAAATGCAGCAGGCATCTGAAGCGTTAAGCCAGCCAACCTAGCTGGCAGGTACAAGGGCATTCTTGCTGCAGAACACGGTGGCACAGGGGCTCTCTCCAAGGATAACAGATGCTTCAGCTGTGCTGTTTGCAGCTGACTGCAATGCGCAGACGTTTAGGACTCAGGATCTTTTGCATATTTAAACAAGAGACAAATTTTCAGTGTCAAAAAATAAAAATAAAAAGAGAAAAAAGAAAAAATAAAAAATGAACAAGGAAACTTTGAAGCCCAAACATACAGGGTTACTACTTTACAGTAAAGAAATTAAATGCTGGCCAATATTTTTAAGTTTTTCTTCTGCATGGAAGAGTCCATAAACTGGCATTCCAGAGAAAGAGGGAAGGGTTCTGCTGGGATATTTATGTATGCCAGATTTAATAGGGTCCCCGAAGAGATCCTAACTTTATATGTTTGGCCTCAAAAATGCTGGATGCTGCTTCATCAGTGGTAATGACCACATTATAGACTCACTGAAACCTGGTTCTGAAATTTTCAGCCATTCTAGATTCCAAAAGTCTTCATGTAGTACACATCCCAACACTACAAGCAAATTTTGCCTCTGTAGTTAATAGCGGAAGCTGGTGAGAGCCAGCATGTAACACAGTCTTAGGAAAGAGACAAGAATTTCACAGATATTAACCTTACCAGCTTCATTTTCAGCTTTCTACTCATATGCATTCCTCCCAAGAAGTTCACTTCTGATATTGTATTTCCAATTACAGAGAGAAAAATCAGTTTCACAGAGTATATTACTTTTACAGACATATATGTGCAAGGGAATAATGATGAGTGAAGCATTTACTCTAAGGTAAATGGTCTAAATTTTCATAACCTCACTTATTTCTGAACTGTAGTATGACTTATATGAAAAAGAGATATACATCTGAAGCCCTAGGAATGGAAAAATTAAATTGCAGTAATGTTTTGATTTGGTTCAATTTGTTATTAATAAAAAAGTTTCATTTTCTGTGGAGATGGGTAGGGTTAGAAATAGGGGGAAGGTATTTCAGACTGCTTTGGTTTTCTTGATATCAGAAGAAAGCATTAATACATATAAATACTGTATACCTAATGCATACTGAACAGAGAAAGTGAGAGAAGAAATTCCCCTCCCATGAGAGCAAATTGTGTTTACACTTAAGGTAAAGAAAGACTTGAAAGCAAAGTTGATGGAACCTATTTTGTGCTGTCCTTCATGGGTTATTCTGTGTGACTCCAATATATGTTAACTTCCATTTATTTGACCCTCAAGATTACCATGTTCAGATGTTCTACATTAATCCTTTGACAACAGATACATATATTCACATTTTCAAATATGAAAAAATAAAAATCTCTAGACTAATGTTATTTATACACATCCCTGTCACTTTCCCTTCATTTTTGTTACATCATTTTAAACTCAGTACTTAATTCTTTTTCATTCTCCTCCTCCTTCTCCTCCTCCTTTTCTTTTACCTTTTACCTTTTTCTGTTTCTATTTTTCTTTTTCTTTCCCAAAGCTGTGAACACAGTTGGAAGTTTGCCACTTAACACTGCTCAACATCCAAAAGCCTCCAGTTGCAAGCAGTACCATGTAATGGGAGATGACCTCGGTACAAGATGACCTGCCCCTCTAATACTAACTGTCATCCCCACAAGGTGTTATTCTGGATTTGATTAACAGAGATAGAGGGGGAAAAAAAAAAAAAAAAAGGACATGGACTCAAGAGAGAAAAGAGGCTGAATTTTCATCTTTGTGTCCTGTAATGAAATATCTGCAGAATTAATGATTTAACCAATCGGTAACAGTGGGAAAACCAAAGCAAAATCAACCTTATCTTTTCTGGTCTCTACCTATTCCTCTAACCCAAAGAGAAAAAAAAAATCTCTAAAAGAAAAAAAATACAGCTGGTATATACAATTGAAAAAATAGAACAAATAAACTTGCAGGAGGTGCAAAAGGGATAAGTATGTCAATATGAAGATGAAAGCATTCTTCAGATGAAGATTTACGTGGGACTTCATATCAGCATTGGAAAACTCAGGAGGCACTGCTTTCTTCACAGTGCCCTGTCCAGCCCCATCTATGGTTTCCAGAGCACCCAGGGGTGCCCTCCACTTCTATGTCATGTACTATCAGTACACATCCGTGGATTTTACGGGTGCAAATATGTTAAGTACAATGCACAAAGATGTCTGAGACAAAAGGCAGAAAAAGAACAATTCTGGATCATCAGTTCATTACAACAAACTGATGAAATAATGTGTTTCACTTAGATGCAAGTGGAGGTTTTGCTTATGGTTCAAGCTGCAAAACAAAACAAATACAGAATCCAACATTTATTTTTTTCGAGGTTAGCTGAACATAAAGACCTCAGCATGTCTGAAAGCTATGTCTAGAGCTCCTCAACCATGGACTTACATCACGATCTCCAGGAAGCTCACTCACACTTTTTTCTTCATAGTGTAGCACTAAGATTAACAAAACCTCTTGTACCTCATACATCTGTTTTTGCCACCATTGCTCTAATACTTGAACACACACTAGCCTTACATGGATTTGTCTTTCCCACACCTTGTAGAGGCAGCAGAGCAGTGCAGCTGGCCTTATGTGGCAAAGAAAGAACTGAGGAACAAGAAGCTGCAGCATTGCTCAAATTAAACACTAATCAGGGGCATGACGAACATTTGATCTTCCAGCTCTCACGTCTTATGTTACTGATCTAATATCAGGGATCAAATGATACCTGAATTAGTTTTAAGATTTTATTTGATAACAAAGCTGATGAGTTTTGTGAGTAATAGCACAAAGCTTTAGTCATTGATCATGTGGATTAGCATCTCCCAGATGAGCTCCAGATTGGATACTATATTTTCTAACGAGGTTTGAGCTTTTTTCTGTAGGGAATTAACAAAATCTCTGTCTTTACTCAAGCATTCCCATGAAAGTTTTAGAAAATTAATTCATCTGAGAATGCAGCCCTTCTGTCAAAGTTAGTTGAAATCACCCAGAGCATTCAGAATTTGGAGATAGATAGATGACCTGGAGAAATGGAAAAATAAATACATATGCATGGATGGGATCACATAAATCTTCCTTCCTTCAAAGGCCCATCACAGTCTTACAGCCCATTCTCACTTCTGTTGCCTGCCCTGCAGTAGTAGACAACAGAGTATCTACAGATACTGGATGCCCCATCCCTGGAAGTGTTCAAGGCCAGGCTGGATGGGGCTTTGAGCAACTTGCTCTGATGGGAGGTGTCCCTGCCCATGGGTTGGAATGAGATGGTCCTTAAGGTCCCTTCCAAAACAAACCATTCTGTGATTCTATGATTCAATAACATGTCTAGTTACAGGGTGAATGATGACTTCACTACTTTCGATACCAAAATTACTAGACTGAAGGCATGCAGAAAATGTGTGTCTGTAAATGAGCTTACAGTTTATTTAGTGTGTGTGCCTGCCATTAGTTCAGGCACAGTAGACAACACATGATGGGTGAAAAGGTTTTGATTTTACAGCACTATATAGCTGGAAGAGATACTAAAATGGACTAGTTTAGTCTTTAATTGTGTGGGAATTTAACTTGTATTGTAGTGCAAAAATGCCATGTGTTTTGTTACACTTTTAAGTAATGGAGTAAATTATCATAAAACTGGCTAACAGAAATAATATGACTAAAACCAGCTCAGCCAGAGGTTGGAAAAAAAAAAAAAAAGACACTTTAATATTTTTGAGGAAGTAAACACAAACTTATACCTATGAGCTTTGGTATATTTCTAATCTTACCTGATAATGCATTTTACATTATCCTTTATCTGGCAAGCATTTCACAAACAATAAAACCAAAATAAAGATATGAATAGTGTTAAGCCCAAATATGTAACATGCTTAGGTGTTGCTGTTAAGTAATGAAAACAAACAAATAAATAAACAAGTCTGTATTTCCCCTTCCCAAATCTTCAAATACAAGTAGTTCACATTATAGATATTTTTTTTTCAGGAGGCTTCAAACATCAAATCACCAGCCTGCATTTAGCCTAAATAACTTCCAAATAACATATTTTGGCCACAGATGCTGAGTCAGACAGAAACCGTAGGACCAAAAGCATTTTAAAAGAGCACACAGAAGCAAAAGTGTTTTCTTTTTCTGTATAAAGCTCTAGAGAATTAATAAGAATTTTGCACTCCTAAAACAGCATACAGAGCAATGTTTGACATAAGAGGGCATTGCATAAATATGTTATCAGGAAGGCCAGAAGCAGTAAAAAAAACTACCACCTTGCATCCTCAACAGAACTTTTCACCAGTCCAGAATAAGTGTACATCTATTAAGTAGACTGGTACAGGGAGTGTACTGACATACAAAGGCTGACAAACCATTAAACTCGCCAACAGACACAAGTGGGATCTGGCTGAAAGACATTTATTGAGAGTATTTTCCCTCAGGAAATATGTTGATGAAGTCTACAGTCTAAACTGTATCAATAGCAAAAAAGTTGTCATTTGTTCATATTTTAAAAGGGGAAGGACTTATAAAGTGCTCGGTTTCCATGTTTTAAGTATCTTGTTTGAATAGGATATTTATTTAGAAATTTTATTTTCTTAAAAAAGAAAAAAAAAAAAGAAAAAGTGGTTGAAATTGTGAAGAAAAATGCTTTAATCTTTACTGGAAAGAAAAATATCCAAGTGCTACAAAAGAATTCTAAATTGCATTATGTAGGGAAAATATTTTTCCTGTTTTCATAAAAATTGATTTCCTTTCATTGTTTGAAAGATCATGAAGTATTTAATGGTATGGAGTATTTATTTGCTTAGATATATATTTTTAATAGAGACACCGTGATTCTTTGGCATCTGTCCCCACCCATACAAGAAAACACATTCAATAGTTGATTTTAAAAATGTATTCCAGGAAACGTAATAAACAGCATTTGTGATAACCTGACAAACCATTTTATGAAAATGAGTCCCAAGATATTGATAATGCAAGACAATCAATTGCACAAGAGTGACTTAGTCATTCATTCAGCATCCACATGATATCCATAAAAGGTAACATACTACTCAATAAAGATGGATTTTCTAAGAGCTAAAGAAACCAAAGCCTAGTCCAAGCTAATTTTTAATTACTCTGCAGCAAAGAGAGAACTAGGAGGGTTTATGATGGGTCATACCAATGTCTGGAGGTGCCCATCTCTTGCTATTGACTACAGAATGATTGTTAGTAGTTTCTAATATAGATAAAAATCTTATAGTAGACATCCAGCTTTTAGATGGCTAAATATTGTCCTGAGTGCACTTGCTGACATCAGTTAGGTACAAAGCTCAGTTCTAATAGGAACAAAAATGTACATAGACGGTTCCCATTCATTAAGATGTTGATATTCTCTGTTTTGGACACAACTATTATTATATGGCATGTAATAAATATATCACTGAGATCGCCATGTTTTAGTGCAGAAGGGGACCCATACCTCACCAATCCTCTCTTCCAAGTGATTTCCACATGGGAAAAAAGCAAATCTGACTGAAACCCTGTTTTCTTTTCAGGAACATGAACACAAGGAAGCCTGGAGTGAGCTATTCACCCCCTGCCCAGAAATACAAAGAGGGTTTTGTTGAGTTGGGTTCTGTGCCCTTGGGGACTACAATGACAGCAACACTTGGGTTTTATGGTTGGCAGTGTTTTTTAATAGGCCTCATAGACTTTGATTAAATAGTTTTGTCTCTGTTGGCTTGAAAAAGAAGCCCTGGAAGTAGCCTTAAGCACAGTACACTCTGACTCGCATCTCCTTCCTGTCCCTATGGCTATTTCAGAAGCAACCAGCGATCTGGAGGGTCTTGTAATGTGTAACCCTGGGGCAAGCACTGCTCCTGTATGCTCCCCCAGGCAGGCTTAAGGCATAACTACTTGATCCTCAAGAAGGCCCAGATTCTTGCTGTAGGAGGTGAATTCACTTTGAGAAGCAGCGGAGTGTTTACTTTGCAGATTGGGAAGCAAAAGTAAAGAATAGCTATTTATTACAAACCACGGTGAGAGGGGCCAGGGGACATACAGAAGATCAGACCTCTAACATTTTTTTTATTATTATTACTTTTTGTTCATTTCCTCTCATCCTGCTCTTTTGCTTCCATTTTCCCCTTCCCTTTAATGCAGCTTTGGTTCTGCATCACAGCTATCTATTCAAGCTGCCTCTAAGGTAAATCTTAGGCTGCTGACTCAGCAGACTTTAGGAAGAGGAGGCCAGCAGCTCACTTGCTAGAGACTTGAATAATATACCTCCAGGTGCTGGATATTAATAGCTAAGAAACATGAAAAAATCACCGATTTTTTTTATTATTTTTATTTTTTTTTTAACAGGCTAATTTTCCAAGACATCTTTTTTATTTCCTAATTTGGTATTTGACTGCTCACCCAATACTCCTCCAAGCTCACGAATACAAAACCAGCAGGCAAAAGAATCATATTAATGTCCTTAAATCAGTGTTGTCATCATATTATTTGCCTGTCACAAAAATTAGTACTACTACCAGAGGGCAAAAAAGTGAAGGCATTAATGTAGGACAACCATTTTCCTGCTTCATAATCTGCTGCCTTGCATTTCTAAGACCTAGATATCTTGCCTACCTAAATAAGGAAAATTACACATATATGCCTGTGTTTGTGTGTAGTGTTATGAACCGGAGGGTGGTGGAATAAGAATTTTTCTAGAATTTCTTTTTTGTTTGACTTTCATGTTTTGTGCCAATAAGTTTAATAAGCTTTAAAACATTTTAATCAAGTGTGTCTTTCTTCTACAACTAACACCTGGCTTCCCTGGGGTGCGATAGCAAGTCCTGGTGTATTAATCAGAGCACCAACACAACATGAAGGCCTCGCACCAGCCTCCAGTGTCCTAGGGGTGTCAACACACTAGGAGGTTCCCAGAGAAAAAGAGGGATTTACAGAGTTCTCAGGTGGAATCAGTCACCCTCTAGAAGTACTCATCCCCCCTTGCTGACAAGGTAAGGAACATGTGGGACCTGGGATACAATTTTTTGTTTCCTAACAAGGTTCTTTAAGTTGGGTGGTGTCAAAGGCATTATTATTTCGCAACACGGAATCCCTCAGATGCTCTTTGTGACAGACTTTACCAGAAATTCTGAAAGCTTGTTTTGAAACAACCCTACCCAATATTACAAATCCTGACTCTTCTTTTTTTTTTTTTTTTTTTTTTTTTTTAATAAATCACAAGCTTTTAAGAGGTCTTTATATTCTGCTGATTCCCCCCAGAACCATCTTCTTGTGATGAGAAGAAAAAACATAGCGTCAGTAATACCTTGGCTGGCTGAGGTATTTCTCCTCTGGAGGACATTCCCTGCAGGTCCATTGTTGTACAGGAGCTGCTGTGGTATTGCATAAGTAACAGACAAGTCCCGTGCAACTGTGCTTTGTGCTAGAGACTTGTAACCCTACAGAAAGCTTGACTTTTCATGATCTGTAAGATCATGAGATCTTACAAATCGTAAGGCCAATAAACTGATCAAAAGCTGGCTCATTAAATCCTACATGGAAAAACAGTTTCCTTCAAGAGCAGACGCCAACACAGGCATACACGTTTCTGTCCCCAGTGAGAGGGGATCCTCTCATTTCAGCTATGGATGCTCAAGCAAACATAGCAGGGACAAAGAGAAAGTAGTGGAATGGTGTATCTGAATACACTACTTCCCATAGTAAGAAAAAATTTACCGAGACTGAAATGTAGATGATTCTGTTTGAATGTAGCTAGCCCCTGGAAATGACAGCTACAGATTAATAATGCTAGTTCTCTTCTCTGTGTACTATAAACCCTTAGAAGATGTTATCCTTCCAGTAAACAGGATCTGAGAAAAAAGACCTAGTTTCTCTCATCCTCTCTCAATGAACGGAGACTTAAAAACAATCAGTCTGAGGTCTGGTTCTCTGACCTGTGAGATGCTGCCTACACATCTGTATTTATACATCTGACCCTCATACTGAGATTGCACTTCAATGTTGGTATACAAGAGACATCACTTAACACCTTTCTTTTTCATCTCTGCCTTTATTATTATTATTTTTAAAGGAAGTCTGTGAACATGTTTGCCAACTAATGAAACACTACAAGAAATATCTTTTCATTTCAAACATTCAAGCTTAGCAATATTAAAAATTCATCCACAAGAATTTCCAAGTATTAGTTGAAGAATGGTAGAATTATTACAGACAGTTAGAACACCTGCATTGCAGTTACATTTAAAATTCAGTTCATATACTAAGCCAACTTTGTGAGTCATGAATTTCATTGTTTCTCAAGTACATTTGGAGCCAGACAAAGAAACCATGGTTTAGGATCCTATCGTTTCACTAATTTTATGATGACTTTTGTTAACATTTCCAATCAAAACTTAAAACCCCCAAAGCAACAGCCTAGTGCTATCACAAATGAATGGGAAGAAAAAAAAAATAAAGGTTGGATGAAGAAAACTGATATATAAATGAAAAGATAAGGTGTTTGGACTAAACAGAAAATTATGAGAGTGACTGAAAATAAGCAGTCCAGCTAACAAAAACAACAACAACAAATGGTTAAAATATCAATATAGACACTTAGTTTGAAAAACATTTCAAATAGAAAAAAAAATAAATTTCAAGAATTGCTCTCAAATATTTTTATTTACAGGTCTAACCGGTATCTTTCTTCTAGATCCTGCCTCAAGTACCAGATGATTAATTGGAATATGAAATACGTTTGAGATAGACAAATACAAAATAACTTGTTAAACACATGAAAATTTAATCAATCTAGTCTCTGACAATTAGAATTGGCTTAACATGCCCACATCTAAATTTTAATTAGCATATTATTTTCTTGTTTTCTGGTCTGAGCCTAGAATTGAAGGCACCTAGAACTTTCCATTAATACATTTTGTCCTCTTTTTGCCCTTTTTTGACCTGCTTGTGATTGTAGACCATAGTCTGTGTGGTTTGGTTTCCTGTGAATAAAATAGGACTATCTGTTGATGAAACAAAATATGCACATCCAAGCAGGTGTACAGATTCAAGATTCAGGAGCTAATGCTAATGAGGGATGGAGATGTGCCTTGAAATTGGGAACTATACCACTGCTGAAAACAATAGCTCTCCTTCAAGGTAAACAGAGATTTCTTGAATGATACCAGATGTGTTTAGACAAAAGCAAGGTAAAATAAGACTTTTTTAGAAACCTTTTGGAGGACAGGATGACATTCAAATTTACTCTAACTTTTTAAAATGTCACATCCACTCAATCGGTAAAAACTCTGGAAATCTGTATGACAGAATAGTATCAATTTGAGGACATCAGCACAGCTTATAAGGATGATTCAAAGAGAAAGTGAGTCCCAACAGAGGGAAAATATGTTGCCACAAGCATTATAAAAATTCTCAGCAAGGGAAGAACCATAAATAACATTCAGCATTCCTGAGTTCTAGTCTGTGAAAATGAATGTTAGGGAGGTAATAAAGAATGAATAGTATACACAAATTGTGGTATAATCTCTGTCATGGGCATAAGTCTCTTCACTGACCAAAGAAATGTGTGTGCATATTCACAGGTTCATGCATGTAAAATCACTAATTTTACTACCTGGATTCCTGCAGGAGATTATGATTAAAACTTGCACTCATAAACAAGCTCATAAACATTGCAGAAACCACACAGATAAAAGCATATTGTTCTTATTAACTCTGGTTTGCTTCATAGTATTTCATTAGAGAGCTGTTCTTTCGAAAAGCGGGAGCAGATCACTGATTATCCAGCTCAATGATCACAGTTACATCCTGAAATGCTAAGAATTGGAAACTTTCTGTCCTTTTACACTTGCCAGGAAGGTCGTCCATCTAAAAGCTCAAGAGATATATTCAGTCACAGTTATTTTCCTTAATTAAAAATTGTTCACTTCTAAATAAGTAGATACCTTTTGGCTGTCTCAAGCTGAACACCAAAAAACATTGAAGTTGACCTAGGCTTGACTGTAAAATGGGAGCTCCTAAGAGACTGAGACATGTCAGTTGTCTTTCAGGGTCTCAAACTAGAAACCTCAAGGTGAGGTTATGTAATCTAATCTATGCACAAAACCACAGCACCTGAATTTGAGCTAACCTCTATTTATAATGGAGAGATACATGCACCTCTGGAAGACAGGAATGTAATGCTAAAATAATCATTTGAAATAGACTAACTGATGGGTTTTTCCCTCCCCATTACCTTATAGGAAGTCTAGCGTGACTATTTCAGAGATAAAACATCAAAATTAAACATGCCCACTTTGTTTGTAAGTAATACTTTCTACCTGAATAGGAATAGTCAGAAGCATCATGCACCAGAAAAAAAAATCTCAAAAATCTGATATTTGTATGGTGAGGGGCTAAATTATCTGGATGTGCATTCCCATTCTAAAGAATTTAGTTGAATAATGCTATATTTCAGATATGCAGTTAATTACAGTAGTTTCTAAATAAGACCTAAGAAGAAAGAATGCACCTTTATGTGTACCAAAAAAAAAGGTGAGTCCTGTATGCTGACCATTATGCATTGAAAAAGACAAGTTACAGTCAATACAAATAAGCAAGAAACTGTAAAAACTGTTAAAATATATAGTTTACAGTTATAGTTTATACAGTTATAGTTTATAGTTCTAGTCAAATCAAAACCATATTAACTATTTCTTCCTTAAAAATAAAACCAAACTATATTTCAGGAATGTTTTAAAATGTCTGTCTATTAGAGAATATTAAGCAATTGTAAAGTATTTTTATGGAAGTTATAGAAAACTATTAATGTGAAAGATAGAGAATTTAAATACCAGTGCTATTTTTCTGGTATCCCTTTGTGCAGTGCTTCCTGAGACATGATGAAAGGCACAGTTATGATCAATGATCTAACTAAGAGCTGAGCTGAAATGCAAGATGAATTTATTATAGAGGTTGTATAGTGTTGCTTACAGTTTCAAAGTGGAACAAAAAAAAAATCTTTATTCAATGTTCTTACAGCTTTTATGTGAGACTAGATAGAGCCACAATGCAAATGGGGACAACAAGCAAGAATAGACTTACATGACAAATCCCCAAAAATGTGTTAAGACTGAGTGATTCAAGGGATAGTACATTATTTGGTAAGTGAAGGTTTATGATGCTGATAAATCCAAGTACTATTCATAAAAAGCCCAAGTTCTTTATAAAAGTGACTAAAGAGTTTGAATACCTATATCTTTAATGGCCTACCTGTATGGTTTCTAAAAAATGACCCTCTGAAAATGGAGGCAACCAAAAGCACTGGATGAAATATCTTGAGGCTTAGGCTTCATAGGACTGATGGAAACCTCTAATTTTATAGCTTTTGTCTGGAAAAATTAATCTTAAGCGGATTGGAAACAGGCGTCCCACTATTTATTTATGTTGTTTTATTATTACTTTAATTTTATTGTTATTTTTAATCTCAGACACTAGCAGTGAACAAATCCCTTCAAGGAATTTACTTGCCCTTGTGCAGGATGAGCAGTGGTCACAGTTCTATTGCAACTACAAAGGAAGTTAGAAAAGGCGTAACATAACTTATGGGCCCACACAGAAAAAGACAGAATCAATGTTAACAGTAGAGCCTTAATGCTTAGCAAGTGCTAGACTTGGGAACATATATTTAAATAATGACATTGTATTTACAAGGACATTTATCCTTACCATGGGAAGCAATATGAGAGTGAAGAAGCAGGTCTTCCAGTTGATGGTCATTTTGTCTCTTGATTTTGATCTTTAGTCAAGATTTGCTTTTTTTAACACTGCTACTGGGGCTGAAGCACACACTCTCTGCAGATCTTATTGTCAATGTCTTCACGTCAAGGCTCAAATTTCTGCAGTGAAAGAAGAAAATGATTATAAATATGTAAAACATGGTGGAGAACGAGAAAGAAATAGACAGAAAACAGCACAACAATTGAACTGTGAGTTGCATATACTGGAGGTCAATCATACTTATGGATTGCAGCTATTATAGACCTTCTTGGACAATAAATATAAGGCCAAAGGACATGGCTGTAAGATCAGTCACTTGCATCATAAAAAGTACTGAAACAGACTCCGTAACAACAAAGGCTTCAGTTGTACCTAACGAAGAGGCAGAATGGAGCATTTTGAACCAGCCAAAGGGCCTGTCTGCCTCATTTCTGAAGTCATGATTTGACCTTCCTGATTTCAGTAAAGGCTCAAAATCATGACTGTGTGAGGATTTTTTAAGAGACTGTATGACTTGAAGATTTATTCCTAGAGATTTCTTGTCCAGACAACAAAATCCATGACCAGATTTGTTAATAAACTGATAGCTTTTCAAGCACACACCAGTGGAGATGGAAATATATTAATTGTACTCTCAGACAGGCTAAAGTTTTATCCATAGCAGGATTGATTTACATGGGTGACAGTGCCATACATAGCTGTGACTTCCACTGCTTTGTCTCTGCCAAGGAGCTAAACATGTGGTCAGGACACCATCAGAATTGTATCCCTTGCATTAAATACATCCTAGTACCTTGTGTCATAACCCATTGTTTAAAAATTCCCATGCAGTCCAATTCATGATGATTCTCAAAATAGTTACATAATATTCACAAGAACCTCTCTGTTTGAATCTCTGGCTGGATCCAAACCTCATTACCTTTTAAAACACCGTCCTGCCTCAGATATTCATGTCTTGGTGATAGAGGTCTGAGCTCGATGTCCAACAGGTTTTCAGCGCTGAGGTATTCATTAAAATTTATTTGTCCATCACCTGAGATGGATCCCCTTCTATTTATCTCTACGTTCTAGACCAAATTCCTCCAAGATGAACTCAGCTAGTGGTCTTTGGCTATGTCTATAGTAGTTTATACATAACCTTTTTGCTTAGGAAGGTATGAGAGTTTAGCCCTCTCAAAGCCAGAGAAATTTCCTTCATCCATTTTGTTTACAGATTGTACCAGGTCTGCCTGGGATGGAGTTAACTTTCCCTGCAGCAGCCCATACAGTGCTGTGCTCTGTACTTGTAGCTAGAACAGCACTGGTATCACACCAGTGATGTGTCTGCTGCTGAGCAATACTGGCACCTCATCAGGATTCCCTCTAACCACCCCAGAGCCAGCAAGCTGGGGATGGGCAAGAGATGGGGAGGGAACATCACCAGGACAGCTGGCTTAAACCAACCAAAGGGATATTCCACACCATGTGAGGTCACATTCAGCAACAAAAGGTGGAAAAAGGAAGAAGATGGGAGGGGTGGCCTCTCGTTGCGAAAACATCTGTCCTTCCGAACAACGGCTATGTGCATTGAGGCCCTGCTTCAAGAACGTGGTCAAGCATTGCTCGTTGGTGGGAAGTAGACAGTAATTTCTTTCCTCTGTGCTTCCACATGGCCTTTACTTGTTTTCCTTTTTTTTTTTTTTTTTACTTCCCCCTTTTCCTTTTCCCTTTAGTTAAATTATTTAATTAATAATAATTTTCCTTTGATAATTATTTTCCCTTTAATTAAATTATCCTTATCTCAACCCGCGAGTTGTTTTTTTTTTTCCTTTTCTTCTTCCCCTCCTCTTCTGAGGAGGGGGAGTGAGAGAACGGTTGTGATAGAGTTCAGCTGCCTAGCAAGGTAAAACCACCAGACGTACGTAAATGACGACTTTGAATGCAGAGGTGGTTTTTAAAATCTTCCTGTGTGCAGGTTTTCTGTATGCCACCTATTACCTATGTGGGCATAAATGCAACTGACATACATCGTCCAAACTAGAGAAATGTTTACACATGTAAATGAATTCTCGAGAAAAGGAGAAAAAAAAAGTCATAAATAATAAAAATGCAGGGATAGAAAACATGCAAACAGTTATAGAAAGAAAGAATAAGACGAGGGCATATTGGAAAAAAAAATAACGTTTAAAAATCAGAATGTGGCAAAGGAGAAAAGGCTGAAAAGAAATCATACTGAAGACAAAAAGTAAATAAAGGAATGGTAAGTGCAAATGTGAAAGAACCTTTACAATCACTGGACACTCAATTTTTATATTTACTGCCACGTACTGCAAAGACATCAGCATTTACAAATTAGAGAGTCTTTCAATTAAAAAAGAAAAAAAAAAGGAAAAGAAAAATAAAATTAAGCTCTCAATAGATTTTTGTCTTCTGTATCCAGACCCTGACTAAACGGAGAACAATGATTCATAAAATTCTCTGAACTGATCTGCCTTCTTCCATCCCCACTCGATCAGTCATTCTTGCTCTGCTCTGGTACTGAATTTAATTACTTAACTGTGTTTCTGATGGTTTATCAAATAATGAGGGACTGATAAGATCTCAACTGAGGAGGAGCAAAAACATCCATGGTGACATTCAGCAGCGAAAAGACGGAAAAAGAAGGTCACTCCATTAAGAGAAGCAACAGACAACCATGCAGACACATCAGCAGACATTGGATTGGAAATTATTCCTTGATAATTTGCACTCCTGTGCGCAGGCAGGCCTGGCCAGAAAGGCCACAAAGTGGTGTGGAGATTTAATTTTGTCTTTGGATTGTGCCACTGTAATGCATCAAAAACAAGATTTAAATGCAACAGAAGGGTGGGAGGTGGCTGACTAAATGTATGGACAGATAACCTGTGGTAATGCGGTAACCTCCAGAACACATCTTTTCAATATTTGAAGGTAGGGTTTTACTTTAATCTGGCATTCACTAGGTTTGAAGAGTGGACAGTGGAGTGGACAGTTGTGTTTTACACTAGTTTCAAAGAAACTTCTAAAGATATGAGAACATCTGCTAATCATTTTACTGCCTTTCTTTGACATTTTGCAGAGCAAGTAAAAGAATCAGCTTCATTTTTGCCTTCAAAGTAGTCATGGAAACCTGCATCAAAAAATGGACTGAGGTCTTCATATCATCCACAGAGGCTCAAATGTTTTTTAGGTAATACCAGCTACCAGGCCCATGAATCTGTGCCTTGGACCTGCAGAGAAATCTGTATATACAGTTTAGCAGTTCCTAGAGTGTGTGACACATACAGGTGCAGAGTCCACTTATTACCAATAAAAGGCTAATTGTAGAATCATAGAATATCCTGAGTTGGAAGGGACCCATAAAGATCAAGTCCAACTCCTGGCACCGCACAGGTCTACCCAAAATTTTAGACCATGTCACTAAGTGCACAGTCCAATCGCTTCTTAAATTCAGACAGGCTTGGTGCAGCGACTACTTCACTGGGGAGCCTGTTCCAGTGTGCGACCACCCTCTCGGTGAAGAACCTCTTCCTGATGTCCAGCCTAAACCTCCCCTGCCTCAGTCTAACACCATTCCCGTGGGTCCTATCACTGGTGATTACGGAGAATATGGAGATTACAGAGATTATGGAGATTACGGAGAATAGGTCAGTGCCTGCCCCTCCACTCCCCCTTGCAAGGAAGTTGTAGACTGAACTGAGTTGTAGACCGAGATTATCTCACAATTAGGTGCAGTCAGCTATATTTTACAAGAAAAATGAACTTTTGAAAAGTAGAGACAACGTCTGTAAAACGTTTCCAATTCTATTCAGTAGTGGGAGAAGAAACAAAAATATTAATACAAGGCTTGGAAGGAAAGCTTCAATTATCATATAGATTTCTGATGTCACTTCTAGTCACATGCTGTAATTTTATTACTAAATTGGAGGTGCTGGTGCTTCATGCAGTTGTTTTATCTGCATCTGCTACCATAATTAAAATCAGTGAAGCCAGAATAGCCAACAGCACAGAGGTTACACCCTCCAAGGAAAAAAAAAAATAAATCCTTGAAGGTCTTCAGGGAATAATTTCAAGCACAGCTGAAACACAGGAAGAAAAATGACTTGTTTAGGTCAACTGATGACTTAAGAAAGTCACACATTATCTATAAAAGGAGATTCATCTGTCCACTGCAGACATTTTCAGTGCCACAGAAGATTCTTTGTGTTACTTAGTGGAAAATCATAGGTCCTTCAAGGGCAGGTTGGAAGAGCTCTGGTAACATGCTCAGATGCAAGTGCCCATTTCTTTCTCCTATCTAAAAAAGAACTCTGGTGCACCTAGGTCATATGTGAATTATATATTACAGAAGTCTAGGGCCTGCTGAGGTGGATCACACTGTGAGAAACCCGTAAATGCAGAGTGTACAATATGATGTCAGTGACCAATAAAAATAGATAGTGAGACCCTTCCAAGGAGGACATGTCTGCTCCCAGGTAGGCATAAAAGAATTGATGCATAAGACAAATCTCATCGTATTGAATAATGGATGGAATTGTTATACAGTAACTCAGAGTTATACCCATATAGGATGAACAAAAGAGGATTTTAGAGACTGCATAAGGCAGTTATGTGATGTTACTGAGACCGCACTCAAAAGAAAGTAAAATGTGATGTGCTAGGCTCTTGGTTGTGGTCCTCTGAATGTGTGCCAGTGGTTTGAAAGAAAAGAATAAATTTGAAAGCTGATCAACAAAGGCTTAGACCAGAGGTGATCAATTGTGAGTTCATTACTTAATTAATCTTAATTTAGAGTCTGGTCAGGGCTGTTCACCACATCCTTCCCATGCAGCATATCAGAGCTACTGCACGGGTGCAGAGATCTGAAAGCTTCTGAAAATGTGCAAGATCAATCACACTTCTGCAGACTGAAAACTATATGTTGCATCAAAGTCACCCATTCCTTGCACAGTTATCTCAGTGCTTCTTGTTGGCATGAAGAGAATTCTCTTATGCAGAATACATATGGATGGAGAATGAAAGAGTGCAACAGAAAGAAGCAGGCAAGGAGAATACTCCAGCTGTTACCAGTCAGTTTGTCTCACAGAACACTCCCTCAGCATTTCCAAGTTCTCCCCAGGGAAGAGGAACTCCAAGGCTGTTTTTGGCACAAATTTTGCTAGATGGACATCTTTGGCTTAGAAATGAACAGGTAGTTATGTAATTGACACTCTATTTATCTTCTTTAGGCTCTCAATTTAAGGTGTAGAATTCAAAGCATTTTACTATTTCCCTCCTAAAACATCCCGAATGTAGCATGCCACTTTCATATTTTATATTAAAGGACACGGTGAACCTCTCTCATGTCAACTGAGACTCTTGCTAGCAAGAAATAAGTACAGTTGGGAAAGCAACCCTTCAGTGACCTAGGACTTGTCACCTAATTTTAGAAACACAGAAGACACTTACTCATATATGAGCTCATTGTTAAGTCTCTTTTTATATAGTCAAGTATATAAAGAGAGAAGTAGATATAGGAAGAAAGCAATTTGTCTGACCTATTTTAGCTGTCTACTTTAAACATTCAACTTCTCTCCCTTGAGTGTAAAGGAATTCTTAACAGCTACGTCATATGTTGACATCTACATTGTGGATATGTAAATTTGGCCAGCCATTTCCAGATATACAAGAATGTCTTGACAGCACTAGGCAGAAATGCCACACTTTTGTCTGAAAAAATTAGTAAACAGCAACTTGGACTTTGCAACACGATTGTCCATGAGGAAAGATGATTCTGTGAAAGATCCAACCAATGTTATAATATGTAGACTGATGTGTGGGTCATGTGCTCCAAAATGTACATTGGTTGTACAATCACGTAGTCTCTTCTAACATCCATTGTTTTCACTATTTAGGAGAATTGTTGTTTTTGACTTCAGAGAACAAAATTAAAGCAAGCAGCTGATACAATGCTGTCGGTCATTTTTCATGAAAATAGTTGTAATCATAGAATCATTAAGGTTGGAAAAGACCTCCAAGATCATCTGGTCCAACCATCCCCCTACCACCCAATGTCACCCACTAAACCATGTTTCACCTTTTCTTGAACACCCCCAGGGACGGTGACGCCACCACCTTCCTGGGCAACCCATTCCAGTGCCTGACTGCTCTTTCTGAGAAGAAACGTCTTCTCATTTCCAAACTAAGCCTTCCCTGGCACAACTTGACGCCATTTCCTCTCGACCTATCACTAGTCATCTGCGAGAAGAGGCCAACCTCCAGCTCCCCACACCTTCCTTTCAGGTAGTTGTAGAGAGCAATTAGGTCACCCTGAGCCTCCTCTTCTCCAGATTAAACCACCCCAGTTCCCTCAGCCACTCCTCACAGGACTCGTGTTCCAGGCCCTTCACCAGCTTCGTAGCCCTTCTCTGGACATGTTCCAGGGCCTCGATGTCCTTCTTGTAGTGACAGACCCAAAGCTGAACACAGTACTCGAGGTGTGGCCTCACCAGAGCAGAATACAGGGGGACGATCACCTCCCTGGTCCTGCTGGCTACACTATTCCTGCTGCCAGCCAGGATGCCGTTGGCCTTCTTGGCCACCTGGGCACACTGCCGGCTCATGTTCAGATGAGCATTAATCAGAACCCCCAGGTCCTTTTCCTCTGCACAGCTTTCCAGCCACTCTCCCCCGAGCCTGTAGCTCTGCATGGGTTTGTTGTGACCAAAGTGCAGGACCCAGCACTTAGCCATGTTGAACCTCATCCCATTGGCCTCTGCTCATTGACCCATCCTGTCCAGGTCCCTCTGCAGGGCCCTCCTACCCTCCAGCAGATCAACGCTTCCCCCCAGCTTGGTGTCATCTGCAGACTTACTGAGGTTGCACTCAATTCCCTCATCCAAATCATAAATAAAGATTTTAAAGATATAAAAATCAATATATTAAACTTGCTGCCTAGCTTAGACATTGCAGTATTAAAGAATACCCAAATCTGTTAGTAGTACACAGTAAAACTCTCTCTGTCTGGAGGAATAAGTTCTTTGATTTTTTTTCTCTATTATTTTATTTGCTTATTGTATAACATGGAGGAAAACCTATGAATTTTACTAGAACTCCATTGTTAAACTGAAGATAAAGGTGTAATTACAAAAATAGAAGACAGTATATTGCAGATGCTATGAATCCTAAACACAGTCCCTGTGGTTGAAAATTTCTTCATGAAATAAGATTATCAATTTTTTAGACTTCCATGAGGCCTTGTGTATGAAAGAAATCAGAGCAATGTGTTTTTGTAAAAAAGAATAATTGATAACAGGGACTCATGGAATTGGGGGTTGGTAAGGACCTCTGAAGACTGTCTAGTCCAACCACACCTCTCAAAGCAGGGTCAGCTAGAGCAGGTAACTTAGGTTATTCAAAACCCATGTCCAAACAGGTTCTGAAAATCTCCAAGGACTGAGACTTCACAACTTCCCTGGACAATCTGTTCCAGTATTTGACCACTGTAACTATAAAAAGAGTATTATTATGTTAAGTTGAATTTCCAATATTTCAATTTGTGCTTGTTGCCTCTTGTCTTTTTGATTGCTAGAAGGAGGAGTTTAGCTCCATCTTTTTTACGTGCTTCTGTCAGATAATTCTACACACTTATAAGAGCCCCCTGAGCCATCTCTTCTCTGGGCTAAACAGCCCCAGCTCTCTCAGACTCCCCTTGATTCCTTAATCATCTCTGTGACTCTTTGCTGGACTCACTCAGTCATGTTCATGTCTGTCTCGTACTGGGCAGGTGAGCACTGGACACAGCACTCCAGCTACATCTCACCAGGCTGAATACAGAGCATCACCTGCCTTGTAGTGCTCCAATATTTTTCCTCATACCCAAGATGCTGCTGGCCTTCTTAGCCACAAAGACATATTGGTGGATAAGGATCAGCTTGGTGTTTACCAAGAGTCCCACGTCCTTTTCTGCAAAACTACTATCCAACCATCTGGTCCCCAGCCTATCCTGGTACACTGGGTTTTTCCTCCCCAGGTGCCGGACTTTTCATTTGTCTTTGTTGAGCTTGAAGTTCTTCTCTGCCTATTTCTTCAGCCTGTCTCCCTCCCTCTGAATGACAGCAGAACCAGCCATTTGATATCACAATCATTCCTTCAAAATTTGTACCATCTCCAAACATGATGAGAGTGCACTGTGCCTAGGTCATTAATGAAAACATTAAACAGAATTGGCCCCATTTACATCTTAGACACTTATAGTTTAGGTCAGTCTACCTAGGCTCTCTTTACAGTCCATAGAGAAGAGGTAAGTATCCTCAAGGAACAATTTCTATATCTTAATGCTAGATATTTACTTTTGGACAAAGCAAGATTCTGCTTTGAAACAGTATATGTGTAAATCTATACGTATTTTTTTCTCTGTCTATGCTAGGGCAAACAGAGAAAATCTCTGAAGTTTAAGACGTCAAAATACTAATGGTAAGCAAAACTGAGGACTGATTTCCGTCTATGTCATGACATTTTCTTACTTTCGGTACTATCTTTATTCCTTCTATTAACATAGCCTAATAGCTTCCGCGCATGTTTTACTTCAGCTGCCCCCAATTATAAATTTGGTAGAGGTTTCTTTTTTTTTCCTTTTTCTTTTCCTCTCAGTGGTTTCAATTAAATTGAAATTCCCTGAAGATGTAAGACTATTATAATTGGTTCTTCCAAAGTACAGTCCTTATCGTTTCTATATATCCTTGTCATTAATAAAATCATAGAATAGATTTTACACAAATCTAGCAGCAAGGATTAGACTACGCTTGCCAAAGCCCTGTCAGCTCTTGTATTTCCTAGTTGTCTAACTTTACAGAATTTACCTAATATTAACAAAAAACTCTCAAAATTACTCTAGAACAGGTTTATGTTAAGCATTACTCATTCAATTCAAGAAAGATATCCCAATTTACACCTTCTGAAGATCTGAAGCAATTCTTGATCATCTGCAAATTTTGCTAGCATTATTCACTTTCAAACCTTACATCAGATTTGTTTATCCTAGATCCCTCTGGCACTATTTATTAATTCTGTGAAATGATCTTTCTTTCTTTCTTTCTTTCTTCCTTAAACAAACTCTAGTTAAAATGCTTGGCTTTTATAAGTGATTCTTCATGATATGACAATTCTTCTTCTCCATATTATGATGCTTGAACCATATGAATGAACAGTAAAATATTGAAGGTTACTGACATTTAGAGGATTGTTCTGGATATCTGAGTATTTTGACATTATAATGACTTTGAAATTCTCTGTTGGAACTATTGCATCAGGGTTTGATATGGACATGAGTGGATCATTTGTCTATAGGTCAATTTTTTCTAGCTTATTTTGCAACTGTAGCAGCTACAGAGTTATGAAAGCACAGACTATTGAATGCAGTTGATAACTCACTGTGTACAGGATAGCTGTTCTTGGAAGATTTCCCATTTAACATCACCTGTAAAACTCATCCAGCAATTCTTGTCTTGATTCGGATTATTTTCCCTGTTCTGTTATCTGTTGGTTTTATTGTGCACTTACTTTGTCGACTTCCTCAAAGAATTAGGAAAATGGCATTATTTCTTTAACTAAAGACTACAGATAATAGGTTGTGATTAAATATTTTTAAACCACCATGTATTTAATAAGCATTAGTCAAAGTAAAAATATGGCACAAGAAACTCTCTCTTCATCTTCACAGGCAGGTTGATTACCTGTATGAAGCATCTGTGATGCATGCAGCATTTCAGAGCTAATATGAATCTAATAGGAGATTATAAAGATAACTACATGCTGCTCCATTCCAGCAGAGCTTTAAGATCTGTTTGGAGAGGTCCTTTAAAAGGATTACACCACAACCAGTCAAATGTATTCTCCAGCTAGCATAACAAAGTTTTGCAACAGCTACTTGATTAATTTGATTTCCTTGAGTGGTTATCTGCATCTCCTTCCCTGACCATAGGTGTACCTACTGCTTTCTTCAGTATCACATAGGAGCTCTTAGGGACTCTGTTACCTCACAGTCAGCACTGCCATTGGTAACTGATTTGAACCCAACTAGCTAGACAGATGTCTGCTCATAAACACCACTTGATTTATTTTGTTCCTTTTGTCTTTTGAGTTTCTTTCTCTGACAACTACTTATATACCCTCACTCAAAACTGAGTGTGTCTTAATGAAATTGGTCAAGAGACTAGGCAAAACACAGATGAGGACTAAGCAAGATCCAAGTCCTACCAAGACTGCTGTGAACAGCTTGAGGACCTTCATATTTCTCATGGAAACATGACAATATTTTAAAAGCAGTGATGAGAATTTGTGAATTTCCCATCCACTCCTACCTGGCAGTCTATGAAATGAAGACAGAAGCTATGCATGTAAACACATTTCTGGAAACAGAACCACTGCGTTTCTCCCTCGCTGTAATGCAATTTGCTCATCATCATGTGTGACCACACAGTACTGCCCTAAGGGATAAGACGAAAAGTTGTGGATGCCCCATCCCTGGAAGTGCTCAAGGCCAGGTTAGCTGGAGTCCTAGGCAGCCTGATCTAGTGAAAGGTGTCTCTGCCCACGGCAGGGGGTTTTAGACTAAATTATCTTTAAGGTTCCATCCAACCCAACCAATTCCGTGATTCTATGATTCTAAGGGACTCCTCCTGTGTGTAAATTCATCCACTTCTGTTGATGAGGGTGGCTTACTGCTGGTTAACCACAGGGGAGACTCTCATATTATTGCTTGATATAACAGAAAAGCTGTGAACAGGTGATGCATGTGATCTTGTGATGCATGCAATCATACAGAACCAGTGACTTCTTTGTGCTCCCTGATGGTTGTAGCATCAAAATCCTGAAAGAACGGTGAAGGAAACAGCTTTTGTTGTTTCTTACTCTTTTTTGTAACTATAATCTTATCTAATTTACCCAGTTGTCAATGAATCTGTAATATGCCTAAGTCCTTAACACTTAAAATAGATAAGGAAGAGGCTAGAGGAAAGAGTGTGAGCAGAAAAGTGTAGCTCTGGATCAGAACCTTTTATTCCTGTTGTGTTTGAAGATCATCCCAAGTGCAGTATTCATACATTATCTGCAAAACAACTCCTGAACTGGAACTAGTATATTTGCTTGAATGCAAAGCCACCCTTAGCACCCTTAGTTAGCTCTTCTGATGAGCTGGAGTGATTATCTTGAGCACAGAGCTGTCATTATGAACCTATATTTCCTTTCCAGACCCAAGCTAGTCTCTGTGTAAGTGATGTGTGCTCCCATCTGAGGTATAAGATGGTATAAGGCACTTCACCAAGTAGCACAGGCAGGCTCCAGAGGAGGGATACTACAGTTAGCGATGGACCTATAGGCAAGACCCAGTCACTGAACTCCAGCAGCTGCACACCCAACTTACGCTGTCTCTGGGAAACAAGTCTGAAAGCAGAACCAAAGTAATAAAATAAGCAATGAAAGGGAGTTACCTGTTGCTTCAGAAGGTAGTAAATAAAATAAGTAATAGCTAGATGCCAGAGAAGAAAATGCATGACGCTGGTGTGTAGAAAACTGTCTGATAGAACTTAGACAGGCACTGACAGAGGGATTTTTGGAAGTGTGAAAAATCACCAAGGTGTTCGGGAAGGACGACCAAACAATCTTTTTTTTTTGACTTAAATCTACAAGTCCTCATTGCTATTTTCCCACAAACACAGCAGAGCCATTCTGAGTATAACAGCTTGTACTTCATTGAGCACTTTGACTTGGCAATCTATGGCGATGTCCCAGATGAATATCCATTGGCCTCCTCCACAGACATGAACAACAATATAGAAAGCTTTTTTTATGGGACAAAGTTCAACCTATTGTGATGAAAAAAAGAATAGATAACATGTTTCCTGATTCCTTGCTGTGTATAGAAAATGAATCCCCTACTTTCTCGATTCCTCAAGTACATATTGTTCAGTTATCAAGGAAATGTATCCCAGAACAAGTCTGGGAATGCAACCCTGTCTTAATAGAGATGAAAAACATTTGTTTGTTTGTTTCAAAGAAGGGTTTCATTCCTACACTGAGAGATAAAGATAAGTCACTATATAAGCACTGACAAGTTACATAATTCCTTTGATTTCCACACACATTTCTTATTGCCTTCCTTTTCTACTTTGCCTCAAATAGCCTAAGATTTCCTCAGCTTTATCCCATCTTGTGGTTAATGGACTCATTATGTTTAGACAGTATTAAGACCTTCCACAGCATGTGGTCTTGCAACACCAGGAATGGAATTTGTGTCACATAAATCTAGCTGTCTAAAACTGAGATCTCTACATCGATGCTGGTTTCTCTTGGCTACCTTTATAGTGAACAAAAGATGAAAAATTCACCTCAGCAGCACATGGGTTAGCCTTGCTCTGGAACAACGTGTATTCATCTTGGTAAGCAGAGAGCTAATAAAGCAGAAAGCCAGTTTGATTAGCTTAGAAGAATCTGTTGAATAGGGACAGCCCTGAGCATAGTAGAAGTATAAACAAAGGAGAAAGAAAAGCAATTGAAATTAAAATCAGTGCTGGGACAGAAAATTGTAAAGCTGGGAATTAGAAGAAAACTTCAGACTATCAACAGAGAGAAGCTCTGAAGGTACCTTCCAGAAGCAGGAGGATTGTCAAAAACGATTCCAGTTCTAATAGGTCTCTATATAATCTGAATATTTTTTAAACCAGTTTCTCTGGCATGTGGATTACTGCAGTACTAATACACATAGGTTCCCAATCACTCGACCTTTGACTCAGAACTGGCTCCCATCCAGCCACCTTAAAGCATGGAGCGAACTCATGTCTTAGGAGAAAACTGCAATGCATTCTTGGTCTTTCCTTTTCCCATTAATATAGAGGCAATGAAGGCTGCTGAGTTTTTTCAGTAGTGGATGATGAAGGTGATCATGGGATAAACAGATGAACAGGCAGAAGGCATTCGGACCTCAGCAGAAAAGCTCCTACTCATACAGAGGGCAGTCCTAATCTCCTTCCTTCAGTCTGACATAGCAAGAAATGAAACAGAGTTAAGAGAAAATGTTACAGATTTCTTTATTTTTTTCCTTAACTTCAGCAGGTAATAAAGGACTTTGCACTCTGTCTCGCAAAGCAAGAGCACATCAAACGACACAATGATGAGAATGTTGCAGGCAATCCCAGACCTTTCAGTAAAGTACATTTAAGCTATTTTATTCTCTGGCTTATTTGTTTGGGAAAAGAAGAAGAAGGAGAAGAAGAAAACAGACATAAAAGGCACTGCAAATGCTTCTGTTAAAAAAAAAAAAAAAAAAAAACTAATAACTTGGGTAGTATTGAAAAATTATTCCATGCTGTAAAACTGATTTACCAAGCCATCCTTTACAACACTTACAATGTCTTAGCTCAGGTCCCATTTCAGAGTGTCCAGTGCCTTAAAAAGTTGCAAATAACTATGTCTTACAGCTGTACAGATTCTGAGGACTACATTTAATAGCTAAAATCTAGACAATATAAACATTGTCTTAGACACGTAAACATATACACAAATGAAAAATGTATTGGCCAAGATCTGACATGCTCTCTTCTTTTATTGTTTCAAGAAATTTCAAAATAAAAAATATGCAAATAAACCCAATAAAATGCAACTAACAGAGATCAGCTGTATCCATTATTGCTTTGTTTTTATTTCAGTGGAACTCCAGTGTATTACAGCAGAATTTTTCTGATGTAGAAAACCTTCAAATCTGTGTGAATAGGAGTCAATAGAATCTATAAAAACTGGGTTATTGTTCTCTATTGAATGTGGTGATTGAAGTGAAAGCTAAAAACCCTGATTGTGGATATTATGGTGTGTGATGCTGACGTTTCAGGTTGACAGAATGGTCATGAAATTGTACGCAACTGAACTTGATATAATTCAATTTTTGTTTAGAAAACATGTGCATAGAAAACATTGGCATATTCCATGTGGTCCAGAAGGACACCAAAATGTTTTTCTTTTCTACTGAATAGCTTTGAAATTTATTGTCAGTCATACCAGTAAAGCCGAGGATTTAAGGAGGTAAATTCAATTAGGCTGAAATCACTCTCTCCCCAAAATGCCCTCTGCTCAGTTTGAAATTGGTTGAGTCATGTTTCAAAGGCACAGTGAAAATGTCTCTTCCTCATGGGTGGTCCTTTAGGACCTTGGGTGAGAGTTATTTCATTAAAATGTATACACCTAAAACTGAGCTAATTTCCACAGACTCCTTCTATTGTTTCTCAGACATATCCAGTACAGCCAGTAGAGTTCAGACTACAAGTGAGATCATCCAAAATTATGTATCTTAAATTGTTCCCTATTTCTGTACATTTTCTATAAAGGAAGACTCCAGTGAGTAGACTAATAGTAGAGATTTATATTAGGACCATTTAAATCTAGATAAAATTTATCCTATACTTTCAGCTCAGTATTTAATTTAAATATTTGCATTGTGTAATCCACAAGTGCTGATCAAGAAAAGAACAGTTTGACTTACTGCAGCTTTATGTTAACTCAAAGAATTATTGTAGGTAAGCTGTTCTCTGTATTTCAGAATCACAATCAATAAAATCTGCAAAAGAAAATTCTTTATGGATAAAGGACCACTCAAGTCAGTGGTTTATGTTTGCTGAAAATGCAGCCTGCATCTAAATTAATCTTTTTATCAGAGTATATATTTCTTAAATAAGGAATCATGATTAAGGACAGAGAATTCATTCATTAGTTACCTATTTTTCATGACATGCAACTCTTCTACCTGTAGAACATAATCTTGACAGGTTATGGTCCAAGCCTGTGCCTCCTATGTACAGTTTAGGATCATAGAATGTTCTGAGTTGGAAGGGACCCACAAGGATCATCAAGCCCAACTCCTGGGTCTCCAAAGGACCACCCAGAAATGGACTCTCAGAAATGAGACCATGTGTCAGAGAGCATTGTCCAAACGCTTCTTGAATGCTGACAGACTCAGTGCTGTGACCACCTCCCCGGGGAGCCTATCCCAGTGCCTGACCACCCGCTAAGTGAAGAACCTCTTCCTAATATCCAGCCTGAACCTCACTTGCTGCAGCTTCAAAACTTATCTGTTTCTCTCCATTGATTACCAATAGGACCCTAAATTTAAGCCGTGGAGGGCTACACCATACACATATTTAGCAGGTGAGATTAATCCCATTCAGTAATATTCATGTTAAAAATCCTCACTCATTTTGGGTACAAAATAAGGTGATTTTTAAGGGCATTCAACATGCCTGAAGTTCAGCCAAATTCCTGCTCTCACCCAAGATAAGTCATGCTCTGCCCATATAGAAAGTTCAGAGTCTATATAGCTCTGACATTCTGGAAAGATTGTAAAAATTTTCTCAGCATTTCCCAAGGCATGCACTCCAGAGAAATACTGACGTGAGACAGACAACAAAAAACACATTGCTGATACCAAAAACCATCCTTTCCCTCCTGTGAATTTTTAATTCCTAGTTCCAAAGCATGGAGGTATTAAAATTCTCAAACAAACAGTCATGAGAATATGAATATATATATATATATATATAAATAAATAAAAGCTTTACTTTTACTTTAAAATCAATTGTTTTATTTGAAATAAAAGAGTGATGGAGGGAAAGAAAGAGATTTGAGACTGATCCACAGCACAAAAAATTTCAGCCCAAACAGTGAAAGTTTGCCAAAGCTACACTCATCTGATTATTAGCATCTTATATTGGGAAGTAAATTAAGGTCAAACAGCATGAAGCATCCAGGAACAGATTTCTTTCCTTTTCACACCAACTTCCCTTTTTTTTCCTTGCATTAGATCAAGACTAAATTCTCTTCAGGTCTTTATCTGCACTCACTCTGAGTTTAGCATAATTTGTATTCAGCAGAAAAGTCACCAAAGAAACAGCGGTTTGAGAGCAGCGATGCAAACCAAAGTTTATTTAGGTCAGTTGCTCAGAAAAATAAACTAACTAAAATCTGTGGCAAGATCTTGAAGTACTGATATGGTTCTACTATGCTGATCATCATCATGTGTCTTTCAAGTACTTCAGGGATGAAACTTTGATCCTTAGGAAACTCATTAGGTCAAAGAATTTTAGCCAAAGATTTTGCAATTTCACAGTAGTGTATAATAGAGCAGTCCTCCGTTATTCCCCTATTTCTTATATGCTCCATGGAGAGGATTTCCTCTAATCTCTTAAAATAACTACAATAACATTGCTGGAGGCAGCAGTGCTCCACAGGACGGTTTCTCACAGAAACACAGTACCTGCCCATCCTAGTCAGTGTTTGACAAAAATATTTTATAAAGAAAACAACCTAAGAAGAAGAAAGCTTTATTGATCTCCAGCACTAGGAGATCCACTTCAGCAGCCTCCAAAGGATGCAATTTATTAAGATGAGAAATAAACTTGTCCCAAAGCCCTCATTTCCACCTGCTGCATTATTAATGAACCTCATGCCTGTAGATGGCAGAGAGCTACATAAAAGTAACCTTCTTGGATTTTCCTATCCCCGGAAAGGTGGAAAATTAAAGGGGTGTGTGTGTGTGTGTGTGTGTCAGGAGAGCAAATCAAAGGAGAGACCACCAGTGCTATGTGAGAGCCAGTTAGCAATACATAGGCCAAAGTTTAATGGTTCACTTCTGTGTTGGCTAATAGCCTAATAACCTCTGAGACATTCATGATTTTAAACATGATAGAAATCTCAGGGAGTGAATAGTTGTAACACAGAGAAACTCTAAGTTACCTTTATATTTTTTTTGGCTCAGCATGCTCTGGCAGATCTCAGGCTCTTTTATTGCTGTCCCCTGGGATTGTATTCTGCAGCAAAGACCTGATCTCATCTGAGGCACTGGGCAAACAAAACCAACAAAAAACAAATAAACTAACAGAAAAAAAACACTCTACCTGAACATGCAGAAAAGGTAAGTTCACATTTTATGGTATTCCTTTCATCACGTCCCAAAGTTCACTTCTGTCCCTAGAGTTTGCAGCCAGATGGAGTAAATGAAGCATAGGACGAGTCTGTATGTTGTTCTGAAATGTGTCACTTGCTGGGGAGACCAGGGTAGAGGCACATAAGGGAAAGGGAGGAAATGCTCCTCTTTCAGCAGATAAAACTAAATATCTGATAACCTGAAGTCAGCACAGTGTGAGTCTCTTTTGGAAAAAAAGAGAACAAACTTTGTGATGGCGTCTGGATAGAATGGTAAACAGGCACTGTGGAATGGACTAGAGGATTCTCCAGAGCATGGGTGAAGCTGTTAGACCTGCCCAAAGAACCGCATATTTTATCTAAGACTGCCTTATTCCAGAAACAGCCCTGAAATGAAAAAGGTATTTGAGGCAGAGAAGAATTTTTTACATAATATTTTGCACATTTTGTATGTGTTCATGTCTCCCACATAGATGAAAACAATATTTTGTGACATGGATTTAGATGCCCTTCTGATTTTTTAATTTGATCCAGCACTGTTTGGCTCTAATTGGTCACAAAATCTGCACAGTATACTTTCTGTTTCCTTGATGGGCAATGGTCACAGGCTTTGCAGAAATAATTCTGACTCATCTTTTGTGTGGGAGTGGCTGTATTCTGTGTTATCTTCAAGCCAGTTATGAAAATTGAAAAATATGTGGAATTACAATAAAACAACTCTGCCAAGAAGAAAGTCCAATCCAAACCAAAATAAAACAGGATATTAAGACTTAAAGGTCATAAAGATGTAGGTGAATAAACCCTAAGTACAGCAATCCATTATTCAGTGTTAGTCATCCAACTCCAGTCCAAAAGGCCAGAATCCTCCTTGTATTCTAAAACAGATCAGCATGTCTCTACAAAGAAAAATAATGCCATTTCCCCCTCTTTCTTTTTAATCTCTTTTCCAGAGCAAACAAAATATCCCAGTTTGCTCACACGTGTAAACAAACCCTACAGGCAATCCTCGACTTTTAGGGTTATTTTGCCTACAAAGAAGTCTACCCTGTTATATAATGCCTATTTGTGCTAGGGTTACCATTCCTACTTTGCATATCAATGAAACTATGAAGCAAATGAAAAGGACAAATTTCTGAAGAGATAAGCAGCAACTTTTGTTCTGAATGACTGGAGTGAGAAATGAGGGCATTCGGTACTTCGTATCTAGATAGCTTCAGTATTACAGATAAATATAGGATTACTTTAGCTCTGAGTACCAACTATATCTTCTCTGGTCACCAGTGTAGACAGTAACACAAAGTTATCTTCATTATTCTTTCACAATGTTTTCATTTTTATCTGTTTTCCAGCAAGTTAATAGAACTTGTCTGCATTAGCAGAAAGGTAGCTGAGATTCCTTCATAAAAACACGTGTTTTCTTTCCTCCTGACCCTCTCTAGAGATTAGATTCTATTAGATGGTACACCATTGTGTCTAAATCCCATACAAAAGCTTCCAAGAGCTGTCAGCTGATACCTACCTTAGGCTGTGGACATCTCTTTCTCCAGCTGTAGCCATGCTTAAAAGAACTTTACTCCCAGTCAGGTTAGAGTCTCCAACCCATGCCACACTGCCACCGATCTGCCTGCTGAGCTGGTAGTGCAAGCATTGCCTAAACTAATCCACTCCCACTAAATTGGGTTAGCTCAAATAATAAGGCTTTTTTAACCAAGCAAGGTTAGCAATTTGATTCAATCACATTAGGGAGTGCTTTCACAAGCAGCTCAGCTGGCAGATTCAAAGGGTGGTGACGAGGTGGTGGGCATGGCTGGAGGAGGTGGTGTCTTCAGACAGCTACAGGACTTCATAGCCATCGCATATACTTCAGACTATTAACCGTAGGTACTCATATGACTGAATGTATATATTTTTTTCTTGTATGTACTATTGCTCACTCTTGATGCTCATAATTTTAAAGATTAACTGGTCAATTCATCCCACAGTTCTTGACAGAACAGGTGAAAATGGATCTTAGTAATGCCCATATTCTAATCTTGTGACAAGAAATACTTCAGTAAGAAAATAAGCAATGAATTCTCTTGCTATTTCGTTTGCCATTTAATCAATATATTCTTACCATGCACATTAAATGGTGCATTGTCAGTTTAATTCGTTAAGCTTTTATTGTGGTTCTTTTTTCATTCTCCTTACTTCCCCCTTCTTCAATACATAACCAACATATCATTTTGCATCCCATGTGGGATTTCTGTGATTTAACCTGGTAAATCTTTTAATTCCTAATTTGGTATTCTGCTCTAATACGTTCACCCACGAAAGAGCCCAGAAGGCCGAAACTAAGAAAAATCACTTTCATTTTCTTAGACACTACTGAGTGGTTTAATGTAAAATACACATGCAGTGCACAGTTTGTGATCTCAGATTTTATCACCCATACATTTCAGAGCTGAGTCAATCCTGATCAGCTTTTTGATGAAAGGATAAAGATTCAGGTCTAGGCTGGAACCGCTTAACAATGGTGAGTTACTGGGGAAAAAAAAAAAAAAAAGCGGTTTTATAAGAGCAAGGAACAGTTCACTGGAGAGACTGAATTTCAGCCCCAAACCACTGATGTGAAATGTAGATATCAGCAAGCAGTCCAAAGCAGGACGTTAAGTTTAATTAACCTTCCTGCTTAGTTATCACTGATTTCCATTTAAATTAATGGTTTAAATCAAAATGTTAAAATAGCAAACGGGCAATTTATATATTAATCATAAGTACTATTTCTGTCTATCATTTACATTTCTAGCTTTTTTACCAAAGGAAATGTTGATGCTAACTGATTTGGGACAAACAGTTTGGAAATTCTTTTTGATAACTGGGGAAAGTATTTAAAAAAGGTTTTAAGTGGACATATATTTTAGCTATTATTTTTAATCCATTTTGCTATATTACAGAACATGCCATGTGATGCATTCTGGTTTACTTTATAAAAAAATTAATCATGATTTACTGTCATAACTGAAAATAAATTTGAAACACATTTGAAAATGCACAACTCCATGCCCAACATTTTGAACCCCTCTACTCTGACTAAAGAAGGAAAAATGAAATTCTTCTTGACATTCAGCGTTAGTTATAATTACATGATGTCCTAAACAAAGCAAGTATCACGTGGTATTAGTGAACTGTCTACATTGCTCTGGGTCACCAGGCCTTGGGTTTTCCCCACTTAAATATAAACATTTAAATTATAAGCAGAGAAATCTTAATCTCCTTCTACATTTAATGAAGAGAGCCAAACACCTCCATTGTATGAATAATATTTTTACTTCAGTCCCTCTTTGGAGATGCCTAGCTCTCTTCTCTGGTAAAAGAAGCCTATACTGATGGCACTCCCAGTTCAGACATGATAATAGAGTTTGGTTTTTAGCACCACCTTCAGGGCTTTGCATCTTAGGGCTTCCTACTACCAAAGCTCATAAGTCTTTTCCTTTTTTCGCTTGTTACTTCTCTGTTTCACTAGTACTTTGTAATATCTCAAAGTTCTCTAGACATTCAAACTGCACATTTTTATACTTGTTTCAATCAGTCTTGTGTTCTTGGAAATTAAAACAAAATTCTTCTGATTGTGCTCCAGGTCCTTAACTGTCAGGAGACAGAGTGGGTGTTTATTCTATAGGGTTTCTTCAATAAACATTAGTACCAAAAAAAAGTTTTATTGCTAGAACAACCCCATATTTTTTCTCCCATATTTTTTCTCCCAGGTTCCATATTTTGATTTCAAAATCTACTCTTTATAATAGCAAATATGAAGGGTGCTGTCTTTTATCAAATTTATTTCTTAAAAACAATTTTCTTCTGCTTGTGCTATTTCAGTTTTCCCATTATGAGCCTAATTTGGGGAGATTGTGAGTGCTCATTGGAGTTGAGTAGGCCTTAAGCTGTGTCTACCTTATATGGCCCACAGACCTCATGGTGCAGAGATAAATTCCCAACTCACTACCATTTACAAGACACACTAAGGATCTCACAGGATGTGTTCCTTCAGCTCCCACAGGGCCTGTGGATTTAAAAATGCCAGCAGCTGCAAGACAGGGAGACCCATGTTATAAATAAGATTTCCCTTGTGCCAGTGTGGACTATAAATCAAACGAACAAACAAAAAACCCTTTCCGCTGGAAAATGCCCGTTGTACTCTTTGATTTCTGACGATATCTAAACACTAAAAGCAGACATGGAGAAAGTACCCTAAAATCATTCTTGTTGATATTGTCACTAGGGAAACAACTTCTTAGGGATCTGCAAATCGAGTATAAACTCTGATGTTCAGCTAGCTCTCTCTTCCAACATATTTCCCAGCTCTGCAGAGAACCGGATCTGCCCACCAAGAGAGGTCTTTCCTCCTCTATCTCAGCTGAGTCATTACTCCATGTGGAGACTGAACTCTGATGCTCCAGAAAAGCCATAGTTCAGACTAGCCACAGCATGAGATATCAAAGTAGAACCATGACTCAGCCAAGGAATATTGCCTTAGGATACTCCCTCTGCAATCCAACAGCACTGCCAGGAGACCTAGAATAGCACAAGAGCTAGGGAATGTGGGAGGCACAAGACAGATACAAGATTTTCTGTCTATTCGCTTGTGTTGTTATCAGCCATACTTCCCCTGCCCCCACCATAATTTATCTAAGTTTCAGTAAGATGTCTGTAACTTTTTTTTTTGCATTGAGGCCAGCTGGCACAGAACATACTATCTATAGTTTGCTTAATGTCTTCAGCCTTTCAGATTGTCTGGTCACCTGTGAAATTTCTATTGGGAACGATGTGTGTACTTTGATAATCTCTGAATTTTGCCAAGGCATTGTCAAGAATAATCTTAAAACACTTGACCCCAAAGCCATGCAACATCCCATGCAATATACCTTAATAAATTTAATAACAAATTAATAACAGTGTGGTGACCAAATTGCAGAGGTCCAGGATGTTCTCTGGAGCTCTTTAGTTTCTCAGTAGGGGCACTGACAATGTATTCCACAGTCTTAGTCCCTTATATCCCAAAGGACTTGATAAATAATGTGTTCTGCTAAAATGTATTCAAACAGGAGAATGCATGTAGATATTCCATCACCAGTTCTTTTGCAGACTCAGAAGCAAACAGTAGCTGAATTCATTGAAAAGAGATAAAGCTTATAACAGGTAGCAACCAAAGATCAGAATTATTTATTTTTATCAGGGAGGACTCATCCAAAAATTGCGGACAATGGGCCAAATTGAATAAATGGAAACACTCCACCAATATAAAATAATTTCAGAGCACATAATCTTTGCAAATACTTTCTTGTTACTGCTGACAGGTGTCCATGTCAGATCCTACCTCCTAATACTCCCTAGCAATGTCAGAAGGGCTTATGTACTACTGTGTTTATGCAAGAGACAGAACACCTCTCCAAAGACAGATTTGCTTCTGGTGTCTCCTTAGCTCCTAGCAGTCTCTAGTCTTCTACTGCAGAAGCATAACTTAGCTCTCTCTAAGTCTCCTTTGTGTGGCCTCTTGACCAGAAATGCTTAAAAGGTCTAAAAGCAAAGCTGTTCTTTCCACGTAAACAGCTGGATCACAGTGAATCCATCTGTCAAGGGCAACAATTCAATAACCACTGAGCAAAACACTACAAAGGTAAAAATCTTTTTGTGCAGCCTGTCAGAAGCCTTTGATTTTATGCTAAATTCATCACCCACCTTTGTATTAGAAGTATTTTGTCACCTACTAGTTTGTGAATAAAAGGAGCAAAACAAAGTGAAGTGAGTAACCAACAACCACCAATGGAATTTCATAACAATGACAAGGAAAAGAAATGGACTTTAATGTTACAAATATGCTTCTATATAAATCATGTCTGCGACTCTTTGGCCCTAAGGTCAAGTGATATGTCATCACTTATATCCACTCTTATAAACTGATTGACGCCCAAAATTGGAATGGCCTCATCCAAGCTGCCTATGGGAACAGTTTCTCGTCCATGATTTTCCCTGACCATTGTTTGAAAAGTTGCTGGTGGCCTTTGTTAAATATCTTATTTATTTTATGTTGTATAGAGAGCAACTCATGTGGAAATCAGATTCTCCTGGGTTACTGCAGCTTCTTCCTGTTTTACTCCCATTACAGCAGTGTAAATTATTATCTATTTTCCCAATGATTTCCAGTCTAATTGCTATTCATGCCAGTGCTGAATCAAGCAAATGCACCACTGCTGAACATATCTTACTGAAGGCACATCTTTCTTCCACATCAAGGGAGATTTATTTTATCTTGAAAAGACAACAGAAATTTGTGTCGTTACATATCATAAAAAGACACATTGCAAAACCAATTGATAACCGTTTAAGGATGATATTTTTCTTTTCAGAGGATTTAAGAGCTCTGAGGTTGTGAGTTTTCCATAGATCATTCCTTATTAAATATCAGTTTGGGATAATGACAATACTTTGAAGAAATCCTCTGGGGGAAGAAAAGTAAGTATTCACTCTTAAATTCTGTAATTCTATAAATCTACATTAATTTATTTATTTATTTATTAACTGTGTATCTGTTAAGCCTAATGGGTGGTAGACCCATCCTTGGCTTGGAAAGCCTTTGTTTTCTAAACACTCTTAGAGTTAAGAGAATGTTGTAATAGCAACATTAGAAGAAACCTCAGGGAAATTGCATTCAACTGCTAAATTTCCTTCATTTCTTTTTGTACATCTTTATGCAAATTAAAGTGGGCTTCCCTCCAGTAACTTCAGGCATACACTTTGTGGATGTTTACAGATAACCCAGACTCCTGTAATGAACAGTAGAAAAAATAGGCTCTTTTGGGGCAGAGGTATTCTGATTTATTTTAAATTCCTGTGGGAGGAAGGAAGGAGGGAAGGAGGGAAGGAATTGAACCCTATACACTTATGATCTATCTCAGATATGGATAACTTGTAGATATGTGTTTGAATGGTAATCTCTCCAGATGTCTTGTGCAGGATGTTGAGCTTTTGCAATAGTGCTCTCATCGCTATTGCAACAGCATGTTGAAGAAATTAACAAATAAAGAAGTTTCAATATATGGACTGATTCAACTAAATTATTTATTTTAAAAATTATTTTAAAATAATGTTAGAATGTTAAGTAGGAGACATGTTAAGAAATCAGGGTCACCTCTTGTTGATTCAGTGGTTTTGTAGTAAGGCCAAGTTTCAACAAGCAGGAATAATTTTGTTTGATAAACATTTCAGCATTGTTCACATTAATGACGCTGGTTCCTTCTCATAGCTCATTGCGAAACACAGGAGCTCTTCCAAAACTGCTCATGACAAACTAAGAAGGGAAAACTCAAAACAACAGGTGGAACAAAGTATAAGTCATACTCAGCCTGATTTTTATTATTACTTATGGGTCACTAAAGACAGCAGTCTGCTGATATAGACGATAAAGAATAAGGTGTGGAATCATATAGAACATTTTGTAAAGCCAGACAGGAAAGTATAGGTCTGAGATGGATCTTGTCATAATGTTGGCTGAAGTCATGGTGAATCCCAACTGAATCCCATGGCTGAATCCCAACTGAACAAAGACAGCATATAGTGAAAGTGGTCCTGAACAAGCATGGCACAGAGGGGAGCAAAAAGTAATCAAAGGAATGCATATTTGTTTACTCCTTTGCTCATTTGATTATCTAATGGGCTGGCAAATCAGAAAGTTTCAGGTTGCTGAGTATGGAGGAGCTTCAGCTTTGCTGAAGGAGGCTTCAGGAGACATCAGTTGCACCAGTTCAATTTAGAACGTTTTATTTTTTTCCTACATCATGTTCTCTTATATCTGTCATTTTTCTTAGCTTTCTTGATCTTAGATGAGAAAAAAAATGCTAAAAGGGTTAATATAATATTTAGAAGTGTTGGAAGTCAAGGTAGGAATGTGATGGGATTCATTCTGAGCTAAGTTGCTCCATGAGCCATGAAAGCAGACACTGAGATGCATTTTGAGGAAAGATGGAGATCATTATGTGTTCGGAGGCAACAAGATAGGTTCAGTCATTTCCATGTATGTCTTCGTCATCTTTGTCAGTACTGATACAAATGCACATTGTTTTCTGTAGTACAGGCTATATTCTGTGGTCTGATCTTTTACCTGTTACAGGCTAAATGTAAATACTGAGGCACTAAAATTTGCCATTTTTCAGAGTTGCATAGAAGTAGTAGTGCACAAGGGTGATGCATTTTGAAAATGGCAAGGACACCAAAGAAACTGTACAAATATTTTGCAGGTTGGAACCAGCCCATGAATCACAAGCTGTAATATTTTGGCTTAAAGCTCGCAAAACTGATTTATAAAATGCAAGTTAGAACATGCTGCTAAAGAGAGTGATACAGATCAGCTTGGACAGGCAGAGAGAAATGCCTGCATATTCTTTTGAATTTGGCTAGTAGATCTCATTTGACTTTAAAGATCATCTTGCTTGGCTTACCTGGCCCTTTCACAGTATCCCCTCTTTTTTTTTTTTTTCTTAAGATGAAAAAAAAATGTTCAAAAAACATGAAAAATCTTAGAAACCTACTTTGTGACTCCACTGCCTATAAAGACAGCATATGACAAACAGCCATTAACTCCCACATAGAAATCTCCAAACACAAAAATGTTACATGTAGAACAAGTAATTATACAAGAAGCAAAATTGAAGTTACAGAAGATTATATGAATGTCTGAAAATTCAAACAATTTCTGATTTAAATGAAAGAATTTTGAAATTGTAATGTTGCAATGTGTGACATAGAGTATGGCATGGTCTGGCAGTTCATTAGGCAGAATATCAGGTAAGAATTTCACCATCTACATAGCAAAGAAATAGATCTCATGTTAACATTCAAGTGAGATTCCTTTCCAACTTTCAAGAATATAACCACGTGTTACAAATTATCTGATCTAAGTTGCGTGGTTGAGCTATCACACTGTTGCCTTCATATCCATATTCTTAAAAATATTTCACTTACTAAATTTCTGTGGCTGTGAATACATTTGGCAATGGGTCAGATCTATTGTATTGCATAATGTACTAGTGGTTCACATGGAACTGCTGCATAATAGCCTTAGAATTTTCTACCCATTGAGGTTTGTCTCAGAATCAATTTGGGAGAGTAGCTAAATTGTGCCCTCATTGCTCTAATTTAGTAGGGACACTGGAAAGGAAAAACAGGAGGTCAACTTAATGTTCTATCAGGAAGAGAAAGAAGAAAAAAAAAAAGATAAGGCAATAGAGTCAAAAGGGAAGCTCTTAGTCTGGAAAATCCTTTTTTTTTTTTTTCTGTTAGGATGATGTGAGGCTTATTTTACTAGATTAGGAAGGTACACTTCAAATGATTCTTGAAAAGTTAAAAAAAACTTTCCCTCTCAGGGAGAGTTTTTTCTTTCAGAAGACCTTGAAGAAGTTGAGCCGATCAGAATAATATTAAAGCTTGATGCTCTGAAGTGTTTTGCTTTAAATATGTCATGTTTTGCTTTAATAGCCTTGGACACAGCTCCCTGTCTTCTGGAGACAGAGAACTTGCTGGGGGAAAAAAAAAATAAAGAAAAAAAAAGCAATAGAAATCTTCAGCAAAGCAGGTGTGTAGCTTATATTCTCCATTCCAAACAGGAGAGAGCTTGGAGAAACTGAAACAACTATGTAGTAAAGTCATCAGCATTAAGGAGGTGGGGAACTTCAACACAAAAGTCTTTTTGCATCAAAGGTACGTGAATGAGGGGGAAAGGCTAAGGTAGCAATACAGAGCCAGCATGGACGAGTGAGCAGTACAAGGACACATTCTAAAGGCTGAAGAACAGGATGGTAATACTTCAGCTGAAAATGACATAGAGGGAAAAACACCTTTTGGATTAGTCAGTCACAGGATGACCAGGAGCTGCTTGTGGCAGTTAAATCTGGAGAAAAGCAAATTCAGCTTCTGTGACGTCCCAGGAAAAATAATTCCAGGAGCAATCTGGAGCTAAGTGGAGGCACCGGCAATGTAGCAATTCATTTGTGGAACAGCATCTTAACTGTGATCTTCTGAAGTAGCAATAGCAAAGGGCATTCCCAAGCCCTGTGTGAGAATGCTCGAAAATTAACTGTACCCTTAATGTTTGTGGTAAGAGCACCAAGGCCACAATAGATCAGTCTCATTCTAAATCACCAGAAGGGATCAGAAACCCAGGGCAGGGTTTGGACTGCAGATTAAAACATCTGAGTGACATTTTTTCAAGAGTTTTCAGGCTTAATAGTTACAGAGTTCACTCTGTAGTACGTACCTCTATTTATTTGCATTGACTGGGTGTTGGCCAGAAATAGTAAACTAAATACTGATATTTGTGTCACCATTGTACCAGGGTATTTTACCTGCCCTCATACTGAAGGGAAAAGTTCTGGAGTAGATCAGCATCACACTTGCTTGTCCCTAGAGGATGTCAGATACCCCAGGGGACCTCAGATGGCACTTGACACTTATGTGTGGGTGACAGAACCATGTCCTAAATCCCCTTTGGCTGTAACAGGAGCTTAACTTTGATACATGTAGACACTTCAAAATACATACCTATCTTTACACGTCTTGATCTTGTCTATCTTTACGTCTCAATCCCATTTCTGGCTAGTATTATAGAAACTATCATAGCAAAAGAAACCAGGTCTTCCATGCAAAGGAAAAGGAGTGAGCTGAAGACCAGAAGTGAAAATCTGTCAGGGTTACAGCTGCTAGGGGTACCAAAAAGGTTATGATACTCATATCTTCTTCCGAGCAACATTCAGATTTTGGTAGTCTCTGAGAGCTATTTTCTATCACCGTCATTACCCAGCTGCAGTACAAAGAGCATGTTCAAGAACAACAAGCTAGAGAATATAGATCAGTGTCCAGAGACGAGTGGTGAGAGAAGCAGCTTCAAGACGTCTAATAATGGCTTTTCAAGGCTCTTCTCTCCTTCTGCAGCCACCACACACTGTTCTCTCAAATGAAGTTTATTCCAGCTGTTCACCCACTGTACATAATCATCTTGGTTAACTAACCCATTCACTAGCACAAAAACACCATCCAAGCTGTCAAACTTCATGCAACTCGAATGAATGAGTGTGGATTGTGGAATTCAGGGCTCCAGTGACAGCTGTGACACATTCACAGCCTTAGTCATGATGAGCTTAAGCATCTGCGGTATTTCTGATGCTCTCTCATCTCCTCTGCATCTTAAGTTAGAGCACAAAACTGTTGGAAGAAATCCAAAGATCCAGCTCTCTAAAACACAGGAAATGAGTAACTTTACTAACTTTAACTTGGGCTTTTATATAATACACTTGTGCTAGCTTCTTTATATAATTTGTTTCTAGGCCAATGCGAAGAGAGAAAGTTTTGTTGTGTGTCTAACATCTTAGAAATGAGCATACCGTGTGCTAACCCCAAGTTCATACATGGCTTTTGGTGCTCAATTTAGATCTCTTTAAGAATTTACATACATATATAAATATCACTATCATGACAAATCACTTTTTAAAAGGAAATACTTTTTACCTAAGAGCATGAATGCCATTCTAATTTTTCCTAAAAAAAAAAAAAAAAAAAATCCTTTATAAACTTACTTCCAAAAAAAAATTAAAGTAAATGCAACGATAGAAATGTTATGATTTAAAAAAGACTTATGATTCCTGGAAAATAAATTGAAAATTAAGGATATCTTAGCTATTTTAAACTGCCTTTCCAAATAAATATGATGCATTTCCGCTGTGGAGAAGTATCTGTTAGTACTGCAACTTTAATTTGCCTACATATCATTGTGCTGTGAGAAGTTCATGTATATTTTTTCAATATTTGGACTTCAGTAAATATTTTTAAAGGCCATAGCTATGGAGGAAGGTGTTAGTTAAATTCATTTATTAACAGAGAGTTGGAGTGTGTTAGCTTAAGCTGGGGTGGATGCATTATAATAAGAAAGCATTAACCTATTGATTTATGGCAAATAGCTGGCTTTCAGGTCTCCTAATCCTAAGCATGTTATGTGCCCCAAGATGGCCAGAACATCTTTCACAAGGTGCCAACCCTAAGCCAAAGAGGTCTGATCAGCATTCATCTGCATCTACTTGCAACATATAGTCTAGCTATTCACAAGTAGGGTATTTTAGATCAGGCTTGTTGCATTGCAAAGCTGCTGGCTGTTTCAGAGAACAGGCAGAGTGAGCTTGCATCTGCCTACAGAAAATCATGTTGCCGTCCTGGATGTTCCTCTGTGTTGATGCATTTCCACCTGTTCACGAAATGACATACAAGCTTCAGTTGGCAAATCCCTCCTACTAATTGGATGTGCTTTGAAGACAGAAAGTGTCAATACACCAAAGAAGGCTCTGAGATCCAAAACAATCAATGAATTAAAAACAAAAACAACCAAAAATCCCAGCTGCAAATAGAAAAGGTGTTGCCTGGGACATGAGGCAAGAATTCTACCTGCCAGGGACTGACTGCATCTGCTGCCAGTTGGATAAAGGGAAGATGGGGGTGAGGAAGCTGTGGGGGTCACCACAGCAGGTTTGGGCTTTTCAGAAAACTGAGTATTTTTCAGGATCTGCTATTGCTATGAGCTAGCAAAAATATAGAGAGAAATAATAATAATTACTAAAAAATATATAAATAAAAGATCAATAAATATCCCCCCTGAACAAAGATGGGAGCAAGAGACATATTACACTTCACAGGGACATGTCCGAGATATCGTGGAACAATTCATCTCAGATTTCGGATGTGCAGCTCTGAGACAGTAGCTGCAAGAACCCCGCTAGAGTTATTCATCTTCGGGATGAGATGATACACCTTATATAATAATATAGGAGATTGGAATTAGCCTGGATGTAACCATCTAATTTTCAGATGCTTAAGTGAGAATAGATGGACATCACCCCAGACTGCCGGACACTTCTGAGAGAAAGCCTTCATCCACATGAAATGAATGACAGTTTTGCAGGGGATCCCTTGGGGCCAAGTATTCACCTTGAGAGTGGGGCAATTTACACCTCCTCTCTGCATCAGAGACAGAACTTATGATATGTCTACTCCCTGAAAGAAAAGAATGTGATATTGTCGTGTTTCTATTTAACAAGACATTTCCTTACAATTTCCCAATGAATCAGATAGGGCAATATGCTGTCCTTGGAGAGAAAAGAAATAGCACAATTTGCCTTATTCTGAGGAATTGAGGAATAAAAATCTTAGCTATTAACCCACTATGCAGATTAAAAGGACTTTTCCTGCCTTAACCCTCAGCTCCATTTAGCAGGCCCAACAAATCACAGATAACAGTCTATAATTATCCTTCCATTTGCAGCTCCTGAACAATTGTGACCCAATAATCTGTAATGGAGTGCAAAAGCCATTGTGATTAAGGCTTTTTGTGAAATACCTCAACAGCAGACAGACAAACCCTCAAAGAGATGTGGCAGAAGTGTGATGTTCTGTGCTCAGTAAGGAGCTCTTAGACCTCAAAATTCCCAACATGTTATAAACAGAAGTTTATATTGTTGTTATTGTTGTTTATTGTTGTTGCCATAACTATTTTTAAGAAGAAGAAGAAGAAGAATTAAAGCACATAAATATTTATTTGTTTTGCTGCTGCCTGTAGGGTGAATTACAAGTTAAACTAATACAAACTAGAATTTTTAATTTAATTTGTTAAAAAAATATAAATTTAAGTGGAGGTTTTTACACCTTTTAAAACATCTTAAAAAAATCTGCCAAATGAATAATCAGAGATGTTTCAGACCATAGTCCTACCATACACCCTTATACCTTCACCCATTCAACCATTACACCTGAATGAGCAGGAATGAGATCATCAGGATATCTCCAGGACAGATAAATTCTGATGTCAAATGCAAATCAGCTCATTTCATGGGACAATTATGTCAAGAGAATTTGAATTCAAGAGTAGCATAGAATCAGAGCAGGAAACAAGAGTCCCCGCAACTGGGTCTGTATATTTATACAGGGTTCTTTCCAAAGGAATATTCCCCAGTACAACAGCTATGTTAGCTTTAAATGTTCTGTGTGACAAAGCTTGTACTTTTTCTTCAGGAAATGTAATGATATAATGCCTCCTAAGAAGTTCTACCCTGAAATTATTAATCTGGCTACTCTACAGAACAGCCCATCATCTTGCATGGGAATACAACAACAAATTGAAGTGAATTATGTGAACAGGACTCAGAGAATCTTTCTTATTTTACATGATTTCCTAGTTTGTCTTGTGGAGATAAAAGTTGAAGCTGAAGAAGGTGGATCAACAAACTGAGAGAGCAAAAGGTGGTCAGAGAATAAAATACATGCAAAGCAAGGGGGAGGGGGGGCAACCAGCAAAGCATTTTGCAAATCTGCCTTTTTCTCATATATTTGTGCCCACTCAACTACAATCCAAAGTGTTTCAACAGCCACCACAGGCAAGTGAATTCTAGTACTTTTTAGTGATTGTAGACAACCAAATACCTTTCTGTATGCAAAGCATTTCTTAAGACAAGCACAAGTTCAGCACAGAGGGAACTGGAAAAGTATCTCCTTGAGGGATGCTGTATATATTGGCTAGCAGGAGTACTCTGACACAGCGTGATGCTAAAGCTATCCTTGCCCATGTAGTATCAGCACAGACAACTAAAGTCATGTGTAGGAAAAAAGAGAGTTTCTCACTGGAGTGTTTACACCCCTTTCAGTGGAGTTATTCCACTTTCGCAGTGGTGTGGAGGACCCACTCCAAAAATCCCGTTGAGTTCAATGTGTATGAAATTGTGCACCTGTTGTCTTCACAGGTGATATAGGATGGTTGAATGTCTGACATGAGAGGAGAACAGGGAATGGAAGCAAGGGAGCATAAACCAACGCAAAAACATACTAGGCTGACTTATAGGTTGATGCTGTGGTTTCTGAGACAAGTAAAATAAAATCCAGTATCTCCACTGACTTCTAAATCCTGATCTCAGTTTACATCTCCTGAGAATCATGGAATCAAAAAAGAAAAAAGAAAAAAAAAAGGATTCTTCTCTACTAAATTGGGAGCGACTGTAAGATGCGATATTTCTGCATATGAGTTACAGTACGATCCTGTCCTCAGTTTACTTTTTGTCTGTGCTTCTTAACTCACATACTCTGGTTTCATTAGAAGATAATCTGAGCTAATTTAAGAATTAGACTGTTTGTACCGAGTGTGCTCAGAAGGAAGGAAAGAAAAACAAAATCTGCTATATTAAAATGAATCAGCCTGGGGACATGGGTCTCAACTGATCAAAGGCGTAGGCACATATGGAACTCAACCCCAGAAAAAATATCTCCAGGATGCCGGCTCAGTCAGCCAAATCAAGAGAGATGCGATGAACAAAGGTCTGAACGTGATCAACAGCACAGCCCACAATCTCAGAGATCTCTGTTTTTCTCTCCCTGGTAGCATCCTACAACAAAGCTTCTGCTTTCGTGTTTATGAGCTTCACATATACACTGACAACAGCAGATCTGGAGAGCTACAGGCGTTTGTGGCACCACCACGAGAACAGCAGACATCTTAAATCTACAGGGAGGAAGAAGCCCTCTTGCTTTCTAACAGGAACCCCAATGGAAGGCTAGAGCCACTGAGCAATCACAAAACTAGTCCCTGTTTAAAGATAAATACATTGGGACAACTGGCTTTCCTTCTGGCGTTCCGAGAAGCCCCCCATGACCTTGGAGTCTGTTCAGTGCCAATGGTTATCCTTCCAGTCACTGCACACATGCCTTAGATTGGAGAAAACAAAGCAACAGAAACCCTCTGCTCCGCGATGTCCAAGATAGATTGCCACTACAATAACAGATCAATTGTAGCTGTCCTGCATGAACAACAAAGCAGCCACCACTGCTCTCAGCATATAGAAATGTGAAAAAAGATATATATAAATAATAACACAGAGCTATAACCAAGATACAAGCAGAGATATCAACTTTAATCCAACTGCTGTTATTGTGCTGAATAACATTCCTTAATTATTCATCAAATCGGAGCAGCACTGCTTTACCTTTCCTTTAGGACAACTTCGTTCAAGACAGCTCCGGCGTGTTTTGCATTAGCCAAGTAAAGATGCTTGTATAATGCATTCTTTCTCCATAGCTATAATAACAACACTTTAAGGATTTTGCCTTCCTGTTATCTTTAACAGTAATATTAAGCAATCATACATTCACTTTGATTAACATATGCTAGCCATAAAAATATTTTCCCACCGTACCTGACCAGTGTTGCATACGCAGAATACAAAAGTGAGATGGCAGTGTACCAAAATAATATCAAATGAAAATCTATTTGTTGTTTGTTGACTCCAAGAGATTAAAAAGAGACAGAGGGAAAAAAAAATCTTCTTCAATTACACTGCATATTGCAATATCAGTCCAACACATGCACTGTAATTAACGTACACAAGACGGATGGTAATCCATAATACCCTAAGAAAGAACCAGGTCACTTTGCCACTTTATTCATTTCGGTTCTTATTATTTGTTACTCTTATAATTACCTCTGGTGCTACTCCAATACCTGCTTCAAGCTAAAGGCCAGATTCTGTTTACCAGCAGACTAGATACAGAGGAAAACCACTGACTTCCAGGGAGTTCATCCAGACGTACTTCTATGTAAGCGATCATCTCGCCATAGACACCGGTATGTCTCAAAACAAATCTCTCTTTTTTTTTTTCATGCATTTCCCACTCCCGAACACCATGCTGCATTATCCTTCTCTCCCTGACAGTAAACTCTTCAGATTCCAATACATACCTGAACCATTCACATGTTAAAACCACAGCATAGCGGCAAAAAGTCTGTCCTGTGTGCCATCCCTCTGACTTAGGATGTGCTCTGCATAAAGATGGTATTATTAGAGCCAGCTGTTCAAATACTGATAAGAAGTGCCCAGAGGCATGCAAGCAGAGGTCAAAGGCACATTAACAGCAATTTCTACTACTGCCCCACAGAAAAATAGAGGAGTCCTGGTGCACTGGTTGAAGGGTGAATCAGAGTTTCTGCGGCAGGTGAAGATGCAGAACTGCAAAGGTAGCCTAGAGCTCGAAAATGCCAACAGCAGCACCGGGTCTGTTAGCAATCAGGTTTTATTTACCAGCCATATTGTGTTAAAATCAGACGTGATTCCCATACCAAGCACGTTAACCTGTCACCACTTGCAAAGGGAGCTTTATCTGTTCGACAAGCAACAAATCTACCTCGCGGACGCATCCTCGGAGCCTGCAGTTGTGTCTGGAGGCTGAAAGCCTGCGTGCAATTCCCCCCAAAAGAAGTATTCCCAGGACCTGGGGGGAAGAGCCGGTAAATCAATGTCACTCCAAGACAAGCCGGCGGTTCCTAATCCCCCCGCCGGCTGCAATCAGCGGCTCCGGAGCATCTCCGGGCTGGGGCCGAAGCGGGGCAGAGCCCGAATCCCGCTGCCCGGCCGGAGGAAGGGGACTTACCATTGCGGCAGGGATCCGTCCCGGTGCTGGAGATGCTGCATCCCCGCCGGGTGCCGGGGCGGGGCGGGTGCCGGTGGGCTCGGAGCCAGAGGCGGGGGGACACGGAGGGGACCAGCCCCGGCTGCCCGCGGGGACACTGAGCGGCCGGAGCCGGGCTCCCCCCGCCAGGCTCCTGCCGGCCGGAGGAGGGGTCGGCGCCTCCGAAGGGAATCCAAATTCCTCCTCCCTCGCCTGCCGGTCATGTCCAGGCTGCCTTTGCTCAGGGGATGGGCCAGATCCTGGCCGTGAAGGAATTTGCCATCGCTAAATCCGAAAAAAAAAAAAAAAAAAAAAAAAAAAGGGAGGGAGGAGATTTGTTGCAAACTTTTCTTTTTTTTTTTTCCTGGTGTCTTCCCCCCCCCCCCCCCCCCCCCCTTTTTATTTATATTTTTATTTTTAAGGAGGGTTATTCTAGCTTGGGAAGTAGGGGGTTGGAGCAAAGGAGGAGAAGGGGATTCAGGCTGGATCAGATGCTCTGCATGCAAGTCAAGGCTGTGGTGTGCTCGCCCCGGTATTTCTGTATGTGTGTGTGTGTGTGTCTGTGTGCCTGTGTGATTCTCATACCCAGACAATGCTCTGCAAAGCGAGCTGGTCCTGCGGAGAAATGCAAACACCTCCTCCCCCAAGTGCCTGAGGAAAGGAAAGGGGATATGGAGCCAATCGCTTCTCCTTGGCTAGTTCATTAATATGGAGGAGAAAGAAGGAAGCCAATGAGGACTGGAGGAAGGAGGGGTTTATTCAAATTAAGTTTCTTAAATCAAACACTTTTTTCCCCCGCCCGTTTTTTTTCCTCTTCCTACCTCCCCCAATTGCTCCTTCTCCCTGTCCCCTGAGCACCGCCTCTGCTGCCCCACTGATTCATTTATTTGTTTATTTTCAATTGGCACGACTGGGTCAGCAAAACATGGTGATGGGAGGGAGGATGGCATCGCTGCTGGATGGGAAAGGGGGTGTGGGAGGGAGGGTGAGGGGAGGCAGTTTCTCCCTGAGCTGCAGAAGAGTTGATAGCAAGGAAAAGCGATAAAGTAGCTGGAGTTGGCAGGGAAGGGACCTGAGGGAAAGCGGAGCAGGAATTTCACCTAGAAGCAGCATTTTGCAGATGGTATTTGCAGATGGGCATGTGGCCTGTGTCCAGGACAAGCCCTGTGAGCTGGTGGAAAGTACATCCTCCCCTCCTGCAGCAGAGCCACACACACCCAGGAAAGGAAGTGACTGCACAGGAACAACAGCAGCTGCCCTGCCCTGCACAGCCTTATAGCTTCATGGCACCGAGCTGCCCACAACAGCAGTGCAGGAGTCGTACCTGTTGCTGGAATGGGCATGGAGCTGTAGACAAGGCTGAGGTGGTCGATGAGAAGGGAAAGGATGTCCAACTGGTTCTTCTGATGTGCATCTGGAAAAGAGCAGGGTGGCACGTGTCCCCTGGCAAGGAATGACACAAAAGCATCCAGTCCCTGCTCCCTTCCACAGAGAGTAGCACTCAGGGGCAGAGTCCAGAGTCTAGCCTGTCCAGACCTGGGCATCCCATGAAAGCACTTGGTTCCACGCTGTTTTTACTGCTGTCAACCATAATGATCTCAAGCCCTGCAGATCCATGTCAGGAACTGGAGATGCTGGATGCCTGCATCCCTCCCCAAATTCCCTGAGATCTGTGCTGCCTGCTGATGAGGTTCTTCCAATCACACCCAGATTTCATGCCTGGGATACCAACACTGTGCCCAGTGTGGAAACCCTTCCCTCTGCTTACCTTTTATCACTCCCCCTTCACTTTCTGCATCTCCCATCTTACATTTCCTTTAGAATGTAAATTCATTTCATATCCTCCTTGCCTTTACCCTTTGCCCAGATTAAGCAAAAGAAAACCAAAGCAATCCATTCCAAAGAGCAACTAAACCTATTACCTGTCCAGTGTGAAAATCCCTGGCCCAATTGCTTATTTGTGTGTTATAGTCCCTGTGGCCTGAGGGGGATGTAGCTCCACAACAGAAGCACTGACTGAGGCAGCACAGCTCCTGGTCCCTTATCACAGTAACAGCCCCATGGCTGCATCGGGGCCTTCTGAGAAAAGAAGGCACAGACACACTGTGAATGCATTCGGTTCTGTTTTTTATTTCAGCATCACGGAGCAGTCCAAATAATCATTCAGACTTTTCAAATATTTCCTTTGTGCTTTCTCCTTCTCCAGTTCTACCAACTTCTCTAGCCACATCTCTTAGCTTTTAGTAGCTTTGCTAAACATGAGGGAAAAAAGAATATGAAAAAAAAAAAATCTTTAATCACCCTGTGTACTGTTTGTAGACATTAAAGGGAGAGAAGCACTTTTAGGATATCATTATTGCACCTACTTTAATGCCTACCTAGGATAAGACCCCAGGCTAGATTTCCAGAAAGCATAAAGAAATCCAACAGTAAGTAACTCAGTCAGATGTAGATACCTATTTATTACTCAGAAGGATCTCAGCAAACCTCATTTTATCTGAATCCTAAAGGATAAGATGCAGGACAAAGTAACCTCCACAGCGAAATGTTCTTCCCAATAAAAGCATCTCTGTTCATCCTGTAGAAATAAATAACTCCCCCAAACAATACAAAACAGCTGCCACGACCCCTCAAAACTTCCAAAATTTATGATAGTCCTACATCAAAAAACAGAAGCATCACTATGAAATGTCCCATTGGAATGCTAAATGTGGAAGAAGGTTCCCAGCTGTTCAATTATTATGTGCTGCTACAACATCTGCTCCCTGTCTTTCCCAGGAGAAGGGCAACAGGCCAAAAGAATCATCTAGTGGCCCGTATCCAGCCTCAGTTGGACTGCCTTAGATGATCTCAGCTGATACCCGTATCTCAGGTTTCCTATAGGAGAAGTCAGGAATCTGTCTAAGAACTTTGCTCTCTGAAAAGGAGAATTTTCTTTAGGATAAAACAATTTAGTCTTTTTTCAGGCAAACGGGGCTTGTTTGTTACCCTCACCAGCAGCCTATTAAATAGCTCTTCATTATTTAAGTGTGTGTGAAGCGTGATAACAATTATTTTGGCCAGCATGAGGGACTGGCAGGGGCAGGAGAAGGCTTCCTGAGGGAAAAGTGTGACGTGCTGCTAAATGACCTAGACAGCCTTCCATCTCTCATTCTGCACAGGGTCAAGACACTGGCAAGCTGGCTGCAAGAGTATTTGCTGGGATTGGGTTAAAGATATGGTTGGAAGGTCCTCACCCTTTTATTTTATTTTGAAATCACTGGTGATTTAGTTGATTGAACAACTAGGTCTTAGCTGGTCAACCACCCCTCCCTTCATATCAGAGTCAGTTCTTGTTAACGCAGTTACTGGAATACAAGGCATGATCCATCTCAACCTAGGGAAAAACTGAAAACAGCTCAAAGGAACTGTGTCCTAAATGTGCCTGTTTCTCTCTCCACTGACATTAGACAGACTGCGAACACAAGCCCAGCTTGTCGACACTCACAATGTAAGCTTCTAGTGTTTGAAGAGATAAATCACTCTTTCGTTATGAGGTTTGACAAGCCTCAACTGCTGAGACACACCCAGTTGGCCTGTTCTCCTCTACAAGGATAAGAACTACCCCAGGGCAGTGTTCTGGTCTGCGTATTGCCCAGTCACTTCCTACCAATTAGGAGACTGCTAACAGTCAGAAATAGATACTCCTAGCTCCTGAAGGCAAGATGTGGTGGAGGTAGAGAGTGGGGAAAAAAACAGCTACTTATGCAAGGAAAGGCAGTCATTTATTCCCTTTCTAGCTATGGAAATGAGCTGTACTGTTTTAAGACATTTCTACTAGCAGAACTTTGTCCACAACCAGGGAGAGTACAGTATGTCAAATTCCCCACCACGTAAGATTAACTGGGACATATGTGATGTGTAGGCAAAGGTCTACATCACTGTCTTAAGAGGAAGTAAATCAAAGTGTGAATATAAAGAACAGAAGGTATCCTATTGTGTGCCTACTTTTACCCTACAGTAAATATAAGGCAGCTCAGCCGACAGACATACAGCCATGCTTATCTCAGGGTGCTGGGAAGCAGCAGAGGGTGTGAAAGCAGCCATCAGTGAGAAGCTGAGGTGCAGTAAATTCACTCCTAGCTGTCTGGACAGGAGTCTATTGATCTGGCCATCATCAAAGGGAATTAAATTGAACCAAAGCTCTTGATTCCTTTATCCAGCCTTCCTCCCTTTGTCTTTGTCCCCTGTATCTGTTACAAATTTTACTGGAAAACAACTGCACCTTTCTTCATCAACACCCCATTTCCCTCATGCTTGTTCTGCTGCAGAAGATGCTGTATTTGACTTGAAAGCTCTAAAAAATGAGGGGAGGAGAACACATCAGCACATGTAGCACATGGAGGTGATACTAACCTGCCTCTGACTCAGGCTTTTGCATATGCAGAAATCACCCACCAGAAGCTGGGCATGACAGGAAAAATGATCTGCTATAGCCAGCTTGCAAGCCAGCTATAAAGCATGTTTATTCAAATGGTGGAAGCCATACCTTACCTTGATCTGCCTCCACAGGCTGCCACATAGCAAGGGGTAACATCCCATGGACAGGAGGATGGGAGTCAGCTTGAAAATTGACAGGTGAAGGTAGGTGTCTGTATATGAGCTAGGCAACAACACTACTGTCATAGTCAACAGAGACCTAGTCATTACAATCAGTGAAGCCTAGGGATAATGGTGAGCTCACTTTAACATACTTTAACCAACTGAAGATCTCCCTGGACACTGTTGGCTCTTTTAATATCTGCAGCTTAAATATCTGCTGCCTTAGAAAAAGTGTGCATTGCCTTTTGAGATGCCCTAGAAAACCTTTACTAGCACCAGCTGCTCCTACATCTCTTGCATTATGTCTGCCAGTCTCAAGGGAATTTTTATTTATTTATTTATTTAACTTTGCTAAGAAAGAGTTTAGTTCAAGTGGTCAATGCAAAGCTCCTGTATTGTACCTTTCTTGAAGTCAAGAGTACTGTTACTATGAAAATCAGCATTATTTTTCCTATCTGATCTACCTCTTCTTTCAGGAGTCCTCACACCACTTGGCATGAAAGCAGAATTTATTCATTCCTCTTCTCAGGTAAATAAGCTGAAAATTTGGTCCTTTGACAAACTCTTGTGATTCACAATCAGCTGGTTAAAGAAATTAAATTGTGTGAATCATCTCTCCAGTGAAAGTTACATCCCCACTAAGGGGAGTCAACAAAAGAAAATATATATGAGCATCTTTGGTAGAGAGAAAACGGGCAAAATAGCAATGAACAAAATATAACAGGAGGTCGGCAAGGGGATTAAATATATGGAATGAATCATCTATAAGAACCAGCTAGATGAGGATTCTTCAGTTTTCTACAGACACTACCGAGAAGTAAAACAGTGAAAGTTTATAAAAAAATAACTCTGAGAAGGTGAATAAAGAAAAAATGTCCACTGTCCTTCCTTACACAAGATTGAGAAAATACCAAACAAAAATCAGGGAGCCCTGGAAAAAAAAAAAAAAAAAAAAAAAAGTCTTCACTTAAATGTTATATGACCTGGCAGATGCTAGAAGATTCCAAGTGTTTCAAAGCAAATTATAGAGGAGAAGTCCATAAAGGCAATTCAATACCAGAAGACCACTTCTGGCTCAGAATGTCTCTGAGACACATTTCACAGAATCACAGAATCATCTAGGTTGGAAGAGACCTCCAAGACCATGACCAGTTCAATCAGTGTTGGGAGATAATTTAGGGCACTTAATACCTGCCCATTGTTTATATATTTTTCTAGTGACTTGCAAGTGTACATATGGATTTCTGGTCTAATTTAGTGCAGATATTTTTGTATTTTCTGCTGCCATACATTTCCATAAAATCCACTAGCCAAAACCGCAGATATTGTGAATCCATTCACCAGATTGTGATCTACACAGCTCACACATCTACTCAGGTAGCTGGGAAGCTGAGATACATTTATTTCTGCCAACTCTGGAGGACAGTTATTTCTAGCAGAAGGTTCAGGTAGACATTTACAGAGTAGTAACTTCTTCCCAATCCTGAATGTGAATAGACAGAACATTCCAGGAGAGGCTTTATGGAACATTGCTTATTTATTTATTTATTTCAGGGATTTATTTTAGGGATTTGGGGATCTCTATTTTAGACATTTTGGTATCTAATTCACGGACTTCATTTGACATCTTTCAGAATAATATTATTGAAGTCCTCACCTAACGTACCTTGATAATCAAGTTTTTATCCTTGAGCTCTGTAATCAGGACAACAAATATTTGGGACTAACTAGTACAAAACTATAATTTTAGAAAAAAAAAGTGTAGACCACAAACCTTCATAGACATCTATTAGGATGTGACTGAAAAGCAGAAGACTCCTTTTAGAGGTTCTAATCCCATCTGCAGAGTATGGATACCTATTAGAATTTCTCAATACTTTTCTTAAAATTAGACTCACCCTACAAAGTTTTTACCTCAACCTTCAAACCTAAAAGGTGGTTGAAGGTTTACACAAGTAAATTCTTGCCCTGTAGATAGATGTCTTGAGAATTTGTGGCCTAAGACCTGACCCTGACAATTTTTCCTTAATTAAAGTATAATAAAGACACTAGTGAGCACATCTGAGGGAGAAGTCACAGATCTATCCAGCTTCCAGCTGTTACACACCTTTCTTCATCTTTCAGACAGGGTCTTTTGCAGCAGCTGAAAGATGCATTACATCCTCCTTAGACAGATCTTACACGAGTTATTAATGATCAGCTTGTGGCAAAATTCAAAGGTCTCACTTCCCATCTGAACTATCTTGATTTATAAGCTGTTTTTGTCACTTTGGATCAGTCTGCCTTCCTTATCTGTGGGCATAGACAGATGGCTCTCCTAACCCTGCAGTCAAATGGTTTTCCTCTAATTTGTCTGACATGATGTCTTGAGTTAAACCTTTTACTGCACTCCTCTTTTTAAGGTGAGAATAGTCCAATGCCGTGGTCAGAGTCCCTGATTCTAGCACTCAAAATTACCTAAGTCTAATATCTGGTGTTCTCTTCTTGCATGAAAGACCTTTGGAGGGAGATTATTCTCTTCTGCTGAAGGATGGCAGTCTTCCGACAGCTGAAAAATATCTCAGCTATAGCAGAAGAATAGGAAACCTCTTTTCCTTCAGAAGAGGAGATGCTGAAAGCAAATAGAACTCTAGTGTGGGCTATAGAAGGTGTGTGATTAGTGTGAGCATCAAATCCATGACAGTGAGCCATAAAGAAAAGGAAGCAAGTCACTACTGCATCTATAAATGAAGTTCATGGAATTTTTTCACATAGTTGTTTTACTTGAGACAATTATTTATTTGGCACAATCAAATAATCTTTCATTTGGAGAATGAAATTTGTTCTTTTTTTTTTTTTTCTTCAAAAACTCTTCACCGACTCTCTTTCTTACTCTTCTTATTACATATATTTGTTTTTCTTAATATGCGATTTCAGGTCTTAGGTGCTACATAGCATTTATTCTGTGAGATCGTACCTTCTATAGTATGATTCATTAACAGTGAACAAAGACAGGACTTTAACCGTTATAGAATCTGTCCTACTTGCACTTGTAACAAAGGAACAATTGTGACTGTTGCTAGTAGCAGATTTTCCTCATTTCATAAGACAAACTCTGTCATAACGAATATGTTTTGTTGCTGGACAAGAACTGGTAATTAAATTCCAATCCCCCCCTGCTTTTTAACTGTATATGTGTTTTTTCCTTTTTTATTTGAATTGTCTTCCTCTATGTTCAACTGTAAGTCAATTGTCTTAAATCAAATATGACAAAGCCCTTCTCTAACCATGAAAATACTATGCAAACAATGAAAGACAAATTCATACAAAATTTCTGTCTTCCTTTGTTGTAATATGAACATATGAAAACATTAAATTAGATTACATCTTCACAACAGTATACTTACTAGAGGTCTGTCAAGCCCTATAGAGAAAAGAAAAATAAAAGCTAGTGGTTGGAAGCAAAAACCAGACAAATTCATCTCAGACATAAAAACAAACACTCTCTTAAATACGGAGGAAAAGCAACCACTGGAATAACATACCAGAGGATGGGAAAGGTTCTTGATTTTTAAGAGATTAATCTAATCCAAAATTAGGTGAACATGTACAATGTAGATGTCTATAGATGAGGTAATCTCTGGCTTCCTTTCTAGTCAAAGGAAACTAGTCCATACAGTCTATGAGAATCAGTGCATGATTCATCTCAACCTAAGGGAAGCATGTACAATAAATGAGAAAAATCACATCGTAAAAGTGCTACTTGTTTCCATTAACTTTACTGGAACCTCAGGTCAGAAAAAGATACTATGTAGTCAGCGTCTAAAGAAATCTGAGATGCATCCCAATCTAGATGTCTTCAAAACAAGTCTATTTATTACTTTAATGTAATACTTAATCCAAATATAAATCATTGCTCTCAGTAACTGGGCAAAATTTAGTAGTTTATGATAGTCAGAAGAATAAAAAAGTCAGCAAAAACCACAAAACAGGTAGAAGGAAGAGATCAAGGGTGCAATTCAGAATGAAATATATTGGAAAATAAGAAAAATACAAATAATTACAAAATAAATTTTTTATGAGATGGTAAATCTATGGCTTGAAAACTTAAATAAATGCATAGTTACTAAAGACCTATAAACTAAAACTTTTTACTAAACACAGCACACATTGTATCCTGAGTAAGAATCTTACACTTTCATATAATATATCTTGTCTCAGGCAAACTGAAGACTGGATTAAATGGGCAAAGGAACTGATGGAATCAGAAGATCCTTATATTCTCAAAACTTCCTAGACATGTCACATAGAAATAAGTGAGGAAAAGAAAACCTGCTTATCTTATTTCCTGAAGAAAAGAAAAAAAAAAAAAGAAAGAAAAAAAAGAAAAAAGAAAAAAGGAAAAAGAAAGAAAAAGAAAAAATAAAAAGGAAAAAAGGAAAATGAAAAAGGAAGAAGGAACAAAACAATAGAGGGTTTGTCCTTTAAAAAAAAAAAATAAATAAAATCAGGATTTGAATTCTGTTCTGAGATTTACCACTTTGTTTATTGAAGTTGTTATTGAAGATTTGTTTATATACATTATGAATTTCTTGCATTTTGTCAGATCTCTTTTAACATTATGAAGGAAAGTTATCAGAATTACATGAAGGAATACACGTTGCAGAGTGAGAAAGTGAGTTACTTAATCAGTATAATCAGTCATGAAGAACAAAAGACCTCATAACTTCTTGCTTTAGTATAGCAGAAACAAAACACACCAGAGTGTCATTTAGCGAAAAAGCTCCCGAAAATGACTTTTTAACGCTCTCCTTTTTTTGTGAGCTAACTTCCGCTTTTATTAATGATTTATACTCTTTTTTTTTTTTTTTTACATAATCTTAAAATAAGCAGTGCAAAAGTAAATAGGTTTATTTTTTTTTGATCACAGCAATATTATCTCAGAATTTAGTTTAGTTCTACATGTATTCTACATCTGAAATAAAGAGTTCCTCACATTTTTAATACTAGCTTTGTTTCTGCTCTCTGTTTAGTTGAAGGACAGTCTGATACCAGCAGACTGACACAGCATAAGATAGATGTAACACTATCCCATCCTAAAAAAATTGTCAGTTTATGAGGTTTTTTGCCCTGCAATAACGAGAGTAGCAAGAATCAAATACCACCTATACTCAGGCAATTTTTTGTTTGTTTGTTTGTTTGTTTGTTTTACCAACATTCATTCACTAAATCTCCAACTTACAATCTGATTTTTTTTTTTACTTATTTCTGTTTAAAACCTTGCATAAAAGCTATAGCATCCCCTCTTCAACCTGTTCAGAAATTTGTACTTTTTAAATTGTAGCTGTTTATATCTCTTCTGTTTTTCATTCTTCTGGCTTCCATCCACCTGTGCTGCTGCTTTAAATACATTCATTTCATCTGCCTTTATATTATTTCTCATCCTCCTTTCATTGTCTAATTCTTCTGTGGACCTTTACAAAGAAGAGGCTTAGCCAGGTGTTCATCAGATTCCTTTACATTATTTCAGAAGCTTTTCAGCACTCTGCAGTGCCATATCTGAGTATCTCTCAACCTTCAGAAATAATTTACCACCATCCTTACATGAAGCAGTGAATGAAAAATTTTAGAAATTCTGGCATAGACAAAAATCTAATATTCAACCCATTTACTCTGAGTGAAGTGATTCTTAAAATAGTTTGTCTCTGCTGAAAGTAAAAATATAAGATGTGTTTGCTCCACTAAGTGAAGCTGTCTACAGTATAAATGTTTACACGTATAAATGTGGAGGGACTATCACTACAGCCTTCTCCTCCATATGTACACATACACTGTACAACTAAGGTCAATAACTCCTGTTATACTACACATTGCTCATGCTGCTTTTAAGTGCATTTAACAGCCAGAGACTTAATACATCCCTCAGATGTCTCCCATGATATCCTTGGCTTTTCACCAAGTATTTGCATGCTTAATACTATTACATCTACATCCATTATGAATTTACATATTGCAAAATTGCTATAGTATAATTTAATTTTCTGAAATAATTTCCCTATGAACATACCCCTTTTAAGTAAAACAAAAACAAAAAAAAACATATCTACAAAACAAAACAAAGACGTTCAGCAAATGCATTAAGAATCAAGCCAAGGCAGATTCTTTTTCTACAGTAGTGTCTATGCTGAGTTAAAACTGTGACAGTGGCCTGAAAGATTGTATAGTGTTATTTCTCTTCTATTTCCTCAGTTTTCCAGGTAAAAATTATGATTGTTATACTGTTTTCCCTGGGAAGGCACCAACAAAATAACTATGAAATAAGTAGATTTTTCAGGTGTTCATGATAAAACGCACACAGGATTTATAACTGCACAACCCCTGGATGCTGCTGTTTCCTCCGGGACTGGTGACTAGCACTTCAGTTTGTGTTAGCCCACAAACTATTAAGGCTTTGCCATCAGCATGCAGAGGCCAAAATGAAAGTTGGTTCTCTCTATATCTGTGACTATCACAGGTAATTTTGAAGCATCTATTCTGCTGATAAATATTGCAATGAACCAGAGAGGCAATAATATTATAGGATTATGCAGTTTTCTTCAGTGAACATGAAAATACACTCCAGCAGCACTGCCTCTGAACACTAAATGTTCCCTTTATTCATTTCTAGTTCTCCTTTTTTTTTTTTTTTTATGAGTAATAAAAAATACATCATTCTATCACTTCTGCTCTTGTACACTTAGGACTATAATGAAATGCTCTGAATGAACATGGATTGGAAATCTAGGAGAAAAAAAAAAAATCACCACTTCCAACAGAGACTTTGTAAGCCGTGGAGCTGCAATTTCTGTGGACATCTCTTTCTTTCTTTTTTTTTTTTTTTTTTTTTGTATTTTTTTTCCCTGAAAAGCTTTCCCTGAAATCATGACAGACAAGCAGACTGGCTTAACACAATCATTTCACATTGCACAGAATTGTCTCGGAGTAAAATTGCCAGTGATCGTTCTGATTTGAAGCATTTCATAACATCTGTGAGGAAATCATAGGCAGAAATTTGCAACATGAATCAGAAGTAGCTCTATGGGGGAACCAAACAGCCTAGAGATTCCTGAATAACGAACAAAGTGATGGTGAAATAATAATTATCCTCTGTGCTTGCAATATGGTGGTTCATCACAGAGCCCTGCAAAGCCCTCTGGCAGTCAATACAGGGTTCGTATTCTGCGTCACTGGAAAGCTGTGTCTCTGAAGGAAAGCATGGTACCTGCTAACAGTGCATCACCCCCCTGGTAATTCAGTGTTATTATAGGGACAGACGTTCACAGTGATGCTTACATAGCCTCATGCCTTATCCCCTTTTTAATTAGATGCTTTCCCAACACAAAAGTACTTCAGCACAGGTGAGTATAGAATCTATGTAGACATGAGGGAGAAAAAAAATAGAAGGAAAGGGAAGTATTTTACAGATTTGACATTGCTGACAAACAGAAAATGATTTTAAAGACTTTTAGATACCTAATAATTCATACAGCAGCTACTTAGAAAGTAGAAGCACTGTTGTCTGTACAGAATTTTCATCCACAATGAGTCCAGAAATCAAAGCCAGATTTTTGCCAGTTGCCTTGTTTCCTTCAGTGTAAATCTAAAGCTGTGTTTTTTCAATATCTTCTTATCTGTGAAGACATTTTTTTTTCTACTTTTTTTTTTTTTCCTTACTCTTACAGTGCTGTATAGGAAATTTAAGCCTACAAATATCTCAGCTATCTTATTTACTACAGACCATCAGGGACAACGGGTCAAATGTCATTCTAGAGTAATTGAAAATTATTACTCTCTAAGCACGAAAAACCAAAGTAGGCAGGGAAAGAGGAGCACAATGACACCAGCCCCACCTTCAGGCCAGGAAGGTTTTGGATGACAATTAAGCAGAGCTGGATGTATCCCTTTCCAAAAATGTAATCACCCTTGGGTGAGTCTTAGGTGTATATTCATAGCTGTGGGATAGGATAGAGCAGACAACAGAAGTAATTCAGAAAGTGGAACATTTGGAAGAGACACAGACTAGACCAGAAAATGATGCAGTCAGCCCCTGAGCCAGCTCCTTTGAAGTTACCTCAGGCCCACGTGCCTGGCATTCACACCTTCAGCTGGAGAATTGTGGTTAGATATGCTTGACACATCTGGGAAAGGGTGTCTTTGGTTCTTGTGATGCTCTTCGGACTATTGCCCTTCAGGGTTTGTGAAGTACCTTGCACAACATTGTTTTCCTCTTACTATCTCAGTGTGGTGCTATGCAGTCAACCTCTTTTATTTTTTTTCTTTTTTTCTTTTTTTTTTATGGAAAAAGAGGGAAAGACAGGAGAAGATGGGAAGGAAGAAGAACACCTCACTTTTTTTTTTTTTACTTTTTTTTTTTACTTTTTTTTTTTTTCCAAGATCACATTAAAATAATATTTATTTAGGGACTTGGTGTAGAGTCACTCCGCTTAGTCTGCAGGACTCTGCTGAAAACAGGGAGTCTCTGCACTAGACTTGCAGTGCTCAGCCCGCAGCCAGCTTTGATCCTCAAAGGGTACATGCTTGAGTTGCATGCCATAGGAAAGCCAATAATCTGCTCCCAGACCAGAGCTGACCCTAAAGGAAATGTCATTATGTTCATACTGGGTCTATGTTAACAATTGCAGAATGTTGAAACACGTTCTGCACAATATAATCTCAATGGTCAGGGTGTCCATGGGGAAATTAATCTGTAATCCCAGATGAATCTCACTCAGACGGTGAGAAAGGAATAGCATAACCCGAATATTAGCTAAAATAAAAACAATAACAAAACAAACAACAACAACAACAAACACAAGCCATTGAGGGGATCCAACAAAGTTTGAGAAAGCTTCTGAATATAACTAACTTTCTTTCTTTGGGCAAGAAATTTATCATGCCAGATTTATTCAGTAGTGTAACCTAGGGGCCCAACTTTTCATCAGTAAAACAGCTATGTCCAATGCTATTTTGTTACAGTCCCCTCTTTCTGAGATCTGGGTATATTTCTGCCACTTTCCATGTTGTTCTAGAACACCTCTGATCTCAAAGTAATGTCAATTAAGCAGGCTTAATTTCCTAGCTTGTAAATAAACTTAATCTCACTCTGGCAGGTACTTTTCCAAGGTGTGGGAGACAGCTTCTTTTTGTCTCTTAGCCAAGGTTTTCCAGCCATGGCCTGAGAAGCTCCCCAGCTTCCAAGTAAGAGTTCACTTCACAGAATCATTCCTTACATCTAGTTGTGTCTTGATAGACAATAATTACTCATTCACAAATAAACCTATCACAAAGTGGGTAGTGGTGAGACTGTAAGGGAAGGGTATATTTTTGTGTCTCTGTCTCCTTCAGAAGGAAGTAAAAAATATCCAGTTGTCTTCAATGAGCCCTGTAACATGCCCCAAATCCTGAGAGTCTTGTTTTATCTCCAGCAGTGGATGACTGGAAGATGAAGGATCAGGGAATTCTCCCTGCGGTCAGCCTGGAATAGCAAACAATTACGATGCAGCAAATCGAAGCTGGACTGCCCCTGAGTGCCTTGGATTTGTTACAGAGTGTTTTGCTTTTCTCATTTCTGGCAGGTTTATAGCTGGGCTTGTTATCTCTACCTTGCTGTGTCCCTGAGCTGCATATCATGTGCCTGTGCAGATGCAAACACAGAAGAGCAGAGCAATGATGGCACAGAAGTGCTGCCTGGGATCCCCAAGCCCCAGACAGGGTGTTTTTTACACCGCACATCAGTCAGCAGCCGTAGCAGCACTTCCTTGCTGTGTGCAGTGGTTCAGTGGTGTAAGGCGAGGTCTGGGAGGCATCAAACACCTCATTGCCATTACAGCAAAATGGGGAGGTTTTTCTAAATACAATAAAGGGTGATATTAAAATATTGCACTGGCAACAGAAGATACAGACAGTCTTAAAAATCTATTAAAGGAGATTAAAGATGTGGAAAGCATTTTAGTCATGAGCCAAGAAATGTAAGAGCTTTAAGAGGGAAGGTTAGAAGCTGACTGTAAGATTCCTATCGAGCTTGCTGGTGATAAATGTAAATACAATTTCATACAGTGCAGAAGCAACCTTTTCTGTCTCACACAAAGGAATTAATCAGGAAGGGAGCTCAGGACTGTATAAAAAAAATACAGACACTTCACTTGAAATACAACCATTTTGAGATGGACAAATCTCCTTTTTATCACCACTAAAGGTATCACAAGAACCACTGCTTCTGAGTCTCTTCTTCTTTACAGATAATAAGACTAATTGACAATTGCAGGATCCTGATAAGGCCTAGATGCAAGATGAAATGTAGGCTCAGATGTAAGATAGCTCTAATGACTAACATTAACAAGGATGCTGACTATTATTAAATCTGTGCTTTCATGGTGGTGCTGGGGAAAGGTTACTTCTATATGTGGTTTATTTTGCAGCAAATAATTCAATGACAACAAAAGGGGTACTTAAATCCAGGAAGACCAGTGCAATGAGCTCTAGTGATTTGGAATTATACAGTTGACAATTAGGAACAAAAGGGAGAGAAGATAGAATTAGGGAGAGAAGATAAGATACCCTGTGATCCTCTTTGTCTGTGAAAAAAAAAAAAAAAAAAAAAAGTGGAAGCAGTTATTGGGTGTAGGAAGAGGAGAATAATGTGTCATTTTTCCACTTTATACTGTTTCTGCAGAATTCATTAGAAAAACTACGTCTTTATGGAGTGCTGCCTAATATATAAATAAATACATGGAATAAAAGACTAAAGCTTATAGAAATGTCTGTATTTCTCTGCAATACAGACACCTGTTGCTGAGCACATCATACCAGGCTCATTTTACAGTTAGTGGGAAGAAATAGGCACTTTTTTGGTGCAAGTCACATAGCATGTTTCAGATATTTGTTTTAAGGTGAGATAAACCATGTTCTGGTTTCTGGTGACTGTTTTCACTGGCTCTCCAGTGACTGCAGAATCAAGAGGGAATATCTCCAATAGAGATATTCCTATTGGAAAAAAATATATATATATATATCATTATCTAAGTCATAGTTTGAAGGACAAAATGTCTGTTTTGGCTGTCATAAAGATGACTTAGATGATTGATACCAGACTAATATAAATAGACTATATTGGAAGGAAATAAGGCCTACTGATCAACTCTAATTTAATGGCAAAAGGCATAGGAGGACTGGCTGGAAGTTATATTACTTCATGTTAGAAATAAAACATGTTTTAGTACTTAAAGTAGTAAACAACTCCAAGGAAAAACACAAGTTTGCTATTCATCCTTTCTGATATCTTCAAATCAAAATATTTTTTTTTTTTTTTTTTCCTGGAGGAGATGCTTCAAGTAGACAGAAACTATTGAGCACAGGCTCAGCAAGGTTTGAATTTCACCAATGGAGTCCTGAAAAATGCCTGTGAAACTTTACACTTTTGCTTGTAATGTCATTAATATTGACAGAGCTTACCTGTCTCTTTTAGTTTAAAACCACTACCCCTTGTCCTATCACCACACGCTCTGAAAAAAAGAGCTCCTCCCCATCTTTCCTGTAGGCCCCATTTAGGCACTAGCAGGCCGCTGTATGGTCTCCCTGGAGCCTTCTCTTCTCCATGCTGAACAACCCCAGCTCCCTCAGCCTGTCTTCACAGGAGAGGTGCTCCAGCCTCTGAGCATACTTCTAGCCCTCCTCTGGACTCATTTTAATAGTTTCATGTCCTTCCTGTGTTAGGGGCCCCAAAGCTGAGTGCAGGGCTCCAGGTGGGAGTCTCAGAAGAGGCACAGGCCCATCTCTCAAGACCTTCCAGATCCCTCTGAATAGCATCCCTTTCCTCCAGTACTGAACACACCACGCAGCTTGGGGTCACTGTCAAACGTGCTGAGGGTGCACTGTCCATGTCACCAACAAAGATGTTCAACAGTGCCAATCCCACTACCGACCCCTGAGGAACACCACTCGTCACTGGTTTCCACTCGGACATTGAGCTGTTGATTGCAACTCTTTGAATGCAACCATCTAGCCAATTTCTCACCCACTGAGTGGTCTATCCCCCAAATCCATTTAGAGACAAGGATATCATGGGAAACACTGTCCAATGCTTTGCCCAAGTCCAGGTAGATGATGTCAATTGCTTTTCCCCTATCCACCAATGTTGTAACCCCTCTGTAGAAGGCCACCACATTTGTCAGGCTATGTGGCTAGAGCTCTTGCTGATGAAAACTGAGGCAAAAAAATTTTTTTGAGTACCTCATCGAGTACCTCAGCCTTCTCCATATCCCGGCTGACTGGGTCTCCCCTTTCCTTCCAGAGAGGGCCCATGATTTCCCTAGACTTCCTTTTTTTCACTGATGTGCCTATAGAGGCCTTTCTTGTTGTCCTTGATGTCCCTGGCCAAATATAATTCTAATATGGCTTTAGCTTTCCTAAACTGATCCCTGGCTGCTCAGACAATTTCTCTGTACTCCTCCCAGGCTATCCGTACTTGCTTCCAGCCTCTGCAGGCCTCCTTTTTCTGTTTGAGGGTCTGGGCATCTATCACTAACACTGGCATCAAACTGGGAGGACCAGGATGGATTGAGGTTCCTCTCCCACAGCAACTCTAGATGAAAGGCCAGGCTGGATGGGGCCTTGGCCAACCTAATCTAGTGGGTGGCATCTCTGTCCATGGCAGGGTGTTGGTGTTAGATGATCTTTAAGGTCTCTTCCAACACAAGCCATTCTATGATTCTATGATCTATGATCACTCTTCACCAGCTTGGCAAGCCAACGACAAAAGATGTTTTTTCCCTTCTCTGACAGGTGGTCCCCATCAGCCCCCAGCACACCAGGTTTCTCAAAATGAGTCCCATGGTCTAAGTAACCTTGCTACGTTTTAATGTCCCATAGTCTAAGTAGCTACTTGCTACTATTTAACTCCTGGGCTGATAACATTTTCTCCATTCACCTGCAAACTTCTGTCATTCAGGTCTATCACTAATGCATTTATTTCTCATTCTCTGAGTTGTTTTGTGTTTGTTCAGTAATGTGCAATTATGTGTGGATGGATATTTACCATTGCATTCCTCTACCATCTTCTGGTCCTACATAACCTATCACAGACCTCCTAAAATAACTTACGGTCTTCCAATTATGAACTCCTTCCAGGAGTGGTGGATCTAAGTCCTCTCCGTCCAAGAGAGAAAAGAACTAAATCCTTCCTTGCTAGCTAGGGTATTATGATCATATGGCTACTATATGAAAAGAAGGCTGACAGTAAATGAGTTCTTCTCAGATCAACATTTTTCCTTAGATGAAGAATGCCAAGTCGAGGTCTGGAGAAGGTCATATTCAATGTCTTCCATGAGCTTGAGGAGAGGAGCTTAGATAGTGCACATCACTAAATATTGCCTGTGTATCCTCAGAAACTGCATAAAGAACTTCACAAATAATTTTAGAGTAATTAAATAATTTTGTTTGGGTCATACAACTTCAACATCTCAGCTACACACCCAACGCCTGTAGGCCGGATTCTGCCTTGTGTCCCTACCTAGTCTAATACTCATACTCATACTACTAAATCTCATATTACCTGCTACATCTGAATTTTGATCATTGATCTTATGAATTATTTATACAAAAGGACTTTATCTGTGACACAAACATTATAATTATAAGCATTATAATTGTGTTATAAATCATTAATTAAGAAAACGATCTCACATTTTATAAGACTGTTTTGCAATATTGTCAAATGCATTAACCTTGCTTGGGGTATTCAATTGTTTTGTTTCATCATCCACCAAACAACCTCAATGTTACTGTACAAAAAAAAAAAAAAAAAGTCGTCCATCTTTTGCCTGTAGGAATATATATATATATTTTCATTGATGAGTGTAGCTGAGATTTTCATTAAAGTCTTATAAGAATAAGCAATGTTTATGTTGGCTATCCCTGCCTGGTCCTCTGTATTGTCTAGACGTTGCTGTTTTAGGTTGCTCAAAAACTGATCTCTCTGCAGATCAGTAACAAACATTACTGGTTTGACTACCAAGAAGTTATCTTGTCTGATTTGATCTCTTCCTTCCTTTCTTCCTTCCTTCCTGCCTGCCTTCCTGCCTTCCTGTCTTCCTTCCATTTTTTTTATTCAAGAAAAGCATCTCTCCATTGACCAAAATGTTCTTCTAGAGAAATCAAACTAACATTACTCTACTTAAAATATCCTTGCAAGAAGGAAGACCACATGATGCAAAATGAAACACAGAGAAAACCCTAGAGGTAAATTAAATTGTAATTAAATTTCTGAAGAAACTATTGATCAAAATTATTAGTCAGTAGCATAAACTACATTCTCCAGCTATGTTAATATTTTTTAATGTATTTAAGAAAATAACATAGGAAGATGATTAGATCATGTGGGTGTTTATGGGAACTTCTTTCCAAGCAGAAGGGACAGCCCAAACAAAAAATCAGAGAGGAACATCCTTGTAAAGCTTTGTCAATGTCCTTCACTTCAGGATGGTCTTCCAATGTGTATTTTGGAGATTAGGATTCAAAAATTAGGATCTTTCTTTTTCTCCAAAAAACAGACTTGTGAACCCCCTTTGCGGAATGAACAAACAGATCTCATGACTTTTCAGTTCTAGAGTTTTGATTTGTAATTACCATCATGCAATAAGAGCTCCAGCTCACATTCTTTTTCCAATTCCTCTTCTCCCTTTCTTGATCTATTTCCTCATGGTCCAGAAAAAAAAAATACTTTTTGGTCATACACTTATGGAACAATTTTCATCTGTCATGTTTTTCTTTCATAAAAAATAAGACTGATTGTAGCTGCCAACTCCATTTCTGTACAAAACAAAAACATACTCCAAAATAGTTTCTAATATATAAGCTTATCTTCACAAAAATGTGAGGTTTTAAACAAAAATATGTATAAATGTATAAACATCATCCATAAGTGAGTGGTTTTATTTGGCCCATGTTAGGCATAAAATCTCTATTTGGAACACAAGGCTGATAAATAGGATATCAAAAGAGGTTGTCATGCAGAAGATAGCCTTGTTTTAAGTAATCTTCTGTCTTTTAAGCATGTTAGCAGACACATGCACAAGGGGAGAACTTGCTCTATACCAAATGTTGCTGTTGTGTACCTTACGGGTAACTGGATTTTTCTGGCAACACCTTGAATTTAACGTCTCATTAACACTACTGATGCCAGGGCAATCTCATGCTTTTGCTTAGACAGTCTTACAGCTTTCTACTTCTGTGTAGTTGAATAGTCACTACATAAATACTACAGTGAAATCAATGAGAGCTGACTGACCCAATGGCTGATCTTTCAGCAGCAACAGATCCCATGTCTTGGCAGGCAGAGACTTTTGCATACGTTTATAACCGTCTTTCTACTCCAAAGCAAAAATTCCATGAAAGCAAAATTCTATGAGAGAAGGAAGGATGGAAGGAAGGAAGGAAGGAAGGAAGGAAGGAAGGAAGGAAGGAAGGAAGGAAGGAAGGAAGGAAGGAAGGAAGGGAGGAAGGGAGGAAGGAAGGAGATAAAAAAAAAACACAGATAAATACAGAAACAAATGAGCCACAACATTTTTGGGGCAGGAAATGGCTTCTTTTGTGGGTTTTGTATCTCCTTTGTTCAATGAAATGCCTATAATTTGACATCACAGTACTTAGTTATGGTTTGTACTCTAGACACCTCTGTGCTCTGTAAATAATATTTATATTATCGTATTTTACACATGCACAGAAAGTTTTTTTATTGTCATCATCATGATTCCCTTGTGTGCCATCTCCGCCTTCTGGCAGGTTGTTATTTTTATTGCTTTTCCACGCAGAATTTTCTCTGATTTCTCTCTTCTTTTCAAACTGAAGTCCTGTTCTGGAGGACAATAAGTTTTTCAAAAGATCTGGATAATACACTGAGAACTTAATCACTTCCTCTTTGATTTTCAATTTCCAGTTAGACTTTTTCTTAGGCCCTTCCAATTGGGCTCACAGTTAAACAATCAATGAGAACAATCTTTGCTAAAAGTTTGATCCATGTCCTTTTCAGAGCTTTATTGCTAATGCAGCTTTTAATGTTTGTTGTTGTTGTTGTTGTTTTTCAGCCATCTTAGGTTACATAGGACATCCACGTGAGACTGAAGATACTACACAGCACATACAGGAAACTGATGCCTTCTAGATAAGCAGTTGGAGGATGTCAGAATACTCCTTAGGACAACAAAAATACATCATGAGGAGAATTAGTTTCTTTAAAAAAATAACATTTATGGTCTCTTGGTGGCTGTCATCTACCAGAATATGAAGATACAGGTTTCCTATGTTTCCTATGGGTCCTGTGGCAAGAGTGACTTCCCCACACATGCATGGTAGATGTCCGAAATGACAGCATTTAGGCAACAGTCTCCTATCCTGTCCCTGGTATCTTATGGTTAACTGTCCAGCCTCAAGCTACCCACCTTAGATTCCTTTCCCACTTATAAGAGAGTAATAGATTTTCCAAACTGACATTCAGTCTATTTAGACACGACTCAACACAAACTTGCATAACCAAATGTGATAGGACATACTACCTAACAACCAGCTGATATCAAAGGCTAAATTTTTCATCAGTAGCCTGCAGTTAAAGCAATGTAGCCTGACTGTGAAACTACAGCCTTGTTGAGAGCTGCAGCTCCCAGCTGAGATGAGGAAAGAGGTAACTTCTTATACAGCTGTCTTCAAAGAGTGCCTAGCCATGCTTTTCAGGGTCTTTTCACCACTATTAATAGTGCATCTTACTACTACTACTAATAAAAATAACAGCAATAATAAATACTGTCACGATGATTCATGAAATAAATGCAGAGAAAAAAAAAAAGAAAAAAAAAAAAAGTCAGCCCGGTCATTTTTTTGGGTAAAATCTAGAGGATTCTCAAGTAAAGACTGATTTTTACCCTTGTATTTTTATTTATCTTGCTGTTTTTTGGGGGATAACTTTATCTAAATTGCTAGGAAGGTCATCATCCTAGATTAGTAAGTCCTCCTGACCATCCTGACTTCCTGCAGTGACTTAAGATCTTCCTTTTTTATTCTTATCTGCACACTTGGACTTCCACCCAAAGGAAGCCATGGTGCATAGTGGGATAGATTTGTCCCAGCAAATGGTTGAGGTTCATTCATGTGCATCTTCTTCTTATATCTGCATCTTCTGGCATAGACAGAAGTCACATAGCAAGACCTATAGGAATAAAACGAATCCAGGTAACCCCCTAAAATACGAGTTTTTAAGTGAAATAATGTATAGGTCCCATTCCCTCTAGAGAACAATTTCTGGAGAAAGTGTTTTAATTATTATTATTATTTTAATTTAATATTCTTGTGATATCCTAAGGTGTTTAGCAAATCACTAAGTTTCTTTACAAAAACAAACAACTTTAGTTTCTGTATCCTAAGATGTGGTTTGTAGAGTTATTTCATGAAACACACTAAAGATCTCATTTGCATGAGATGGACATCATTCAGTGTGATAGGAGTTATTTAACAATATGAAAACAATGATGGCCCAGAAAGGCAAATAAAAAAATAATTCTCCTGTTTCCCCCATTTTTTGGAAAGAAATGTTTCCAGGAAGGAAAAGGAAGCTGGTTAAAATTATAGCTCTTCTTATTTTTTTCACCCCAAAAATCTATTTTAAAATGCATTCCATTATTTGGGTTATAAAGTCTTTTCACTGGAAAGATAAAATTACCATATTTTCCAACACATTCATCCCATTTGTTGTTAAAATTTCAGTTTGTTTCCCATGCCATTAAGGGAGTCTTTTGAAAAAGGAATAAAATAGCATCTTAATTAAGGAGCAATTTTTGTTTTCCTTCTGATAAAATAGGAATCTTATTCTAACCATCTGGGGCTGAATTAAAGACACAGTCAGAAATGGGAATGAATTAGCCCATGTGGGTAAGATTTACCACCCCAAACTTCAGGGGAGATGCCTATTTACCTACACAGAGGTTCCCGTTGTCATATGTTGAGGGTACCAGACATGACACAGGCATAGCCGTCATGGCAGGATGTAGGGGAAGTTTGTGCCCTTGGACCATAGCCATGAAGCCAGCAGGACACCAGTAAACAATTCTGTTTGTCAGAAATCAGAATTCTGCACTACATCTCCATTGACTATAAGTAGAGCAGCCTATGGTGTGCACCTCATAGTTGAATGTCTATAATGTTGATGTCCACTTTTAGAGAGCTAGATTCTACTCATCCTCTCCTTACATCTGTATATAACATCAGCTAAAGATAACAGGCAAGATTTTTCTTTAGCTTTGTACATTCCATTCTGTAGCATTGGCACAAAGAAAGCCAAACTGAAGAAGGCCAGCATACTTCTGAATTCTTCACTGTCTGTTGTAAATAAATGTGTTGTGCTCCCACATCTCTGTCTTCCTCCATCTCAGGCAAGGATCATTACTGTCTCCCAAGGCAGCAAGGGGGGAGCCCACACTGCACTTAAAGGCTTTTGTTGGGTGCCCAACAGTCTTTGAGGGCTGTCAGACAGGGAGAACACACCTGCAAATGCTTTAATCAACACTGGCAGCTGTAGATTAAAGCATTTGCAGGTGATTGCATCTACAATCCATGCTGGTTTCAGGTAAGTATTTGAATGAGAAAAGGTGGGCTTGATGACCTTCCACACTGACAGACAAAGCCACTTTCACTGTAAGCCACTTTCTGTCAAGCACAGGTTCAGATGCTCAATCAAGGCAGACAAGTAAATTTAGTTTCTGTCCTGCTATGCACAATGTCAATCCATTTAACGTGCCTCACTGTGGTGACCTGAAAGAATTGTATGGTTTACTGCACACAGTTCCTCTTCTGTCTGGCTTGTTTTAAGAGTGGGAGGGAAAAGGAGAATGGGTGGAAGGGGTGGAGTGAATACATGCAGCCCTAAGTGTTTTCAATAGAGCATTAATTGAAATGTTGTAGATACTATTTGCCTCAGCTGTGGCTTTTCATAATAATTAGTATGAAGGATTCAGAGAACAAAAATAAATAAATATATTCACAGACAGAAAGAAAGTCAAGCACTAAGTTGGGAATCTAGGAATCTTCTAAACTCCTGAACCTTGTAAATTGGACAACTACAAGTCCTGGGTCCAGTTGGGATGAATCCAGGGAGCTGGCTAACAAAATGCTGTCACTCTCTTGCTTCTTTCAAGGATTTTAGTGATCAAGAGAGAACCCCAATGGGTCATATATACATATATACATTTTTTTAAATTAAAAAAATAAATATTAGCAATTAAAAAAAAAAGTAAGAAAAGCTATGATAATCCTTAAAAGAGAGTAAGGAGAAAGGTCCAGAGAATTACATACCAATTAGCTGTATTTTAGCCCTGGAGAGTGCATCAAGTCCCCATAAAAAGCATTTTAAAGGCATTCAGATGAGAAGAGAATGACCAGAAACAGGTAACATGAATTTCTAAGAGCAAATTGTAATTGGTCAACCTAATTGTATTCTGAGAACATGACTGGCTCTGTTGGTAGGTGGAGAGCTGTAGATTATGTTTATCATGACTTAAGTTTTAGATATGGTCTTCTATAGCATTCCTTCAAACAAGTTTGAGAGGTAGAGGCTAGATTTCAAGGTAGGTAGACAGCTGGCTCCTCTCAAGGGTCAGTTTGAACTTTAACTGACATCAGCTATGACTGAGGTTCTCAGCATTAAGTCATGTTTAACATGATTGTCAATATCTTGGTCAATGAGTAAGAATGCACGCTAAGCATGTTAGAGGATGACAGAAAATTGTGGGGAACAGTCAAATTGCTGGAGAACAGGTGTGCCGTTTAGAAATATCTTGCCAGTTTGGAGAATTGGGTTCATAAGAACTTCATGAAGTTCAAAGAAGACAAATGGGAAGCCCAGCTGATGGGATGGAATAACTTCATGCAACTTTATATGCTCGGAGCCAACTGGATAGAAAACAGTTATGCAGGAAAGGACTTGGGGTAATGGTGGACAACTAGTTCAACATGAGCCAGTAGTGAACCTTTGAAGTTACAAAAGCCAACTACAACCTGAACTGAGTTAGCAATATCATAGCCAGGAGGTTGAAGGAAGTTTTTTTTTTTTTTTCCCTCTATTCATGACTCATGAGGATGATTTCGGAGTATTATGTCCAGTTTTCAGCCTTCCATTACAAGACAGACAGTGATAAACTGGGGAATCTCCAGTGGAAGTCCATTAAGATGGTCAGAGGGCTGGAGCACATAACATGCAAGAAGAGGCTGGGGGAGCAGGGTTTGTTCACCCTAAGGATAAGGTGAACAGCGATCCAACTGCTTTCTTCAAAGACGTTATCTGACCACGTAGAAAAGACCGAATCAGACCCTTCTCAGAGTTGCAGAGCAAAAGGGTGAGAGACAACTGTCACAAGGAGAGTTGTGGATTAAGTAAGAAAATATCTGTAAAAGATGCTGAATACTGGAACAGGAGCCAATAATGTCTGTGAAATCTCCATCCTAGGAGATTTTCAAAACTTGGCTGGATTAGGTTCTTGGCAACCTGATCTTACTTTGAATCTGGCCCTGTTTTGAGCAGGAAATTTAATCAGAAGACCTCTAAAGACCCTTTCAAAATTAAATTATCTGATTCTAAAAGAGGAGGTACTTTGTAGTGCTTTAAGTAAGACATTGTGCTTTATATTGCAAAATGGTTTACAAGCCAGTTTGGAGAATGGGTTCACAACTCCTGATGACAGTGTTTAAGGTTCCTAGGTAGAGAAAAGGATAATGGAGGTCAAAACATCAGGAAGATATTTCAAAAATGCATGTTGAGACCATTCTCTGGCTCTGAGGGCAACTGACACAGCCCAGCTTACTTCCCTTCAGTTAAATTTGCTCTTTTACACTTCCCAGTGTGGCCTAATCCATATGGTAGCATACCATGGCTCATTCTATCTGCTGAACCATGACCAGGTGCTGTCTGGGGGATGGCTATTTGGCGCAGACCAAAACCATGCCAGAGACGGCGGTGGTAATTGCCCAGTCTCTGAGGAATGGTATTATATTGCGTTTATGTGGCAAGACTTTGGTAGAAGGGGTCTGCAAGGGTAATCTCTATAAGCAGAGCCCAGCAGCTGTGCCATGTCAGACCAGAGCCAGCTGCAGCCAGCTTCAAAAGGGACCCACCTCTGGTCAGAGCCACACCAGTGAACAATGTTGGTTGTGCCTCTGGTAGAGCAGATTTAAGGAAGGGAAAAGAAAAAACAAACAAACAAACAAACAAGCAAACAAAAAAACCACTGCTGCACAACAGCTGCTGGGGGAGTGAGGAGTGAGAAGCAGCCCTGCAGCCCCCAAGGTGAGTGCAGCAGGAGGGCAGGAGTGCTCCAGGCACACAGCACAATTCCCCTGCGACCTGTGGAGAGGCCCCTGGTGGAGCAGGCTGTCCCCCTGCAGCCCACGGGTCCCACACGGAGCAGATCTCCACGCTGCAGCCCGTGGAGGAGCCCCCGGTGGAGCAGGTGGATGTGGCCTGGAGGAGGCTGCGGCCCACGGAGAGCCCCCGCAGGAGCAGGCCCCGGGCCGGAGCTGCAGCCCGTGGAGAGGAGCCCCCGCAGGAGCAGGGGGTCTGGGGGGAGCTGCCGCCCGTGGGGGACCCGTGCTGGAGCAGTTTGCTCCTGGGGGACGGACCCCGTGGTACGGAGCCGTGTGGGAGCAGGTCTTGAAGAGCTGCTGCCTGTGGGCAGCCCCCGCAGGCTCAGTTGGGGAAGGACGGCATCCCGTGGGAGGGACCCCGCGTGGAGCAGGGGCTGACCGCAGCCCCCAGTCCCTGTTCCCCTGTGCTGCTGGGGAGAGGAGGGAGAAGAGGGTGGATGGGGGGAAGGTATTTTTAGTTTGCCTTTAGTTTCTCACTATTCTGGTTTGCTAGTGATAGGCAGTAAATTATATGAATATCCCTACACTGAGTCTCTTTTGCCTGGGATTATAATTGTTGAGTGATCTCCCTGTCCTTATCAGAATCCTTGAGCCCTTTCCATCTTATTTTCTCCCCTTTTCCCTTTGAGGAGGGGGAGTGAGAGAGTGACTGTGGTGCAGTTCAGCTGCCCAACAGGGTAAAACCACCACGGGTACTCAGGGACATTCCAAGCCTGCAGTCAGCTTGCTTACAAAGACGTAGTGTGTGGGTGTGCAATCAGTAGTCCTGGAGTTTCTTCTAGATTCTGGATCCAACATATCCCATACCTGTTATATCCATTCCAAATGTAAGCTCTTAAAGCCAGGGTGTAAGCTCTTAAAGCCAGGATATAAGCTCTTAAAGCCATAAAACTCTTCAGAGGTTTACAGGGCTTGTTGCCAAGGGGCAGTGAGCTTAGTTGAGTTCCGCATGGCCTATGGAAATACCAAAGTTCATCCTTTGTTTTTCCAGCGCAAAAAAGGGATCTTGAAGACAAAGTATATTGTAACCATGTGACTAGCAGGGATGATCAGTACAGGCACTTGGGTACCTGGGTTCTTTTCTTCCAATTAGCTTGTTGGAGTATTTCTCTGCTTGCCTTCCCAACCTCAAATCATCAGTTAGGCAAGATTTAGAGGTAGCATCTTTCTCCAGTGCCTAACACGGGAGCTCTGTTTGTGGATGGGCAAAGGTCTTTCTGGCTGCCATCATGTAACACTAATGATACTAGAAATGCCAGTTACCGTTCTCCTGAGTGTCACGTCTGATTTCTCTGGTTGTTTCACACTATCTTCCTCTCTCTCTCCCTTCAGTCACACACCACTTTCTTAATTTTCCTTTACTGCCAAGCTCTTGCTATATTGACAGTGAACATAAGGCAGGTAGAGACAGAGGGAAAAGACAACGCAGAAAACCATATTCAGTTGTAACCTTCATTCCACCTCTGCTGTAGAACAGTGTTTTCAATAAGCTAAAAAAAATTTTTTTTCGTTAATGATAAAAAAAAAAGTCTGCTTATATTTTTGCTTGAACAAAGCAAATCATGAAAGAAAATTTGTGCAACTGTCACCAACAGAGTTTTTTTTTTTTAAAAAAAAAAAAAAAAAGAAGGAGAGAGGCTATACTGTTGCTTATTTCTTCCCTGGGAGGCCGACTACAGCAAGTGTGAGAAATGTGTTGTTCAGTCCATCAATGAATCTTTTTAACCCATCAAGAAAAGAAACATTAAAAAAAAAGAAATAAAATGATTGTATTTAGGCATTTTAATGAACTGAGTGCAAGCTGCTTTTGGACTAACTGTCTAACCCTGTAGTGATTATTCAGTATTAGGTAACACACACCAACAATGACTTCAATCCTCTGTCATGAATAAGGACAGATTTATGGTTGGTGCTACACACAGGCAAAACAAAGTCATCCAGTGCTTGAAGTGAATCTTTGCATTTTTTTCTTGCAGGAAGCACACCTAAATTGTTTCTATGCTATCTACTCAGTTTTAATAAAACACAACTCGAGCTGTGCTGCCTCAGATAAGCTGGTAAGACTACGTAAAGTGAAAAGATTGAAAATCAGATCTTCCCTCAGCCTGTTCTGTTGCTGCAGGTTAGGTTTTCATCTCCACTCGTACTCACAACGCAGCATACTGTTTATTCCTGACTTGCAAAAACCTCCATGCTGTACCTTTTTACATCTTACAGAAATCTCTTTCAGTAGGGCAAAACACATGGCAAACCCAGCAGAAACAATCTGACCACTTTGTCATTTCTCGGAAGAACATTTTAGTCTAATGGTCTCTTCAGCAGTTTGGTATGGGTGATTTGTTGTCATCCTTCTTTTAGCACATCTCTGATTGCAAAGGAGAAAGAAGTATATCTTGTGCAGAATGCAAGATCCGCTACCCAGCAAAAAGGACAGAGAGCTGTATTTTTCAAAACATTACGTGTTACACATAAATAAGTCAATATACATGCATTTAGAAACACCACTTGCAACTTTTGATTATATTCTGTTCTTGAGTTGTATCATCAGAGATGGACAGTGGGTAGTTACTAACTGTGACTACTAGGATTAGGTTCATAAAGAATAAAGAACATGTGGGATGGAGATAAAAGACTGGAAACAGGGAGAGAAATGCCAAGAATGGCTGAGTTTTCCTTCAAAGATTGTCTCTTTTAACAATACAGGGAACTGATAACTGTATTCCTGTGGGTATTCCACATCCAAAGATATGGTGAAATCAGGCAATGCACCTAGCTCCTACAGAAATAATAACAACAATAAGAAGAAGAAGAAGAAGAAATTTATATATGACTTAGATGTTTAACCACTTTGAAAAATATTCTCTCAAGTACTCTTGTTGGCAACTATAATAGAGGCAAGGATCTCCACTGCAGACTGGCTTCTGTGTTGTAATTTTACATGGATCTTACCAGTAGGTGGACAGAGATCAAAGATGAGATTAATTCTTCAGGTGACCTCTTTACTCCACAGCCATTGCATGCTTTGCATTTCAGTTCTACTTAGTATTATTCTTTTTCCTTGAGATCCTGGAGCACTGAATATATTAATAGGGGCAGGGAAGCATGGAAAGGAGAAATAGTGGCAATCCTTCTTATAGGTGAATCAGAGAAATGTTTAATTTCATCTTTAGATGAAAAGTGTAAATTCTTACCTCACTTTGTATCTGGATTTGAATCTTCATTGTTTTTTTTTTTTTTTTTTTTTTAAGATTGCAAGAGAGTTGACTTAATTTCTGTTTTGGTGAGTTTTAGAATCTCAGAAACATTGCTGTTGCCTAGCAAACCTACGAATGGTGGTAGAAAAAAAAAAAGACATTTTGGGATTAAGGATATTTTTCTGGATGGATAGTCGTAAAAGATACAGAATTTCATTCCATTCACCATTTCCTTATAATGAAAAAGCACTGAGAATTTGCACAAGATTTTCATCCCATCCAGTTTCTCTAAAATGAGTGTTTCGTGTTTTAACTTCATTTTGCCAGACCTTAAGCAGCAGCTCAGGATGGGTGTGGGATTCCCAGAGCTCCTTTGCTGTTTTTGTCAAGCTCATGAAAACGTCTTGGTAATAACGTGGATGGAAAGTATGATAGCTGCGAAGCAGGCACATTCCATTCTCTCAGGAGTGTGTGAGATGTGGTGTCTGGTCACGGACCCCCACAAAATCTAGGCTGTCAGGTAGACACCATTATCTTTATAGCTGAGATGTGATTATTGGCAATGTACACCCCCCTAGTTTCTGGCAGCTTAAAGTAAAATAGGGCTGCTTAAGTCCTGACATGAGTCATTTTACCTGCAAGCTGACAAAGTGATGGTAAGGACACAGTCAACTGTGACATTGTGGCAAAAAATACAGTAACTTCTTTGAACTCAGTCACTCATGATCCTCTGACTGTGCCCAAAAGCAGTAATTTCACCAGAGGATTTACAGCTTGTGAGACCATCATACGCTTTTACAACAGCACAGATGATACAAGATCACTGTATGTGTAATTTCATCTTGGGCAAACCTCCAGGGAAGTTGCACCTCAGTAACAGTTTAATTAAATTGCCAATGGCATGACCACAACTACTCCAGAATAAGTAATTGCTTTTTTTTTTTTTTTTTTTTTTTTAACGTGACCAGGACAACCTTTAGCTGATACATATCTTCTTTCTCCAGCCTGCTGAATAGGAAATTGACCCAACTATCCCCCCCGTGAGAAGTATGACAAATTGCAGTTGAAAGAGTTTCTGGGTCAAGTGACATTTCTCCAGTAACATCAAGGGGTAAGGTCCATCAGCCACCACAGATGTGAGAGGTCTTCATCCAGCTGCACCATCAGTTCCCTGTGCCATGTAGAGCTGGTCACTCAGAACTACTGTAATAGTGGAACTTCAGCTAGGCACTTGGAGTCTGAATACATTCAGTGCTTACTTCCTAACTCAGATGGCCAAGGAGGATGGTACAAAAATCCATAACAGTCTTCCAGTGGTCCCTTTGGGTCACTTAGGTCTCGAAGATGGACTTGTGAGGTCTGGAAGCGAAACAATGTCTCCAGTGTGGCTTGATCCAGAGAACTGCCAGTCAATGGGTCAATACTTCCTTAGGTGTCACGGGGTTTCACTAGAAAACGTGATCTGGATGGAGAATCACAGTTTTCCATTGAAGGAATGCTTGCTTACCAGTTGCACTCAGATGTCTGTCAACACCTTTTTTAAGAGCTCTCTCCTCCTCCACCACCCCACAAAAAAAGGCACCACTGAAACAAATAATAATACTTATAAAATAATAAATGCAATATTTCATTTTATTTTGCTTCTTGATTTCTACAGATACATCATTACACATTTTCAGTGCTAGTCAGGAAAGGTGAATACTATTTTATTTTCCTCTTTAATGATAGCCTTTTTTTTTTTTTCCTACATCCGTATTGACACATGAACTGGGGTGTTAAGAAAAAGATTAAATTCTGGGGGGTTCATTTAACTTCAGACTTTCATCTTCCAGAGTAATTTTATATTAGATACAAGATATCTAGGCAAAATCACACACTAGAGAAGCCAGTCTCTTTTCACTGAGGGAACAGACAGGAAGTTTTAATGCTTTTATGTAGCTAAAGTTAGGTGAAATTAATTCCTCCTGCATTTCTAAGACTTACAATAAATATGACAATTGGGAACATTCTGTTTGTTTCATACATGGCAAGTATTATTTTTACTACCATTGTCATTCCTGTGAAAGGTTAGAATGATATTTTTCACTTTTCTGTCTAATGAATGCTAAATACCACTTTCAAAACTTACATTGTCCTGAACATATCAGATAATTGACTTTAAAAAAATATATATATATTTCAGCGGTGGATTGTCTTTTTTTTTTTTTTTTTTTCTTTTCTGAGCAATTACGTGTAAGTTCAGATCTAAATTTCAAATTAATGTATTGGGATTCAAAAGCTTTTCTTCAATGTCTACTGAATTCCAGTATTTTAGTAGCAAGAATAGGTTAAGAAAAGAGTTATGCTCTCAAGCTGACATTGGAGTCATTTTTTTTGAATAAAACAGGACTGGGAATGCTCAAAATCTCAGAAAAGCAGACCAGACAGTATCTCTCCTACTAACATGTATTTGCTCCCGCTGCTTATTTTTCAACTGAAATAACAATCTTTTGTTTGAGAATCCCCATTAGTTGCTCTGGAGATAATTATGAGGACAGGGGAAAAATGGAAATTCTGGGTGAAAGTATAAAAAGAGGAAGAGAGAAATTCCTGGTGCAACAGAGATTCTCTTAATAGTAATAATAATTAAAAACATTAAAAAAAAATCAAGAGGAAGCAAAGAGAAGGCTCTAGGCTAAAAAGCTGATTCTTAGCACCTGTGTGAAAGGAAAAGAGAGACAAGATCTCTCTCAGTTCAAAAGAAAGGATTCACCTCACTATTCATAAGCACCTGCGAAGTAGCCATTTCTGCCTGAGCTGGTCCCCTGGGCCTCCTTCAGGAGGTATAATCAATTCACTCAATGGACTCTACACTTCTATTTCTCTCATCCTCAACTAGACATCTAATGTAGGTGAGATGAGCCATGCTCAAGTGTCTATTTTTGTCCATTGGCTGTCAGGGAAGCCTTGGGGGAAGAAACATCCAAGTCTGCATTGCAGACATCTGCTGAGAGGTGCAGGAAATCCCACACAGGGGGAGGACAGCAGAGCCTGTAAATTCAATACCTCGTATGTAAGGATCTGATGCCCCCTCGGATTCTGCCTCATGTTGCCTCAGCTTGTAGCTGTGGTGCTTGCAATGAACGCATTGGCTTTGCAGCAGGGAGGTATTGCTCCTGCAGCTGCTACACAGCAGGCCCAGCTGCTCAGCTACCAGTGGAAAAAAAAATCTGACACGAGATCATTGCAAAGGTAATAGGCGGTGATACCGCAGCAGCCACAGAACAAACACTACTTTGCAGGGCTCTGTGCTTACAGGAGCCATCTAGAAAACACAGCAACAATACACACTCCTGTAATCCTGCTCATCCATTAATTTGGGTAGAAATTGAGCAGCACGGTCAAAGGTTGCAGAAGGCCACCATAGTAACCAAACCCCTAAATTCTGAGCTGAGCTGAGGAGTGTTTGGTGTAATAACATAAGCAAGAGTATACCTCGACCTGCAAAATTATCCCCCTCCAGCGAGATAGTAGAACAACTGGTATCACCTCCAAACTGACCAGAAGGAGACTGAGAGCATCCACATGTTATACAGAATAGACAAAAAGACATAATACCTTTGATCATGTCTGTGTACCGGAAACATAGGACATGGCCAAAAAAAAGCATGCTGGAATTCACTTCTTGGGATATAGCTTAGATATAGAAACAGAATGCTCCTTCACAGACGTGTGAGGAGTTAACAATGATCAGAAAGATATGCTGTCATATAATTCACTCATTCTGAATTCTGTTCCTATATGCAGAAGTTGGTCCAAGGAAATTATTGTTATTTTATTTTCCAGGGCATTTGGGCTGTAGGGTGCTAAACTCCTGAGCAGCCTGCAGCTCTTACAATGGTGGTGCAGGGAAGGGAAGGGAAGGGAAGGGAAGGGAAGGGAAGGGAAGGGAAGGGAAGGGAAGGGAAGGGAAGGGAAGGGAAGGGAAGGGAAGGGAAGGGAAGGGAAGGGAAGGGAAGGGAAGGGAAGGGAAGGGAAGGGAAGGGAAGGGAAGGGGAGGGGAGGGGAGGGGAGGGGAGGGGAGGGGAGGGGAGGGGAGGGGAGGGGAGGGGAGGGGAGGGGAGGGGAGGGGAGGGGAGGGGAAAGGAGGGGAGGGGAAAGGAGGGGAGGGGAAAAGGAGGGGGGAGGGGAAAGGAGGGGAGGGGAAAGGAGGGGAAAGGAGAAAGACCTTTCCATCCCAGATCATGACTAGCTTCTTCCTTCCTTTCCCTCTCCTTCAAATAGGAGCTTTAACATTTTCTTCTTGAGTCACTGTGATAAATATGTCTTGGATTTATTTTCACAGTTTTTACAGCTTTCTCTCTGGAAAACACTGGTTAATTTCTTGTGAAAACAAATTAAAAGGAGACTGTGGGATAGATTACACCCAGATTAACAAACGATTGTCCACTTTCCCAACTCTCTATCTGCTTTGCAGCGTTTTTGTGGGATAAGTGAGAGCTGAGAAAGATGAGAACAATTTAATGGATAAGAGTGTTCCAGGAAAATTGTCAAGATTTCCTTGGACCATTGAAATGATTTTTCATCTGTCAGCTTCAGATTTACTTGCACTTTTCTATGAGATACTTGATTCTGACCATTACAACACATACCTAGCTGATCAGACCAAGGTAAACTATGAGCTGTTATGATCTTTTAGTTGTAGAGAATGTGTTCTGGCTTTTGTCAGTCATTGGAGCTTTAGCTGATATGGTATTAGTTGAATTCTTCTGAAGTCATTAGTTTTTTCAGGGATTTCAACGAGCTGTTTGTAGCTCTGTAAAGTCATTCCCTGATGGCCTCCGTCAAGCCTGAACACTTATATCAGGAAACAAAAGTTGACACGTTAACCTTTGTTGCATTGACTATGTGCAAACAACAGAGTTTAATAAGCTGCGAAAGAACATATTTAACAACAACAACAACAACAACAACAATAATAATAATTATAATAATTATAATAATAAAAGCCAAGGCAGCAGCAGACTAAAATCTGCTGCAGTAAGAAGAAGTCTGTGCAGGCTCAGTTCTCAAATGCAGTCAATTGGTATGATTCCAGTAAAATCAATGGTGCTGGGTCAAATTATACTAGTAGTGTATCTGGACCCAAGAGGATAAGTATGTGATAGCATTACTGAATCAAAGATGGATGAAAACACTGCTAAACTGAACTAAGTATTCCTATCTCCCTCCAGAATATAGAAGAAAGGGAAAAACAGGTCGTGTCTCTGCTGCCTTTGCACAGCTTCCAAAATAATCATGGTTTCCTGCTACAGGCTGCTCTATTTTAGCATTACATCCTGATGTATTTATGTACACACACACACACACACACACATGCCTGCACATAGCATCATATTTATCCACATTTTTTTCATTTCTCTCCATTATCGCAAATTAAATTATAGCCTTGATGACTCTGGATAATGCACAATGAAAATACTCTCCTTGAGCTATGATTTTAAATTCCCAAACGTATTAATTAAATACTGAGGTATCATTCCTGTCATTTGATATATCAAAAATTAGAATATATTTTTTCCTGTGTGCTCCTCTGAAGCAGGAAATATATATATTTTTTTCCTTAGCTGTACCACAATCAAAGTTTGTAGGCATCCATTTGGTAGTTTAGCTTAATCATACTTATGCAATTACTGTCAGAGTATGACATTTTCCTTTCACCTTTACTATTCCTTAGAGATTAAGCTATCAGCCCTTCAAGATCATTACAGTTGTTTACATGCAGGTAACAAAAAGAGTCTCAGATGTCTAGAAAGCTTTATTTCTGGCTGTAACATGAAATAAAATCTCTATTCTTTCTTGATATTTTATTTTATAGCATGGAAGAAGTATCCATAACTGAGAAATGGACTAAGTGGCGAAACATAAATGTTTCTCCCTAAGAAAAGCAAAACAGTAATATAGAAATTTTAATGGAAAGATACTGGCAGAGGGACTCGGTTTTCCGTTGCTGAAGCAGTGACATACATATTGAATTTAAAGCCAGAAGGTAATATTATAGTAATTTATTATAGAACACACAAACACCAAAGTTGTACTTTGTGGTTCCTTCATACAGCCTAAATCTCTGCTGATCTATTTCGTCAGGTCATTATTTCCTGTAAATGAAAAATTAATGGTTTTAGAATAAACAAGGAAATATCACAGCAGTTCAGGATGAAACATGGCTAGGATGGTAAGTGGTGCATCTCGACTGTACCAAACAAGTGCATCTCTTTTTCATAACCCCTTGATGGTGTTAGCCCACCAAGTAGATAGGTGTCATTTTCCAGCCATGTATTCAGCATTCAAAACACCACCTTAACAAGTCAGGAGGTGTTAAAAATGTTAAAAATAAGAACTTAGTGAAATTAATTTGAAAAAATGTTTCCCCCATCTAAGCCATCGCTTAGTCCAATTATGATATGGGGTACACCTGCTTGGGGCGGCATCTGATGCCTGATTTTTGTCACATGTTTCTGATTCATCAGGTAGTCCCTCAAAGCTAAGGGTGATTTTCCATGTTCCTTTGCAGGCAAGAGAGAGAGAGGCATGGGAAAGGAAGGGAAGGGAAGGGAAGGGAAGGGAAGGGAAGGGAAGGGAAGGGAAGGGAAGGGAAGGGAAGGGAAGGGAAGGGAAGGGAAGGGAAGGGAAGGGAAGGGGGAAGGGAAGGGAAGGGAAGGGAAGGGAAGGGAAGGGAAGGGAAGGGAAGGGAAGGGAAGGGAAGGGAAGGGAAGGGAAGGGAAGGGAAGGGAAGGGAAGGGAAGGGAAGGGAAGGGAAGGGAAGGGAAGGGAAGGGAGTGTCAAAAGGAAAAAAACATTTTTCACTTAGATGCCTTCAATACCTCTCCAACATAGTAGTAATTAGAAACATAATAGTATCTCCAGAGGGTACTTTTCTCAGTCAACATGATAAATCTAAGACGAAAAGGAATATTCTGAATATGTCTTTCACTCTTTCACAGAAAGAGAAGCAAATAGTTGATCTATATAGCCACTTTAAGCTAACGGTGTCCCTGTGCCATTACCCACTAAGAAGCATTGGTCCACACACACACCAGGATATTTGTTTACCCACTCAAAGGATGGTAACCGTCTGACTATCACACAGTACTTTAAATCTTTCCTCCATTATTAAGTTGGTACATTTATGTTGACCTGGCTATTGCACTGAGAGAAAACTTTGCAGAGATGTTGAGTAGCTGAGGAGGAAGAAGGAACAGTGGAAGAGGCTGCCAGGTTCTGATTCTCCCCTTTTGGTTTCATCCAATTAAGCAGTACCTTCTGCAGGTCTTCGTGTTCCTGGGGAGGTCAAGCAGAATGGTTGCTCAGAGGCTGACCAGCACCAAGGGGCTTTGTGGTGTTCTGAAATGTCCAGTTTCAAAAACAGCAAAGCTGTTTTTTTTTGTTGTTGTTGTTGTTTTTTTTCCAAAGCTCACATGGCTGAAAGGAGTTGGCAAAGATTTACAAAATCTGTCGTTTCTCAGGCATCCCCTTGTTTGACCTTTAGAAGACAGTTCTTGCTCAGGTGAGCTATTCTTATACACATATGCACGATACAGCAAGCCCCTGGACTTCCACATGTCTATTTTCTTTTAGAAATACAGCATTATAATATTAGCCTAATTATCCACCTCTTCTCTCTTAATTGCTGCACCAAAATCTGCTCTCAGTTCCATTTTGACCTGCCCACACCACTAATAACTTAAAAAATGCAAGACATGAAAATAGTCTTCATCATTTATAAACTGTTTCCTGAGGGAAGGAAGTTTTTGCAAACCTGTGTTATGTCTGCCAGTCCCTACTATTCACTGAATTTATTGGCCATTTTCAGCTATAATTAGGCAAGATGTTGCAAGGATATGAATTATGCTAACAATAGCTATGAAGAAAGAGAAGACAGATCACAGCTGGTATTGAAAGTACAGGAATAAGATGTTCAGGAACTCAGTCTCAATGTTTGACACCAGAGGATCAACAGAATGGAAAGAAAATGAGATTTTAGAGGACCTTCTGCTAGAAGATCCTCATTCTTTCCTTTCTGAATTCCTTTGGCAACCGGGGAAGTCTGGTGAACACTTGTACAGTTATCCTTTGTGTTGCTGCTCGTGCTGTATAAATATGAAGATTATTTGTTTAATTACTCTACTCCCTCCAGTTGTTGAAAGTACATCAAGCAACTCTTCACTTCTCAGTGTATTATATTCTGCATTTCATTAAAATGAAGCAGTTACTTAATGCATTTGATATGCACATTCAGGTCTTCATTTTCAGCTGGACGAAGTGACTCCAGCAAACACATAGAAATCAGAATGAGCTGAAGATCTCACCCTCTTTCAAACACTAAATAGGCTTTCATTTCTTTACAGTGTAAGACTAAGTAATCTATTAGTGTTGCAGAATATTTAAAACCACATTTAAAAACTAATATCCAAAACCAAGCTTGAGAAAAAGATGCTAAGCTTGTTTACAAAGATATTTGCAATGAAAATTAAGTAATTTTCAAAATTTTTATGAGCTCTTCTCTGAATTTACATTTTACTTTGAGAGATAATAAAGATTTTTATTTAAACAAAAATTACCATAAATGTAATGAACTTAATTCCCTTAATACCCTAACATAATAGAAAAGTTATTTGTTAAGAAAGTAATTTCTTCATTTTAAAAGGTAGAAGACAGTAGACTTTTTAAACCACTCTTTCCAGTGACAAGAATACAGCACATATTTCACTTGGCTGAATCAATAAATTTAAAAATGAAGGGAATGTTTCGTACCCATGATTCAGCAGACTATCGCAACCCATGTTCCACTTTAAACATATGCATAACTAGACTTGAAGCATATGTTCAAGATACATTTATTTATTTATTTATTTATTTATTTATTTATTTGAGCTAGAGCCATATACTCTGTTCTGCATGGGTTTCAAACTGTTCTAGCAGCTGAGCTTCAAACACAACACAGTTTCCACTTATAAACCCAACTAGATAATTAAAGTCTTATAAGCTTTCATTAAGAAACCATTTATATATCAATGGTGGTTGTTACTTCAGTATTTGATGCCTCAGTCATGGAGATATAGGAGGTTAATGGACAAAAATAATCCTTTCAAAGCTCAAATTAATGGCTGTGTAACTGGGATGCATGACAAATAACTGAGCAGTAATTTGGTCACCCTCTGATTAGCATAGGCACACTATGTCAAAGAGCAGGGGGATGGACACAGACAACAAGGATCTATTAGAATTTACCATGACTGTCACTTTAAATGAACACAATTCTTCAGACTCTCTACACAAATATTACTCATTCTCTTTGACTGCAAGGACTGTAATGTTCAGGTTGCATTTCTTCCCTTACCGTGCAATACCTTATAAAGATCTGAACATATCCACTACCAATATTAAAATAGCATCAATGTCAATGTCATTCCTAGCAGAGGAAGTTCATTTAAGTATCTTAAAGGTAAGAATCAGGACCAGCTTGTCTTACAAGCTTCCATAACTGTCATGCTCTAAATGTCTGGAATTCGCAATAGTAATTGCTCATGCAGTACTCAGGTCATGAACCTTTAGGCTTAATCTTAGGCTCTTACTTCTTAAAAATCTTAGGAAAAAGCATTCCGAATAAGTATACTCATTTCCTATTTAAGTGTTTTTTTTTTGTTGTTGGTGGTGGTTTTTTTTTTGGTTTTGGTCTTATGACTCTGCATAGGAACAGGTTAGGGAACTTGTCCTTACAACTGAGCACTGTTTTACAAAGAGATTAATAAACATTGGCAAAATGATCATGAGCAATGTGTTCAGTGGACTCGGTCCAGTTCCCAAAGGACTGTAACATATTAGGCAAAATATTTCCACAACTGCAAAGCACTGAGCAGAAATTGAAAACAAAACAAAACAAAACAAAAAACAAACAAACAAACAAAACATGAACTCCCTTTGATCTTTCCTCTGTGCAAAGATAAAATATAAAGGTAAGGGAAACTTCAACTTATTGTTACCAACACCTAGTAAGTCACAGGTTGTGGCTCCAATGCCCTCTCCTGTACATTTCCTGGGCATTTATTTGTAATAGATTTGCATTTTTAATTGCATTGCATTTTGATTTTTTTTTCTTAAGATTCAGCTAACAGAAAACAGATGGCATCTAAGTAATTCCTCCTCCAAAGTAAGCAAAACGAATATCAAAACAGAATGATGACTCAAACATTTGCCTAGGTCAAGTTATTTATTGTTGCTCCTTTGGTATTAATTGCTACTTTAATTATACTGGCAGTAAGTGTTGTTTGTAAATCAGACCTTTTAGGGTGAATCAGCAAAATCTTGAGTTGCTCTTGGTTCTGCCTGTAATTTCCTGTGTTAAATATATCAAATCTTCCACGTTGAGTTCTATATTTTGGCTACAATGTGTGATAACATTTCACAACCCTTAATTTGTATTCTATGTATCTGTCTGCCCCATTGCCTGGTACCTGGTACCGTTCACATCTTAAAATAACAAATGATGGGACTCATCTAGCTAAATGCAGACGTTCAGTGCAAGTGTCTACCTTTGACCTGTTGAATCTTGGGTCCCTCTGTAATTGAAGGAAAAGAAAAGGCAGTTTGGGTACAAACAAAACCTATAAAAGGTAACATGAATTATTTCACCTGGGATGAGAGCCTGGGATGACTGACAAAGTTGTGAACATATAAACATAACATATCAAAAGCTGTATGATGAAATTCCTATCTAAGATAATAAACAATCATTTATTTTCACACCTGGAAGAGGCTTCTTTGACTTGCCACTACTTGAAGAGCCAGTGAATGCAAAAATATAAAGCATACTTATGTGCTTATAAATATACATATATACACAAATAGGTACAGAAGACATGTAAACTTCTATTCATATATTAAAAAAATATATTTGCTATATACAATTGCAGGATATGTTACAAGTTTTGTTTTCATATCATACCTAGTACCTGACAGGAAAAAGAGTTTATGTTCTATAGTAGATGGTACAGATATATGAGAGTTGAGGTCATCTCCTAAACATCACCAAACTCAAAATCCTCACAAGCTGTCTAGAATGTACAATCTGACACTTCCACTCACTGTCAATTGTTCATCTAAAAATTGAGTAGCTTTGTTCAAGACATGGGGACGAAAGTTACTTTCTTAAGGTCCCATAAAGTAGAATCAATATCTTAATTCATTTGAGCAGGCACAATCTAAATTTATGCAACACTCTTACTCTCCAAGCATCAGAGCTAAAGTGGGCTTTCCACTCTGCATATTTGCAGGTACTTTGTACTCAGCCATGCTGTAGATAATCCTTTCACATCCTTAAGTAAAATTGTAGAGGTCCTTGCTATAAAAATATGCAAGTAGGCATGAATATGATGGGCATTTTAAGCAGAGATAACCTCCTGTGCCTGGTTCCTGAAAATGAACAGCTAGAGTGCTGACAATTATCTCTAATTATGGTTGGTATAAAAGGTTTGTTCATAATGCAGTTTTGTACTATGTGCAACCTTGAAATGAAGTCCCAAGGCTGAAATATTTGTTCCCCTTTTCCATTAAGTACATTTTAAAAAATATGTATAATTAGAAGTTCATTCATGAGGAAAGATAACACTCTGACATGGTCACTTAGTAAATATGTAAGACTTATTATTTGCCTCTCAAGAGGCCTGATCCTTTCCCAATTATTTAATATTAACCACCACATAATCCATTTCATTAACAAAGCTGAAAGAGAAGAGAGAGGAAAAGTATCATTAAACTGTTTTCCAGATAAGGAAACCACCACAGAAGGTTCTTTGCATACGTTCAGCATCAAAGCTTAGAACCTTGCCAGTCTGCAGACTCCTAACCCAAGGGTGAGGTATAAAACCCTGATAACTTTGAGTTTGCCAAGAAAACTCTCACCATCTATCAACATCTTATTGATTATTTTTCTGCTTATTTTTTTTTTCCCAGTCCACTTTGTGTGTTTAACAATAAAGCAAAGCAGTCCATACCTCTCAGTAAAGGGTTAATCTTTCAGTGGCTGGAAGGTGAATATTAGACTTGGCTTGTCAAACAGATCCTACTATTAGACCCTCTTGCCAGATGCTCATAATTGTGACACTCCATTAATCATTCTGACCAGAAATTTCTTCGCGGACATCTTTCTCATGCTGAGCTCTGTTGGTAAACAGCTGTTTCCGAGAATACTTTAGGATTAAAAATCTGCCTTTTCTTAAGCCCTGTTGATAGGAGAGATGAGGGAACCTGAGCCGAAAAGGAAAATAAGCCCTTGTGTACATACTCAGTAGAAATACTGAGATTTTTAGTGCCTGTCTCCTCACATGTTCCTTATGTTACCATAGGTACCATGAGACCCTCAATGTTAATTAATAAATCATGACATTTACCTGACCCCCTGCGCTTACTGTGTTTAGAAACAAGATTGCTTTGAATACTCTGCTAAATGTAATTACTGTGAACAGCAAATATTGAGATATTAATGACATTCCCTGTATCACTTTATTCTTAGAAATTAGTCCAAATGTCCACTTGGTTAGACAAAAGCAAAGAAAAGAGAAATGGAAAAATAAAAATGTTACTTGTCTATAGATACTCTGATCCCATGATTCTCTCAATGTAATTTACAAATAATAAAATTCATTAAAATCCCTCTGAAGCAAATGAGCCTCAGCTAATCATTCTTACTTAGAGAATTAGATAATTTGAAGGTTCTGATTCTGTGGTGGGCTGATTATGCTTTCTTGCCTTCAATATCAAAGGAAGTTGGTGTCCCTTCTTAACTTCAATGATAAAAATATATATATATCTTGAGTCATTATTTTAATTAGTCTCATAGATAACACAAATTAAAATAACAATACTTCTTACTTACAAAAAGTCTTGAGATCTGCAGATGAACATACCTGTATTATCACCCCCCCATTTTGAAAATGGGAAAGAAAAGTGATGTATTCAGAATAATCCAGGAACAGACCCAGAAGTAAATTTCTCAATTCTAACTTCAGAGCTCTAGGCGTATCTATGTTTCCAAAACACCTCCTTGATCAGGAAAAGATATGCTCCCTGTTGCAGTTTAAGCCAAACAAGTTACTTATTTTACATCAAATTTGTGTTCTAGAAGAGAACTGGTTTCTCCAAAATTCATGGCACCAGCCATGAAGACTAAAATGATATTTAAAATGAATTTGTTTATTTGTATGAGTACAAAACCACATCATGCAAGACTGTGCTGAAGGAGAATAACTTGAAGCAATACTGGAAAGTGTGGCCCACTGAAAATGATAATTTCAGATAATAGGTTGTTTAGGTTACTGCAAAGAACTATTTTAATTGCAGAGCTCTGTTTGCTTCGTTATTCATTATCACATTTTCAAACCTATGATCGTGAGGATATGTGATATGTTGGGTATGATTGTCAGCTTTTGTCAAATGCATTTCTGACACTGCAGGTAGGCTGAATCTAGGTAGTCTGCTGTTTTATTGACAGCAACAATGAATAAGACACAATTAAAAAGAACTCTTTTAAAAAAATAACTTATTTTAAATACACCGAGATTGCCCTTAGGGCCCAAAACAGAAAATCTTTTTAAATAGAAGATTTTGTGGAGCAGGAGGAGGAGTGTGCTTCATGCCTTGCCTCAGCAGCAGAAACGTTGCCCTAGAAACACAGCAAAGAATATGTTTTACAAAGACAGTCTCTCTGCTGTACAAAAAGATTAGCTGTCTCCACTGTGGCCCCACTTGGTATATTGGCCATACGAACAAATTCCATGGGTCTCCCACTCATCACAGACTGTGAAGCTTCAAAATGTAAAAGTGTGTTATTTAAACACATCAGGGATCAGTTTGGCTGAAGAATGGAGGAGGCCCAGTCAGTCACTGAGACCATGATTCTCAAAGAGGGAAAACATTCAGCTGGAGCCAGGGAGTTTTGCAAGCTTTCTTTTCTCAAAATATTGAGTGTGATTTTACAAATAGCACTGTCACCAGCAAAGAGTTAATGGTGTGGTCACAGTTACATAACTCTGTTCTTCAGCTGCAGCTGCCCAAATAGTGGACTTAACTCTAATAAAGCTTCCCTAAATCAGTTACCAACTATTATCCTGATTCCTGATCCACAGGATTCTTTGTTCTTGTTGTTTCAAACAAAGGCCCACCTCCCTCAAAGCTTGCCACATGGCTATGAAGTTTAATCATATATCTGATTTCCATCCCCAAAAGTTCAGTAGGAAATACTGCAAGGATGTGCACTCAAAGGACTTCACACTTTCTTCCAAGGGGGCTTACCTTTCATATATGTAGAGTAATAGATATGCTAATTTACTTCAGACACTGAAAATGACATTTTCCTGCCTTAGATTTGTGACTGCTATGGACAGTTCTTCAAGCAAATTTCAGTCGGCTTTTTTCTCTGAGCCAACCTTTCTCTTATTCTCTCCCTTCTCTTTTTCCCTGCTTCAAATCGATTTTATTTGATTTTATTTTTTTTCCACATAGTGCTTTCTGAAGAGTGGCTTTTATGATTTCTAATCATACACTCAGGTGACTCCCTGATTAACTACCTTAGGTGGTCAAAGTGCCCTTTTAATTACCTGTTGCTAAGTTACCAAACATGATACCTGTCTATTGTAACATGGACACCTAAAAGGCAGGCATTTCATTCAGAGCTGATTGTTCTTGGCACCCTTTTAATCAATAGAAGGTTATATGTAAGATGTCTAGAACACCATCTGTAGTGATTACTATCCTGGGTGCTTAGGTTAGTATGACTTGAATTATCTGTTGGTGACTGTTTAACTGTAAAATGAGCCTATCGTAACTAAGTAAAATGTTTAACTTTTAGATAAAATGATCAAAATCCTAACATCCTAACCCAGTATCATGTCTTAGAGCAGAGTGAGTGTATCGCTAGGAGATGAGCCCATGTCCTGTTTTAACTCTTTCAGTGCAGTGTTTTTGATTATGGTTTCTAACACCAGTATTAGAAAAAAAATGTGGAAAGGTTACTAAAGATTCATTCACACTACACTTTAATTAGAAGCTCTGAAAGAACAAAGTGTATGTTGAATCATGATTATAATGTTAATATATGTATAATGAAAATAACTATAATTCTATGATAACCAGCTAGTGATAGGCTTAGTTGTTAACTTATTTTGCAAGGAAAAAAATATTTTGTCATTAAAACCTTGACATGAGAATTTTCTTTAATTCTTTGACCTCATGATAGGGAACGTCATTTGAGATATCCACATACAGTTGCCAGGTATGACACCACTGCTAGAGAAGATCCTCATCCTTGTGAAACTGCAATAAAGTTCAGGCAGGATAACCTATGGTTTTGAAAACAGCATGAGATGCAAAGCTGTGGGCAATTAAAATATAACTAGTTATCTACCAAGTACAGAGAGAACTGAAAAACACATATCCAAATCTTTGAGTGTTTAATTACATTTAGCTGTTTTATACTTTGGTTGAGTCCCACACCACCTATTGCATCTGCAGGTAGATTCAAAAAGATACAAGCTTTCTGGATTTTTATTTATTTATTTATTTATTTATTTTACATAAAACAACTTTGTAATTTCAAAGACTTGCATGGCAAATAAGATAGACAATACTTGTGCCCTCCAAAGAAATCTGTGTGAGTATCAGCCATTTTCTACATCATTGCTAAGAGACATTCATCTATTGTGGAGGTGGCTATGTATGGTGACTGGGGTAAACAAAACAACCCAAACAAACACAAAACCAGTCCCTGCCTTGCAGCAAAGAGGAGACATGGACAGAATTGTAATCAAATGGAGCAGCTGTAGTAGAGGTCTTACTACAGAAAACCCAGCAAAGCCACAGGGGGGGCGGTGGAGCACAGTTAATTCTATTATAAATTAACTTGTGCTTCCTGCTCTGAATGCTTGGGCTACTCTCTTTGTTTCTAGAAAACATCACTTGGAAAGCTTAGCCAGCACAAACAACTGAGTCAACAAGTCCTGTGGCTGCAGGAAAGAAACAGGACATCTCTGGTACTGATTTATAGTTATTTATTCACGGTTTAAAGGTAGGCTCATAAGTAGGATCATAAATCACCAGAATGTGGATTTCTCCCCAAAAAGGTAAACCTTCAATTAATTGGTTGATTAAGTTGTTCATTTTTAGCATCTGCCAGTGAATCATGGTTTAGGAGATTAGCTGTTTGTAAAACATATATCAGAACTGTGGAATCCAGTCTAATAAAATCGGTTCTGATCCTCATGGATCTTACATGTATGTGTCTAAATAAAAGATTCACCCAATTTGCAGCAAAAACAAATGATCCATAAGAATCCTGACCTGCATCAGAAATAACGTGGCCAGCAAGACTAGGGAGGAGATTGTCCTCTTGTACACAGCACTGGTGAGACTGCATCTTGAATATTGTGTTCAGTTTTGGGCCCCTCACTGCAAGAAGAATATTGAGTTGCTTGAACGTGTGTAGAGAAAAGCAACAAAGCTGGTGAAGTAGCTGAAAAGTAAGATGTATGAGGAGCCTCTGAGGGAACTGGAGTTGTTTAATCTGGAGAAGAGGAGGCTGGGGGGAGACTTCATTATTCTCCACAACTACATGAAAGGAGGTTGCAACGAGGAGAGTATTGGTCTTTTTCCTCAGGTGAAGAGTGATAGGGCGCAAGGAAACAGTCTGAAGTTTCACTGGGGGGATGAGGGGGGGTTAGACTGGACATTAGGAAGAATTTATTCACGGAAAAAAAAGTGGTTAGGCATTGGAACAGGCTGTCCAGGGAAGTGGCGAAGTCACCATCCCTGGAAGTACTTAAGAAACGTGGACATAGTAGTAAGGGACATGGTATAGTGAGGGGAGTCAGTAGGTCACATTGATGATACTTGCTGATCTTGAAGGTCTTTTCCAACCTAGATTCTATGATTCTATGAATAAAAGAAGTGAGTGTGTCACATGTGGGATTGACTGGAGTCAAAACAATATCAAGGTGCAAAATCTGCATCAAGTTTATACCAATGATTAAATTTGCAGTACTGATATATTTACCTGAATTCCCTGACACATGTAGCTGACATTAAAAAAGCTTAATATACATCAGTGAAATTCTAAAACACTGAGATCAAAGATCTTACCCACATAAATAAAGATTTATAAATGCTGTACATGTGCTTAGGTGATAAAGATTCTATGACTTACTCCATATGCAACAGACAGAAATACGTTGTTGTGGCGAAGTATGTAATTTGTAGAGATATGTCTGTTTTAGAGAACAGAAAAATTTCACTTCCAAATCAAGTATAAATGTGCTTGTCAAAATAGAACCCAGCTGTAACTACTAGGAAACCTGTGTACTCTATTAATCCCAGTGCACTTTTATTTCTCATTAGATCCTGTGGCATAAAGCTTCCAAAGAGGATAATGAATGCTGGTCTTCACTTGATGACCCAAAGATGATAGGCTTTTATTTTTCATAGTAGTCACTAATTCTGCAGGGATAAATGGCTCGACGTTTATATTGTTTAGCTATTTTAATACATTTCTTTTCAGTTTTATGGAGATTTAAAAGCATCTTTCAGGCACAGTCTGTAGGATGATAACTTGAAGGTGCAAAGACATTGATATCGGCATATCTGTGGATCAGCAGAAGAGAAATGGTGGTCAGCTTTACTTTTGATTGATGCCCTGTGCTAAAAGTTGGCCACCTTCTGTTGTCTGAACGCATCTCACGCTATTTTTTTTTCTTCTTTTTTTAGGAAAACTTAAACTTGCAATAGCCAAAAAGTGGGTATTTTATCAATGTCCTAAAATTCTATTATTTTTGTATTTTCTTACAGATTTCTGCATTTTTTTAAAATAAAAACTGAAAGAAAGTTCTTTGCTATTTAGCACAGACTTAATAGGACAGTTTTACATTAGGTGAATATTAAGTAATTGCTAAATGAGCTCTTCAGGCTTGATAAGTAAATAAGAGCTAAATCTAGTTGCTATATAATTATCTTAAAATTACACATGCAGCAATATGAAATTAAAACTATTCTTACAGCGTAAAAACAGGAATTCAAATATTAGAATCACAGCTATCCTTAGAAAAGAAAATATGTTTTGTTTCCACTGACTGGTAAGTTTAAGATAATGCTTAAGCACTGTACTAGAAAAGCAAATATTTTTGAGTCTGGACCTAAAACATATTGAGGAAAACTCCCTTAGGACATATTTTGAAGTCTTAATTAAATCACTGATTTGTGTGAACAGTAGATACATATTTCCGTACTATATTAGGGTACCATCTACCCGCAATAGAAAAAGAAACTTCTCAAAACATTATTCAGCATAGCTATGATCAAAGCAGGTACCCAACACCCATTGTTGCATACAAAAAGACCTACGGAGAATGCACATACTTAATGCTGACATCCCCTTTAAATGTCCTGTATTGGCTAGAAAATCTGTAGACCTACCTGAACATCTATTCACAGCAAATATATTAGGTAGCCACACTTAAATGTACTATGCAAATACCTGAGTAACTGAGATTAAAAAAAAATAAATCTGGAGAAGCTTAATATTTTTGGAATTGTGTTCTAGAAGCATGACTGAACTTAAAAAGGAGTTTTCTAGATCATAAGCTCTAGATCTCAAAGAAAAAAATCCAATATGAATGAAGATCTTCCAGAATTAATACTGTTTTTATTGTTGTTGTTGTTATTTTGTTTTTGGGTTTTTTTTTTGTTTGTTTTTGTTTTTGTTTTCCTGAGCAGAAAGTGAACTGATGCTATGATTTACTTGGAAAAAATAAACAAACAACTGGAAAGCAACACCTGGAATTGTCACGGGATCAACAAGATTTGTTAAATACAGTTAAATAAATATGTAAAAGAAGGTAAATTAAAAGAGAAGATAGTTCATCAAATAGATTACTTCCGATTTATATTAATTTCGTAATCCATAACAGTATATTTTACAGAACTATTAAGTTCTGTAGATAAGTTCTGTAATAAGACTCAGATTCCATATTTTTTCAAGCAATTATCACTCTCTTCCTCTTTGAAAGAACACAGCATTTGATTCTGTGATAGTATATATATATATCTCTTTCAAATAAATAAAGGTCTTATCCAAATATTTTAAGGAGCTCCCTCAAGCTGAGACATCTGAGAGATACCTGTTGTAGGACTTAGTTGCCTAACCACGGCTATACATTTCTGTTTGAGTTATCAAAGGGATTTCAAGACATAGCAAATATGACATATATACGTTCGTGATGCTTCATCAGGAACCCCAACTGGATATTCCAGGGCATCTTGAGTTGTGTTAAAAACCTATGTCTGAAAAACTGAATCCTGCCTTTAAGCTTCACTTATAATTGACAGAGAGAGGAAGGTGTATCTAGAGGACAATTTAATGCATTTATTTCTCTCTTCGTTAGACAACTACAGAGGAAGTACAGACAAATGTCTTAGGCTAGACACTGAACTTTTGGAAGTTTACTGTTAAGTGAAATGATTTAGGAACGCTTTTGTTTCTAGTCCCTAACTGTACAAGTGCTTAAGTACTTCTGCCATACAATGACACTGTTATACTCTAAGACTTCTGAAGATTTTTATTACCACACTGATTTCTTCTGGTATTTGAAAAACAGTAATGGTTATGAATATTGCTGCAGATGTGTTGAAAAGCTGTAACTAATATCCATGATGTCTTTTGCATCATGTTCTGAATATGATTCATGGGCTTTATTGACATGTATCAGGGTTTTATGCTCCTATTCTTCACTAGTTTTGAACAATTAAAAATGATCAAAAGGTGTCTCAAAGGAAACAGTCAATATGATTCTCCTTTTGTAAAACTGACATCAAAGCCATTTATTGTTTTACAAAGTGGGAAAGAGAGACATCTCCATTATATCAGATTTGTCTGTTTCTTCATGCAGTGGGGAGAAGAGATATTCAGAGAATGACATAGAATGACTAATGCTGCAAGGGACTTCTAGAGAACATCCAGTCCAAATCTTTTGCTCAACTACAGTTGTTTTCCCAGGATAGTGTGCAGTTGGGTTGTGACTCTCTCCAAGGATGGAGACTCCACAGCTTCTTTGGGCAAATTATTCCAGTATTTGATCACTCTGAGACTTGAGATGTTTTGGAGAAAAGTTCAAATGGGATTTCCTCTACTTCAGTTTGTTCCCACTACCTTAGCTCAAGGTGCCACTGAGAAGACCTTGGATCTGTCTTCTTTACTGCCCATTCCTCACTCTTCAGTCAGGTATTGAACACATTGATAAGATCACCCTGAGACTTCTCTTTAAGCTGAACAGTCACAGCTCTCTCAGCCGCTCCTCATGTGCAAATGCAAAGGGTGCATTCTGTCACATCATTACGTGAATGAAAATAGTGAATGGTGTTGGTCCTAATATCAACACATGGATTACAGCTCTATTGACCTGTCTCCTGCTGAACTTCATGCTGCTGTTCACAATCCTGTGACCCCAGCAATTCAGCCATTTTTCAGTCCATCTCACAACCTATTTATCTTTCATGTTCAAATGATCATTTCCATGTTTCATGATATGTTTGTGGATTTGCTTAGCTGCCGCAACACTTACATATAGAAAAAATATGTTAAGACACGCTTTTGGCAGAGCTAAAGATGAACACAGTGATCCTGGGACCAGAAATATACTGGCTTCTGTTGAGCATTTAAAGTACCATAGCTAGCTGTGACTTACTCTGAGTCAGTCTGCCACTCAGCTCAGTGCAGCTGATGCTAGGATTCATTTAATTTAATTTTAGCTGCCAAAAAGTTAGCTGTCTATTCTAAGCCAGTCATTTAGGCTGTCTCTGTTGTCAACACACAGAGACAAGTACCCCCAGAGGGCGATTCATCCAACCTTTCTCTTTGTGTTGACTCCAGAGAGAACATAATGAATGGCTTAGATTAGATACCTAATTATTAGATGGTGAAGGTTAGGCAAGATGAATCCCATCAGAAAAACAGGGTTGTAGCAAGCATTATGCCAGCTCCATGCCAGCTGAGAACTCTTCTGTGCGGTGACATCTGGCGATATTCCAGTTTGTTTTCTCTTCCAAACAACGTGCAAGGGGAGAAGCAGGGGAAGGGAACAACTTGACTTCTATATTCCTGGGACAGTGTTTTTTACTTTCTACTTGTCCCTGGCAAGCAGAGAAGCAGGAAGTGCTTTTTGGAGTAGCATTGAGTGAGTAAACTGGGATTAGTGCATCCAGGTTTATTTGTTCTTTTTTATGGTGCTGGTTTCTTGCATTGTGTTGTCTGATGGTTTCTTGGATGGAGATAGACTGCATTCTCTGGCTCTACTACAAGCAAGACATGCATTGTGTTGAAATTTCATGAACAGAGGATATCTATAGACCAAAGTGAACATGAGTCAAGTTTCTGTATAAATAGCATAAGCGGACTGTCTTAGGCTTCCAGGGCAAATAAAGCCTAAATCTTTTTCCACCACAATGCTGTGTTAACAGAAAAGTAATCAGAGCACTGAACCATTGAGACTGATATCTGAAATATGGTCCATGCCACAATTACTGTGTGAGGTGATTCTTTCCATTTCACTGTCTAAAATAAAACTTTTTATTTTAGTTTCCAGGACCACAACAATATTTATTTATTTATTTATTTACTTATTTATTTTTATGATAAAAAAGAGGGGTTATAATATATAACCCCTAATAATCTGTATAATCTGGGTTATAAAAACAGGAGAGAAAGTTGCAGTTTTAGAGTAGGGTTCATCTGACATTTCAACAGTAGAATTCATTTACATATTAAGACACTTAAAATTGGTATTATTTTTATGCGTGTCTGCAGCTAAGTTATCCATTATACATGGACAAGAGAGTTTAGAAAAGTATTCTACTCTCCTTAACTAGGTATTTAGGTATTGGTGACAGACCGTGGAAACCCCACACTGTTGGGAGTCAAAGGAATGAAACAAGCATCTCTGGAGATAAGTCCACCTGATCTCATTTCAGAAGTTCTGAAATGAGCTGATCAACCATCTGAAAGGTACCTGTTTCTCTCTACTGCCTGTGAGTGATGGACCAGTTAAGAAACAGAATAAATTTTGGACATCTAAAATGAGAAAAATTCAATTTCTAAAACAATTTGGTTAAACTCAGTAGTGCAGGAAATAGGCTTTACAGCTACACCTATGGCCATTTTTTGGCTCCTTAAAGAAAAATATAAATCTATAATAATAACCATTTGGAGTCTTCTGGTTTAAGTCAGTACTTCAAATGGTGGTCAAATATGCACTAAAAGCCACGTCACATGAGACCTATGAGAGTGCAAGAAGCAATTTTGTGCTATTGATAATCTCACAAAATTAAAATGTGTGCTAGGATACAATTCATTAGTGAACATGATCCTGAAGTGCTTTTAGAAGTCATACTGACATGACAGTAAGCAATAACACTATTAGCTTCTTCTTGTCAACTGAGTTATTCTTACCTGGTCAGATAAACAGAAATGTATTAAGAATATGCAACTATGTACCAATTTTAAATTATTCTCCAAATATAGTAGAAACTCAACCCTCCAGTTTCCTATGCATCATTTCCTTTGAAATGCAAAGCTTAGTTACTATCTCAAAAAACTACCTCACCTACTTTATCAATACAACAAATATATATATATATTTATATATATATTTAATTAATCTACTCAGGAGATGAGAGTCAGAAGTCTCTACTAAGTTAATCAGTTCTAAACAGTTATTTATCAGGGATCATTATCAAAAGCTAATCATGAAAATAATAATAATAAAAAAATCATCTACAGATCTCAGCCTTTCACTTATTGCCTTATTCAAGATAAATTTTTGGATTCTGCTCCATTTTTGTTGTATGATTCATAGTTGTATTTTTGTGAAGCATTCATTCCTTTTGCATGTTCAGAATGCTTAGCTCACCTGATTTCCATTGCTAAATAAAAACCTTGGAAAGACACAGGACACCAAACATAATATCAGAGATCAGAAGTCTGGAACAATTGGGCTGTAGATTTTTCTGGATAATGCCTCACCTCAGCTTGCAGTCTGCTATTTAGAAAAACAAACAAAAAAACAAAAACATTGAAAAAAAGTCTCTCATTACATGATACAGCTTGTAGTCACTTGTCACAATAGGATGAATAATAGTTTTGTCCTGAAAAGAAATATTCTGTTCCTAGAGTATGACTTGCCAGATAACTTCAATCCAAAATAAGACAAACTTCTGTGATAATACATTATGATGCCAGAGACTATGTGTACAGATGCAAGGAGTCTTCAAGCCTTCTCTAAACATGACAGCTGTCATCTCATTCTCCTACATCATCTTTGATGCACCAAGGAAGCAGACATTTTAAGGGGCTTTGTTTCTTTATATCTAAGGCAAGGAGGTAAAAACGAGTGAAAAGGAAGAAGCATTATTTTCCACAAATGTGTTCAAAGTTTGATGATATTGTTTGTGATGAAGAGATGTTGGGGTGAGTGTCTAGAGTGAGTGGTTAGTTAAAATCATAGAATGATTTTAGTTGGAAGGGACGAGTTGGAAGATAATCCAGTTCCACCCCCCTGCCGTGGGCAGAGACACCTCCCACCAAATCAGGCTGCCCCCAGCCCCATCCAGCCTGGCCTTGGGCACTGCCAGGGATGGGGCACCCACAGCAACTCTGGATAAACTCTGTCAGTGCCTCACCACCCTCTGAGTAGAAGCACATCACTTGCTTCTTCTCTGTGGAAGAAGCACTAGCGTGATTTTTCCAGAATAAACAGACTGTGTACATTTAAAAACAAACAAACAAACAAAAACAAAAACAACAATAAAAGCCCCCAAATCTAAAGAATGGTATTGACACTTGCTACCAGTGGGAATGCTACAAAGTATCTGTACTATCAGTGAGGAACAGTAAACAGAAGCAAATGAGGACAGAGGTGAATGAAACCAAATTGTAGCTGATGCTACTCCTGGCCAGCAGTGGCTCTGAAGGTTTTAAGCCCCAGGTTGCACCGACAACTTACAGGTTGTTTTTGAAGATAACTAGCTGGAGGATACTGACATTCAAATGTGCTCTTCCCCCCCCCACACTTTTTCTCCTTATAAATCTCTGGGTGATGATTCAGTTGTAATCAGTTAACCCAGGCACAGACTCTTTTGCTCTCACATGAGTTCTGCAGAGGTTTCCTATCAATGCTTTCTATTTGTAAACCTTCCTGCATGGCCCATACAGACTAGAAATCACAACCGTGGCATGTAATTCCTCAGAAAGCTTTTGTCAGTACAGCTTCTTTTTTTTTATTTCCTTGCAGTTTCTCAACATGCCTGGAGGCAGGCATACAGCTGGCCTCTAAAGAGATCAAAATGAAGGGAGAAGAGCACAAAAACACCACAGAAACTCTTGACGATGATGTTAGTAAAAATCACATTTTGGAAAGCCAACAGGAGGACTGTGAACTTGCAAGAATCATTATCTTAAAAATCCAATGTGGCAGCAATCACTGTCTACCACAGAATATGTGGACTGATTACTCAAATTAGCATCTAACTCATAATTTTCCAATTTTTCATACATTAATCTTTGTCCCCAGTGGTAATTAAACCCTTAACTACCTTAACTCTCTTTTCTGGATCATAATCTTTGTTTGTTTGTTTGCGTTTGCTTCTTTTTTTTTTTTTTTTTTTTTTTTTTGTCCAGCTGAGGGACACATGTAAATGTCTATTTTTCCCCAGCTCCTCTCCAATAAGCACACATGTCACTTGCTCTTTCACAGCATGTTGAACAGCTAACTGGGCAGGTAGTGAGTTTACAGTGAAATATTTAGAGAGTGATTTGGTTTAACTGTTTTCTACATCTACACTGCAATGGAAAAAAGTTGTACCCTGGAAATCATTGATTATGCTGGTCAGTCCTTTACCAATTGTTAAGCAATCTGATATATAGAGACATCTACATACTCATGTTAATCCGAGGCATGACATGGTCATGCAATAGAAGCAATGGTCATGCAATCTAGAAGCAATGGTCATGCAATCTAGAAGCAATAGATAACCTGAATCTTCATCAATAAACACAGAGGCAGACTAGAAATTTGGCACATCCTTCACAATACCATGGATGGAAAATTCCCAGCCTTGTGAAGATTGGCAAACTTCTCAGTACCTTGGCAAAATAAGAGCAACCTTCTGCAGACTCAAAATAATTGTTATAAGTATCTGGATTCTCAATTTTGATCATACATTTCCCTGCTCTTTCTTGTACATCCTTTGGATTTAGTTGCTATCTTTAAAAGTATAAGCATTCAGAGACAGCAAGTTGGATGGGCTGTCTTTTCAGTCTGCTATTTAGTTTGCCAACAACAGTTACTTCATTTATTTAGAAAGCATCTCTTGTGTGACATGCAAAGAAATAGACCTTTTTTCTCTGAAAACCTAAGAAGCATGTGTATGCCATGCAAGTGCTCATCTAATCTTCATGTTTCATTGCACAAGTAGCCAACTCTTGGCTTTGTTAGTTACCTCTGATGAGTACAATTATTAATAGAAACTCAAAAAATAATTTTTAAAGTATGCTTATCAGCATCTTCAACAGCCTGATAAGTTGGCACAGCAACAACATGACTGAGCGAAAGCTGTTCATCTACAGTACTTTTAAAAATAAATGCACAGTTTGTAATAAACACTGTTGATTTATTTTTATCTCTCATCTTGAACAACTTCTTCCCATGAATAAGCAATGAAGCAGCAAGCTTCTAAGCAACTCTATTGGAAGAGAAACTTGAGAGCATCATTAGATCTTGTAGATCATATTCGATGTTTATACACACAGAGGAAAGACAATGATCAAATTTACTACCTTCCTCTACTATTCTATTCCCTATACAGATGTTGATACAGGGTATTGGTCAGCAGAAGGACTAGGTAAAACTGTGACTGCTCTTGGTCTGTGGAAAAGGGAAGAACAACAAGCATGTACATCTCTGCACAAAATCTATTTTGTGCACAGGACGATATTTTGCTTTGTGTCTTTCCTGAAAGATTCAGGCAGGGCTAGCATGGAAAACTAATGCCATAGTTGATTTATTATTTTTTATTAAGTTGTTCCCTACAGACTTATAGTCATTGGGAAAAAATAGTTACTTGTAGAACTGTTTTTTATGATTATTTCAAAACTACCTGTCTTTAATAAGAGAAACTGTCCTCTTTTTCAAAAGGGAGGGAGGGAGGGAGGGAGGGAGGGAGGGAGGAAGGAAGGAAGGAAGGAAGGAAGGAAGGAAGGAAGGAAGGAAGGAAGGAAGGAAGGAAGGAAGGAAGGAAGGAAGGGAGGAGAAAAAAGAAAAAGAAAGATGTGGTAAAGAGGGGTAAAGGGGGAAAGAGGGGGAAAGAGGGAGAGAGAGAGAAAGAGAGAGAGAGAGAAAGAGAGAGAAAGAGAAAGAGAGAGAAAGAGAAAGAGAGAAAGAGAGAGAGAGGGAAAGAAAAAGAAGGAAAGAAGGAAAGAAGGAAAGAAGGAAAGAAGGAAAGAAGGAAAGAAGGAAAGAAGGAAAGAAGGAAAGAAGGAAAGAGAAAGAAAGAAAGAAAGAAAGAAAGAAAGAAAGAAAGAAAGAAAGAAAGAAAGAAAGAAAGAAAAAGAAAGAAAGAAAGAAAGAGAAAGAAAGGAAGGAAGGAAAAGAAAGAAAAAGAAAGAAAGAAAGAAAAAGAAAGAAAGAAAGAAAGAAAGAAAGAAAGAAAGAAAGAAAGAAAGAAAGAAAGAAAGAAAGAAAGAAAGAAAGAAAGAAAGAAAGAAAGAAAGAAAGAAAGAAAGAAAGAAAGAAAGAAAGAAAGAAAGAAAGAAAGAAAGAAAAAAAAGAAATGAAGGAAGGAAGGAAGGAAGGAAGGAAGGAAGGAGGGAAAAACTCTAAAGAGAGCTCAAAAGTAGATGTTTACCTTTCAAGTCTAAACTCAGATTCTTCCCTACATGTCCCATATTCAGGACACCAAGCTTAAGGCCTGTAACAATTGCCAAGCAGCTTCTAAGTAACGGAAGAGCATGGCAGATATTGTAACACAAAATTGAATTTTCAGTTAACAAAGCAATTGGCTCTCAGCCTGGAAGTCAGGCAGGAAGTCATTAGTCAGTGACTAGAAAGCCATTGACTGATTCAGTCAGTCATCAACAAGCACCTTGTAGAGGCAGAAGTGAGAATAACAACAGTGAGAAGGGCCAGGTTATAGGGCTCAGTTAAAGACTTTGCTTTTCACAGGATTTCAGCTGAATATAGTTCACCTCTCCACTGATTTGACTCATCAGCTTAGTGGTAGTATCTCAAAGTAAAAATATAAACAGTGGTGATGTCACCAGAGACCTGAAGCTGCGCACATTGAGTGGTAATAAATAAGTACTGCCTACTCCCATGACAAATATACTAGGAGAAGCAGAGGACGGTTCTCCACTCACCAGAAGCCTGAAACCTTATTTTCCATTCTGGAGTCACCTTTGCAAGGATTTTACAAAGAAAACTCTGTTCCAGAGTCTCAGTCTTATCCCATTATCCTATCTCACCTGTTAAACATATAAGGATTTAAACCCTAGTGCCAACCAGTTGCACCAGTAAGGAGAAACAAACAAATAAATAAATAATGTTCTTAGCAGATCTTAAAATATTTTGGAACTGATTTACTAACTGCAATTAGGTGTAAGTATAGCTATTTCTTGCCTTGCCTTGTCCAATTGCAATAGAAGGAATAGAAAGTCCAGCAAAGAAAGGGGACAGAATCCAATTACTTTACTGGATATTTAAGCACAAGTACAAACAATAAAAATAAAATTGTCTGTCCCAATTATAGAAGCAAAGGGAAAAAATATGAAGGTCTTGTGCTAATTCAGTTCATAGGGCAGAACTTCTAAGACTTACCAGTGAAGATGGTTACCAGCACCATCATGCTTCAGAAGCAAAGTAGGTAAAAGCTGTAATTTTCAGGCCCTGGTCCTGAAACTGTATTCCCACAACTAAGAGCAGAAGTGTTCTCTTCCTATTTCTTTAAGCAGGTATAACATGCAAAGTATTTTGAAGTAATACTTCTGTATAAATCCCATTATCTTTCTTCTAAAGACAATGAGTAGTCTTGAGACAAATGAAAGGAAAAGCCATCTTTGCGTTTGCAATTTCCCATCAACTGCATTGACAGAGGCAAATTATTTTGTTACTTCTCCTCTTCGAGGTTCTTTTCATATCAGTAAAGATTCTTCTTAGATACAGATTTATATGAGAAAATGTAAGGACATATATAGTAACAAAAGAGCAATAACTTAAATTCTTCCCTGGCACCTGTATTTTGGGGTGGTGATTATTGCAGTGTTACCACAACCTCTTTTTCAGCAAGGAAACTATTCTTTAGAGGAACAACTAGCTCTGCCTCAAGACTGGTCAAAGCATTCAGTTGCAGCCTATAGTCACTTAAAAAACACTGTTTTTTTCTCTACTGTTCCCATGTTTGCTGGCTTTCCAGTTGGCAGCTGCAGCCTATAAATAGCTGTAAAGATGATTAGTCTGAACGACAAAACTAAATGAATCACAAATGAAATAATTATACTGTGTCTGTGCAGAGCTCTGCAACTGAACTTATAACAGTAGTCACTGGGCATTGGGCCCAAAAGGGGAAGAACCTATGATAAGATCAAGACCCATTTTGCTCCATTGCTCCTAGAATGTTAAAGAAGTTGTTCATACTCCATGGTTACTGTTTTTAATGATCTGATCCTAAGCCCATTTTCTTCTAAGATGCTCTAAAGGGACTTGATTCTGCATTCTCCTACCAGCATAAATTTTTTGTTTGTGAGTGGAGAAATTCAGCTGTACGCAGCAACAGCAAAATATGGTTTCATTGGGTGGAAAATCCAATCTCTTCATGCACTGTTCATATAAAACATAGTCTTTCAAATAATATTGTTAACCTTGCTTAGATAGCTCAGTAAGAAAAAAATGTCGTTGATTTTCCACACTGGCACTTGTATTGATTTCTCTCCTGCATCTTGTAAAACATGTTTCTTTTCACTAGTTCCCAGGAGTACTTCACTGAAGGAAGCAACACCCTGTTCCAAGGACCTCTTTGTGTTGTTACAGAATGTCTCCACTTGACTTTGTCTTACCATCATTTTTTTTTCTGCTTCCTGAAGCTCCTTAATGGATTTTAATTCCAATCACACACTTGCAAAGACCTCTTCCAAAAATAAATACATGAATAAATAAATACAAAGGAAAAAAAAAAAAAGGATAACAAGATCAGTATCACCTCACTTGAAAAGCAAATAAGAACCAAGCATATTGGAGTGTATCTATTCAACTGGCTTGTAAATCGTGACAGAGAAGCACTGATGTTACTGGATGAGATGATTTCATCAAATTCAGAGTTGTTCAGAATTGTCCTCTATGGTCATTTATGCACTACTAAATTCCTCTACCACTCTATGTGATCTTATCTCAGTGAGCTTTTAGAGGCTTCTAGCACAACTAAATTCAATGTAAAATCACAATTGAGCCACAACAGCAATATCAAGTTATATCATGTGAAAATCTGTATCACAATGCTGCATTACTTTTACCATTTATCACTGGTACTACAAAGAATTTGAGGATCTACAAAGGTCCCAACAACCATATGTATAGGGCTTTTAGTCAGAGGCTGAACCAACTCATCATTTTTAAAAAATTGCTAGAAGAATAAAAGATAACAACAAAGTTCCAAACCATTATTTGTCATTACGTTCCTGATCAAGATTGTTAATGAAGAAGGACATAGACTGATAGAAACATAGAATCTTTTAGGTTGGAAAAGACCTCTAAGATCATCAAGTCCAACTGTTAACCTACTGTCAAGTCAACACTAAACCATGTCCCTAAGCCCGACATCTATACATCTCTTAAATGCCTCCAGGGATGGTGACTAAACCACTTCTCGTGACAGCATGTTCCAATGCTTCACAACCCTTTCAGTGCAATTTTTTTTTTCCTAATATCCAACATAAACCTCTTCTGGTGCAACTCTTGTTCTATCACTTGTTGCCTGGGAGAAGAGGCTTGCCCCCATGCTACTACAACCTCTCTTGAGGTAGTTGTAGAGGGTGATAAGGTCTCCCTTGAGCCTCCTTTTCTCTAGGCTAAATAACCTCAGCTCCCTCAGCTGCTTCTCATAAGACTTGTTCTCTGGACTCTTCACCAGCTCAGTTGCACTTCTTTGGACATGCTCGATGTGTTACATGTATTAAGAGGCCCAAAACTGAATACAGTATTTGAGATGCAGCCTCAACAGAGCTGACTACAGAGGGACAATCACTTCCCTACTCCTGCTGGCCACACCTGTAGCATTGCATGGGGTTGTTGTGCCCCAAGTGCAGGACCTGGCACTTACCCTTGCTGAACCTCATGCAGTTGGTCTCATTCCCTAGATCCAGCCTACCCAGATCTCTCTGCAGAGCCTTCCTACCCTAGAGAAGATCAACACTCCTGCCAAACTATATGTTGTCTGCAAACTTACTGAGGGTGCCCTCAATCCTCTCATCCAGATCATTGATAAAGATACTGACGAGAACTGTCCCCAGTACTGAGCCCTGGGGGACACCCCTAGTGACAGGCCTCCAACTAGATTTAGCTCCATTCACCACGACTCTTTGGGCCCAGCCACCCAGCCATTTTTTTACCCCAAGCAGCATAAACCCATCCAAGCTGTCATGACAATAGATTGTGTAGCAGGTGCCAGATATGACCTGCATGAGAACAAACTGGCCATGCACCCATCTAAACCAGGAGGGCAGATGAATATGCCACACCTTCAACAGTCAAGACATCTTTGTCTGTCTAAAGACATGTTTATGGGTCTTCTATTGCTGATATAGATGTTTGGGTGTATAAAGAGCAGGGTTCATCTCCTCATAATTTAACCATTTAAAACTCCAGTTTTTCAACTCTATGCTTTTTTGGCAATCAATGAAGAGAGAGACAGTTTTGGAGTGCATGTTTTGGCACTTAAACACCATGCACACTTCAATACCATGCATATTTTGGCACTTAAAACATAGAAACTCCATGAATATGAATATCTAAAAGTTTGGGTACTTAATAGTTTTTGTCTTTGGAGAAGTACTATCCCAAGAAAAGATTGATTTTTACAATTAACTCTGTATTGCAACAGGGAATTTAAGTTGAAATAAAACATACATTTCTCATACTTTGACAGTGAGGAAGCCACATCTTACATGCCACTTAGATACTAGCTAACTGGCATTGAGTAAGGTCAGTGTTAAGCTAGCATTCAGAATAGACTTTTAGCAATGTATGACAGCTGGAATTGTGACATGAAGCCATCTGTATCTTAAATGTTTCAAGCTGATTTGAGACAATATCCCTAAATCATGACAACTGGCTAATGTTTACTTCTTTAATGTCCCCCCCCCTTTTTTTTTTTTTTTTGCTATTTAGACATGCCCAAAATAGTAGGTAAAATCTACTGAAAGGGTAAGTCTTCAAGTGGATCATATTTGCTTATAAAAATAAGATGTGGAGCTGTCTTCTTGTTTCTAGAGTAGGTCTTACAATCAAGCAGGATATTAAAGATAAATAAATAAATAAATAAATAAATAAATAGAATAGAAGACTATAGGACTTCTTGGAAATCAATTTAAACATCAGAGCAAAATGATCAAAAATCAGAGCGTCAGTTAGTTATTCAGCTTTCCCTGCTGTCACTACCCTGAAATACTTTTCAAGATGATCTAGAAACTGATGAAAATGTCACTCAAAATACAAAAATTTGTTCCCCTTATCAATTATCAAAGGAAAAAGAGCTAGAAACATTTACTCCTAAACACTCTAACTTCATATTCAGACAACTCAAAACAAAACCAAACTCCTATGATAGCAGTTTTTGACATAGAAGCAGGTCTGGTAACAACACCAGTATACAATAATCTGAGGGTGGCAGTGGGGTGGGAATCAGTCATCAGTCGTTTATATAGGCAGTATGGAAATACACATCATGAAATAAACCATTAACATTCTCTATCTCACAGTGTTTTGCCACATGAGAATGTGAACTCTTTCCATTGTACGAAGCCTCCCATCAGAGAAAATGGCAGTAGCACATGCAGAGTTATTCTGCAGTATGGTAACTATCTTCAATGAATGCTGATTTCCAAACAATCAGCAGGGTACAAAGCTTCACAGGTCCTCAAGCAAGGACCTAGGACAAGGGCCTGACCTTAAGCATGTCTCCTAGACATCCCCAAGGAGGTTTATTATAAACATATGTATATTGTTAACTGGTGACCACATGACTACCTTTTTCGAATGGGCAAATCTCACCTTCTTAGAGAAAGTGTCTTAGGAGAAGGAAATTTGATGATGAAGCATATCAGGTTGTATTTATTAGTGGATCGTCACAGTATATTAAAAGAAAATCTAATATTGGTCTTGCTTTCTGACTAAATCAGTCAGAGAAATCCATCAGGGTAGTATCATGCTCATTCAGCACAGTTAGAATTGCAGATTTGCAGATCTGTAGAGTTGCAGAGCTGCAGAATTGTCAGCTGTGATCATGGAACTTGAAGAATTTATCACCCACAGCATTGCTTTTCAGTTGGAGTCCAGCTGGCCTTGCCAGACCCTAGTGCCCTGTCCTCATTGTGGGTAAAATACACGTATAGTACCCATGGATGGTAAAAAGCTTCAACATAGTTCCACAGCAAGGAAAAAGGGAATGAATAGTGACTTGGTCTGGTTGGAAGGCAACCTAAGTAAGATGACACTACTGAAGTTAAAACCCCCATATGTTTCTGTCAAACAGGTTCAGAAAATATGCAGATATTGCTGTGATGAGGGAACAGATTGTAGAGCCTGGTGTAGCACCATAGGGCAGTTGCCACAAATGTCAAGAGAAAAGGAAAAAGAAGTTAGTAATTGAAGATGGTATGCTTATATATTCTGCATATATAGCCGTCTTCTTTTAACCATCTAGTTAGGGAATCCTTTGACCATGCTGGTAGATATTTCAACAAAATGGAGTAATTTCTGAAAAGAAATTAAATGCTGTAAACAGAGTAAAGAAAATGGGACAAAAAAAGATATTTGCCTTTCATAGGCAGGTGGGACAGTTCTCACTTTTCAACACACAAATCACATGCAACCATATACACCTAAGAAAGACCTAAGAAATCTCTCCTTCTCCGTACATCAGGAAATGCAACAGCCAATTTAAGGCCAGCAAAGATAGTGTCAAAACATGTCCTCCCTTTGAGTCAAACTGGTTTGTATTTCCACTTACAATACAAAGGAAGTATTGATTTATTCCAGCAGCAAGACTCATCTGGAGTTCTTACAGCCAAGAATATCATATAAGCATGAATTTGGAATGGTATGGAACAAATTAAGGGCAGAGGAACTAAAAGTCTAGAACACGGAGCAGAGTTAGAGAAAAAAAATCACAAGAAAAAGGAAGAAATTAAATAAGAAGGAAACTATTTTTTCTTTTCACATATTTCTGAAGCCTGCACTTCTGTGTTTGGTGCCCACAGAGTATACAGCTCTAGAGAAAAAGGAAAGTGCAAACTTCTGCAATTAAATGCAGTGCTTTGTTGTTCCTAGCTGACGCAAAATCACAGTTCTGTGATGCACAGCGAATCTTCCAACACTATTAGACATGCTAATAGCTTAATAGAACTTTAGAGAAAAATACAGTACATATTTGTTAATTAGTCAATGAGATTTGTCTTTATGATCTCATTTGTCAGTGCTCTGAGTCACCACCAGAAACGTTTTTGCTTGCACATGCACCTTTTTGATAATTCATCAAGAGTTAAAGACTGATTCACAATTTCCAAAAGTGCACACATACTAAACAACTGTGGAATTCTCTCCTGACAAATTGCTGACATACAAAACCAACACATATGCTTAATCTTTAATTTACTGGCTGATACTACATTGCATATTTACAGAGAGCTCTCACTTGAGTGGCCACATTATGCCACATATCAAGTAGTCAGCAGCATCAGTCTCAGCTCAAGACTCAACGCCGACAGCACTATCTATAAGAAGGCCCATCCAAATACTACATTAAGCAAGAAGGCACAAACCTCATGAGAAATTTCTAGAGCTACATTGAAAGTAAAGAGATGTTAATAATTCACCCTGCATTCCTGAGCCACTTTCAAGAACTGGCTGGAAAATGAAAAAGAAATATCAGCATAATACAGCAGCCCACATTTTATTTGATTGAAAAGAAATACATTCAGCAGTAAATGTCAACATGAAGTCTTGCCTATTGCAGTGTCCATGACAAGCTCATGCAAAAATTCAGGCTAATGGTCCTTGACTAGCAAACAAGGCTGTTGTGTTTGCCAAGCAATTCTGCATCCTGGATTTTCACTGAAAATAAATGATGTTTTTCTGAAGCCTAAACATTCAGGGAATAGCAGCTGCTGGGGACATTCACCTATCAAAAAATGTGGCATTATTTCAGTCCTGAAAACAGACCAAGTCATTTTCCTACCCTTTTCCATTATAGCACACAACTACAAATAAGCAATGGTGTGATGAATATTTTCATGGGTAGCTATCATCACTTCCTAAAAAGCAAAATCTAATAGGCATATTTTGATTCCTGTTTAACTCATAAAATAACCAGAGCAGACACACTTGAATATTACAAAGGCCATCTAGAATTCATCTAGTCCAACTGCCCTGCTTAAACTGGGCCAACTACAACAGGTTGTCCAGCTATGTGTCCGGTTAGTTTTTGAATATCTCCAAGGATGGGGACTCCTCAATGTTTATGTGCAACATGTTCCAGTGTTAGACCACCCTCATAGAAAGAAAGTTTTTCTTACATTTAAAAGACGTTTCCTGTATTTCAGTTTGTGACCGTTGTGTCTTGTCCTCTCATTAGACACCACTGAGAAGAGCCTGGCAACTTCTTCCCTTCCTCCCATCAGGAGTAAGCACACTTCCAAATGAATAGGTAGTTTCAGAACAAATATTAAAACATGCTGTACACTACTTCTACTTCAAAGGGTTGATTGAGTATGTAGGTCTGTGAACAGGCACTGCCATCATGGAAATTGGAATTCATACAGTAATACATTGATGTTGTATTGATGCATAATATTTATACACACACAGCCAATATAAATGGTAACAAGCCTTGCATTGGATGAGCCAGCCTTGGAATTGTTGTAACCCCTCACCATGGGTTTTGTTTTGTTTTGTTTTTCACTTTTTGTTTTGTTTTTGCTACTGAATAAGATAAATGGCAAGACTTACCAGAAAAACACACAGAAGCTTTAGAGCTTAATTGGCTTCTACATTTGGGTCAGCAAATGTTCTTGCTGCAAAGCCAAGTCAGCTGGGGATTCTTGCAACCTATTCATGTTTCTCACCAGCACAACAGCAGCTAAAAAGATAGGCAACCATGGCTACCATCATGGGATCAGCAAACTCCTTTTCACAGCTGTAAATATTTGTAGTGGAGCCAATTAGGAGCGGCATGCTTTTGTCAGCATTGCCTAGGAAACATCGATACCTCCTCCAAAGAATCCCCCACCTCTCCTTATCCTGCTGGCATTTATTGAACTAGTGTCAGCTCTGGTGGCTAATGTTGCTTTCTACACACACAGTGTTAGATGCTCTGTTTGCACTAGGTGAGAAAACGTCTGTGTTATGGCACAATGCTGCTTCTGCAGACACCAAGAACCTGGGTTCTTGTTCTTCAGCCTTTGGGTGAGCCTACGAGACCAGTAGGAAGGAAGCTGTGAAATATTCCAGGCAATGAGCTGTGTTTGAAACTGGTCCAAATATTTCAACATTCGTTTATGCGGCTATTTGTATTCAAAATCCCTGTTCTGAGAAAACACCTTTCAAGGGCATTTGGGGTCTGGGACTGATGCATTTGCTCACACAGGGTAATTCTGTAAACAAGAGAGCCAGTGTCTGGCACATACATAGAAATCACAGATAAAATGCTGTCTCCCTTCACTCAGAGTGGAAAAACAAATATAACCTCATCAATCTCAGAAATATTTAGAAAATAAGTCCCCTGCATTATTCTGTGAGTGGTACCCCAAAACACAAAGCGTTTACATGCAATATACCTCAGATATTGATATTTCAAAATACAAGGCTCAGTTTATCCTGACAGTTTTATACAGTCTAAGCATCCTCATCTTGCACTTGTCAAAAACTTCACTGATGTTCAGGACAAAATCTAGTTCATCTTAAAAAAAAAAAAAAAAAAAATTAAAAACGTAAAACATAGGGCAGGGCAGAACGGCAATTCCAGAAGTTACAGAAGTTATTATGCAGTTTTATGTCATGCAGATGACAGACCATTTGAAAAACTTCCTATTAGCTACTCACTGACATCTCCTCTCTGATTTTTCGAAGTTTTCCAGCTCGTTGCTGTGACAGTTCATTCAACTCCTGCTCAGATTTTGGCTAATGCACAGCTCTTGCTAAGGCCTGGTGTATGCTCAGAGCAGTACCATTAGGTCAATGTGAGAGCAACACGTAGGCTTGACAAGCTGGACAGGAAAGCTCTAGGCCATTATGAAGCCGCTATCTCTTGCGGCCATAATTCTTGCATATTGATTGTCTGGCATTTTTTAAAAATCCACTAACTTACAGAAATTGTATATACCAAAACTCCAAGTTGGAAGGTATAAATATGTCAATTTAGCCAAAATGTTTTGAAGAAGATCGAACAGCAGCCAGACTATTGAGGCTTTCATACTTCCCAGTATGATACCAGAGATGCCTGCACCATGATGGAGAAAGAATGAACACTCTCACTGTTGGCTAGAGAATATTTTTGCTCATAGATGTAAAAGTTGCAAAATTATCACTTGCAACTTTTGAGTTAAGAATTAGAAAATGTGTGAGTTAGAAACCTCGTTAAGTCATGAATTAGTAAATTTGTATTAAATTAGTCTGTACAAAGGGTTTCGAGCCCTTGTTTGTCATGTTTGTTTTCTTTCCTGATGAGTTCATAAATAGTTTTATTGACAGAGTACATTTTCCTGTAAAATGGACAATTCCCAAGATTTATAACATAGTCTTCTATGGCAAACCACTTAAGTATGGAGTATGGTTATAAACACATATGTTCATATTCATTAGCTATAGCAGTAATTCCTCTGGTTTCCTAATACAAAGGAGACATCATTCATACAAGCTGCTGGGTGATCAAAAATGAATTATGAGAATTTGTGCATGATTCTTGCTCAAGATAGTGACATTAGATCACATGGTGAGTACAAAGCAATGACTCTGTCCTGCTACAGAAAGCATTAACACAAGGCATTTTTCATGGTTGTAATCAGCCATAGTGTTGGCAAGCATTTCATCTGTCTAGCAGACACTGGAACAGGTAGCACTGCTATAGCGTGAAAGAAAACGAGCAAGAAAAGCTGAGGTCAAAAACACTCGTGTTAAAGCATCCTTAAAGATTTTCACTTTCCTAAGCGAAGAGAGACAAATGGTGGGAAGTTGTCAAATGGACTTATTTCTTCTGCAAGCATTTTAGAATCTGGTTAGTGCCTCATTTTGCCCTTTCAACTGATGTGCCAGTTGAAACTCCAGTTTTCCAGCCAGAAGCAGCTGAGAACCACAACTGCAGCAGACTTGCTAAACTATCGGTGTCAGAGGGTGAACAAGCAAGTCTCCAGAACCCTGCTAACATATACGAAGGTGTCACTTTTACAGCCAGGGAAATGGTACAGTCGTTTACCATCAGATGGGATAACAAGACCATTGCTCAGGTACGCCAAGATGCAAACATCATCCGTTTCCATGAACAGAAAGGTGACAGCTCGTACTGTGATAACTAATATGGTATCTCACCTCTCATGCTGCTATATAAATGCTCAGGAGAATAATGGTCAACTGACTTGCTTAAAAGACTGTCAGAAAAAAATTCCAGGATGTCATTGCACCAAGGTTGGGTCAATGTAGTTCTGTAGCTAGGCAGATTCAGATAGAAATGCAAGAAATATAACTCCAGACTTACAAGTGCAACCTTGAAGTCTTGAAGTCTTGATGTTATGATATCATTGGAATGAATTGAGAGTAGCCCTGAGGAGAAGGATGCTGGTGGATGAGAAGCTCAACATGAGCAGGGAAGGTGTTCTTGCAGCCCAGAAAGCCAACCGTATCCAAGGCTGCACCAAAAACAGCATGGGCAGCAGGGCGAGGGAGGGGATTGTCCCCCTCTGCTCTGCTCTCATGAGACCCCACCTGGAGCCCTGTGCTCAGCTCTGGGGCCGCAGCACCAGAAGGACAGGGACCTGTTGGAGTGAGTCCAGAGGAGGCCACGAGGATGCTCAGAGGCTGGAGCACCTCTGCTGTGGAGCCAGGCTGAGGGAGTTGGGGTTGTTCAGCCTGGAGAGGAGAAGGCTCCAGGGAGACCTCACAGCGGCCTGCCAGGGCCTAAAGGAGGCTGCAGGAGAGCTGGGGAAGGACTCTTGGTCAGGGGGTGTGGTGTTAGGACAAGGAATAATGGCTTTAAACTAAAACAGTGTAGATTTAGTTTAGCTATAAGGAAGAAATTCATAGTGTAGTAAGGAACTGGCAGAAGTTGCCCAGAAAAGTCCAAAGCCAGGCTGGATGGGGCTTTAAGCAACCTGATCTAGTGGGGGGTGTCGGTGCCCATGGCAAGAGGGGTGGAACTGGATGATCTTTAAGGACCCTTCCAACCCAAAGCATTCTGTGGTTCTATGATCTCCTGCACACCTATGGCTGTCCCAGCAGTCTGAGAACTGTCATTCACTCAGTGCATTATCACAGAAAATGTGTCACAGAAGTGTCTTGGATCAAGACAGAACATAAGTTTCTTTAGCTGTCAAAACTGAATTGAATAAGGGTGTGTCCTTGCAAAAGTCCTACCTAAAATCTTAAAAACAAACTAACAACAACAAAACAACAACAAAAAAGTACAAAGAAAACTATCAAGGAATTCATGTTGAGTGTTCTACTCGTGTTGCAGAATTTTCAGCCTGCAGTATAGGAAAGCCACTATCAAATCAGAGGTGAGAGAATTGCCACTCCATTAATTCTACCAGTAATTGAGCTCTGCACGCTGAAGGACATACAGCTTATTACTGACCATGGTGATCTGTTGTCAAATGACTCAACTTTAATAACACTATAAAAAGAATAGAGGCCCTATTCCAGTAGTTTCAGCCATGTGGAAAACATGTGCACGTGGCAGTTTATATCAAGTATAACATCCAAAACAAGGGGAAAATGTCCCTGTAGCTGAGAATAAAAGATAGAAGAGCTTGACACATAATGTTATATTCCATTTGAAGGTCACCACAAGCCTTTCACACTCTGTCCAGACACCAGTAACCCAAGGAAGAGAGGGGGCAAGGAACTGGATAATTTACCATCTAATGCTATCTTTTTGATATCTTCCTTTGCAGGTGTGCCTGAAAGCAGTGAGAAATTGTGCCACATGAGTTACTTCCCAGATATCCACTAGCACCTGCATGTTCCCCTTAGGTTCCTCTCATATCTTCTCAACTGCCATGGACTGATGCATCAGCAAGGACTGATGTCCCTCCTCTTGGCAGAGTCCAAGATCACAGCACCAACAAAGAAAGGAGCTCTTGGGAAGGTGAGAAATACCAAAGAAGTGGCTCTGCTTGTCCGAATGACCCACTCCACTTTATAGCTTTCTTTACATTGTAACACTAATAAGTATCCACTGCCTCATTCTAGTCAGATTTTTCCACAAAAAGTTACCAGGCCAAATGCACCCTATTCAGCTTGTACATCCCCAGTGCTTACTTGCTCTGAACATGTATCTCACACACCACAACAGCTCCTGCAGGACACATGGCAGAAGCACCTCCTTGTTTAAAAAAGTCATTTTCCCACCCTGCCTGATAGCTTTTTTTCTGTATATAGTATAGCAAATTAGTTGTAGATATGTGACTGTGGCCTGATCTGACATGTCTTACTACAGAACAGTCTATCCCTTTGTAATACTCTCAGGGAAACTCTCAGGATTGCAGCTTTTTGGCAGACTACATTCCCCTGGGAATCATCTCTTCAGTTATGGTGTTTTGACACATCAAGCCCTGATTTGCCACAACACAACTATCATCTCAAATATTGGAAAAAGATGGCATTTCATCCTATTCCTCCACCTGAAGGCACCCTGATAAATTTCTGCTAAGCTGGAAAATCTGTGTTAACAATCTGAAAGCCCAGAGTGCCAAGGTGGTGAATCCACACATAAATGTGACAACTCCAAAAATTCACTTAATGTTTCTCACACAAACACAGGATCATAAAAACTAGGCGACCAGACAGAGTATCACTGTTCAATGAGCACGGGATTGTTTCATTTATTTGTTTCAAAGGCATTGCTTTTTCAGTCAGGTATTCCATAATTCCTGTTGTCCCGTCTTCAACACCTATAAATTACAAAAGGAGAAAAACAAACAAACAATCAAACAATCAAAAACCACACCTTATCTGCAATTTGTTGCTTGTAAATTGTACTGGTAATACTTGGATGCCACATCTTCCATCTTACGTAATTTTGTCTTGCCTCTTACCCATATGCCTCTTACAAAGTTTGACTTCACAGAGAATGGGGAGCCACTTTGTGGATAAAAGAAGGACCCAGCTGGAATTTGGGAAATTCAACCATAACACAAACTACAGAGATGTTATCACCGCAGAACTGAAGCTGCTGTTTATGTGAAAATCTGGCAAGCTATGTAAAGAGGGGGAAAAAAAAAGAGAGAAAGAATAGATAAATTAAGAAAAAGATGTAGGTTTGCATTGAATGAGTTTAAAAGTTTGATATTATATGATGTTCAAGTTACCACCTACAGGGGATTTGGGCAAGTGCACAGGTTACCCTAAGCCATTCCAAAGTACTTCTGGTTCTCTTAGTAGGCCACATTCAGTCCAATCTGCCTATGCTAAACCTTGCCTCAATGCTAGTCAGAAAATTTTATTTATGTTGCTTAGAAAGCAGGGCTTACTTCATTTCTGACTCTACCTAACAGTCATGTTTGTGTCATGCAAGATCTAATGTTTCCTGAGTGGTCTTTTTTTTTTTTTTTTTTTTTTTTTTGTGTGCTTTATGGTGAAAAAGGGCTGGGAGAAGGGGAGGCTCCTGTGCAATGCGAATTACTCTGTGACCTCTTCACTGCAAAACACAACACAGAATGTCTATGAATCTTGCATTTTCCTGACAAGCACAGCTTGACAAGGACAGCACAGATTGTACGTTAGGTAAGCCTAATTTCATTAGCACTCTTCTTTGACTAGCCCAGTCCTGCGTTTTTCTGCAGCTGGGTGCAATGACAGGTGCCACCAGTTCAGCAGTCAGATGCTTTACCAAGTGAACTTACTGTCACACCCTTCACCTACAGAAACTGTGTGCTTATGCCCAGACAATAAACAATCCACTGAAATATACTGTCAGAAGCAGTGCTTCCTTCCTTCCTTCCTTCCTTCCTTCCTTCCTTCCTTCCTCTTTTAACTTTTTCACCTTGACCCAAACAATGGCTGACAGAGCATTCCCACTCCTCAGTCACTTCCATCATGAACTTTAGTCATACCAACATATGCATTTCAAGAGGAGAATCGAGATCCTCTCAGCTAATGATGCCAAATACTCTAAGCTACTTTATGTAAAATGCACCTCTTACTTCATCCATTTCCTGTTCACTGAAAGAAAAGAGGTAGAAAAGTATGGTACATACTGTAACAGCTGTGTCCTTTGCAAAAGTACATTCCACCTACCTCTGTGACTGTCTGATGTGTTATTAGACAGGAGTCAGAGACATGACAAAATCCTCCCAGGGTCTACTTTCTCATCTTTCAAAGCTAATGACTCCATTTCCAAACCTGCCAGTTCCCTCATCCTCCAGAAACCCACTGGTATGTTCAGTCCATTTGCAGACTTTCATTTCCTTAAAGTAATAAGCAAAAATATCATAGATGCTTTTACAAGCATTTTTTACCTCGTAATTTTGAAATCTGGGTTTCATTTTTCAAAGCCTTGTAAAAATTCCTATTTCCAGGTAAGATGATGTGACGTGCCTTCCGTGAGCATCATGGCTTCGTCTGGGACAGAGCTTGCTTCTGGAATATCATCTTTAGGCAGTGGCATAATACACGCCCTTTTCACAGCGTGTTGTTGTCAAATCCCTACTACCAAAGTCTTTATCTATCTGTACCAATGTGGATATACTATCACGGGCCCTGCAAAAAGTCAGTAAATACTGAGACAAAATCCATCTTCCAAATTCCCTTATTCTACATCTTTGTTCTTCTAGGCACCCTTTTGTTTCTCTCCTGTAAGTCTTTTCCAGAACTGGCATATATGGATAAGTGCACAATTTACTTATAAGGAGTAAGTATAATTCTATTCTCCACGAATGAAGCAGTGTTTTCCCTGGGCTCTCAGCAAAATGGCTGTTTCAGAGGCTGCATATGAGAGCGATGGGTCCCATCCTTCACATTCCTTGATACTGAAAACAAGTTACAAGCTGCTATTCTCTCTGTTTTGACAATAAAGTGATTTGGTTTGTTTACTGTTCCACAGCCTCCAGCCATGGAAGCTCACATCTCAATAGATAAGGAATATCACCTTCCACATGGTAATAGAATAAGACCATGTATTATTACACCAATCTGTTCTCACAAGTAAATTAACAGCAGTGAAAGAAAAAAAATAATTTTCCTAGACTGCTATATATACATAAATATATACAACTATACATAGGAGACAGTGAACCAAAGAGACTGGGTTTTTAACAGCAGGAGGATGATTCTCCCATGAACACTCATTTCAGGTTCTCTGGCCTCCATACACTGCTGAGACATGGTTTTCAGAGGCTTTTCTCCTTCATGATATCCTCTTCTTAACTTGTTAGAACGCTTTTAGAGCAACCTTCCTGACCACCCTGGCTGCTAAACCCAGAAGCCATCTCCTGGAAAATTACATTGCATTTTTTTTCTAGTATTTTATTTTTTTAAAACTCCATTTGAAACTTTTCAGTCTGTTGTAATGGCTTTCATGGTTCATTGTTCAATGCAGTTTTATAGCACAGTCAATCTAATAACAAAAACTCACAGCACTTTTAAAATTTAACTCATTCTCCCTGTCATTTCTTATAGCTTTTTTAGAGTACTAATTAATAATAATACAAGACTGTAGTACAAAACTTCTCACTAAGAATACAGGAAAAACAACATGCTTTTACTCCATGTTCAGACTCCGCACCCTTCCTTCCCCCTGTGAATTCAAGGCATTTGAAGTTTACTGACCCCGTTAACACAACTCTGTTGGGAGCCACACTTTAAAACTGAAAATATCTAACTGCATATATTGATTCAACAGCCTACTGTTGTTCTGGAAAACCGAATTTCCTTTGGGAAAAAAATAACCTTGTTATTGCATACTGACATAGAAAAAGCTCACTGGTTAAGGTTAGTACGGGCTCTGTCATCCTCCTATAACAGGGAAAGTTAATGATTCTTGATTTGGAAATAGGAAATAAAATAAACTGACAAGGAGGAAAAGAAGCTAAATGACAATCAGAGAAGAACTGAACAAGAGTAATCTGGGATGAAAATAATGAAAAATGAGCATGAAGTGGGAAGAAAAGAAAATGGGGAAGATTTAAAGTGAGTTGTAGAGAGGACTGAAATAAACATTGCAAAAAGGCTCATTTAGACCCTGGCCAAAAAAATAAAAATAAAAATAAAAAAATTGAACCCTTTCACTGAGAACTGCATGGCAATGGAGTTTGGACTTTGCAGAGCCTGATCATCAACAAACATCTGAGAATCGCTGCTGCTAGACACAAGCCTCCAAAAAGAGCAAGTGTTGCAGACACTGCAGCCAGATTTTCCTCTACGTATGCTGCTTCATGTTGGCAGGTCTGTGAAGTTTTCTCTTCTGCATTCTCTTTAGAGAAAAGGAATAAACTGGGGGAAATTCATCAGAACATAGAAAGGGTCATTGTCAAAGTTAGAATTAGCATTACTGCCCACCTTGCTCTCAACCCTCCAGTTCTTCCTCATGTTTTCTCTCAGGTTGTATCTACATATATACAGGTGCTTGCCAAAGCACCCAGTAACTGTTTCCACAGTAATAATCTACGCTCCAACAAAGCTGATCTGGAGAAATAGCAGTCACAGTGTACTGGTTATATCATTGTTCCACTGGTTCAATGAGGAAGACAAGAAAACTAAAAAAAAATAAAATTGTAAAAGCTGTTTACTGAAAGACAAAAATGAATGAAACAACAACAACAAAAAAAGAACAAAACAAAACAATAAACAAAATAAATAAAAAAAGAAATCCAACGGAATTGTTCTGGAACCAAGAAATGCTAATGTCAAATGCAAAGTGCATGTTCAAGAGCCAGTGTTGACTCCTTGGGCTGCGATTCTGCCTTTGAAGTACTTTTGGGCTGATAATGAAACTGCTCTCAGCAGGAAAAAGAAAAAAATACCAGAGTTTCTCAAAGAAATGAAGAAGCTTTCTACTGTCAGTCTGGTAGAGCCTGTGGCAAGCTGGATATAAGGCAGAATGAAAGTCTATTATGTTTTCTTTGTGAGAGGCTCCTTGCTGATACTTCAAAGACAAGAGATGACATGACTTTCTCCCCAAGATCATAGATGTCTTTCCAGCAATTCTCCCCACAAACACACACACACACACTGAGAAGGCACATCAGTGCCTTCATTCTGAAAAAAACCTTGGGTTAACAGAGGGAACAATTTCTGTTAAATGCCCTGCATCTGGCCTGTGCAATTTCTGGCCAACTACAACAGACAGGTGAACCAACCACCACCAAGATAACAAGCTACATTTGAGAAGCCATTTGTTCCAGGTAAAAGCAATGGATTTTGATGTTTATTGAGGATCAGTCATTGTGCAGGATCGGCAGTATAGTGGGAAAGAAACTGAATAAGAATTTGTGAACTAGGAACAGAATAGCTGAAGCCAAGGAAGGGGATCATGACAATTTTTGTCCACCCATGGGGGACCTGCAGAAGCAAAGGGAGAAGCAAACTCACAAATCCCACAGAGAATGGAAACATACATACCAGGAACAAGGTGTCCCTTCATGTGTGCCTTTCAGAAACATCTAGATGGGCTTCTCAATTCCCACTCACAAAAGGTCATTACAACAAGTGCCACAGCTTCAATAGCATCCTCTGTATTTTCTGCAAGGTGGAAAATTTTCCCCATGTACTCCAGTAAAAAAGACAGAGACTGATCTCATAAAAGCATTCATGCTTGGAAGCTTTGCTTTTGTGGCATTTTCCATTCCACTTCATATTTATTTTCAGCCCCAGCAGTCAGCTCATAAAAAAAGAAAGTATACAGAAGAAGTATGAATGACATAGAAGCAAGAAAAGAATCCATCAAAAACATGAGGAAAGGAAATCAGTTGTTAGTTATTACCATGTTGAGGTTTCACTTCCTAGCCAGATGTACAGTAATTTAAAATAGGAGGGAATATCTTGATTTTTAGTCTGTGATGTTCTGACCTTGGGAAGAAGCACCTTTGTTTTCTGGGGGAGCTACCCCAGCATAGACAGGACTTCCACATCAGGGCTTGAAGAGCAGCGCACAAAGATGTCCTCTCTATACAAAGAACACGCAGCATGGCTCCATCCTAGTGCCTGCAGCCATCTGTAACTCAGTGTGCAGACTCATTCCCCTTTCTCCTTTTCCAGGTGTCACTCTATGCAGGCTTAGACCTATCTACAATAAGATCTGAGCAACTATTCATTGGTTTGTTTTCCCTCTTGGCTCATAAGAGGAAAGTCATAGAAGACTGAAGACAAAAATGGAAACACCTTCAGGAAGAGTGCATGAAATGACAGGAGGAAACTAGACAACTGATCATAACTTCAACTTTTACCTTTTTCATGGACACTATCTTTCCTATAAATCTTTATATCTTTATTTTATTTTATTTTATTTATTTTTTTTTAAGAAAAGGGTCTTCACACCTGAATATCTCTCCCTACACTTCCTCATTGGTATGAGTGCCAATTAACATGCAGTTAACTCTGGGTCTCACTAATTGTTCAGAACAATGCAATATTGAAGAGAGAAAAAAAAAACAACAACAAAAAAACACTAATATTCTTAAATGATATGTACAGTTTCTATGGAAAATACTTGTAAAATATTTTACTCATTAGCTGCCCTCTGCAGCAGAGCAAGAGCCTTCTAATTTCCACTTCTGATTCTCACTGACTTTATGTTGACCAGGGCTTTGATCCCCAGGTTGGCAATATTCCTAATTGTAAGGCAGGCTCGCAGCTGCAAGTACCAAACATTGTTTGTGAAGATTAACAGTTAAGCATTTCAGCTTCTGAAATTGTCTCCTCTCTCAAGACTGAGTGTAGCTCAACACATTAATACTTACGATAAACTACATTCTTCTGTTAATACCTACGGGTGCTGTTCCTCTTTCTGTAACAGCCTTCTCAATGCTGGTTGAGTAGTGTCAGGCATTTGCACAAAATATCTTGCTGTACTAATTGGAGTACCCTGATGAGGGGCTACAGGCATAATTCTGTAAAGCTGTGTGACAAACACTTGAAGGAGGACAGCTACCATATTCTGTTAAAGACATCAAATATCAAGGCAAAAGATGAATACTGAGAATGAGAAAATAAATCATTTTAAATATAGCAACCATTACATACTTTACAATTTTGTCTTTGGCCTAATGAAGTCAGACCTGAAGTCGATATTCAAAATTATATGAACAATTGCATCTTCTTTTCAAGTAAACACCTGTATTAAGACAAATGAATAATGGTTATGGCAGCATACAGCAGGCGATAATCCAGCTCAGTCAGTACTACTATTATTCAATCTTTATAAAATCTCTCAAAAGCACGTATCTTTAGATAAGCTTGATCCATTCTGAGAACAATAACCACGGACCAACTCTGATTTAGACAACTACGTAAGATGATTTTGGTACTTTTGCTATGAACATTGATGCCTTAAATAAGAATGCACAGTGTTTCATCAGCAAACTAGTCTTCTGTGTGAAAGTTTCTTTGTTTCCATGATCTGCTATTTACCTCACCTCTGGAGACATGATCCTGTTAGGAGAGTCTGGCATGTGGAAAAAAACTGACACTGCCTAAAAACATTAACAGAAAAGACAGTTATATACAGCAATAGCCAGACATGACAAAGACAAAAATCATTTTATTGTGTACGAGGATGGAAAAGATTTTGTCTGTGGACCACAATTTCATTCCCTGCAGGAAAGAAAGTGAAAATGTCACTGTAAGTTATAACTGAAGTGACAGCTGTAGTTAAACCATAGGCCATGTATTAGCAGGAGTGAAAAATACATATAATACAAATATAAACTACAAATTCTAAATACTGACATAGAAATATGCAACGTATGTAGCACGAGGTGCCCATATGTAATAACAGCACTCAGGAATTTTCTTCTAAGATGATGAATATTACACAAATTTGTACGGCACCAAAGAGGAGGTACCCTTTCAAGCAGTCCAAGAACTGAAAAGAGATTTCCTTCATGTCTCTGACTCATTGCCACTGCTTTGAATATACAGTGAGTCTATATATATCTAATGAATAAAGGACAGAGGAGTCACTGAAGTCTGTGGCTTGCAGATTTGATAGCAGATGCTTGGAAAAAACAGAACTCTGTCAGAGTCAAGGAAGTTTAATGTTCCTCAAGTCAGAAATATGTGCCCTTAAAATATTATCAGGCCAAATTACTCCTCAAACTTCAGAAATATGACCATCCCTTGTGTGAACTGCCATGCTTTTACACAGTATCCCTCCAGTTGCTTTCTGCTGAAAGTTGAATATGACTAGATCCCCAAAGACTATTACAGTGAGAAGACCTCTGGATTTTAGGGACGATTATGAATAATTGCTTTTATATTGTAAACATTAATTTTCTGTGAAGTCATAAAGAACTGTAAAATTTCTTAACCATGTACATAGAGGGAAATACATAATTCAAATTCCACAGTGTATAAGTAAAGCAATAAAATTTTTGGAAGGATACCAGTTAGCCAATTGTTACAATATACATAATCTTTTACTATGCCTGTACTTCCCTAAGGACTCTTTTCTGGCCAAGTGGAGCAGCACAGTTTGACTTCACAGTGTTAAACTCCCCTCCTACCCAAAACTGGGTGGCCACACACGCAATCTGCCTGATCAGAATAGACCTTGCCTGAACTAGCACCGAATTGTGCCTAGTCATTGTCTGGAGGAGATCTACTCAACACAGCCTAAATCATACCTGGGATCATGACAAAAATTTATAGTATGGATTACTGCCCAATAGTGCTTGTTTGCCACCACTATTTAGTTTTTCTACTGCACATGTACACCTCAAGGACAAATAACAAATAGAAAAAATGTTTTATTTTCCAGAGTTTCTTCCTGTCCAGTGTTAATGTAGGAGAACTGCTGACTTTTGTGAGTTCTGTCCTCCAGCAGCCTGGCTGCTGCACAAGGCATTCGTATGCATGTTTTTCGGACACAAGATACTGCAGCCTGTGTCACTACTAGGGTAAAGGAAAACAGCTCAGATTATGCTCTAGAATTTTCATGGCATAATTCACATCACAATCAGAAGAAAATACAGTGGCAATGACTGCAGAACTTTAAGTTTTATAAGAAATTTATATTTTTGGGGGGAGGAAAAACTGAAGCGAATATGCATGCAAAGCTCTGCAGCAGGCTGGTAGCCTAGCAACACCAACAACCCAACCTTGAAAAGACTTTTATCTAATGTGCTGGTTAATACAGTAAGAAAGACACAGGGGGAAAGAGAGTGGCTGCTGTCAGTGAAGTTTTTCTGTAAATTAGCTTTGATAACATCTTTTATAGCCTAAGCCTATGAAGCATGAGCACAACCTCCCACAAAGCTGTACGGAGGTTTATTAATTAACACCATACTGCTGCACTGCTGGCATAAAAGCATGAAGGAGGACTTATTTGCTGACAACTCCTTGTCCTTGGAGTGGTGTCTCTATTGCTGGAACCGCCAGTCTGAAAAGAGAAACTCCCCAGAAACTCTTTTTTTTTTTTTTTTTTTTGGGCAAGTAATTTCTAGTGGCAGAACATTGGCTCCCAGGAATAAAATGCACAAGGCTAAAGAAATTTAGCCCCTTTCCTTTCCTACCCTTCCAGATTAAGATGCACAGGAAACAACAGTTAGCTTAAATAAGTGCCAGCACAGAGATGATCTACTTGCATGCATGAGTTGAGTACCTCTTTGCTTATTTATTTATGTTCTTCCCCAGTGTCCTTCTAGCCAACTGGGGAGTTATGGACTGGAGAGACTACCAAGTGGCTGAAAATCTGGTCCCATCAGCAGGCTGAAAAGGAAGCCCTCAATAGTTCAAAGCCTAACTGGTAGATGGCTATGAGCAGCATTCTTCAGAGCTCACACATGTCCCACTTAAGTTATATTGTACCTAGACAGACCCCCATCATAGCTGGAGCTTTGGAAATGACCCAGTTTTAACAAACCGTGGCATCGAGGAGGCTCCTCTTGAGGAGGAGGATTGAAAGCAGCAGGAAAGGTTAGACCCAATACGTATAGCACAGAAATCAAGAATCAGTGCTGTGTACTGCTTAGAGTTTTAAAGCATGTTGTAGTTCTATGAAATTACTAGAACAGCTTAAAAAAAAAAAAAAGACCCAGATGCAGACATCTGTTAACAATAAAAGCTGACACGATACATTTATGTATTGCACAAAACATAATCAAGATTCATTCTGCTAGGTTTTATTTCCAGTGTTGTTAAGAATTCAAAGTACATTTTCATGTACATGATCATTTTACTTAAAAAGCATCTGTCTTTCAGACATTTGTACTGAAATCAATGTGTTTCACACCAGATAGATTCTGTTATTGCTACTGTTGTCACCCTTTAATATGTGTAAAAGGTCAGCTTAATAAACTGGCAGGCCACTAATGTGAGTTTTGCAATATTGATATCTATTCATTAGAGGAAGGGCTGTTCTTACTTTCTCTTCATTAACTACTCAACATTGGAAACTGGGGGACAAATATATACATCCCTTTCTTGTTAACGCAAGAAGAATCAGTGCTGAAATAAATACCCATTTAGAAATTTGAGTCTGAGAGATCTCGTTATACTAAAGACAGCTTGAGAATCCATTTTTACGGTAACAGATAAGAATACATATCAAGAGTAGGAGCAATGAAAGGTAAGCGAAACATTTCCTAGGCCATGAAACCAAGAAACGTAGTTGAAGTTAATAGAAAAATCAAGATCATATTCTGTGTCTTTAATATGCCTTGGAAATAACTGGTAATTTTGATAAACTTTCACAATTATGAAAAAATGATACAAATTTAAAACTAAGCAAAAATTAATTAATAGGATCATTGGCCAATCTTATGACTCTTAGTGCTTAAAATGTTTGAAAAACCTGTAGGCAGCAGGCTATGATGACTTCAGAAGATGAAGGAATGAGTCCAATACCTATAAAATATCCTGTAATTTTATCAGTCTAGCTGAAGAATCAGGAACAGCAAGTATAATATTAGCTACTGGAATGTTTTCCACATATGCATATTTTTCTACATACAAAGAGAACAAAGCTATCTCCACAGGTAAAAGGGTGAAGGTGCATCAGTACTTGAGAGGAAGGGAAACCCATGCCCAGGAGTCATCCCTGGATGTTCACTGCTACCCTGAGAATTCTGGAGCAAGAGGTAATGCTCACAGATATTGTTGATATTTCAGTGACAACTGAAATTGTATAATGTCTTTGTGTTAGTTCATTCACCTGACAAGGTAACGGAAATAACACTGTCCTGGCTTTAGACTCATACACGTTCTTGATTCTTACATTCCATTTGCTTTCCCTTGACCCTTCATGTTGGTACTTTACCTTCAGAAAAACCCATGGGCTTTCCATTCACAGCTTCAGACTCCCTCAGATTTCTTCTCAAACTAAAAATCTATTTTCATCCCTCAGAGATAGCAATACAACCATGGCCAGTAAGGTTAATTGCTTTTTACAGGCATGACAGCATCAAAGAAATATTTGTCTCCTTCTTCTCAGCTTCAGCAATTCCCTGTGAAATAAGTTCTAAACATGTGTGGAACAAAGGAAAAGCCTCCACGTTCTCCATGTTCTGTACAATTTGTACTCTTGTTGACAATGTCGCTGTGAGCAACAGAAAAGGAAGGACCTTGATAAGAAGTATTTATTTTAAATGAAAGGAAGTAGCCTTAGGACTTCAATGATAATTTTTCAACAGAATGGATGATAGAAGCTCTGCTTGTGGAGGTACAGGATGGAAAGTCTCTTCTTCCTGAGCTATTCAAACAAACAGGTGGGGGGAAATGAACAGAACAGAAAAAATAAACATAATGATAGTACCCCAAAATGCAGCAAGAGTGTGGGCTGCAGAACTTGAATGTTTTCATTGGAAATCAGCATGCTTATTGCTGGAAAAAAAGAAAAAAAAAGAAAAAAAAAGAGCTTTCACACTGATAAAGAACTAAGGTAACAATATGTACCTCAAAAACAATATGTTATGGATAAACTCTGCATGTGCTTGACTGAAATTAACAAAGTTGACACAAAATTCCAAGGTGACATTGTGAATCAGGAAGTGCATAATATCCAGTGATTCCAGATTTCCTCCCTCATGAACATCCGGAAAGATACTTAACAGTTCAGCACGAAGACTCAGGATTTCAGTATGAAGTGTTGACAATGAAAATATGTTGGTGTTTAATGTTTGTTATGTTGAAGAAAATTGTAAGTATTTATGACATTAAAGTAGCATTTTCCTTGTGGCCAGAATGTTCATAGATTGAAGTTGAAACTGAGGAGCATAATAACTACATTTGTAACTTCCGTTTACATTTCCTTGTTCCCAGAATGACTTCTTCAAAGTTTCCCAGTTTTTGTGTCTGAATTCCTGGCTTCTTTCCAGGGATCTTTCATTTTGAATTATCTTTGAATTTCAAACAGCTTCTATGTTTCAGACAGGTTTCTTTTTCTTTACTTCTCATTTAAAAATTCTATTTGAAAAAAAAAAAATATATATATATATATTATGTTACAGATATGTATTAATTAAATATCTAGGGAATCCAGATGAATAATTTCACAGTATGAAAATTACTGTTCCAAACAGCAGCAGAAAAACAGGCAGGAAAATTCCCTTATCCTTCAAAAGATTATCAGGAGTTCTGTCAACAAATCTGGGTTTTAAAGTGAATTTTTAAAGTGAATTTTGAATCAGGTAGTCTTTCAAGCCCAAAATACCTTAATCAGGAGTTGAACTATTATAAGAAAACACTATTCATAATAATGCACAGTCCTCAGAAATAGTTTTTACACTGAAGGAAACTGAGTACGTAGAGCAGAGGAGAGGAAAGTTTAACAAACTCTTAGCATCAGAGAACTGTGACATGCCTCATTCACATCTTCTCTCCCCTCTCTTTGGGTGGAAATAACACTTAACTGATATTGAGTCATCTAAAGAGACTTTAATAAGAACAAACATGGTTTAAAACTTATTATTAGAAAAGGGCAAGGAAAAAAAAAAAAGGAGAGGAAGGGTGAAAAGAGCATCACAAGAAAGAGCAGTAAGAGTAGGAAATAAAAAAAAAATGAAATAAAAAAAAAAAAAAAGGAAAGAGTAGGAAAATTGAAAAGAAAATGCTTCCCTTTGCTACCAATATCTAGAATATTCTGGATTACCATAGCTGTACAAAACTCACTATTCACAGAAGGTGAGAATAATCAGCCATCAGCAGCAAATATCTGTATTTACACAGAATGCAAGGCAACGCTATAATAATAATTATTACTAGACAATCAGGCTGAGTAGAAAATGGCTGAATTTCACATAAGTCACCAAAGGACAGAGTTACAATATATTAAAAATGAGATTAATATGGATGCGCAAGGTCTTCCAGAAATAGTAGGAAAAAAAGATTTCAGAATATCAATGACAATTTTACAGGATTGTAAGGAACAAGTAGTAGTTGTTTCAGAAGAGACAACAGGCATTTTTGGACTTATTACAAATTTTTCTACCTTTAATACAAAGAGTAAAGGAAATTAATCAGCTCACAAAGAACTACACTTGTTTCATTTAGGAAATTAGAAAATCCCTGCATTGTGTCCATTTGTCCCTTGTAAAATAAACTATTATTAAATAAATAAATAAAGACAAAGTCCAGAAAGGTTTAAGATCTAATTTTATGAAGATATTAAAAGTGAAGTGAAATGTTGTACCATTAGACGTGTTGATTTCATCACTGAAGTAAACAAATTCCTTCTTCTAGAAAGAAAACAATGAGAATAATTTTAACATTCATAGAAGAGAGCTACCACACAATACACTGCATATGAGTTGATCAACAATAAATATTTTAGCAAAAACAATGGCAATTAGATGAGATGGATACCTAGAAGTTATATAACCATTTGGTTTTGTTTGTTTCCTGAAAACAAGAAATAGTGTGGAAGAAGGGAAGGGACCTGTTTCATATGACTTTATTAATGTGTACAAATGCATGCACAGACATAATATTTTTACACACATATAAGTATGTATTTATCTTACACATAAAAGCTGTAGGCACAGTTTATTATGTCCTTTCTACACGAAGAAATTTACGTGTCCAAAAAGAAAGGGGATTTCTGTGGATGTCATTTTGGGAGCAAGATTGGTTTTGGTGTTAAATTCAGAACATAAATATTTGTTTTCCATAAGGATACTTGAGTTTTCATACTCATTGAGGGAACTTTCTTGCACTGGCAAGATAAAACAAGCAGTAGTGATCATAATGGATGCTGAATACTGTCTTAGACATGAAACCCCTGACCTTTTCATTAGTCTCAGATACAAAGGTATACTGATCAGGGAAATGAACATAACAAAATGTTCATTCAGATGGCGTTGTTGTTTTTGTTCTATACCATGCTTGAAGGCACTATTTCTAAATATGTAGATAATGTTCCATCTCCGGATAAAAGTCAGCTAGAAAAAAATAATTACCAAGAAGTGCCAACAATTCTAAGAGGGTTAAGCAGGGTTTATATGTGTATGTAATTTAAGTGGGTTAAAAGGCATGCATTGTATCAGAGAAGCAGCAAAGGCAAGGACTTCATTTTCCATAAAGAATGGATATACAACAAGGTTGAAATACTTTCAGCTGAGATGGTCAAAATAAACAGGTTTGTGAAGGCTAGATATGGCATTCCCAAGATCAACAAGATTTAGTTGATCCTCCCCGCAGTTGATCCTCCAAGGCAGAGGGGGATCTGGGGGTTGTGGTTGACTGCAAGTTGAATATGAGCCAGCAGTGTGCCCTGGCAGCCAGGAGGGCCAACTGTATCCTGGGATGCATCAGGCACAGCATTGCTAGTCGGTCGAGGGAAGTGATTGTCCCGCTCTACTCTGCGCTGGTGCGGCCTCACCTCGAATACTGTGTGCAGTTTTGGGCACCACAGTACAAAAAGGACATTAAACTGTTGGAGAGTGTCCAGAGGAGGGCGACGAAGATGGTGAAGGGCCTAGAGGGGAAGACATATGAGGAGCGGCTGAGGTCACTTGGCCTGTTCAGCCTGGAGAAGAGGAGGCTGAGGGGAGACCTCATCGCAGTCTACAACTTCCTCACGAGGGGGAGTGGACAGGCAGGTGACCTATTCTCTGTTATCACCAGTGACAGGACCCACGGGAATGGTGTTAAGCTGAGGCAGGGGAAGTTTAGGCTCGACATCAGGAAGAGGTTCTTCACCGAAAGGGTGGTTGCACACTGGAACAGGCTCCCCAGTGAAGTAGTCACTGCACCAAGCCTGTCTGAATTTAAGAAGAGATTGGACTGTGCGCTTAGTCACATGGTCTAAACTTTTGGGCAGACCTGTACAGTGCCAGGAGTTGGACTTGATAATCCTTACCAGTCCCTTCCAACTCGGGATATTCTATGATTCTATGATTCTGTGATAGTGTTTCATGTATTGTCTTCCAACATCTGACCCTGCAGTGACTCCAGATTTCTCGTAAATGGCCCTCCTATTCAACCATTGCTTTAAACATCCAGTTCATCATATCTCTGGGCTTCCCCTCTATGCAATATGTTCAGAGACTCAGGTGTAAGGTTTTGCTTTGCACAGACTGGCTGACATCAACCTACTGGCTACTGTTTCCTTTGGAAAGCTGTAATAATACCTACTTCATGCGCTTATATATATATATATATACACCACAATTTAGAAAGTCTGATATTATTTTTGTATTATTTGAATTAAATATTAATGACATGATAAAGCTGAGAGACCTGGAGTTGCTCAGCCTAAAGAAGAGAAGTCTCTGGGTTGACCTCATTGTGGCTTTTCAGTAATCAAAAAGGGGTTGTAAAAAGGATGGAGAGCAACTTTTTGCTCATTCAGATAATGACAGGACAAGGGGGATGGCTTTAAATTAAAAGAGGGGAGATTTAGCTTAGCGGTTAGGGAATAATAGAGAACGCATGGGAATTTAAGAGAACAATTAGTGGATCAAGCCTGAAACAAATTTTGAAGCTATTTCTGCAAGCAGATGAGAAGCATCTTGTGAGATATGGCAGGGAAACCCACAGATGTAAATGTCGTTGTAAGTAGCACAATCCTCTAACCTTCCAATGTCTAAACCTAACAGGGATTACTTTTCTGTGCACAACTACTGTCTTCAGGTGCAAGAAATGTCTGAGTATTAAAAGTAGTGAAGTAAGCTCGGGGTAAAACTGTTTTAACTGTGGCTATGCACAACAGAGTGAACAAGAGAAGTATTAGGGCAGCTGAGATGTAGTATCTTGAGGAATTCTGCTAACAATGTAGTGTATATATCTCTTAAGCAAAGGACAAGGATAAAAGAAAGACAGAAGCTAACAGGTTTGGACTGGTTAGCATTAGAAAGCAGAAAGCAGCATCATTATGGTCTCTGAGCACTTGAAGAGAAATTGCCACTTATTTCATATTCTGACTGACATGGGTAATCTTGGCAGGAGTCACTAGTAATTTTTATAGTTCTACTAAAAGCAAGAGTTAGTAGTCAGCATTAACTGTCTCAGACCTTTACACCCAAATAGTATTCACCTACTCATCCCTCTCATTAGAAGAAAAATGGGACAAGAACATTGTATTTCCTATGACGAAGTCAGAGGCAATGAAAAGGAGAACTCTCTATTATGCAGTGTTTCTTATATTGGCTGCACAGCTTCTCTGCATTTCTGTAAAGGTATCCCATCAATGAATTCAGGACCTATCTTTTGTTTCTCTCACATCTCCTAGATGCCTAAAAGATTGCCAAGGGATGAGTGTAAGTCACGTTCAGGCAGAAGAGCAAATACAGAGCTACCATGGCAAGGACTGAGAGTATCTTTCTAGTACAAATTCATTACCACATTAATGTCAATTTTGTTTCTTACCTTTTTGGGGAGAAAACAAACAAACAAACAAATAAACAAACAAAAACATTAGGAACACAGATATTGAAACATACTTATTCAAACTGCACTGTGTCACAATTTTTCCAATGCTTGGGAGAATGAGAAATTTTATTTGACAGACTTTGATTTAGTAATGTTATCCTTGCTCTGTTCATTTTTAAAAGATGATCAAGATAGGTGAATAAAATCTTCCCATCATACAGAAATGGTTCAAACACCAAATCTATCTCACTCACTGTTCATTTCACAGCTGCTGTGAGTCTTCAAAGCATTGTGTAGTCCATTTCTTTCACAAGCACCAGGATGGGAATGTTCACACCATTGTCCAGAAACTCAGTTTTTAACACTGGGAACCTCACACAAAGAAGAGAAGCTAGTTTTTGTTTTAAAAACTCATCAGTGACCCCAGATCCTTGTGCCAGCTTTGTATCTCTATTCAGAAACATATTGAGTCTTTCCTCCAGACCCTTCAAAAGTCTTTGTTAGGGAGAAAATGATCTTTCTGCCCAGAGCTGTTTGTTCAAGATATATTTAGAACTAAGGCTATCTTTGTGGCAGTGACAATATCTAAGATCCTAACACCAGCTAGCCTGGCCTACTCTCTATATCAAGATTTGCTGAGTTATGCCACACAGAGGCAGCCTTTCTCCCAGTTTCAGAAGAAGGTACCAAGGTACAGAAGATGTGCATGTCTTGAAAAGTAAAGCATGTTTCTTCTCCTAAGAAACACAGCCTATGCAAACCTTCCCTTATTCAGAAATTCAGCTATAGTGGCTGTAACATTTCAGCAAAATTTTCTGAAAATCTAGAAAGACAGAGCACTGCAATAGTATGTTGTATAGTTAGAATTTTCCTCGTCTCCTTGTCCTGGCAGAAAATAGTTGGCAGAAGAGACCACAGGACAAGAGAAATATGGTAAAATATCTGGAGATTTGCATATCCCTCTGAATTAAGTTTATAGTTTATGCTGAACACAATCTTCTTGTTGTTTCTGTGTCTATACAATAGTGCTTAAAGTTTTATGCTACTACATGAATTGAGAATACTGATTGCAAAGCTCTCCAAAGGTTAAATTAACAATGATAGCAAATGCAGGCAATTTCACCTGAATCTTTTTCACCTTTTCCTATATATATATATATATATATATATATATATACATATAAAAATATATGTATGAATATATATATGTAACACCTAAAGCCTCCAAACTTTCTGACACTCAATTACTTTGAAAACAGTAAGTCATAGATTTGAAAACTTTTGTTCTTTCCAAAACTTACTGCTGTTTTACTCCAGTATAGGAAGTGTAAGATAACAAGCAGACTGCCAGCATACTGTCAGACCAAATCAGAGGAGCTTGCATCACACAAATTTGCTATTACACATCAAAGTCTGCATCTGCTATTGCAATCATTTCAGGATTTAGAAAGATAATTCTTCTGCTCATTCACAAATCTCTGGCAGACACAATGCTCAACAGAATCCTTTAGGATTTGCAAAATGTATACAGAATCATCTTACTGTGGCCTCAGAGCAGCAGCAGATTAGCCCTTGGGCCACATATTTTCATTAAGGATGATGCTGAAGATAGGGATACCACCCTATCAAGAGCAACCAGCAGTAGCATGTTTCAGATAACATGATGCCTCTCAGGGCAGACCAAGTAACACTATGTATCTGCCTTCAGATGAATCCCTTTTGAGACGCACCATATGCTCATTCAACTTCAGTGTTTAAGACCATGTGCAAAACACAAAAAAAACTACTTTGCACAAACACCCTTACACTGCAATAACAGAGAACAGCCTGCTTTACTGACAGAAAGAGGAATAATGCATCAGCCATTCACACATACATTAACAAACATTGTTATTGGTTCTTATGCTCTTTGTGACAGTTAAAAATAGCTGAACAGCATGGAAATTAAAATATCTTGAATTCAGAGAAAACACTGTAATTAAGACTCGCCTTAAAATATCTGTCATTAAATATTTCAGTATTTCACTATTTTGACTGAAGCCACAAATTTCACCATATTTATAATCTCTCTTACACATTATTATTGTTAATACTATTACCATTATCACTATTATTATTATTATTGTTATTATTATTTTCCTGTCTTAATAAACTGTCTTTATCTCAACTCACAGGCTTCACTTTCCCGTTTCTCTCCCCCATCCCAGAGAGGGAGGGGGGAGGGTGAGCGAACGGCTGTGTGGTGTTTAGCTGCCAGCCGGGTTAAACCACAACAACAATAAACACAATTCAGATAACTGGAGCACACATCTGAAAAAATAGTATATCTGCCTTTTATTTTAGTCCCCAAACCTAACTCTAAATGTTATAGGTGTTTATATGGAACAGAAAAGATAAAGATCCAGATTTGCTTCTGCTTCAGCAGATCTTTGAAAGTCTGCAGGAAACACAGTGGTAAGTAAAACACCTCTTTCTCTCTCTGACCAAGTTATTCCCGTTTAGCTTCTCTGAAAGATAAAAGAGGAAAAAATTGAAGTCTTGTAAGGAACAAGTTGGCCTAAATGCCCATGTGAATGCAGGAAAGCAGTTGTTTGTCTTTGGTGAATAGTTAAATCTGTAAATATCATTATATTCCTTTCCCACTCCTTCTTTCCTTCCTCTAGTAAAGCATAGTTTACTAAACCAGATTGTCAGCTTGTTAAACTGAACATTTAAATTAAATTGACATACAATAATTACAAGCTCTGCAAAGCATACAACACAACACAGTTACCTGCTTAGCACTGACACTTGCTTATCAAGTATCCTATAGCACAGAAGCCATAACAATGAATACCTATTGTGTGAAGCTAAGGAACACAAAACTTTTGAGCTGTAAACATTTCCACTCAATTTCTAATCACAGTTCTGCCATATCTCAGTAGTTCACAACATTTCTTTCTTTCTCTCTCTCTCTCTCTCTCTCTTCTTAATCGCTCTGTTAAAATCAGAATTTTATTTTTTTGTGAATAAGAGAATGGCTGAGGTGGGAAGGGACCTCTGGAAGTCATTTGGTCCAACCCCCTGCTCAAGAAGGGATACCTGGAGCAGGCTGCTCAGAATCATATCCAAGAATCTTTGAAGATCTCCAAAGAGAGATCTTCAAAGAGAGATCAACCTGCACCAGTGCTCCATCACCTGCAGAGCGCAGATGTACTTTCTGATATTCAGATGGAACCTCTCAGATATTCAGGCTGGATATCAGGAAAAGGTTTTTCAGCAAGAGGGTGGTCAGGCACTTGAACAGATTCCCCAAGGAAGTGGTCATGGTACTGAGCTTGCCAGAGTTCAAGAAGCATTTGGACAACACTCTCAGACACATGATCTGATTTTTCTGTTTGTTTGTTTTATTTTGTTTTGTGTGATCCTTTTGGAATCTAGGAGTTGGACTCATGATTCTTGTGGATCCTTTCCAGCTCAGATATTCTATGAATCTATGATTCTCTTGTGTGCCAATTTGTGTCCATTGCCTCTTGACGTGTCACAAAACAGCCTCCTCTGTTCAATTTGTCCTGATCTTGAAAATGAAGCAGTAAATACAGTTAGATGTCTTTTTGGCTGTTCAAAAGTACCGTTTGACTTTCAGAGATCAGTAATACCATAAAAAGATTAGACAGGACCATGGAGAGGGCTAGAGTGAAATATGCTGCAAGCACGAAGTCGCTGAAGACTCACAATCTACTTGAAAGTGACTTTCTTACAAAATGAAGTGGAGAAACCATATCCTATAGCTATCAGTTTCAGAGTAATTTGCCTGATTTTCATGGAGAGAAAATAAATTTGAGTGAAAAACATTTTAAAAAATTAACCTTGTGATTTTTTTCCAATAATATAAGTGATGATGAAGGTCAATAAGATCATTTAAGCTATTTAAGCACCTCAGGTAAGAATCAAACTAATTAGTAAGGCCATATCTAATCAATACCTGCTTTTTTTTTTGGAGACAAGCCACAGCACAATATCAGTTTTTCAGGCTCTTAAGAGCTGAGTAATTTTATTTAAAGATTTTACACTTTATAGTCAACACTGTATATGCAAAGTATTTCTATTTCTTTCCTCTTGGTGTTTTCCAGCCTGCTAAAGGCATACCTCCCATTTATCATCCATATGACTGATAAGAAATTCAGACAGGTGCTTTAACAGCTGAATCTTTCTGAGCAAGTTTTCTCCCATTTTTTAATATAAAGCAGGTTAGATGACCAAACTATTTGAAATATCCTCATCTACAAGTGGCAATCAGCCATAATGTCTTCCAAGAGGCAGGTCACACACTAAAAGATCTGGGGTTTGTTTGTGAAGGTGGTCAGTGGAATCATTCTGCCAGTTGCCGCATGAGGTATGAAGGTTACTATGAGGCCTAGAAAGTGTAAAGAGTTGCAGCTGTGAATTTACTTAATGTATTCAAGAGTAACACATAGTCTCTATTTATGGCCCTCCCCGCTCACAGCTGAATGTGATCACTTACCTATCACACTTAGAGCAAGATTTCAGCTCAGTTCTTCTGAAATACTCCCTCTGAAAATAATAAAATAAATTCAATTGTAGCAATACTTCTAGGTGCTTTTTTCTTCAGTGAAAGGTTTAAGTATTTGGTTTAATTTTTATTTTATTTTTTATTGTGGAGCGGTCATTTGATAAAGGTCATTATGAATGACTTTGACTCAAAGAGGCAACTCCTACAACTTTGTGCTATACAAGAAAAGACAAATCTTGGCCTGAAAACAAACAGAGGGCATTGGTTTTCCTCCTTTGCAGTTAGGACACGAAGCAGAAAAATAAAACAGAGTAACAGAATAATCACTATTTTATACTCTGAATGGAAACTTGGTGTAAGATTAAGGTTCTCAGTTTATTGTTGTGTATTCCAACTCAAGGAAATCAGTAAACCTTTCGAATGAAGACCAACATTTTATCACATCCTGCTGCTTTTGGGCGACCCAAGTACTGCAGACTTTTTTGTACTTTCATTGAAATGACGCAATAATTATAGCTCCTGAAATATTTTTCCACAATGCAAGAAGCACAAATTCTGTCTCCTCATACTCATACAAGTGACATTTAATTTATAAAATTACATTTATGAGATACTCTTTACCCATTAAAAAAAAAAAAAAAAAAAAAGAGGGTTGGACTACCCCAATTACAAGCCGTCCTTCCAAGAGCTAATAGGGTTCATACAAGTTTCCCTTAAGTACTTCTCTCCATAGTGACAGCACAATCTGAACAACACTTTTAAATATCCTTCTTCTTCCTATGGATCAATGAGTTTTTCTTGTGATTTCCAACTCTGGGCCATTCAAGGACCAGGAAACCTGACTGATGTATGAGGTTCCCTGAGACCTGGAATACCTGGGTGACCTGGTGATGACACGGGTGTTTTCTCTGATTACAGTAGCTACATAAAAGAAAGTCAAAGTCGCATGCTGCAGTGGCTCAAATGCCCAACATCTAGACAGTCTATGAAGACAGTCTTTTTCACCACCTTCCTTCCAGTTCTGTCTGCACATCTATCTAAAATTTTGCATACATCTTTTGAAATATTTAAGGGCATGCGGATTCTCACTGCAATGATGTAAGTAAATATTCAGATAGTAGTTGCTGGCTAAATTCACCAGTGTAAGAAAGTCACACTACCTAAACATTGCAGCCTCCAGATTAGACAGCAAGTAAATTCTAAGCAAAAGTTGTTCTGGGAGAGTTACCTACGAAAAGGAAGAGCCTTTTTCAGGAAGTCTCCCTTCTCTGGAAAGGACTCCTGTTAAGCAGTATTTTGCTTCTTGTCAAGGGCTTCTGTGAAAAGACCCCCATACATCCAAAGAAGGCAAAGACTAGAAAAGTAGAGTCAGTTTAAAGAAGGAAAGCAGCATACACAGACAGCAGGTGTGATTGGCACTAAGTGTAACAAACAGACGGGACTGGTGACAAACCTACCCAGTGGGACTGAAAGGTATCAACCATAATTTGCAAGAGCAATTAGCAGCAGATAACATAGTCATCAAACTCAGCAGTACTGCTAAGAATCTCCTAATCAGTCGCAATGTAGATATTTGAAGCTGAAATAATGCAAAATTCCAGAAACAAACCACTATTATTTTGTGACTCAACCAGGATCTGAACCCAAAAAAGAGGAAGTTCACGTGTTTAACACAAATCTGTAATAAGCAATTGCCTATACCCCATCCAGAACATACTTGGTTGGGTCATTAAAGTCACATAGACTTGCGCAAGACACACTCTCTATGAAATATAATGGATAGGGATACCTGATCTTGATGGGAAGCTTAACGAACTTAAAACTACTTTAATCCACCCTTCTAAATTGTTTTTCTTCAATCACTTCCAGCTCTTATTTGGACATCATCATCCTTCCATCTGAAGCATGGCTTCTTTTTCAATTCCAGACTATTTTAGTTTGGTTGTCTTTTTCTGCATAGCATCTCACTGTGATCAGAAACATCACTACCTTTTTCTCCTAATCTGCTGCATTATCTAGACTGACACCATCTTGTTATTTCTCTGTGGGCTGTTTCTTTTTCTGTCAAATATCAGTCATTTGTCTTGTCTCCCACTATAAAAAGTGGCAAAGGAAATAGGGAGTAGACAAGAATACTTTTAAGTGGGAAGCAATTTATAGGGGTTGGCAGTAATAAGTACTTAAAAAGAAAAAAAAAAAAAGATGAAAAACTTGAATTCATACCTTGGCAGCAAAACAAAAGCCAGGGAATTGAGTTGTAGAAGCACAGGTGTTCAGATGTTCTCCAGTCCAGGTTCAGGCAGCAGCCATGGAGCTCCCTTGAGAATTCTTCTGTTACAGACGGAGGAACCTCTCTTGAGATACAGCCTTCTAGCTCTACCTTACAACTGATTTCTCTGGAGCGAGGTGGTACTACTTGAAAATCCTTCATCTTATTATATTTAATGAACTTTTAAAATCGTGGAGTATCAGCTGGCATTTTGAGTTGGCAAAGAGGATTTTCGAAGTTCAGCTCTAGCTTCTAGCTGTCTCCTGAATCCCTGTTGCTGGGGATGGTCACAAGCAAGTACACTGGCCGTTCTGGCTTTCCAGAAGTTCTTCATAAATACCTGTAGACATAGGTCTTTTCCACCTAATTCCCACTAAAAAAAGAATCCCACGATGTTACTGTCAAAAGTCTTCTGCTCGTAATGAAAACCAGTTATTTCCCTCTTTGCCCTGTGCTCACCCACCCACCAGTGTCCATTCTCTATCTGCTATTTTCTTATCATTTCCCTGGGAGAGAGTCTATTTTTTGTTCTGGGCTGCACAGCAGAATCACAATCCATGATAAAGGCTCAGAGGCACTATAATAATAGACAGTAAAAATAATAAACGTATTACTGGTGTATGAATCAACCAGTACCTGTTCTCACAGTGATATTTTGCATGCAAAGTAAAAAGCTGGTTTGAGTACAAAAGGCATTCAGATTAATCATGTCAAAAGCAAACTGGTGCTTATACAGGATCCAAAACCTTAATATATTTGACTTTGAAAAGGCTAAGTTCATTCTCTAACTATCAAAGCCTGCAGCAGCCTCTACACTGTCCCTGGGAACATATTGTAAATTTACTGTTCTGACAGATGATCGTGAAGATGAGGAAATGATCCAGAAAAGTGGCATTGATTTTGAAAAGCAGAGGAATTTGCCAGTCACTGCATGTTGCTAAGCTGAAGGGAAAAAAAAAAAAACCAAAAAACCCACCTTCCATCAGCTCTCAGCATGTCACTCACAAATATCAACGAGACATGGCATTTATAGTGTTTGTGTAAAGATCGGGGAATGATTTAGACTGCATCCTTCCACTAAGAGCAATTTGAATGAGACCTTAAATACAAAGAACCTCTTCACTTGATTTCACAAAATAAGCTGTATGATCTTTTTCTTTGGGCAACTTGTGATTTTCAACTGTAGCCTGAGGTCCATTTGAGCAAATGCAGGAGAGAGATTTTACAGAAAGGAAAAACTCTATGACCTGAGTGAGTCTGCAACATACACTGCAAGCAGGTGTTTTTCAGATCCTCCTCACAAATGACATGCCTTTTAGAAGATTAAATCTCAGCTCCCAGCCTGGAATTTGTTAACAAGAGTTGAAGAGTAAGATGCAGCCAGCAAAAACAATTTTTATGGCAAGCTTGTGTAGGGACACAGACTAAATTGTCTATTATTTCCTCACTCGAAATATTGTGAATTTATAAGAAAACCTAGCTGATGTCTTTCCCATGTCCCTAGAAAAATCTGATGCTATATACACTCACAAATTTCAACACAGAAATTTTCCACTTGCTTTGTATCCAGGGGAAGGAAAGAGCTGGCTGCCTAGTTGGCATAAAACATTTAACCCTTTCACAGAAGAATTCCTGGATAATACATTGTAGAAAAGGCAGAGGTTTCAGAGTAAATAGTGCCTAGGTCCTGCAGAGTCGATGTATTTAGGCAATTCTGCAGACAGTGCCTGAGCCCAATGAGAAATCCACTGATAATAAATAAGCATGTAAATCCACAGGTAGCAGCTGTTTCTTTTGAGATAAACCATCTCTGTACTTTATGCAAACACTTTACTGTGTTATTACCTATAATATATACTCTGCATCGTAGATAACGGTTTGGAGAAAGAATTAAAAATATTAAGCTCTGAACACTGAAATAAAGGCTTCCCTGCATCTTTTTTTTTCTTTCCCCTTCTTTACACTTCTAACCCTTAGGTTTCCAAAACAACAATTTTCCACAGACATCAAAACATTTGTAAACAATTTAGAGAGTGGAAAACTGAGGTACAAAATTGTCAGAAGATTCATTCGTGATCCTATAAAATCAGATGTGGAGCAGACTATGAGATGCCAAAATATTATTTTCAGGAGTCCTGACTTGCGGTGAAGAACCCTTTCCTTCCTGCTTTCTTTCTATGGTTTCATTTTCCTTCTTACTTCCAATATTACATTGTTTAGGGATATAGTTAAAAACAGCCAGCTTTTAGACCTTATATTAATAGCTTCAAATTTGGATACCCCTTTTAACAGACAGGAATCGGTATGCCAAGTGTCCCTTTTAAAGTAATGGGGAGGAAGAGAACACAGACTCACACAAATATTATACATGCAATTTGATCTCTGGCCAGTCTAGATTCTGACTGTAGCAGTGAATACACCTACAAAGGGAGGCAATAACACTAAAACCCAAAATACAGCACTTCAGCTTGGCAAAAACAAAGGAGTTCAAGTTCTGAAGGCAGAATTATATCAGCATGGAAGATAAAAGATTTTTTTCCTCATAAGAGGATAAAAACAAGCCACCTAAAGAAAGAGGATGACAAACCCAGAGCAAATATTATGCATTAGTAACAGAGATTTCAATCCTTTCTTTATTTTCCCCCAGGCACCCTGTGAATCTGCAAAAGGCATTTTGCTGTACATCTGAGATACAAGCAAGAATTGATGGCAAAGTTTTTCATAGAAGGGCACTGGATGGTGTCCAGAAGAAATTGCCTCACTCCTATCACCTCATTTACTCCTCCTGCCAAAGCTTATCTTTAGCTGCCTTTCTATGCTCCATCTTGTCTCTCCATGTAGCCTGTACAATGCCAGTTCAGAGCCAGAGAGGGAAGGAGAGGTGATGAAGCAAGTCAAAGCTATCAATCAAGCTCGTTAATAAAAGTTGTGTGAATCAAGAGTGAAAGATTTGTTTTTTCTTGAAACCAGGAATGGAAGAAGGGCTGAACACTCACCCCTAGTTTTTATTGCTGTTCAAAAAGCTAGAAAGGCTCATACATAAATAGAGTTAAAAAGGAAAAGTGTAAGAACCAGATGTTGTGATATTTTTGGATGCAATCATAGATCAGGCCACAATGCTTAACAGCTCCTATTCCAAAGCTAATTTCTGAGGGAACAGAATGAATATCATGCACAAGTTTACTGGCTTTTTACTGAGTCCTGTGCAGTGCTGAAAAAAAAAAAAGCTTTTCTAAAATTGGTCTGGCTGGTTTGATTTTCTTGGTTTAAATCCTCTTCTTAAAGTTCACGCAGAATTACATTCTTACTGCAGAATTATACCAAAAAGCCTGCAAAGGAAATCATTTAAGTATACAGGAGGTCAATTTCCCAGTTTTCTTCTGAGGTTGGTTTTATTTTTCATACAGATTACTACCAAGTTATTTTCTCTTAGTCACTCTGATTTTTCAAGATTTTTTTTTTTCATGTAAGGATAATGTTTCTGCTGTTAGTGTTGCTTATGTTCTTTGAGATGAATGAAGCATAAAGGACATAATGTGCCTCTCACTTCACTCATGAGGAATCACAGCAAAATCACCTAGGGGATCAACTAGTAACTTTCTTGGCAACCCAGAAGAAACACTGACACATAGACGCAGAAGCACTATGAGCAGTTTTGCACTGGATTTCCATTTCCTGCATGCTCTACAGCATAATTTCACATAGGGCCCCAAGGAGATGGTATATGAGAGAACAGTCCCTGGCTTTACTAAGGACCAGACCCTTACACCTCTGGGTGTTACCTGTTTAGTGTGCAGACTTTAAAAAAGAAGGGAAAGGAAAGTGAAAGATGAGTGTGATGAGTGTGCCCATAAAAGCAGTGAGTTCTTGATATCCAAGGAGACACTGAACACCGCCATGCAATATCACTCTTCTGTAGAAGTTCTAAATCCTTGTCATTTGATGAAACACTCAGAAATACATTTTGTGAATAACAAGCCTAATTTATCTAGCTGCCTGCTACACAGTCCATCAGCAAACAAGCACAAAAAGTAATGTTCAATAATGTGTCTTTCCAGACCTCAGATGCTACTGAGTTTTGTCCTTAAAAATATCCTATTTCCAGAATATAATCGTTTTGGCTTGAAGTTTCACTGTTTTTGTGTGATTATTTTGTTTGTTTGTTTTGTTTGTTTGTTTGTTTGTTTGTTTTTCCACATGGTAGTTTAGTAAAATTCCCTCAAACATCCATCCAATGGCTGAAGGCTTGTTTTTTAGATGTCATATTGGAGAACACACACCAGTCCAGTTTACCCTGGCAGAAACTAACTGAGGAGCTCGGTACAGGCTCCCACCTGTAGGTGATCAAACTGAATGGAAGTTAACGTCTTTAAAATGTCAACCAGTGAGCTATTAAAATCCTAACAGTTGAGTAGAATTTAATGAGCCAGGGTCCAATTTTACATTAATAGAACTATCAAAAGTCGTGACCATTATATTTTACTTGTATGCTGGACAAAGACATAAAAATTATAGAGTATAACAAGGTACTGTCTTTTTGATGCAGCTGTTTGTTCATAAAGGGACTTGCTAACTGATTGAAGAGAAGACTGATTTGCAAGCAGTTTTAAGATCTCTCTTGGCCATTATAATCCCCACCAGCAGGTAGCTGATAGAAGACCTACTCAGCTATTTAATTTCAGGCACTTTAGTTCTCTCATTAAAAACTGAAGAACCTTTCATAGTCAAGGGTATGAATCAAAAGTAGCCATCTCCAAAGACAAATGCAAAACTTTGCCCCTACCTGATTTATATAACATGGCAGTAATCCTGACCTAACCCTACCTTATAGTCCTTTGCTAAAAAAAGGTCCTTCCCTCCTTGTCTTTCTCTCATATATATAATCTCAGTACCTCCTTAATACCATGTTCATCACTTGTTACACTCTCTGCTGTGCTGAAACTAAAACTAAACTCACTAAAACACAAAAATTAAAGATCATCCTTCCATCTCAGAAATAGTTTTCTGATGATTCAGGGTTAAATGCAGTAATGGATGAGTTGGACCACAGCTAGCAGAAGATAAGTGTTGGATTAGGGTTGGTGCAGCTGGGAGGAGTGTCTACTGGTACTGAGATATTATGCCAGCTACCCTGTGCTGTCTGATTTTAGGACAGATTTATTGGTGGTTGAAGAGGACTTAAGAGGGCTCCAACACCTTTTGACATCAATCCATGCACCCAGTATTACAGTGACAGTGGTGTAGTGCACAGCCCTTAGCAATTTAGTTCAAATCTGCTATGAATCATGCCTCTTTCTCTTCACTGCAAAGCAGCAGTACAAGAGATATGAATGCATGAAACCCCACAAAAATCCCAAAGCTGCCCTAGAGGAGGCTAAAGATCAGTTTGTAAGCATGTCAGTCAACACACTGAGGGCAAACAAAATGCTTGCTCCTGAACTAGAGATTTTATATATACATCTTATGTAGCAATGGGCTCATGTTCAAAAACTGGAGTGAATATTAGAACCTGCTCCAAACATGCAAAGTGAGAGTAAAGGACATGAAATCACATCTACATGATGAATTTGTAATGCAAAGGATTCCCTAGCTTTGCATCTCCTGTGCTTTCAGGTTCCACACTGGCTTTGGCTAATAACATATGTATCTTTGCTGTGCACCAGTGCTCCAAGGCAGCCTTCACAGACATGTCAGATGGCTCTCAAACATGTTGTGACTGGAAAGATCTTTTTTTGGCAGCAGGGAACAGGAGAAGGGAGTGGATGCTTCTGAAAAGCAAAATCCTAAGCATTCTTCTGTCAATAAGCTAATTAACAATTGGCAAGGACATGCTAAATACTACAGAACTTTAATTTTAACAAGATGTTCTTCACTAACCAGACTAATCAAACATGATCAGCACCACAAGAGAAAGCACAGATGACCAAAGAGAAACAACTGTGTCCCATGCTCCCTTTTCTTTGCCAAAGCAATGTCAATCATCTGCCCCTGGGGACGTTGCAGTCTCTTCTCCTTGTTGGGAAGAGGAAGGTGGTCACTGAAAAATGTGTGTCTAAACCAGGGAGATAAAAAACACACACCCACAAAGATGGGAATTTATTGCTTACAGACTTACATGTGAAAATAAAGAAAAACAACAACAACACAAACGAACTTTCTGTGTATGTACAGCTTTGTAAAATATCAAGCACAGAAACAAAATTTAGCCCTCTTTTGGCTAATTCAAAGCAGGAAAGGAAAAGAAAATCAATAAAAACAATAAAATTGAGAAAAAAATCTTCTAGATTTACTCATAATCTGAAGGTAACATGTATTTAGATCTGAAAAGCACAACAGAACTCAAATCATATCCAGGTGCCCTTTCTCAAACATTTCCAGATAATTTCTGATGTTTCCCAGTTTGTTTACTGTTATTATAATGCAATTGCAGGATAGTTCCAGTTGAAAAGGACGTCAGGAGGACTCTATTCCAACCTCTTGCTTAAAGCAAGGTCAGCTCTGAAGTCAGAACAAGTTGCTCAGGTTCTTACTCATCTGGGTCTTGAAAACCTCCCAGGATGGAGAGAGCAGAGCCTGAGACTGCACAGCTTCTCTGGGCAGTCTTTTATGCTGTTTGACTGTCCTCATGGGTAAAAAGTTTCTCTGTATTCAGTCAGAAATTCCTTTGCTTCTACTCATACCTGTTTTCTGTCATCCTCCCACCAACATCATTGTTCTCATTCTTAATGTTTATTTCTGCATCTTGTACTTTGTTTAGCATTTTTGGCATCAAAAACAGAGCCACTTGAGCCAAAGCTTTACTGAAGATAAAGCCATGTCTGTGTCAAACAAAAAGAAAATGTAAAACAAGCCAGGACTCCTCCAGACTCAGTTCAAAGTCAGCAACAAACTTCACGGTGAATCTCAGTCTCTAACTTTAAGTGAGGAAAGAAAGCCTGTGGTGAAGAGTCCATCTCCAAGGCTATCAAGAAGTGTGACTGATATGTGTGAAGGTCACAGCTACAAAAAGTAGTATTAGGAGGGCAAATGCAGCATGCAAGTTAGAAATCCAAATAATTATCAAGTTCCCTGCTGAGCTAACACAGTTCTATTTGCTCTAACATAACCACTCTTGGTATTTGAGATAGCTAGATTAAAGTTATCAGAAATAGGGTTTCACATCTTCCACTTATAAAATGCAACACATACAAACTTTACAGTATGCCCAAACAGATCTATCTCCTCTCCTGCCAAAAAATTGTTTATGCACTTTTCACACTTCCTAAACTGTCTAATATGACGGCTGATTTCTCTGCCTATGAACTAGTTTACCAAGTTTTTAGAGGAGAAAGCAATCTAATTTAGAGTATAGCAGGTAAGTACTAAAGCAAATTTTTAATGGTATAAACTATAATATGACACACTGGCTACAGAAATGCAAGCATGGATTCCCATATGGCATCTGTTAAGCAAATGGTCTTATCCAGGGAGGGAAAGATTAGGCATCTGATGGCAGCTCAGACTACCACTTGCAGCTGAGACTACCACAGCACCTCAGCCAATGCTTTAGGTTACCCAAGTCTATTTTGAGGGTTATTACTCTTCTCTGTTTTCCATGAGCCTTTGTTGTGCTTGAACTTAGAGTGGGTTCAATGGGACTTCACAGCAACGGAGACTTCTGGTGCAGAAGTGGGCCCATCCGAATGAGGTTCAACAAGTCCAAGTGCGAGGTGCTGCACCTGGGTCAGGGCAATCCCAGACAGGAGCACAGACTGGGAGAAGAACTCACTGACAGCAGCCCTGCAGGAGAAGGATTTGGGGGTTCTGGTGGATGAAAGGCTCAACGTGAGCCAGCAGTGCATGCTTACAGCCCAGAAGGCCAACTGCATGTTGGGCTGCATCAACAGAGTAGTAGCTAGCAGGTGGAGGGAGGTGATTGTACCCCTCTACTCTGTCCTCCTGAAGCCCCACATGGAGTACTGCATCCAGGTTTGGGGAGCCCAGAACAAGAAGGATATGGATCTGTTAGAGCGAGTCCAGAGGATGGACACAAAGATGGGCAGAGGGCTAGAGCACCTTTCCTATGAAGAAAGGCTGAGAGAGCTAGAGACGTTCAGCCTGGAGAAGAGAAGGCTCTGGGGAGACCTCATTGTGGACTTTCAATACTTAAAGGAGGCTTATAAAAAGGATGGAGAAGGACTATTTCCTCGGGTAGATAACAATAGGACAAGAGGGAATGGTCTTAAACTAAAAGAGGATAGATTTAGATTAGACATTAGGAAGAAAATCTTCACTATAAGGGTAGTGAGGCACTGGCAGATGTTGCACAGAGAAGCTGTGGATGCCCCATCCCTGGAGGTGTTCAAGGTCAGGCTGGATGGAGTCTTGGCTAACCTGATCTAGTAGGTGGCATCCCTGCCCATGGCAGGGGTATTGGAGTTAGACAATCTTTAGAATGGCTTGGGCCCTTCCAGCCCAACCCATTCTGTGATTCTATGATCCCAGCATCCAGCAAGAAGCTCCTTGTCTTTATGCCATGCTTTGAAGGCATGTTCTACAAGGCACTGCAGAAATTCTCAGCATTTGGACCAGGCAGATACAAGAACACACTCCTTCCAATGAAGACATCATGGTGAAGGTTTTGCAGAGCTCATCTGCTCATCTGGAGGGGAATGACCAGATAATTATCCTGAATTTATTAATTATCTTTCATAACAAAGTGACTCCCTTCACTAAAGCTCAGCTTCTTTCTCTCTCTCTCTTTATTTTATTTTATTTTATTTTATTTTATTTTATTTTATTTTATTTTATTTTATTTTATTTATTAATCCATGTCTTCAGAGCTTGGTAACTGTGTTACTTGCTATTCTAAGCAACTCTCCCTTAAGTAATCAGTTAAGGCTTTTTGCACTTAGAATAAACAGTAAGATTTTTAAAAAGGAATGGATAGCTTTAAAAATTCTTGGTTATGCAGTGCTCAGTTTCAGTTTTATTCCCTCTCCTTTTTCTCTGTCCCATTGCACCACAAGTGAGTAACATCCATTATTAATAAATCCCTTCAGAGACAGTTCCTGTGTGCCTGTCTTCCATTTGATTAGCCATCTGGTAAACGATGGTTTCCTGACAGTTTTAAAAGGTTTTCCTTTAAGCTCAAGCATTGTTCATGTGCAGAGAGCATGTGTGATGTGATGGGTGCATTAGTAGAAGGCTTGTCTAGCATTTAACAACAAAAAAAAAATGTGGTGATTAAAAAAAAAAAAAGCTGGGGGGAGAGGGAATTAAAAATAAATCTGGGGGGAGAGGGGGAAATAAAGAAGAAAACAAAGAAAACAAAGAAGAAAAAAAAAAGGGGAGGAAGGGTATTTTCAGTTACACTATAAATCTTCACCCAAGTAGCTCTACCTTGATTTCATCTGATTTCAAGCTCAAATCTGTCTACACCTGAAAATAACAGAGGCATGAGGATTAAAATAACATGTGGGATAAAAACATTGGAATTGGTCATATGGAAATCCATATAAATACTCATTTCTGGGGTGGAGGGAAGTAAGGTAGTAGGAGTTTGTTTCTGTCATATACCAGTTAATATATGTATAGCTTCTAGTTAATGCTATGATTTATCTAAAATAAGGTCTTAAATACAGATACTTTCTTAAGTGACAGCAGTTTTAGCCAAAGTAGGAAAGACTTTAAACTGAGAAGGCAACGAAATTACATACTACGGCTTCATGTAGGAAGCAGAGACACCCCACAGTGTTTTTCTTTCCTTGGAAAGTGACAAGAGCATGGAATTATGGGAGATTCAAAGAATTGTAGAGGGGGTTGGTGTTTGAAAAAAAAATAGTAATTTTGTGGTTTTGCACAAAAATATGATATAAGATGAAAATTCACTGGGGGATGAAATAACCTGGAATTCTTCATGATATCAATACCATGTAAGTAGAGTTATTGAATTACTTTTCATTTAATTTGCAGTTTATCTCATGCACAGAATGTATACAATTTTACTGAAAATGCATACGATAACTCTCTGAAATCCGATCTCTGACAGAAATTCTCTTTTTTTCTTTTTAAGAAAAGAAAATATTTCAGTATTATTTATATACTAATAAAAATATATTCCTGTTTAATATAATGTATAAAGGTAAGTCTACTAAGGAAAGCAAATCAAAAAGTAAAACAGTTGAGCTTCTATTCATTTCATCTCTCCTAAAGAAACAGCTGGTAGCCAGGCAAGCACTGCAGGACCCTTCAGAAACCAGTGTATGGAGAAAGAGAGAAATAAAGAGAGAAAGAAAGATACATGCTGTTCTCCTTTTTCTATAGTAGAAAGAAAATTTGATGACAAGGTTTCTAACATAGGCTTCAGCTGAATGCCTGGAGTTTGGTAGGATATATCTAAAATTAGGTACTTATTTCCAAATGGGGAAAAAGTTACAGCAGATGGAGAAAGAAATGAGTGGCTGTTTTGGCAAGACATTTATGCCGTGCTTCATGGGAGAAGCATATTTTAAGAAGGGACAAAAATGTCCACGTGCAGAATTTCAGACATGTGTAAAATATTATGTGTGAGACTGCATAGAGCAAAAGATGAAACAACAGACACCGAAAAGATCACATAGTACTTACACGGATTGTATTCTACTATTGAAAACACTAACAGAAATGCTATAGATCACTGATCATGACCTCTCAGAAATAAAGCAATGTTAATTTTTCTTCCTTTAAATTTTGTCATCGTATATATATAGGCATACCAGAACTAACTTTCAGTAACTGACCATGTTTGTGTTATTGGTAAAAACCTTGAGATGTTTGAGATGTTCTTTGAGAACAAGACTTTGTTAGGAGCGTTCAGAGGACCTGTGCATGGAGCTATTCTAAAATTTGGTAAATTAGCATTTTTAGGAAATATGGAACTCCATCATAACATGAACACTTGATCAAGACTCATTTTGAATATGCCTTTGGTCTAGTATGGATCTGAAGGTCACAGATCTGTTCTGGTAATTAATCAGAGCCATAATTCTCCTCAACCTTGGGTGTCAGCTGCAGATTTTCACTCCATATCAATCAATGTAATGAAGAATTTCTGTTCACTTTAATTCTCCTGGGAAAATGCCATCTCAGAAGGAAGCTACCACTTCCAGAAATAATCTTTTCAAACACTCCAGTTATACCTGGCGTAAGGTGGAGCTTAAACATAATTTATTAAAAAAAAAAAAAGTCAAATCACTGGCAGGGAGTCAGAGAAGTACTTGCTAAAATCAACTTTGACTAACCCTTTAAAATAGTTTCTTTTATTCAGGTACAGCCTTTCCAGTGAAAAGCTGACAACAGCCCCAGCCATAAAACAGTGAAAATCTCCCAACAGATCTTCAGTTCAGCGCTCAGCCGAAGGGTGCATATTTTCTATTATCCGTGGCTCCAGGATTCCATTCTAACATGTGCTATTGATGTTTTCAGCTGAGCTGAGTAATTGCTCCTGAATTCATGGGGGTCCTCTCTTCTCAGGTTGTCTGTATTCGTTCGGTTCAGTTTAGCAGTTGGGGTCAGGCACTTTCTGTAGGCAAAAGGTAGGTGAGGTGAAGGTATATGCACATTCTGTTTGTTAAGGGTTGCAGCTTTTATCTTCCATTTTTCTGCTCCTTGCCTTTTCTGAATCTTCACACAGTTTTGTCAAGGACCGAAATGCAATTTCCCTCTCAAATGGAATAAAGATTGTTATATATAACAGCCTAACTGACATACCTGTTCAACAGCTTATGGCAGCCCAAGCTGTTGCTCAGTGGTGAAGATTTTAAAAATGCTATTGCGTGTTTGCATAAGGTATATAATTACGAAAATGCAGTAAATAAGCTGAATATATGTTAGTTTACACATACATAATATTACATATAAACTAGGTCAAGAACATTTACATCATGGACAGCTTGCAGTTTTATTGCTTTAAATAAATTGTGAAATTGTTTACTGGCCTGTATATAGAAAAAAAGAAATGGGAATTTTCTCAAAATGAAAATGTATTTCCTGTTAAAAACAGCCATGTATGATTCCACGAATCCTTTTTCAGTCTATTTTGTTCCCCACTTAGAAAGTCTTATTTCTCTTCTGTGCATTTTCTTATTTTTCCTTGTACTTAAGATAATAAAATGTGGCAGCAGGTCTTGTTCTCATCATCATTTCCCTTCCTGACAATTTGGAGATTCATGGCCATTGTTTGTACGGTCTAGACAATTCAGCCCATTTAGGGCTTCATTTTTATAAATATAGTATTCACCAGGAAAGAGTGAGGTATATTCTTCTAACCTTCTACAACTACTTTCTAAGTTGGTATAATGTTTCTTAAACCAGTAAGCATTTTAATTGTTCATAAATTAAGTTTCTAATCTAATAAGTTTGTACAAGAAGCAAAAAGGACAGACACAAGCTAATGGAGAGATGACAGACATTCAGAAAGTTGCAAGAAACTCATTAATTTGTAGAGCTGTTCTTTCAAATTTTGCTTCCGTTGTTTTTCCTTGTTTTCTGCTTTAGAGCTCAGGACTCACAGATGTCTTTTATTGACTTATATGATCAGATTTCATTCAATGTCATAGATTTAACACTAAAACCGCAAAAATGGTTGGCCTTTCACAAGTGCTTTGATTCACCCATTCCAGCTCACCCTTAACACTCAAGAAATTATTTTGAAAGGTAGTTGCAGGAAAACTTGTTATGCAACAAATTATATAACTGATTTTCTCATTGCTTCAGAAAAGTTAAGTTGCAGCATCCACCTGGGGAAAAAAAAAAAAAAAGCCTGAATCATCTGCAATACATACACACACACATATACATAAATAAGTGTATTCACATTTGACTCTTTACATGAATCACTTACAAAGCTCTACTAAAATGCAGCACCAGCTGAAATCTCTATTCAAAGCTGTCATTTCTGAATGAAAGCCATACCCTTTAATGAATGATGCATTTCAGCCATTATAAAAGTGCAAAGACATCTTGTTTCCACTGTAGAGAATCTTTCAATGCTCAGCAAAGCTTTAATTACTCACCTCTTGTGATACTTCACTGTATGACTCTGTGTGGGTATCATCAAGATGAGTGAAATGGAAAATGGGGAAAAAAACTACTGCTTTGATGAAGGATTAGATTCATGCCCATTCTCCATTTTATATTGTAAAGAGTATCTCTGCCATTCTGCTTTGGAGGGCAGGGTGCAATGCCTCGGGCAACAATCATTGCTTCTGCAACTATCGTGATAAAATAAGCCATTTCCTAAGATTTTCAGGCTAGTCCTCCTCATCTTGCAATCAAAAATGAAATGTAAATGAGTACTCAACACAGAGAATCATTGGCTTAATCTAATCACAAACACATTGAAACCAAGGAAACTTCTTTTGGAGTGAAGTACTCTATAAGTCAGGCAGCCTTGCACTGTCCATCATGCAAGATTTATACACTGCTGGATCACACATCAAAACACTTTTAATATGATCCAAGTGTGATTGTACACATGCATTTCTTCTGAGTTCATAATGATAATAATGAAAGTATTTAGTATTTATGGTAACTGCTTTCTTAAAGACAAATTTTTATCTGCTGAAGGGTACAAATGATACTTGATTTGACATCAAGAGTGTCAGGACATATTGTGCTGTCATCTTTCTTGTTTTCCTTTTCCTTTATCTTTGGAATGAATTTGAAGTAAGCCTGTATGAGTCGTGTTTTTTGTCTTATGAGGTCATGGCTGTTTTGATCTGGTATTCAGCTGCCTATCATAAAATTCTTCTTAAATGGAGCCATGACATAAATGTGTAAATGATCAGGAACCATGTGAGTTACAAACCTTATGCATATAAGATAATATCTAACAATTTTAAGTAATAAAATATATAATTGTATCAAATTAATAGACAAATATATTTATAATAATATACAGAAATTAAATATTGTGAATAAACAAATACTTGGCATTGACTGTAAAGGTAGGAGGAGTGGTAAATCAGTACTTCTACTTAAAGGTAAGAAGACTTTTCTTCACAATGGATGCACAAATGTTAACAGAAGACCTGAAAAGAAGCCATTTCTTCTATAGTGCTTTTTAAGGAAATGTGTGTATCTGTCTAAAACTCTGGATCATCAGTTTAGAGCTTTCTCAAACAACAATTTGTATTCATATAAAGTCTTTATCTGAGGGCAGTGTGAATGTGATCACAACATTATTTTTTTTCACAGGAGTCCTTCCCAGGAAAACTACGTATTTTCCTTATACAGTAAAAATCTAATAATTATTACAACTTCAGGGAAAATATTACCTTTTATTGTGTTTTCAGTATGGATCCTTTCATATTGACAGCTTGGGCCAAACAACCATTAAATAAACTGTCAGAGAAACTAATGCTTGTTGAAAAAACAGAGAAGGACTTAATGTGGGTAAATAATTATATAAAAGTAGGAAACAGAGGATAGGAATAAACAACCATATCTCCCAATGGATGATGCTGGCAATGGGATTCCTCCTGTGAGTGCTGTGCCAAGCTAAGATGTTCAAAATATCTATCTATCTATCTATCTATCTATCTATCTATCTATCTATCTATCTATCTATATTTAATAAAGGATGAATAGTGATATGACATTTTGCTACGTTGGAATTTGGAATAATAAGGACAAATGACTACCATAAGAATTTGTAGAAGGATGTTATGGTAATGAATGACTTTTGATAGAGTAGAAGATGATAAAAGTATAGCAAAAATAACCTAAAAATCTAACCTTGAGGCTTATTAGGAAAATAATAGAGAACAAACCAGAAATTGTCAGCATACTGCTGTGTAAATCCCTGGATTTACAGGAAAAGACAATAAAAGTAACGTGTAAAGTTCTAATTGCCCATCTCCAAAATGTACAGAGATGGAGAAAAATACAGAGAAGGAAAGAAAGGTATTCAGAGATTCTGAACTGTATTTGTGTAAACAATGACTGGGTAAGCAAGGATTCTTTAGTTCAGGAAATAAGGTGACTACTGAAAGATGTGGTAGAAGTCCATAAAATCAAAGTCATAAGACACCTGTGGAGGTTCATTGAGGCATTAACTGAAGATAAGGGAAGTATCTTCAGAAAAGAGTTTAATAATAATAATAATAATAATAATAATAATAATAATAAGACAATTCTCCATACCAAGTAAAATAATAATAAGAAGAAATAAGTTATCGAACTCCTCACCAAGGATATTTCGAATACTAAAAGTTTTCATGTGTCCAACGCCAAACTGGAAAGTTCACAAAAAATGAAAACAAAGGATTAACATCTCACACTAATCATTTGTGATCTTGAAATACTATGAGTCAGTGAGAATAGTTGTGGATAGTGCAACTAGTAAATATTCAATGCTCATATATTTGCTCTGTTCTGTTACTCTTGTGTGGACATGAACTTTTGGCCACTGTGGGAGAGATTGTATCAGTCTGTATTGTGAAGGTTGTGGGAAGTGGTTGTGCTCCACTCTCTGGAAGTGTTCAAGGCCAGGTTGTATAAGGCTTTGAGCATCCTGATCTTGTGGAACCTGTTCATATCCATGTCCGGGTGAGCTGGAATCTTTAGAGGTCCCTTCCAAATCAAAGGATTCTATGATTGACATATGGTGCCATCAGCTCACTACATTTGCTTTTATGTTCCCAATAGTTTTCAGCCTTGACCAAGATGAAGAAGAAATTGATCTTTAACAGATTAGTAATGATGGCACATTAGCAAAAAATACTGGGAAAAAAAAAAGTAATTGTGTTTCATAGCTGTTCATGGTTTAAGAAAAGAAAGTATACAGGTTGTCATAATAATAAGCAAATACTTAAATAACTTTGTAAGGAATGGAAATGATTTATGGCTTTCTTGGAGCAAATAAATTGTGTAAAATTATATATTTCTGCTTTAATGCATGTTTGTGAAAAAGTTAGTTTTAATCAATACATGTTTATAAAATAATAGTAAATTACTTGTCATTTCCTTCATCATAGATAATGAAGAATTTATGAGCAATTTTATCTTTTCAGTGTTGTAAAATGTATTTTACACGTCATCTTGTATTCAACTGTCACTTGCTTAAAGAGAAAAAAGCCTAACACAAAAAATGTCTTTTCCAACTGTTGCTATCTGTTGCCATTTTTGGCACCATTCCCAGCAAGAAATAGAGGATTGGAAGTACCTGAATATAATATCCAAAAATGAGTTGCAGGTTTACTGAGTTTTCTCCCATTAACACTATAACCAATTGCCTTAGTCAAAAAGAATAAAATCAAAGGTGGTATTATAAAGGTTGCACAAAATACCAGGCACCTTGAGAAAGGTTGCTACTTCAGGGTTCAAAGCTTTGGTCTTCTAAAACCCTTTAATTTTATTAAATAAATAATTTTTGAAAAGTGATGGATGAAAGGTTTGAATATTTTGAGAAAGCAGTTTAACAGTTTTGTTTTGAACTAATGGCATTCCTTTACAAGCACTGTACCTTTCTAAATGTTTGGACATTTCTTAGAAAATTTCAAATGGTTTATACAATGAAAAAAAAAAGTACTGAATCATATATAGAGTCACTCAGACTATCAGGCCATCGAAGCACTGAAAACACAAAGGTATCCTGTTCCAAAAAGGAAGAAAAAGGAATGACAGACCCTCATACGGGGGGATGGGGGGGGAGGAGGGAGTGGGTGTCTAGTATACCAGTATATCATAATTCATCAGTCTTTTCTGTGTCCTGCTTCATTAGAGTGTGTGTGGTTTCTACATCATTGAATATTAGTGAGATACATAAAACCTCATCTCCCTAGACATATTTTTACAACTTGTCATTTTAGGGAAAAAGTGTACAGGAGAAACATTTTGAAGGTGCTTGAAAATGCATTGTGTTTTGTGCTACTGCATTCCAGCTTGGATTTGTAGAAACAAACAAAAAAATGTACCAAACCATTATTTTTTTTCCTAGTGCAGAAACAGAAGAGAGAAGGGGAGAGATCAAGAGATTTTCATTTATCTATCAATCTATTTATCTATTTATTATTTATTTGTTTTCACAAAATAATTGGAATTATAACTTTTTTCACTTTGGTGTTCTGCTCTCTCAATATTGAAATGCTAGTGGCAGAAACATAGTCATTGGTGCATATGATGTGACAAAGACTGACTTACGTCTAGGCAAGAATCCAGCTCCTCAATAGCATTCTGCCAATTATGTGTACTTTATATTGAAAGAGTTTGTTCTTCTCCTCACTGGACTTGAGATATTTTTAGGTCCTGGTTAACAATTATTCAGGCTACATTTCACACCCACACATACAGCATATATGCAGAAATCGTACTTTTGCATTAAGAAAAATAGAATAGTAATTTTGAAGTGTCCTCCACCAAGATTTGCTTGTGTTACAAAGGCTTCTTTTCCCTCAGTTCTTTTCTTCACTATTGAAACCTGAGTCTTTGGGTAGCATATTCTCAGACTCTGTTTTCTAACATCAAAGCTACCCCTGTGACACGTAATAGGATGCCTTAACACACGTGCCAGCAGGCATCAGGCCATGAAACATTTTCATGTGTCAGGAAATAGGAATTAACAGTAACCAATGTGTCTATGGAGTATTTACAGGCTACTGACAAAGCTGTGGGATTTATTGATGGGGTTTAGCTAGTTGTTTGGCTTCAACATGTCATGACCATAAGATAATACTAAAAATACACAAGCTCTAATTATTTTGATCATTAGAAATCCCATTTATTTATTTATTTACTTTGAATTGTGCAGATACCAAAATTGAACTACAAGCCCTTCAGAGTTTCCATGACAACTGGACACTTTTCTTTGATCGGTGATTATAGTTGTACTACTTTGGCATCAGGCATGAACTTTGATTGCTATGGTAACGTCACAGACATACTTCTATTTTATTCTGCTCATACTTTGTACTCGAGGAGTCTCTTTTCTTGTCATTTGTGAGGAAGCTGAGAACAGTGTCAGCTGCATGAGAGAGAAACTGTTAGGAGCAACACAAAATGGGCTTTCCCAGTTTAAAGAATACTTCAGATCAAGAAGCAATTCATTCAACACTCATTATACTTGGTAGCCAAGCTTTTTGGCTAATATAAATGGAGGCAGCTCCACTAAGGGCAGCAAAGTCTCCTGAATCCCAATTGGGCAGTAGGGCAAAAACACATTTCCCTGCTGGATATGAATCTCTAGAGGGGAAAAATTCCCACTACCACTTATTTATGGTCTTATTCATTCAAAGAGTGAAAGTTGATGTACAAGTAAGGGTAGGGATGACAGAGAAGGTCAGCAGAAAACAAAACAAGAATGCAGACATGGTGAACGCAGTTTTTATTGTTTTGTTCTTTTGTCTCCTCCCAAAGCTGAACAATCCCAGCCTTTTGAATCCTTCATATGGCAGATTGTCCAAGTTTTCCCTTATCTCATAGCACCTAGGTGGAATTTCTTCAGTTCTGGCAATATTTTTTTTTTTTTCTTCCCTCAAACCATCAGAACTGAGTATACATTCCATTTGAAGTTACTCTGTGAATTCACAAGGAAGGCAACATACTCCAGTTTAATAATTTTCAACTTTTTCCATGTGCAGCTTAATTTATCATTGGCATTTTTACTGCCTATCAATATTAAGAAGAGATTTTGTGTGGCTGCCTTTGTTGGTCCTTTGTTATTTTGATATTGTGTTTGTATTAATAAATAAGGGATGCTTCTCATCTGGCTTTAGACATCTTCAGTGGATGTCGGCTTCTAAGCTAGTCATGCTGACCTCTCTTTACAGTCAACATTTCTGGGGTTTGATTATCTGGTCTATTTTGGATGTACATTTCAGGGTGAAAGAAATAATTCTTCAGACTTGATCGGTTATCTGACTGGATCTACACACACTGATGATCTCAGAATTTTATACCTTATTTTAGACGGATTAGACTAATCCAAAATGAGCAGTTAGGTGGAAAGCACAGAAATCTCCAAGCTTACTTTTTGCTTTCATTTTTATTTTTCCTATTTTTCATTTCCATTTTTCTTTACTGTAGTGGAAAGAATCAACACTTTCATAGTTTGCAGTAATTTGAGAATGTTTGGAGCCTCAGCTGTGACTCAGTCCCATTCTTCAGTTCCGTTAATGAAAGTTAAATACTAGCTAGAAACATAATGAACTTCCTTCCAGAAAAGCAAAAGAAGTTGTAATCACTTATAATAGTTTGCTACTGGCTGTGAGTGGTTTTTTTTTTGCTGTTGTGAACACTTTCTCCTGGCACACTGGGCTGATGTTAAGAGACACAGGCCCTTCTCCTGGTTCAGGTAAAGGTCTTTTGCTTGATGCTTATCACTTACTTTACCTCCATGTACTTCAGCTTCCCAGTTCTAATAATGTGCATGATAGAGAGTATCTATTATGCTTTGGGATCTACCACGGAGAAGACAGATTGAAGGCCTATGTGTTATTCCTATGCTTTTTGTTTTATGTATAGGAAGAGTTCTCTAGGTTTCTTCTTCCTTACTGGGGTAAAACGGGCAGGTTCTAATTTTTTTTTTTTTTCACTGAAAATACAGTTTTCCAAAGTAACAGATGGCCTTTTTATAGTCAATTGTCAGAGACTTTTTATCACCAGTGAAGCAGAAAAAATGTATGATGGATTTTATAAGGTGTGCTCTAAAAATCTGCAGCATGACATGATTTTTTGATCAAAAGCACAAAGCAAAATATCTCTTTCTTTGGACAGCACATGTGACTCATCATATGCATGAAGAACATGGGCTGTTCTGCCAAATGAACTGCATTTTTCTCAAGGAGGGCACAGATTTGCAGCATTGTTGCATGCCGTTGAAGATTAAAAAGTATCAAACTTTTAACTGAAAGGAACTTCCTTGCAAGAGAAAGCCTCTTGACTGATTCAACCATTCCTACAGAACTACAATTTTTTTGGAAAAAAAAATAAAAATAAAAGGCCACACTGACATATGAAGTGGAAATATTGAGAGGTATGGCCTTGTTCCTGTTTTAGACAGAATGGGGCTGATCTTTTCCAATCTGGAAAAATGTATCAAGGTCTTTTAAACTTTGAGTCTTTCAGATTTTCCTTTTATGTTAGTATATCAATGTCTTGCCAGTTGATGTCTCCCTTCACCTGTATGCTTGCTGCTCCAAGACAGATGTTCTGAAAATTTTGTAATATTTTCCCACAAAACCTGTGCATTCAGTGCAACAACTACAACAAAAATCACTGTAAATGATGGGTTGGGGAAAATATGTCAATCACATTCAAACAGATGTGCAAAATGCTGATTTGAAATTGAAGAAACATTTCCTTAGGTTGGTATGCACCATGAAAACTATGGCAGAAGTTGTCTGGTAGCACTTTAAAAGGTAAGAGTGCATGGCTTGATTCCTGGCCTGCAAGGAGTGTACAAAATGGAGCAGATGCTGCATCCACTAATTTAGAGACACCTTGGCTGAAGGATAAGTAGAGTTATTATGAAGAACAAAAGAATTAATTCTGTGCTTTGGAATTTCCAAGTCAACAACTTGTATGAAACAAGATGAAACAAGTCTATAACTTCCTCGCGAGGGGGAGTGGAGAGACAGGTGACCTATTCTCCATTATCACCAGTGACAGGACTCATGGGAACGGTGTCAAGCTGAGGCACGGGAAGTTTAGGCTAGACATCAGGAAGAGGTTCTTCACCAAAAGGGTGGTTGCACACTGGAACAGGCTCCCCAGTGAAGTAGTCACTGCACCAAGCCTGTCTGAATTTAAGAAGAGATTGGACTGTGCACTTAGTCACATGGTCTAAACTTTTGGGCAGACCTGTGCGGTGCCAGGAGTTGGACCTGATGATCCTTATGGGTCCCTTCCAACTCGGGATATTCTATGATTCTATGATTCTATAAGATACTGACACTTACTATGAGGTTCCCTCAAATCCTATCTCAGTAGGTCATGTTTACTTAGGCATTTTCAACCATGCACAAATACACTCTGAAAGTAGATCAAGAAGTTAAAAGTACATACTAAATATTAAATGACTGATACCGTGGAGAGCAGGGATCCATGCTCTACTAAGTGAAAACTTAAGATGGACATGATCCTAAATGTGATATCCAGGTTATCTCTGCTGGCCAACCTTCTTTGTTACACGTGCAGACTGTTTCTCCATCTTGTTGAGTTGATATCTTTCAATTCTCTGTTTTTCTTGCTAAGGCTTTTGTAACCTATCATGTTAATACTTTTCAGCCCCTGAATGGTTAATTACCTTTATCTCAGTAATTTTACTGATGCCTGTATTTTTACTTTTCATAGAATCACAGAATTTTGGGGGTTGGAAGGGACCTTAAAGATCATCTAACTTCACCCCACTGCCATGGGACCAGGGAGAGGGGCGGGGGATACCATACACTTTTTTTTGCATGACTTTAGTGTACAGTTTTCCTCAGAGACGAAAGTGATTTTCTCAGAAAAATTGAGCCAAGATTACAGAGCTGCACTGCACCAAACTGGGCCTGGGGTCACACAAACAAAGCCATGGGCTGTGAGCTACAAGGTTTCTGGAAGAGGAGTGATATTTGGGGTACCCGATTTCTCATCTATTGAGAAATCAAGTCTCAGTATTTGCTACATTTTCAAAGAATGTAAATACTGCCTGCTCTTCATCAAGCCCTACATTTTTTAGATGATCAGAGACTATAAGAAATGGGTTTCAGAGGATTAATGTTAATCATGAATTAACAGTTCATCAAAAGAATTCACAATTTAAAGCAAGGAAGGAATCTCGATCATCTTCTAAGAACTACAAACCAAGATTAAAAAAAAAAAAAAAAAAGTAGATCAAGAAGAAAAGGGTGTTTTTTCATTCTTGGAAGAGCAGTTCACTTTCCACTGAACCCCAAAACTTACATCAATACAACTGACTGCAGCCAGAGTAGCCTAGTATTATGTACTAGCCAAGCACTGAATAGTGTCTGATCATTTATAACAAGAGCGTGCTCACAGGTAAACACAGCATTGTTGGAATAAATCTGTCATGGATGCCTAAAAATGGATTGTTAATTCACATTTCCAGATTTAAAGTATGTAGAATCTCTGACATCTTCTCAGTGTGATCTACTAAACACAGCAACAGTAAGTAACAGGTGAAACTCCTTAAAGACAAGAGTGGACTGATTTCAGTCAGAGTGAAAATGGATACACTAATAGCATTTATCCACTTTCGGCCTGGAAACAATCACAAAACTCAAGGAGTACTCCCAGAATTTGAAACTATTGGAACAGGAATGGAGAAAAGAAAATGTACTGGCATGTTTATGTAGACTGATAATCTCAGGTTTATAGGCGGGTCAGTTATTCTAGTCAGCACCAAGTTGACATGTCCAGGCTACTTCCCCTTTCAGCGCTCTTCAGTTCAAAAACCACTCTGTGTTGCATAGAGACACTGCAGTATTTAAAATTTGAGCCCAGACCCATATGATTCCCTGTCTAATGCAGCAAATACTGTCCTCTCCTTTGTTTCTGTACATTCATTTTCCTCCCTGTCAGTTAAAGTGCCAGTGATTCTTACTGACTATTCTCAACAGGCCTTCCAAAGATGAAAGGCTAATAAAGTTTTGCAGTAATGTATCTATTTGTCTTCCAGAAATGAAGCCTCTATGCCTAAAACTCTTACTGGAGGGTTAGAACCCAACACAATAAAGCACTTTCTATTTGAAAACTGTTTCTTCTAGCTGCAGATGCTGAATCTGGAAGAGCAAAATCCATAACGGAGTGGAGCATGGGAAAAAAAGAATTGCAAGAAATTAATTGGATAAAAGCAAGATATACAGAACTTATTTCTTCTACCCTACAGCTCATAAAAATAAAAATGAAGTGCTGTCAGAGAGCAGAATAAACTATGAGGAAACCATTAACAGGAAAACAGTAAGGGAAAAAAAGCTCCATATGATGCACTGAGTGTGAGAAAACAGTGGCAGAGCTATCTGATCCAGGGGTCCCTTCCAACCTAAACCACTCTGTGAGACTGTGAGCTCTGATTTAGACATAGAACATAGCCTAGTAATGCATTTTGTAGAATTAATTTGAGGTAGATTTTAAAACATAATATGTGTATTCATTGACTACAAAGTAGTGATCTCAATTGCATAGGTCAACAGAATGATATCAAAGTTATGTTAAGAACAATGCCTTAACAAAGAATTCAATCATATAGAATGATTTGTGCAATGGGACACGCTAAATAAGTAGGGTAAGCTTTGAAATGTCTCTATATAAATAAGTATATAATACTCCAAATGTTTTTCATCCATTCAGGAGTGTCTGTCTTATATGGCAAATTCGAAAAACTTGTTAATGTATTATAAAGAAAATACTTTAGGGAAAAAGTCTGCATGTACTGCTGTGAGAGTCTACTTATCAAAAAATTAGACTCCAGATGAAAATTCCTAAAAACAAATTAGCAAAACAAAAGAAAATGTCTGAGGACTTTCAAAAGAAAGGATCACAATTGATGAATGAATCACAGTACAGAGAAATATGTTTCCTAGTTGTGATTAGGGATCCCTCTGAAACATAGCGCTCATTCTGCTAATCTTTCGTGATTAATACAGGTCTTTCTTGTTTGTTTCTTTGCTTGTTTTAAAGCAATTTATGTATTACACTAGATATTCTATGCCCATGTAGAGTGTCTCAGTGTAGTTGGATGTCATTTTCTTTAACTAATGGGTGGAGAAAATTCCTCTTATGTGTATCTGGGAAAATAAATAAATAAATAAATAAATATGAAAGAACATATGAAGAACTGAAACAAGAAATGAAAAAAAAAAATATCAGATGTTTTAAATCACTGTGGCTCTATTAGCTGAACATTGCAAGGAGCTCAGTCTCATGCTCTTTCCTATAGGTAGTGCTGCAGGAAAAGCTACCAATCTAGAAACAGTTGTTATTATATCTGTGCCAGAAGTTGCTTATCCATAGCAGAATCATCAGAGAGAACAGCTCCCCTGTTGCTCCAGTGCAAATCTTGATGTCTTAGCTCAAGCCTACTTCATCAGCAATTTAATCTTGGAAGACTGATTTTTGGACCAGAACAGCTGGAGTGAAAAATAATAATAATAATAATAATAAAAAATCCTTTCTTCTGCTGAGCATGATACAGTGGCAGAACCTTCCAGGAAAAGATGGGGGCAATCATTTTCTTGGCAATAGCATTTTAAACTAACTCAGTAGTGAGAAAGGAGCAAATGAGAAAATGTGGGATTTATCTCAATAAATGTAGTCATTTTCCACTTGAGAGGAAAATGTGGCCTTTCATGTGGCCTTTTCACATGGACAAGAATTTGTGGTCAGTGGTGATCTATGTGATATTTATGTGATACTTATGGTATCAGTCATCCCTTTATAATAAGCATATAAAGTCAGGTTAATCGTAATCTAAGTTCCTGTTTTACTAACGTATTAATAGGAGCCCAGGTTGGAAATAGGAGCACTGCTCTTGGAAGCATTTAGAGAGTGGATACCTATAGTAAGGTGTGATGAATCTCAGCCTTGATGTCCTGATTAAGCAGTGCAGCATGATGGGACTTACAGTCTTGTAAAGCCAAGAAAAGTGGTTTTCCCAGGCTACCAGGGGAATAATGAATCTTGTGCAGCTGCCCTGAGGAAGAAGCTTACTCAAAGATGGCTATGCACAGCTCCCTGATTCTTGTGTACTCAGGTGATAAATAGGTGTGTGTAGCAGTGAGAACAGTATTTCAACTCATGCTGTGTCGTTTAGTTATGAAGATATGAGAGCTTAGCTATTGTTAGGGGTTTTCAGCATCAGAAATATCAGATAAAGAAAACCAGGCTAAAATGGGAACATTTATGCTACCTGTGGGGATTTCTCTGGAGAGAAACTCTGGAGAGTTTAGCAGCATGGACACATATAATGTGTATCTCAGGACCAGAAAACCATACCTGCTGCTTTGTACTTATCAGTATGGCTGTGACCATAACCTCTTAATATCAGTGGCTCAGTTCATATTGCAGAGTTGTTAGGTTTATCAAAAGATAAAGCAAAGCATTTCATGTGATTAAATGATTTCAGAAAAAAATTCTTCCTTAGTGAGCATCCCAGTCCCTCTTCTAGTCTCCTGTGGAGCACCCTACACAAAAATTTATGCTTTGCCTAAGATTCTTCTGCTTTTGTGCTCAGGGTCTTAAAAATAAGTACACTGTTAGAGGGTCTACCTATTTCTCATGAATTTTTCATTTCATTCAGTCCTTTCTCCAGGAAGACAGGAACTTATCCTATTTATTTCCTACAGAAAACGAGAAAATTGGGAAAGTGCTTTGTGAAGTTGACAATCTTGAATGACAACATCTTCCCAGGCTGAATATTCCTGAGATAGCTTGAACATAGTTCTGGAAGCAAATCTGGAAACTCATTTAAGCTGCAAGTCCCAAGATAAAAGAGCTTGGTGTATTTGCTGAAATATGACTCCATTTCCATCCTTCAGAAATTAATACATTTTCCAAACAGCAGGCATTGTTATGTGAAGTTCACATATATTTCTTTTCCTATAAATGTAATTCCATATAATATTTTCATCACGTTCCACTTCTTTCTCTTACTATTGCTTTATTATTCTTTTAAGAGTCGCCGATACTGATCTCCTGTAAGATTCCTGTATGGTTTCTGTAAGCCTAAAGCAGTGTTTCAGAGAAAAAAGAAATGGGTGATACATAACACCAGTGATATAAAACCAAAACCTTAGACCTAAATCTCTGTCAGAATAATAATAATAATAATAATAATAAATAAAATAATAATAATAATAATAATAATAATAATAATAATAATAATAATAATAATAATAATAATAAAAGTAGAATGAGAGAGAGAGAAGGTTCTCAGTTGATAATGGGTTTCATTTTGGAAAAAAAAAAAAAGTGATCAGAAAGTTGGGCAGATCTACAATAAGCTATCAGCAAAGTACATACACCTAAACACTTGGCAGTTGTCCCACTGGGTAAGAAAATAGTTTTCAAGCTAACAAGCAAAAGTAGAATTCAGACACTAACAAATGTGTATAAGCTTTGGGCAAAAGTCAATTTCTGTACTCCAAACTACTCCACAATCCAGCTGTAACGTTGGTATGGCTATATTACTTTTGCTTCTTAAATCTGATATTTTCATATTGACTTTCACTACATGGTATTTCCTGATGTAGTTCTACCTTGTGTCTCTTTCAAGTCTAGCACCTCGTATTTGCCTCAGCATTTAAACATTTGTGTTTCCTTTTCAAATTTTATATTTTCACTTCTACAGATATCTTTTCAGGTCCGTTCTTTCACGTTAAGTTGTGACACTGAGGATCTTCATCCATGTAGTTCCTAAGCTGAGCCAGTGTGAGTAAACAAGAGCATGCAGTAAAGGTCAGGCTGGTGTTTCTGAGCCACAAGCTCCTCATCTCTTCAGAGAACACTGTTCTGATGAAGATTCCCTTCAGGATGATACATCCACTTCAGCTGTAGTGTTGGAGATGTCAGAAGCAGAGACTCTTCCCAAATTACAAATACCCACTGTGTATCTCTCTGGAAAGAGGATCATTCTTTTGTGTTGTAAGGATGAGCTGGCTATTGTCTCCTCAGGGATGTAATATTTATCCAAAATGCAAGAAGCAGAGGAAATGCTGAGCTGTGTCTGTAAGAACATTATGTTCATTGCTTTTGCTTGTATTCTCATGTGTTTATATTTATAGGTTTTTGCATCATTGTCCCTACATAGGTTTTTGCATCATTGTCCCTCTTACAAATTCTTCAGGGTAGCTCTAGCAGAACCCCTACAGTAGGTAGATTATGCATAGCACTGTGCTATTTCAGGATGTACTTCCTGTCCTGAAATACAAGATAGAGGACTGAAAAATTATCAGTAGTACTATGTTCATATATACCCATACAACTGCTACTGTAACAACTAATTATGATGACTACCTTGCATGAAAACATGTGAAATTTACAAATTACTGATCTTCACTATTAAATTGCATCCTCTCTTTATATTTCTAAAGTGTAGCTTTATTGTCACTTCTTCCTTACTTTATATGCAGATATTTTACCTTTCAGTTTTCTGTTTCACTCCAAAATAAAAGGGAAGCACTTGGGGAAGCAAGGAAATGTCATCATTTTCTTTCCTCTGTTTGATTTCTTCCTCTGTTTTGTCCAGATGGAGAATTTCAAAACAATCCTACATAACACAGGAAATAGTGCTGCCTGATTGACTTAGTCTTGTCTGCATACCAGGAGCTGTACTGGGGATCTGGCACTTTTGTGCATAATTGTGGTGATAGAAGGAAAGACATTCTTAGAAATTTGTGTTTTCTTGTCTTTAGAATATATTTGAAGCAATTGATTGATTCACTTAGAATTACTTCATTTATATCCATCTGTACGCGCTTGCACACTTTTTAAACATTTGTCCTGATCAGCAGTACATTGGATAGAAGTGGTATTTTCTGTTAATAGAGTTGTATTAATAAAGCTCAAATAATATCTTGTTTCATTCAGTTCTATCAAATCCATTTAATCTACGATTAGATTAAAATTAGAGAAGTCTCAGTTAACATTTGTTAAAGTTTCCACCTCCAACTCTCAGCAGTCACACTAAAATTATAGACAGAGCTGCAGACTTTGGCAGAAATCAAGAAGTACCAGTTACAGCCTTTATGACTAAAAAGTCAAAGTATTTTTAGAAAAAGAAGATAAAACATTTTAGAAGTTCATCTTCCTTTTCATATACCTTTCTTGGCCTGGCAGAACGTTTGACAAACAGATTTGAGAGATATGTTCTCAACAAAATGGTAAAGAAATATTCTTAAACACTACCCTTTTAAGTCTTGCCTTCTGATTTTCATATTAATTTGCACACATTTTAGAATATTTCTTCTTCCACTAACTCTCAGTTCATTTCTATTTAATATCACTCTCTGTCTGGAAATTTGTTATGAACGTAATGACCTTAAAATAGTTTTTCAAATACAAAATGATTTTAAATATAGCCCATTCTAATGCAGGTCCTCCCAGAATCTCAGTCATCTTACATATTTATAACCAAGTCCCATGACTTCTATTCAGATTTCTGCTGTTAATGCTCCTGAACACTTTTTATGCAGTAGTAAGCTGCAGAACAAACTTGAAGGTCCCACTGTGAAACACATTACCTGGGCAGGACTACTTCTGTACAGCTCTTCCCCAATTTCATTGTGTGTCCCAAGTAATAGCAGGTGATCTACACAAACCTTCATCTACCAGACCCATTAACCTTAGATATTTCTTCTATATTTTCAAAACAAATCTAAAATACTCTGTCTCTTGCTGTGGGTTTTATAAGTAACATGTAAAAGAAGTAATTCTCTGAGTTGTCTTTTTCTTTTATCTATTTATTTATTTATTATTTTTTATTCCTTTAAAGTGTTGTCAGACTATACAGCCAATGCTATGTGTCATCTTCAGCTTTGGAAAAGGTGAGGGAATTGGACCAGCACTACGAAATGGTTACAATTCATCTATTTTACCTTAATTTACATTGTATGGTTATTTTATTTCTCAGAGGACAAGGGCAGTACATATATTCCCCTCAAAAATGTGAAGTGTAGCCCTCAGTTATTCGAAAAACAACAACAACAACAAATCGTCTGTTTTCTCTTTGAGAGTTAAATCCCTCTCAGCATCTCTTCAGCAGCTTCTCACCGCTTGTAATTCTCCACACTCCCGTTCCCCAGCTGTGACCCCAGAATCTCCAAATCAGTATCCCTTTGACATCGCCTGTTTTCCTCATTCTCCTATCGTACATATCCACCTCCTAACCACTGGCACCTACTGCTGTCTGCAGCAGCAGAGATAGTGGCATGGTCTCATAGACATGACACAGAGTACAAAGAAGGTCCAAGCCCCTCACAAGTGACAGCTAAAAGCCAGACCTAGAGAATCTTCAAGAGGCATTGCGCAGGCTGCTGAATCACACATACAGTACTATAAAGTAGAGAGTATAAAATATGTATTTCTCTGTGGCCATTTCAGAGAATTGTCTGGCCTCCATCTTCTATCTTGTAGTGGCATGGCTCTCTCTTAAAACTTGTGTCACCTTCTAGCCCTACATGGATATCTTGCAGCTTTTCAGTACTTAAGGGGGACTTATAAAAAAGATAGAGAGCAACTCCTTGCTAAATTAGATAATGACAGGACAAGGGGGAATGGCTTTAAACTAAAAGAGGGGAGATTTAGCATAGAGTTCAGGAGGAAATTCTTCACTCAGAGGGTGGTGAGGCACTGGAACAGGTTGCCCAGAAAAGCTGTGGATGTCCCATCCCTGAAGGTGTTCAGCGCCAGGTTAGATGAGGCCCTGATCTAGTGGGTGGCATCCCTGCCTATGGCAGGGGGTTGGAATTAGATGATCTTTAAGGTCCCTTCCAACCGGAGCCATTTTATGATTCTATGGTTCTATGATTATATGATCTGGTTACTTTCAAGCATCTCAAATGCCACTAGAAGTCTATGTAAAGGTGACTGGATCAGGTTGCTTGAGAGAAAGACGTATACTCACCTCCAGCAAAAGATGCACCTACATATGCTGAGCTGAATCTCTTTATGAACTCCACAGACAGCAAAGAGTAGTTTTCCATTGACTATAACAGAAACACAGCAGCCTGGCTTGCCTACAGACCTTCACGAGGATTCCCACATATTGATGTCTTACTCTGCATATTGCAAGATGAGAGGTAATGAATGTAAGACAATGTCATTAAGTTCAACAAAAGTTATTTATCTAGACCATTTTTAATGATGGTTTTATTTTACTTAGCCTTAATTCCAGATGAAATCACATAATCAAAAATATAGAATACAACCCTTAGATATAATGGGCTTACTACCAGGCACAATTCCTCTGCCAGACATATGATAGGGTTGACTTTGGCTGAATATTTTAAAGGGATTCCTCAGATGTATATTTCATTAGATGCATAATTTCACTCCCTAGTTCTGAATGTGGAATTTTGCCTTGACACAGTAAGCTCTCAATACATGTTATGCCACATTTTTATGCATTCACAGAACTGCTCTCTTCTCAGGAGAACTCATTTCCCAACAACGGCAATTACTGTCACCTACTTTTACTTGAGATTAATAGCAAGACAAGCAGAACTAGCTATACTTAGGCCTGTCAGGCTGATATGTAACTGATGTAACAGCTGCATTTATGCTTACTGTTCAGTCTGTTAGTACAGAAAACAGTTAAGGTACTTTTAGTTCAGGGAAAAGGCTTTTATTGGCTATTTTAAGTTTAAGAATCCCTTCTAAGACAAAATGCTCATGGGGAACTGAGCAGTATAAGCAACATCACTGATCTGTATGCTAAAACAGTTTTTCTTTTCCTTGTTTATAATTATTGTTTCTTTGTTTATAATAACCTGTAGGAAACTGATTAAGCCAAAGTGATTTCAGTCAGAGCATGCTTATAGGAATAAAAGTTACCAAATCTTTTAGACTTTAATAACAATAAATAAATAAATAAATAAATAAATTAATTAAAAAATAGTGTTTCTTGTTATTTTGTGCATTGCTATTTTTGTGCCTAGAAGGCAAGAACTAAGATTTTATACATACTAATCTTTAGTTAATTTATAATTTGTATACCTGTTTTTACACTGCATATAATCCCAAGGCTGAACTGTCCTCATCCTGTTGTCCTTCAAAGGATCATCAGATTTCAGGACCTGAGCTAATCTGTACATAAACCCAGGTTTAAAGCTTTCAAACTGTAAACAGATGTACTATGACTCAAATCTATAATTCTGTTCAAACACAATACAGCATCCCTAATCTCAGTGTGTTATCTGTGTCTCTGCCTCTGTCTCTCAGTTAATCACGAGTTTAATAGCATATATACCATGCTGTTCTAATGTATTCAAATAATGCCATGGGAATAAAGTCCAGGCATTTCCTCAAGGGGCAGGCAGTGGGAGCAGGCTCTGTTTTTAATTAGAGTAATGGAGTTCATTATCCGTAGCTGGTATTTATTTACTTAGAGAATTCACAGAGTGGGAAGGCAATATGACCTCATGGAATAGTAAAGCTCCAGAAGTCTGATGTCTGTGCTGGTTTACCCTCAATCTGTTTCATACTTTAAGGTTACAACTCTTTTCATCTCTGGCATCCTTTATCTTGTCATCTCATTTCAGATATTTTAATGCTGAAAGTAGGATATTTAGGTAATACTTAAAATGACATGTGTTTCCATCTGAGTTGAAATATTTATATGCTACTGATATATAAATACCAGTTTATGACTGCATGCTGTGGTAATTGTCCAGTTCTCACAGGTATTTAAGTACGAAATTCCAGTATAAGTACCTAGGATCTGTTACACACCAAAGAGGCTAACCATTGTAGGAAGCTAAGATTCTATTTGGAGTTTCTTCTAGGACACTTCAGGTGGATTTGTTCTCCTTCAATGTCTAAGGCTTGCAGACTACACCTCTCTACACGATCCGTAGTGAGACACAACTGCTTGTAATTCTCTTAGTGGTGAGAAAGCTGCAGGTCAAAGACATTTGAAACACACTATGTTGTCCTCTTAATTTAAGTCCTACTGGTCATCAAAATCCACCTTAGCATCCATGGGGGATTTTCCAGGTGCAATTCCTTGCCAGCTTTCAGCACCTACAGTGCAAATATCCATGAACCAGTTGCCTTGCAATTGGAGAGATATAGATGCCTTTATGAAAGGCTCTTCTGATATATTTTTAAAGTCTATTTTCTGATAAGATGATCTACTCCTCAGAAATTCCACTTTCTCTCTTCTGACACTGAGAAGAATCTGAGATGACCAGTCTAGCTGAAGATGTCTACACTGCAGATGTCTATAACTGGCCAGGCACCAGTCTATATTTATAATTTGAATGTTCACCAGATGAATCAGTCTGGAACATGAGACTTCCTGATTCTTAAACTTAATCCTCTGAAATTAGAATAAAATGTAAACTGCATTGTCTGTAGTTAAGCAAAGAAAATTCTTAAAGATGTCCTCTCAGTCTGCAAAGGCTTTGAATAGATTGACACGTGCTTCTGGAGAACCACTGCCACCTCTGTCTTATGAATATTATGCCTATATTTATGAAATGAAAAAGCTCATCAAATGTTGAGCTTTCTGGATGTTTTTACAACCCTAAGTAATTTCATCCTAATAAAAACACTTCTTCATATATCATCTCTTGCATGTTTACAATCCACCCACAGAAGCACATCTATCTAACAGTGCATACAACTAAATGAATAGGATTTTAATATTAGCAGGGGGAAGTACTCTAAAAACAAACAAGATTATGTTACAGAAATGAAATTAGATTACATCTCAACTACCAAAGTCAATGGGAGAATGGAAGAATGGACTGTATTATTTACAAAAGATGATGTTTAGACATGCATTCATGTCTATAAAAAGGCTGATTGATACCAGCCTTCTGCTGAGATTTACCATTGACTGAGCCAGCTACTGAGATTGGAAGATGAGGTATGTCTTTAAAATGTTTTAAATACTATCCTTTGGACTTTGTTTGCAAAGAGTAATTTCTGCCACAGAGCTTCAATATTGGAATGTCTTCTTTACAGCAACTTCATCTTATTTTCTACAGAAAGCTTTGGATTGGCATTTACAACATGTTTGCACTGTGCTGTGCAGTTACCACCCAACTGGCTTTACCTGAGCTAGCACAGGAGCTCAGTGCTAACAGACCTTTCCAGCACTTTCTAGATTTAGCAGCCTATGGAGAGAGAAGCTGTGATGTGCGGCATAGACAGACTGTCTGACTACCCTTTGCTATACGCTGGCACAAGGGTAAGTTTGCAGAGGATAAGAATTCCTAATTCTGAGAACTCTTATCCTTGATTTCTCCCGTCTCCTGAATGAAACAAATCATGAAAAACTTTGCAAGGTTTCCTGTCACAACAAAAATAATGCAGACCTCCATCCTTCCTGTGGTAAAGTAAACCTAGATTTCAGACAGGAAAAATAAAACAGAGTGAGAGGACTTTGTTTTCCAGGAATGCTCCCTTAAATCAGTTTGAAAGCACATTTAGCTCCCTGTAGCATTTCCTTTTGACAAAGAAAAAGCAATAATCATCTCCAGCTGTGACCCTAGCAATAAACACATTCCTATTGTTATTCTCAGGCCATAAACCCACAGTTTCTCTGCTGGAAACAAAGAGTCATTCAGGTGCCAAGCATGAAGGCCTGTTATTTGGAAAAAAAAAATAAAATAATAATAATAACAACAACAATAACAGAAAGACAAAACAAACAAAAAAAATCCATATATATTTATGGGAAATTCACAATCAATATAAGAAGTACCTGTGCTTTCAAGCGGTGTACATCCGCAGTTCTCAGCAGTCTTCATATCATCTAGCTTAAGATGACTCAGGCTTCTTCCCAACTACAGAAGACACAGTTTAAAATATTATTTTGTTCTTCCAATTCAGTTTACCATCTCATGCCTTACATGACTCACCTGCTGTGGACCAGATTGTATTTCCAGTTGTAAAAGGGTAAATCAGCATGATAAAGTCCCCGTAACCCTCACTTACGTTGGGGGGGAGGAAAAAAGCTTTTTAAGTTCTCTTTAATGCAAGAATCATAGAGTAGATCCAAACATCTTAAGACATAAACAGAAGAATTCTAATAAATCATGACAGTCATACACATTTTTCCTCTCAATTCAGCAAAAAGTATAAGTCTACCAAGCATGATGGGAACTTACACAGAAGCTTATGGAAATTTATTAAGTATTTAATTATTCATTCATTTAAATTCCTAAATAATAATAATAATAATAGGAAGAAGAAGAAGAAGAAGAAGAAGAAGAAGAAGAGGAAGAGGAAGAGGAAGAGGAAGAAGAAGAGGAAGAGGAAGAGGAAGAGGAAGAGGAAGAGGAAGAGGAAGAGGAAGAAGAAGAGGAAGAGGAAGAGGAAGAGGAAGAGGAAGAGGAAGAGGAGAAGAAGAAGAAGAAGAAGAAGAAGAAGAAGAAGAAGAAGAAGAAGAAGAAGAAGAAGAAGAAGAAGAAGAAGAAGAAGAAGGGTATATTGAGATTATTTATTATGACCCAGAATATAACAAGATTTTAGAGACCTAAGAACTGTCTGAAGGGATATGATTTATCTACACTGCATAAGCAGCGTAGATATCTGCATCTTAGTTGTTTCTTTTGACTACTTTAGAATCACTTGAGAGAAGTAAGGATTTAATGGGTATAATTAATCTCATCTTAAAATAAATGTCTGAAACATGGCTCATGAATCATATGTTGAATATTTGTCTGTATTGGCCGCAGCAATAGTTTCAGCTATAGCTGTGCTACAGCTCAACTATATTCATCAACAGTGCAGATATCTCTTGTGAGACTGATGATCATGGGGTTAGATGGTAAGGTAGGCTATAACTCTAAAAAGGGGAAAATAATTTTATACTTCGGTGTAAGATAACTGTCCCTTAAATGCAGGTACTCATATGTGTTCACTAGTGTTATTCCCTCTTCTTGAAAGTTGTTATGGAGTAATGGGAACAAACATACTTTCCTGGAAAGATGGAGAGCCCGTGTGCACGTCAGAAGAGGTTAAACAAAGACTGAACTCTGAAGATGGTGTTCGCATGTGAAAACATGTTTATAAATCAGCCTCAAATAAACATAGGAATGGAAAAGACAGAAACTGGAAGGATGTCACCCATATTTTGTCTTGACATAAATTTCAGTCATTTTTGTTTGACATTTCTAAGTGATGCTTTGCTGAAGGTGTAAACCACTATCAGAATCAGGATGAGCATTGTTAACCTGACCATTAAAAACAAATACTGTTTCTGTATGAAAATAGTTTATTGTTATTGCATAATGAATATCTCATTATTTGCCATCTATATTCATGCTTAGTTTTGTTCATCTGAATATCTGACTAAAGGCATCAGGGGAGAGCATAAACAAGCATGCTTTGAAAATGAGTCTGAAAACTGTTGGCCCAGTCTGAGTTTCAGCCATTTCTATTTACTATGCAAATCATGCTATAAATTACTGCTCTTACAGTGAGCAGTATCTTTGCTATCCACAGAAACCTGCATTTCTTTGTGGGACAAAACTGCAATTTGATTGGATTTCTAGATTTGGAGGCTGGCTTGAAGGGAATGAATCGTGATGAAACACACAGGTTATAAATGGCTCACTTACTTCTATGTCCTGATATACAAATCCCAGTGCTGCTAGATTAGAAACCCCTACGTTCAATATTTTCCATGGTTCCTTATGTTTTACCCTGTCTTTTGGCTCTCTTAGATAGGTGTTGAAAATCCAGATGAGTGCAAATCATATTTTCTTTCCTCCTGGTAATTTGATCACTGCAAAACCCTGCCTTTCACACTGCTCTTGACTATAAAGGGATAAAGGGAAGCACGCAGCCCTTAAGCTTTAAGCATACTGTCAAAAGTCATTATATCTTCTAGGCTTCAACCTGCAGGAAAGGCAGGTTGGTTAGGAAAAAAAAAAAAAAAAAGACCATATTTTCAAGTATATTTCAGGAAAACATCTTATCCCTAGAATTAAGAGGTGTCATATAATGTGGCGATAAAACTTTTTTTTTTTTTTTCCTATCACTGTTACTACACACCTGCAGATCCGCTCAACATTAATTGGAGGCGGTGTTTTGTGTGGATTTCTTCATCTGTCCTGATTCTCTGTGAAACCTGGGGAGGAAGCAGGGTGCACAGCAGAAAGTAGTTGACAGGAATAAGACCTTTCTCCCTGCATAATCTGTGTCACACATTTTACTGTATTCGTGTACATTTTACTATTCTTATTCATTATGTCCTGTCCACAAGGCACTCATAGAAAGTCTTATGGGACCTACTATGCAGCATTCATCTCTCCATCATCTATTCCATGGTTTCCAGCACTGATGCAGCCCTCTTTCCATTGGCAAAAAAGAGTTCCTGCTTTTGCTTTGGAAGAGAAACTTGCTGGACCCAGTGTTAGGCACTGATAGCCAAACGTTCAGTTACAGTTGAGCAGAGGGTGATAGTGCATAAAGTCCTGCCTTGGAAGGGTGACAAAAAAAGAAAGAGTGAGATGGAGGGAAGCCATGTGAAACAGCTTGGTTAAACAGAAGATGATATGCACCCCTCAGAAACAGTTTGATAGTGCTAGCCTTTGCAGCTGGCTGCCGGATTATATTGAGTTTCAAGTCTGAGGGCCAACAACAACCTTAAAATCATAGAATCATAGAATCATAGAAAGGCTTGGGTTGGACGGGACCATAAATATCATCTTTTTCCAACTCTCTCTGCCATGGGCAGGGATGCCACCTAGATAGGTTGCCCAAAACCCCATCCAGTTGGCCTTGAACACTTCCAGGGAAGAGGCATCCAAAACTTCTCTGGGCAACCTGTTCCAGTGCCTCAGCACACTTAGAATAAAGAATTTGCTCTTAGAACCCCTCAAATCCATATCTCTGCAATTTGGAGATCAGGATGTCATGTGGGACTGTGTACTCACACAAGTTGTTGAGTACCTCAGCCTCCTCCATGCCTGCTGTTACCAGATCTCCCTTCTTGTCTATCGGAGGGGGTACACTCTCCCTGGCCTTTATTTTCTGACCATTGTACCTATAGAATCCCTTCTTGTTATTCCTTGAATCCCTTGCCAAGTTCAATTCCACCTGTGCCTTGCCTTTTCTGATCCCATCTCTACATATCTGGGCAGCATGCCTGCACTCTTCTTCCCAGGTCAGGTGTCTCTGCTTCCACTGTCTGTGCATTTCCTTCCTACACCTCAGGCTGACCAGCAGGTCCTTGCTCAACCATAATGGTTTCCTGCAGTGTTATTCAAGAGCAGTGTTAGCATCTCTTTCCCCACATAAAGACTACCAACATCTTTGTTTTTTATTTCTTACAAAAGGCGGAGGACAAGGGGATGAATATCTCAGCCTATCCTGAGAATGTTCCTTCAACATCTGAAGACAATTTGGTAAAACTGCATCAACACCCAAATCTTCATATAAAACATCTCTTTTCCCCACTTTTCTGTTCTAGAAAGCTTTTCTTCTTTAAGCCATGAAAGCAAGTTGAAACTATGCCTGGCTGTATATTCTTTGCATTTGACAGGGAAGATGACCCATTGTTTGTCCTTTCCTACAAAACCTCCCTCATCCATCTCTAATCCTGTTCATTTTGTGTAGTTAATTATCATCTCTGATGAAATGCTATTTAATTCCAATGGAGGAGAAAAGATCTGGCTAGCTGTAATTATACAGTATGTCCCCCTAAAGACAGACAAAGTGAGAGAGAGAGAGAGTTTTCAGTTCCTCAGTAATTCCAGTTTCATTGTGGGTGACTAATAGCTCAGTCAATTCTTGGCTGCCATCTGATAGGATTGTTGTAAATAACCTCTGTGTGGCATCATTTTTATGCAAACACACTCGTCCAAATTAAGTTATAATCTTGTTGATACTGGAATTAAATAATAAAGTGGGGATATCAGGCACCAATCACTTCAACAACAACAAATATCAATCTGGTGTCTTATTAATCATCAAAATTAGCCCTGTGAAAAACACCAGATCCTCAGTTTGTACAAACTGGCATTTCTCCACTGAAATCAGTGGCATTGGATTAATTTTTTCCTGTGGAGAATTTAATCTATTATGTCTTTATACTACAACCACTGTAATATGTTACTTGTTACATTAGTGCTTGCACTATGTCTAGGCTTCATACTGATAGATGCACATAAAATAAAATTACCATTATGATAGGGTAAATTGGGATACGGTTTCATTTTTGCAGTGTTTCAGTACATTTTGAATATGATCTTTCAAAAGAAGAGGATACTTGGAACAGATAGAGGTGCAAAGCAGAGCACGGTATTTCAAGAAAAGATATGTGACTACATGCATGACAGTTATTCCTTCTTGTGCACCCAGATATTGTCGGAAAAGACAAAATTCCCCTGTTTTGCTTAATCCTGTTACAAGGCGGTGAATAATATTCCATACAGAGGCCAGCATTATAAAATAAATTGTTAAAGAAATAATTTTTTTTCTCTTAAAGATTCAGTTTCATGTTATAATTACCATATTGTGACAAGTCAACTAAGCTGCCACAATTGTCCATACACACAATATTAGTCCACAGAAAACCTTAATGTATGATAACAGAACTCGTTTATATTGTTATTTGGCCTTTTCAAAAATGCTAGGTAAGAAACTTACCTTAAAATTATTATGATACAGTTCATTTCATGTGCCATACAGTTGACAGAGAGCATCTGATCAGTAACCATCGCTCTGTTGATGATATAATAATTTTGAGCCATTCATTTGGACCTTCAGTTGGTACACTATAACTCAAATTTTCCTTGCTTTGCTTAAGTGAACAATCTTACCAAAATGAAAGAAATAATTAATGCAAGCACAGAAGGAAAAAATCATCTGCCATTAATTCAGTGAAAAACTGGAAATTCTCTTCTCTAGGCATCCAAGCAAGAATTGTCTGCTTCAACTCATATGAGGCTCTTGATGCTACCCAGATGCCACCCCTAGGCCTGTCTACTCTGAGAGCCAAAAGGAGACATGCTGCTCCTCCAGTCCAACCTGTGCATCAGCAGAAAGTCATTCAGCAACTTGATTTTCCCATCCAGTAATTTGTCTCAAATTGATGTTGATTCAAAGACAGTCACAGTGAAGATTTTACTACCTGTCTCTGTCACCATGTTTTAAAATGTGCTTTCATTTCTGGTTTTAATTGTCTAACTTCAGTTTCCAATTAATGTCTTCTGTTTTCACATTCTTTGCCCAGATGTGAGAATGACAGAAACAGAAATGCCATCTTCTATAGCTACTTAGATACTGGACACAAAAGGATAAACATAGTTCATTATTTAGGTCCTTTCCTTTTCATGTTTTAAAAAATTATTTACATATAAAATGTATGGAGAAGATTGCTGGTTCTTTTCATTATCATTTTATGCTATGATTAGCTACAAAAATCTTCCTGTTAACTGAGAACTCCTGTGAATTAATACTTTCAGCCCACTCTGTTTCATTTAGCATCCTGACTAACTAGACTGTTGGGTCTGCTCTGAAATCAGTTATGCAAATTACCCATTGATTACATCAGTAAGGTGATGGCCTTGTGCATATGTACCATATTGATGGAGTGCAGCAGAAGGTATTATCCATATTGAGTGTCTTTTTACATTGCTATTTGGAGTTATTAGCTCAGCTGCCCAAACGATAAAACTTAACTGATGTGATGTTGTGTCTGGGCTGATTAACCCTGTTTCTCTGTGGAGCTAATTAGCTGTGCTGGCAGAGCTATCAAGTATTAGGTTCTGGCTCTAACATGTTTTCCTCCAGGATCTTCCTCCTCCTTAGGGATCTCTATAACTTATTTTACTGTATGATATACATATGCTTCTAGATATAAAGAATACCCCACAAGTATTCTGGATATATATTAAGGAAGACATCAGCCATGGCAGTCTGAAACTGTTGATTCACCCTTTACTATCAACAAGGAAATGTTGCTTTGTTGAGATCTTAGAACTGTTAACCAAGCTCCCATGTCCAAAACACTGTCAAAAAAAAAAAAAAATCAGAGCAAAAAAGTCATTACACCAGAAAGAAAAGAGCTGGCAGAAGTTCTGGAAGGGAAGAGCCTCACCGTTGGTTCTGAGTTTGGAACACTAACTCCAGACAGCACTAGCCATTGACTAGATATGGTTTCCTCAGCAGTCTATGCCCAAAGACAGGAAACAGAAAAGGCTGGGAGAGGAATTTTAGGAACAGCACCGAAACAGTAATGGTGCCATACTCTTCATTTCTCACTGGTCACTATAAGAAGAAAGGGGAGGAGATTCTCAAGGACCGACTTTGTTTCAGACAATCTCCCTGGTCATCTTCTACAGTCAAGAGAGAAGAAAAGTTTTCATTTCAAGAAAACCATGACATCTGAAATAAGCTCCTGCTTTAAATCAGGCTCTAGAGAAATTGTCTTTCTTCATTAACTACACTATGAAGTTGAAGAACACAAAATCTCAGGCTAAATATCCTCCCAGCCAAAACAATGTGGTATGTAGATGTCTGATACAGATCTCTTTGGGGAAAAGAATCATGTCCACTACATGATAGGAATCATCACTACAGACAAAGGGTCTGTCTGGCTGTGAATGTTAAGCTCAGGAGTTGTGTAATGCATCTGTCTTAAGACTTGGAATTAGCAACTTCATCATCATGACATGATAGAGCATTCTTCTCAACACTTGAGTACAACTGGTTCCTAACTAAAGGAGGAAGGGTGTAGATTGTCTTAGTCACTGAGGAAGGCACTGAACCCTCACTCTATATGCAGAATCACCTAGGAGAAAACTCATAAGGGGCTGATGGTTTTGGTTTGTTTGTTTGTTTTAAATAGCATTGATTAAAAGAACCTCTGTTTATGTGAGAGAACCTCGTTCTCCAAGCATCTGAAACACCAGCCATTGGCATTGCAAGCTTCAAAAATTCAAGCAGTGTGAAGGGATCATATACTTGTCCAAAGAAGCCTTGTAAACCATCCAGCATTCACCCAGCACTCAGAAGTGCCAGCATCTTTGACAGCTGCATAGATTCAGTTTCACACCTCCAGTGCCACATACTTTTCAGTTGCTTTCAAGGTACAGAAATCTGTTGAAGGGTACATTTGTGTGGCAAATGCCCTGCAATGGACTTGCTCCCTTTTGAGAAGCTACAAATATCATACTGACCCTAAGTTTAGACAAGATAACGTTTGGATTCACATGGTCGTGGTTTACTTGGAGCATTTTAAACTTTGATAAAAATACATCTCTTATAGAAGTGCAAAATATTAGAAGCAGTTGGAGTTGTCACATCTGCATAAGAGCTTGTTTCTTACTGTATTCTGAAGGCAAGATGATTTTTAACAGATGTTTGGAGAGGAATCTAGAACAATTTTCTCAATTACTTGCTGGAATGACTCATGGTCTACAGGAAACAAGTGATAAGCTCAAATGAGGCTGTGGGAGGCAAAATACTAAAAGCTCATTATAAACATCATTCTTTCACCCATTCTTATGAAGCAAAACAGAACACTGTTTTTTTCAGTTTCAGTGAAGAACAGAGAAGAATTAGGACAGGACATTCAGGCGATGTCCCCTTCTCTAGCTAGTAAAGCTAGAGGGTAATATTTAAATTAAACCTAATTTGGATCAAGCCACTCTTCCTCTACACCTGGCAGGTTCTGATCGTTATAGAGTCAGTTGCCTCTTCTACTTGTTTGGAGTTGCTGGTGCTCTACAAAGCATCAGTATTGATATGCTTCATGTTTAAAAAAGATGAAAGATGGACAAGGTGTTAGGCTTAGCACTGCCAGAAGTTATTTATTTTTTTTATCTCCCTATCTATTTAATTATTTATTTATTATTTTCTAGGCTAAACTACAACTCCATCAGTTTTTGCTCTTTGTCTATGCAGTCTTCTCCCTGATTAAGGAAGATAGGATTCATACTACATATTGCTTAACAGTTGATAAAAAAAATGCTTATGGGGTATGATCTACAAAACATATTTGTCATTTCCTTTCAGTGTAGATCATGTAATTAAAAACTAGGTCTGAGTGTCTTGACCATAAAGGGAAAGGAAATACCTCTGCTTGAAAGATAAAAAATAAAAAATCATACATATGTTCCTGTGAATTCTGTCCCCATACCTCTTCACATTATGGGTTACCTGGTTAGGGATACAAGAAAAGGTATACGTTTCTGGATAGCTAGTTAGATTGAGTCACATCCTATTCATTTTCTATGCCTGACGTAGAATATGTGTTGAAAAATTTAGAGGTGTCTGTATTACTCACTGCATATTTTAATAATCACGGTGTGTTCTGTTTGAAAAAAAAAAAAAAGAAAGAAATAATGACAAGAAACTTTAGTAGATACCTATAATTTGGTCATTTTCATTAGAGTTCTGCATTTCTGACTTTGATATACAGTCTGCTGATAGGTAGCTGCAGGTAGCTGTTAGCTGGGTCCTTGATCTATGAAAAATTAGTGGCAAGATATAGAGAGGAAATTCATAAAAAGGACTTGTTAGGCACTCATCACTACCCAATTAGTCTAATGATTCAGAAGAAATGTGGATCGGTAAATGAGGACTGTACTTTAAGATAGAGCTTTCAGAAGATCTGAATTACAGGACATTTTAAGGCAGTCTGCAGAGAAACAGCAAAGGAAGATTTGTAGGAGTATAGTGATATTTTAGGCAAGGATGTTGATTTTAGCAGTTTTAACAAACAAACAAAAAATAAGCCATCTGTTTACTCAGGTAATTAAATCTTTCCTGGTGAAGTAGAGTGTAATGCAACCGTCATGAACAGAGATAATTTCAGACAGTAACCCTATACTGGTATTTATATTTAATAGAGGCTTTAATAGGATATGGTAAAAACAGAGGGAGGTAGAAAACAAACAGTAGATAAATATATTGGGAAGCATTTTACTGACTTTAGCTATCAAAATTTAAATGACTCGTCTAAATTGAACTCATAGGTACTGTCAATCATCTGTGAAGAGAGACAACAGATACTTACAGAGAGTGATTCATCCCAGCTTGAAATAGTTTAAGGTATCTGGAAAGAATTGCCTTCAAGAGGTGCCTAGGAGCACATTTCTCTCCTCATTGACCATAACGGAATCTTTATCAACTAGATGAGACTACATATTTAAATTTTAAATAGCTATCATTAGATTTTAAATGATGTTTGGTGTTTGTCTTGGATCTTCAGCAGAGCTGTGATTCAAGGGTTCTGAAATCCTTCAACTCATTGTTGCAGTGCTGAGTAATTGATTAAAGCGGGCTGGAAACTTTCCAAGTGGACTTTTTTCCCCTTCAGAAAATGTTGATGCATAAGAGTAAAAGTGGTTAAAAAAACAATAACAACAACAACAAAATATATATATATAAAAATAAGGGTACTACTATAAGGATATTATACAGATACAGAATAGTCTTAGTCAAATCCTGATGTACACTGTAAAGAAATTTTCATGTGGAGAAGACCACAAGGGATTGGCTATAACTTGTTCTATTAGCTGTATAGATACATATTCATAAATACTACTGCATGCTTGCTCTCTTTCAAAGATTTAACAACATTAGCCCAGATCCTAATAAAAAGAATAAAATAAGAATTACCTCCAAAAGAGTATGAGAGTTGCTATTCATCATCTTTGTAGTATTATGTCTGGGTACCTTCTCACTAGTGGTGCTTAGATGGAATTTTCTAAAACAGTGTTAGCTATCTGTACTATTGACTCCTTTCTGGACTGAGTAGGCCTCCCTGGATTCCTTTATGATTGGGATTTCACTATTTAAATATACATAGCCAGCCCAAACTGCCTGCAAAATTAAGAGTGATTAATATAATCAGTATGTACAGTATTACTGAGATCAAGATAAAACAGATAGATCACACCACACAGTGGACTTCTGAAGCCAGATGAGATGAGTCCCATTGTCTAAACGCACTTCTTCAAGTATGGTGTGGGAGCAGACTTCCTTAGTACAGGAGAGTAGTTCTTTTCCATTCCTCAGGGAAGTACATGGCCAGAGATTTACACATTAGAAACTAGTGACTAGTGCTACTTTGGTGAGATCTTTGTTAAAATAAGAGTAATATGTTCCACATTTTTAATACAAAACAAAGAGGAAAGGTATGTCAGAAAATATTATTATTCATATAATAATAACAATAACAAAAATAAAGACAACCTACACATATTTGTTTTTATATTTCTTCATCCTTCATATTCTTTTTATATTTCTTCATTCTAAGGCGTCTGTTTTATGAATTGTAGTTTGACCTCACATAATATCTCTGATGAATCAACTCAGTTTATTTTAGGAATCTGAGATCACCCTGTGAGCTTAGATAGTGAGCTTCCCTACCCGACAGAGGGGAGATGTAAAGGAGAAACTGGAGGTCTTACACTTTAACTGATATAATTTACTCCACAAGAACAAACGGAGAGGTCTAAAAACAACCATACTACTGAAAAATATAGTATAGGCTCAAAGATTTGGGAGAAAACTGAGTCAAAAAAATATCACCTTAGCAGCTGTCTGATCAAATATTCACCAATAATTTTTTTCCATGATTTTCAGAAAACTGATTCATTCTATCTATCTATCTATCTATCTATCTATCTATCTATCTATCTATCTACCTACCTACCTACCTACCTACCTACCTATCTACCTATCTACCTATCTACCTATCTATGTGTGTGTTTGCGCGCGCGCACGCATATATCTTTTCAGGCTCTGTAAGAAGGCTCAGGTTTTTAGTTTTTTTGGTTTTTAATCTGAAATTTTACAGCTTTGTCTGCCTGAACAATTTAAGAGAAAGGGCTATTTTTATCAAGCAGTTGTCAAAAGAATATACATTTTTTTTCAACTATATGCAGTGCATGCTTATTGCTGAGCAGAGCAGGTTTTTAATATTTCTGGCAAAAGCATGTAAAATAGCTTATTTGAAGATGACAGTTGTTTACCAGCTTTACAAAATCAGAAACCAAGATAAAAGATGTCAGAATTTGTTAATGCAATACAGGGAAAAGAAAAGAAAAACAAACCAACAAAACATTATTGTATAATTGAATAAAGGATTACATGGCACAGACAGCACCAAATAACAAATGGTACTCCACTATTTGCTCTAATATTTTACATTGAAAGTAGTATTAGCTATGGATATATTGAGCATTTAAAATTGTATTAGATGTATATGCTTAAGCATCTAAATCATGTTCTAAGTGGACACCTAAGGGTTTAAATACTTATAAATGTTTGTTTTTTAACATTTTATTTAGTTGCACAAATGTTGGCATATAGTGCAACTTGAGATGTCAGTCTTATGGAGTGGGCTTCTTTAACTCCTGGCAAAATTTCACTGAAGTGACACAGAGGATGTGCCCTTTTGTGTAGATGATGTTATCTAACTTGAAAGAATTTATAATGACCAGAGGCTTGATGAAATCATCTTTCTTTGTTTCGGCTGTAACAGATGGACTCTTAAGACCCTTTATTCTACTATATATTTTTCAGCCCAGGGAAAAACAACAACAAAAAGCCAAAACATAATTAACAGTTTTAACATTCCTGTTTTTTAAAATGAACAAGAAAAACAAGGTAAATACAAAACAAAACAAAACAAACAAACAAACAAACAAAACTTTAGCAAGCTCTGTAAGCACCATCATCAAACAGAATGAAAATTCTAGGACTGACTGACATTCCTGAGATCCACAGAAAACTTTGTTTTCTACTTTTTTTTTTTTTTTTTTTTTTTTTTTTCTGAGACTGTTTAGCTTGGAAAAGAGAAGAGTGAGGGGAGACCTCACCAATGTGAATAAATATCTGAGGGGTGGGTGTCAAGAGCACGGAGCCAGTCATTTTTTAATTGTGCCCAGCGAGAGGATGAGAGGCAACAGGCTCAAACTGAAGCGCAGTAAGTTACGTCTGAATATGAGAGGGCATTTCTTTACTGTGAGGGTGACAGAGCACTGGAACATGTTGCCCAGAGAGGCTATGGAGTCTCCTTCTCTGGAGATATTCAAAGCCTGGATGCCACCTTGTGCAACGTGCTCTAGGTGATCCTGTTCGTCAGGGGGGGTTGGACTAGATCATCCTCAGAGGTCCCTTCCAACCTTGACCATTCTGTGATCCTGTGATATATATGTTTTTAATAGTTCACTACTCAGTATTTTTTCTATAGTTAAAAATATTCTTTTAGAATGAAACATTCTATTTTTCTATATTTCATATTCACCACCTCTGAGAAGGCCAACGGAAACTGCAAAGAAAGGAAAAATCTATTCAATTTGTAGGATGATGAAGAACATTGAATAATCTTTATTTATTTTGTTTTATCAGAAACCAGGCCAATACACTGAAAACCATGATGCTCTTGCACTACCATAAAAACCTGGAATTAAAATCTTCCACTACTTTTTGGAAGTTATAGTAATTCCATGTTAATATCCATATTCTTTGTTAGTGGCAAGTAACTTTAAAATTAGGTTTACACAAAGGAATCACCTCAGCGAATGCTGTCTGAAATTTGCCTGCAAATATCTAGATCTTTTACTTTGACTAAGAAACTCCTCGAGAAAGTATGGGTCAATATACAATTTACTGGCTGCTCACAAATTTCTAGAAGGCTTTCTGGAAGACTGCCATATTATTGCATAAACGTTTTATTTTTTTCTTTTTTTTTAAATTTTTTTCCTCATTATTTCAGTATTTTATCTGAGAAACTATGTCAGATCCTAAGAGAGATGTTATTGGGTTTTGAGAATTCCTATGAGCATCATCAAATGACCTTGCTATAGTTACTCCCATGTTCATCACACTTGGCTCAAATAGAGCTGTGCAATCTAAATCTGTGTATAAATTATTCAGTATATCTTTATTGCTTCATAAGGTTAATGTGAGAACATCCGTTTATATAGATTAGCTGAACTCTGTTCAGAAGCTGCATTAAAAACAATACTTCAATGGTAAACCACCACAAGACTTTTACAAAATACTATTTACACTCCATCAGCAGCACAGGCAAAAAATGCAAAACTTCTGTCTAATTAATGGGAAAAATTTGGGCATGCAAAATGTAATTACCTTCACTGAATTTAGCCAGGAAATCAGGTTAATTACTCTATTTCAAGACACCACGGAGACTTAAAATGTAAATCATTGCTAGATAAAATAAAGCCGTAAAAGAAATAAAGTCTTCTGAAAAGCTCAGCAGTGTCTAATGGCCAGGTCCTCAGTTTACATCCCTTATTTAGATCACTGCATTCCAGCTGTGTTGTGATCTTTTACTTCCCCCTGGGAAATGAGTTTATTTTTATTAATATTTTATATAGATATAATAACAGTTCTTCACCTCAGCTAGATATCACAGCTGATTTTGGAAGCAAAGTGTTCATCCTCAGCTTGAACCAAGTATAATGACTGGTATGCTATTGACCTCAGAAAAAAAGGTAAATGAAAAGAATATCTATTCAGCACCATTGTCACCCCTAGGAAGACAAATGAGAAAAGCAGGGAAGAGAATTCAATAATCTGTCAGCCCCAAGCTTGGAACAAGACTTGTGATTTTTAGGTTTCTTCATACAAGATGTATAACATGCTATCTTTGCTCTATCAGCATGAGAAACAAACGTGAGGAGCTGGATTTCACAGTGCGATTAGAAAACTATAACCTAATTGCTATCACAGAAACACGATGGGACAAATCACACAACTGGAACACTGTAATCGAGGGCTACAGGCTTTTCAGAAGAGATAAGCAGGGATGTCGTCCTCTCTGTTAAGAAATTGATAGACTGTGAAGAGTCACCTCTGAGAAACAGCCATGAACAGATTGAGAGCTTGTGAGTAAAAATTAAGGACCAGACAAATAAAGGGCACCTTGTGGTTGGGGTACTACAGGCTGGCTCATCAATGGGAGCCTGTTGATGAGGTCTTCCTGCTCCAACTACAAGAAGCATCATGCTCACAGGCTCTCATACTTATAGGGGATTTCAGCCACCCAGATGTAGGCTGGGAAAGCAACACAGCAGTTTGTAACCAGCCCAGAAGACTCTGGGAGTGTGCTGCCCGTGGGGGACCCTCTGGAATAATTTCCTGATCCAGGTATTAAACAAACCAACCAGAGGAGAAGCATTAGTGGACCTGGTGCTCGCCAGTGTGGAGGAACTCATTAAAGAGGTTAAGATCGGAGGCAGTCTGAGCTGCAGTGACCACGCTGCAGTTGAGTTTGTGATCTCGAGGAATATGGGCGTGGTGCAGAACAAAGTCAGGAGCCTGAGCTTTAGGAAAGCAGCCTTCCAGCTGTTTAAAGAATTAGTGAAAAACAGCAACAAAGTGCAACAGCTGCTAGGAGAGCGAGGAGTGAGAAGCAGCCCTGCAGACCCCAAAGTGAGGGCAGCAGGAAGGCAGGAGGTGCTCCAGGCACGCAGCAGCAGTTCCCCTGCGGCCTGTGGAGAGGCCCCTGGTGGAGCAGGCTGTCCCCCTGCAGCCCACGGGTCCCACACGGAGCAGATCTCCACGCTGCAGCCCGGGGAGGAGCCCCCGGTGGAGCAGGTGGATGTGGCCTGGAGGAGGCTGCGGCCCATGGAGAGCCCCCGCAGGAGCAGGCCCCGGGCCGGAGCTGCAGCCCATGGAGAGGAGCCCACGCAGGAGCAGGGGGTCTGGGGGGGAGCTGCCACCCGTGGGGGACCCGTGCTGGAGCAGTTTACTCCTGGGGGATGGGCCCCATGGGATTGTGTGCACCCTCAGCAAGTTTGCAGGTGACACCAAGCTGAGTGGTGCAGTCAATACGACTGAAGGAAGGGATGCAATCCAAAAAGACCTGGACAAGCTTGAGAAGTGGGCCCACGTGAACCTAATGAGGTTCAACAAGTCCAAGCACAAGGTGCTGCACCTGGGTTGTGGCAATCCCAGACAGGAGTACAGAGTGAGAGAAGAACACATTGAGAACAGCCCTGCAGAGAAGGGCTTGGGGATTCTGGTGGATGAAATGCTTGACATGAGCCAGCAGTGCATGCTTGCAGCCCAGAAGGCCAACTGCATCCTGGGCTGCATCAACAGAGGAGTGGCCAGCAGGTGAGGGGCCAGCAGGCGAGGCCAAGGGGCCTCAGCCCTTGTGGGGCCCCACTCGGAGCACTCCTTTCAGGTCTGGGACCCCCAGCACAAGAAGGATGTGAACCCATTAAAGTGCGTCCAGAAGAGGGACACAGAGATGAGGAGAGGGCTGGAGCACCTCTCCTATGTAGAAAGGCTGAGAGAGCTGAGGCTGTTCAGCCTGAAGAAAAGAAGGCGCTGGGGAGACTTCACTGAGGCCTTTCAATACTTAAAGGGGGCTCATAGAAAAGATGAAGAGTGACATTTTACGTGGGCATATAGTGATAAGACTGGGGGAAGAGTTTTAAACCAAAGGGAGGAAATTTAGGTAAGATTTTAGGAGGAAATCCTTTATGCAGTCGGTGGTGAGGCACTGGTACAGGTTGCCCAGAGAAGTTGTGGGTGCCCCACCACTTCCCTGGTGGTGTTCAAGGCCAGGCTGGATGGGGCTTTGAGCAACCTGGTCTAGTGGAAGATGTCACTGCCAGGGGGGGATGGGTGGGGTTTGAAACTAAATGGTCATTGAAGTCCCTTCCAACCCAAGCAATTCTATGCTTCCGTGATTCTATAATTCTGTGATACTATGATTCTATCAATTTTCACAGGAATAGTCTCTAGAGGTTAGTACATCAATTGCTAAAGCATTTGTCAGAAAAAGGAAGTTAGCCATCTTCTAAAATTACCTATTTCTATTAGCTGTGGAGGGACCTTGCAAATTTGTATGTTATTGTTGTTGTTGCTATTGTTTTGAAGGGCAGGGTAGTTTTCTATAAAGAAAAGCAAATAACCTCCTCCCCTCCACAAACACACAAAGATGCATTTCCCTGTAGCTCAGTCAGAATGTTCTAGAAGGTGAAAAACTTCCCCCCTCCCCAATTCTCCATCAAAAATACAGCATTCTTTTAAGTACAAACCAATCAATTTCTCCTACATGAAATTTATTTTTCCAGCAATAATACTGAAACTTCATTTACTGGCAGTTTCACCTTGGCACTGGCCTAATTCTGCTCTATACAAAACATAAAAACCTAAAACCGTGATGGGAAGAGTTAAGGTATTGCAGGATCGACTAACACCTACACAGTCTGCTTCTGTTGTAGTGAATAAATGATTGGGGCATTTAAAGTGTCTCTCAAAAACACATACATATGGGAACAAACTGTAAGAATTTTTCAAATCTTTTAAAGGTCTGTCTGGAAAAATACTACTTACTGTTACAATAGTTCTTGTGCTACTAAAACATATGGCAATACAGGTAACAAAATATTTCTTTCTACCTTTAAAAAAGAGAAATACTGTTCACAGAGTCTCCCTACTTTTGGAAAATGTTATTGTTTCATGTTGAAATATTCGTGTTTATTCTTATTGACCTTTCCTCCAACTCTCAAAAGAGAAATAACTTGGAAAGGGATCAATACAGCAGGGGGGTTGGAACTAGATGATCTTTACAGTCTCTTACAATCCAAGCTGTTCTACAAATACTTTCTGTGATGGTTTTAATGTTGTTTTCTTATTTCTTGACATAAACAAAAAGTATGAAAATGCTTATCAGAACCTTTCTTTGTGTCATATTATTGTAAATCACAGTATCATTGTGTCTAAAACTGTTCAGTTCCTTTTACAGTCATACACACACACACACAAAATCTGAAAAATGATACACCGGTGTTATTTCAGAGAGATAGAAATCTGTTTTCTGCTATTCTGTGATAGAATTTCTATAGTGGAGATAGTAAGTAGGCAGAAAAACAAGACCAAATTCTGCATGTGATTAGACATATTGGCATGCTTTAAGTAGATTCCTTTGACCGTGGAGAACTCCAAGGTCTCTATGTAGTATACCTTTCCCCTTCCCTTCCCTTCCCTTCCCTTCCCTTCCCTTCCCTTCCCTTCCCTTCCCTTCCCTTCCCTTCCCTTCCCCCTTCCCTTCCCTTCCCTTCCCTTCCCTTCCCTTCCCCCTTCCCTTCCCTTCCCTTCCCTTCCCTTCCCTTCCCTTCCCTTCCCTTCCCTTCCCTTCCCTTCCCTTCCCTTCCCTTCCCTTCCCTTCCCTTCCCTTCCCTTCCCTTCCCTTCCCTTCCCTTCCCTTCCCTTCCCTTCCCTTCCCTTCCCTTCCCTTCCTTCCCTTCCCTTCCCTTCCCTTCCCTTCCCTTCCCTTCCCTTCCCTTCCCTTCCCTTCCCTTCCCTTCCCTTCCCTTCCCTTCCCTTCCCTTCCCTTCCCTTCCCTTCCCTTCCCTTCCCTTCCCTTCCCTTCCCTTCCCTTCCCTGCACCACCATTGTAAGAGCTGCAGGCTGCTCAGGAGTTTAGCACCCTACAGCCCAAATGCCCTGGAAAATAAAATAACAATAATTTCCTTGGACCAACTTCTGCATATAGGAACAGTACTCAGAATGAGTGAATTATATGACAGCATATCTTTCTGATCATTGTTAACTCCTCACACGTCTGTGAAGGAGCATTCTGTTTCTATATCTAAGCTATATCCCAAGAAGTGAATTCCAGCATGCTTTTTTTGGCCATGTCCTATGTTTCTGGTACATAGACATGATCAAAGGTATTATGTCTTTTTGTCTATTCTTTATAACATGTGGATGCTCTCAGTCTTCTTTCCCTTCTTTTCTTCATGGCTTTCTTTACATTAACTTTTAGTTTGTGTTCTGCTTCAGAATGATTTCATTGCACAACAGCTTGGAGATCTTGCAGGAGTGAATGTACATTTGTAGTCTAGAACATTATAGCTGTCCTGTGGTCTAGGCCAACTCCAAAAATAAACTTCAGAAATAATGGGAGAATGTCAAATTTCAATGCTAGAAATGAGGACAAGATGTGACTATCAACTGAGAAATAACAGTAGTGAAAGAATATATCAGCTAGCAAGCACATCTTTGGCCAGACACTAGCTAGTTCTAGCCTAGAAGATGTAGTTGTATTATTGCCCTAATATTTGAGCCTATGTTCACCAACAGAAAAATTATTCTGTCTTTGTGTAACATTGTCCATGCACCATGCATCATTTGATGAATGTTGTACACATGACAAGATTTTAGTGGACCTGCCATATGACATAGAGAGCATTCCTGAACACATCAACTTGTCTGATCCTTGGACTTTAGTGAAGTCTTCCTGTAGTAATTGAAAACATACTGCCACCAGAGCCCTGCCCTGCTGAAGAGCAAACTGCTGAACAAGCAGCAAGAGCACATATGAACGTGGTCAAGAGTAGCATGCAGTCTCACTGCCCTGGAAAGTTACAGCTAAAAGGCAACAAATAGGAATAAAAGTAGTAAGCAAAAATAAATAAAGAAATGTTTCTGACCTATTGTTTATCTATTTACACTGTATTTCTAGAACATGGGGAATATTAGCATAACCTGGAATACACTTTTTCTACAGAAAAAGAGAGCAATAGAAAAGATCACAGAATCACAGAATCACAGAATTGAAGGGGTTGGAAGGGACCTCGAAAGATCATCGGGTCCAACCCCCCCGCCAAAGCAGGTTCCTTAGAGCAGGCTGCCCAGGTAGGCGTCCAGACGGGCCTTGAATATCTCCAGAGAAGAAGACTCCACAACCTCCCCGGGCAGCCTGTTCCAGTGCTCCGTCACCCTCACTGTGAAGAAGTTATTTCTCATGTTGGTGCAGAACTTCCTGTGCTCTGTCTTGTGGCCATTACCCCTTGTCCTGTCCCCACAAACCACTGAAAAGAGGTTGGCCAAATCCCTCTGTCTCCCACACCTCAGGTATTTATACACATTGATGAGATCCCCTCTCAGTCTTCTTTTCTCCAGGCTGAACAGACCCAGGTCTCTCAGCCTTTCTTCATAGGGAAGATGCTCCAGGCCCCATGTCATCTTTGTGGCCCTCCGCTGGACTCTTTCCAGGAGATCCCTGTCTTTTTTGTGCTGGGGAGCCCAGAAGTGGACACAGTACTCCAGGTGAGGCCTGACCAGGGCAGAGTAGATGGGGAGGATCACCTCCCTTGACCTGCTGGCCATGCTCCTTTTAATGCACGCCAGGATCCCATTGGCCCTCTTGGCCACGAGGGCGCACTGCTGGCTCATGGTCAACCTGTCGTCCACCAGGACCACCAGGTCCTTCTCCTCAGAGCTCCTCTCCAGCAGGTCGTCCCCCAGCCTGTACTGATATGTCCGGTTGTTCCTTCCCAGGTTCAGGACTCTACACTTGCTCTTATTAAACCTCGTTTGGTTTCTTCCTGCCCATCTCTCCAGCCAGTCCAGGTCTCACTGAATGGCAGCACAGCCTTCTGGTGTGTTGGCCACTCCTCCCAGCTTTGTGTCATCGGCGTACTTGCTGAGGGCAGACACTATTCCCTCATCAAGGTCGTCGATGAAGATGTTGAACAAGAGCAGACTCAGCACCAACCCCTGGGGAACGCTGCCAGTCACAGGTCTCCAGCCGGACTCTGCGCCACCAGTCACCACCCTCTGAGCTCGGCCAGTCAGCTAGTTCTCAACCCACCTAACTGTCCACTCCTCTATCCCACACTTTCTCAGCTTTGCTATCAGGATGTCATGGGAGACAGTATCGAAAGCCTTGCTAAAGTCAAGGTAGATGACATCCACTGCTCTCCCCCCATCTACCCAGCTGGTGATGCTATCATAGAAGGCCACGAGGTTGGTCGAGCACGACTTCCCCTTGGTGAATCCATGCTGACTCTTTCTCATAACATTCTTCTCTTCCAATTGCTTGGAGATGGCATCCAGAACAAGCTGTTCCAACACCTTTCCAGGGACAGAGGTGAGACTGACTGGCCTTCAGTTTCCCGGATCCTCCTTCTTGCCCTTCTTGAAGACCGGAGTGACATTGGCTATCCTCCAATCTTCAGGCACCTCTCCTGTTCTCCAGGACCTTTCAAAGATGATAGAGAGCGGTTTGGCGATCACCTCTGCCAACTCCCTTAGCACACGTGGATGCATCCCATCGGGATCCATGGATTTGTGTGCATTGAGCCCACTCAGACGCTCCCGAACCACTCTCTCGTCAACCACAGGGGAGCCCTCCATTTCCCAGCCCCTTTCTCCTCCCACCAGGGTCGAGGAGTCCCCGGGGGGGAGTCCTTGAAGCAAAGACTGAAGCAAAGAAGGCATTCAGTATCTCCGCCTTCTCGGCGTCTCCCGTTACCAGGACACCCCCCTCGTTCAGTAAGGGACCCACATTATCCCTAGCCTTCGTTTTACTGTTTACGTACTTTAAAAAACCCTTCTTATTATCTTTTATCTCTTTTGCAAGCCTCATCTGTAGGTGGGCTTTAGCCTTCCTCGTCGTGTCCCTGCAAGCCCTGACAACACTTCTATACTCCTCCAAAGAGGACAGGCCCTTTTTCCACATTTCATAGACCTTCCTCTTCCTTTTGATCTTATCGATGAGCTCCTTGCTCATCCACGCAGGTTTCCTGCCCCCCTTCCCCGATTTCCTACTCTTAGGGATGCACCGATCCTGAGCTTGGAAGAAGTGCTGTTTAAATGTAGCCCTGCTCTCACAAGCACTCTTGCCTTCTAGCAACCTAGCCCAAGAGATACTCCCAAGCAGGTCCCTGAAGAGGTTGAAGTTGGCTCTTTGAAAGATGATGATGATGATGATGAAGAAGAACAACAACAACAACAAGAACAACAACAACAACAAGAAAGGAAATATTCCTATCCTGGAATTAAAGAAATTAAAGAGACATAAATCCTTAAAGCTTTATTTTATTATTTTTTTAAACGTGTCACAGTTCCTGAATTTTAGGCATAATGCAGATCCCACAGCTTTGTGAGCTTACTGTAAAGCATTTAGATACATCAGTACAAGAGTAAAAGACAAAATTTGTTCCATTGCCCAATGACTAGGGAACTTAGTCAGGAAAAGGGGCCACCAGGCCCCCATTATCTGCCCTTCTACATCTTAAAGTAATGAGAAGAGGTACTGGGAGCTGCATTAATCCAGATTGCTTAAAGGCTAAGAAACACTCTTACATGCAGAAATTGGTGTCATGATGCTCAATAAGCCAAAATGTAAGAACTGAGCATTTTATTGCTCAGTTCTCTTGATGATCAGATATATACCCATCAGCAGACATTTTTAAACTACTGCAAAACTTGACTAGCACCAGAGAAGATGTCTAAGGAACTGATTGATGGGCTTGGAAGTCTGAAGTGCATATAGCCTCATGTGGATACTGCTCAAACTGAAAGACAAAAGAGCAATTTTGAAGTTGTAAATGAACTTGATTTATTTTCCTTGTTCAGTTTTTTTCCTACAAGGCTTCAGTCCGTTTTAGAAAGGACCACTGAAATGACCAGAGAAGTACTGAAATATGCTAGAAAACTGAGCCAATCTGTGCATGCTGAAAATAGCATATCATGTGATTATAAGACCATTCTTACTCCTTCGTGGAAGCATCCCTGTTAGAAGATACTACAGCTTCACCAGCAATGGATTTGGAAGTTATTAAATTCTGAAGATTATGAAAAAAAGCAGTGGTCCACTTTTGAGAAAGCAATTCATTGTCTATGCTTAAATTAAATTATTTCATCTTATATACTTGTACCTTTTCTGACATTGAAATCATAGATATGTACAATATTCTGAGTTGGAATGGACCCATAAGGATCACCGAGTCCAACTCCTGAGTCCCCAAAGGACCACGTAGAAAATCAGACCATGTCTGAGAATGTTGTCCAAATGCTTCGGGAACTCCAGCAGCTCGGTGCCATGACCACTGCCGTGGGGAGCCTGTCCCAGAGCCCGACCACCTCTGGGTGCAGAACCTTTCCTAACACCCAGCCTGACCCTCCCCTGTCCCAGCTCCATGCCGTTCCCTCGGGTCCTGTCGCTGTCCCCAGAGAGCAGAGCTCAGCGCCTGCCCCTCCGCTCCCCTCGTGAGGGAGCTGCAGGCCGCCATGAGGCCTCCCCTCGGCCTGCTCTGCTCTGGGCTGAACAAACCAAGAGACCTCAGCTGCTCCTTTTATGTCTTCCCCTCTAAACCCTTCAACATCTTTGTAGCCCTCCTTTGGATGCTCTCTAATAGTTTTATATCTTTCTTATACTGTGGCACCCCAAACTGCACACAGTACCCGAGATGCGGCTGCTCTAGCACAGAGGACAATCCCTTCCCTTGACCAGCTGGTAGTGCTGTGCCCGATGCACCCCAGGGTACGGTTGGCCCTCCTGGCCAACGAGGCACACTGTTGGCTCATGTCCAGCTTGCTGTCAACCAAAACCCCCAGACCCCTTTCTGTGGGGCTGCTTTCCAGCCTCTCGTCCCCCATCTGTACATATACCAGAGCTTCCCCTTTGCAGGTGCAGAACCTGGCACTTGTTCTTGTTAAACTTCATACTGTTGGTGATTGCCCAACTCTCCAACCTGTCCAGATCTCTCTGCAAGGCCTCACCACCTTCAAGAGCTCCACCTAATTTGGAGGAAATTACAAGATTGCTTGTGTTGAATCTTCGTTCTGTTTGTTTGTTTACAAAGGATCATTAACTGTTTGGCACAAGTGCTGGCATCTGCATATATTTCACAGTAATGGCTTTTACAAATCTGATGATAAATTTCAGAAGAGAACACTTTTCTATTAACTGCAATAACTTTTGTTAGCAACTTTAGTGAAGAAGTGAAAATGGTGTTAAAAATTATAATCAATGACTCAGGAGAGAGCTACAAATTACAGGAAAGTGAAGGTTCACAAGCAGGAAAACTTCTATATAACAGATGCATAAACATAAACATGCAATATGGAATAGCACAGAAGGATTATGGTTGACTTTATCAATTAGGCAAAGTGATCCCACCAAACAGAAGTAATCAGAAACACATAATGGGAAGCTGAGACATTTATCATAACTGGGGAAAAAAATGAAAAAAAAAAAAAGCGAGGGAGAGAGAGAGAGAAAAAAGAAACCTGTTAGAGTTTGGCAAGATGGCCAACTTTCAAAATAAATCACTGAGATTTAAAACATATTCATACTCAAGGGCCATAGAACATGGAAAATATTTACAGACTGTTTGTAAACATCTGCTAAAAGTGAACATCTGCTAAACATGTTGCAAGTAGACCATTATGAAATAAGAGCAGAGGCTACCAAAACCAGGAAATGTTTATTCTTCTTAATGAAGTTCCTGTAATTCAGATACACTGTGTCTAACCAAAGCATTACCTAGAAGACTTATTCATTGTTTCTTCTTTCATACCCTCTGTTACCTTGCTGTTAATCACCAGTTGTTAAATCCATTGGCTTTTGTTGGGAATCAGGACATATTACATTATGTTTCCTCAGTCCATATATTACAATTTCCAGAAGGCTCCAGGGTTTAGATACTCTCTCCATTATACAGTTACATGGCAAGAATATGCTGATGAATGTTGTTAGGCCTCTTTTTTCCCCTCAACCTATAGCCCACATTAGTACCTCCCAAGCCAGCCCTTGAAACTCAGTACAAAGGAGCACCTGACAGTCTTTTGTTACCCCGGTAATGTATTGGGATGTCATATACTGCTACACTGCAGTTGTACCACTCATAATACTATTGCCTTGAGAGTGAAACATCTGTATCTCTCCAGGCATCCTGAAGCCATTCTTGTGACAAGTCTTTTAGGTACGAGCAAAATGAGATTATGTCAATTCAGAATGCAAAGCTTCAAGAAAAGGTTTAGAAGCAGAGGAACATAAATAAAACATTATTCAAATTTGTATAAACTGCATAAATAAAAATGTATAAACTTAACAATGAGCTTGCTTTTATCCCAGAGGATCAGACCCTTATTTTCATACAGAGAAAAAACAAAAAACAAAACAAAAAAAACTGTAAGAAAGTTTATTCAACTCTCCTCACTGACATGCCGTTTTCAAACAATAGCTTCATCCTAACTACTGCCTCCATTGAATAAGATATGGCTAATAAGAATAAGAGGACACGGCTGTCCTCAAATACCTGTTTATCCAAATATCCAATATCCCCAGAATTCCGGGTAATATTACAAGCCTCTTCCAAAAGTTTGAGATTTATTTTGCCTATAGCTCTTTAAATGTCTCTGAGGGGACTACAGATTCCTAGACCTTGAAATTGTCTATAACAATTAAGTATAACCTCTGTTCCTGTCATATTTTTGGCCCAAATCAAAAAACATACTACCAAAGAATTCCCAGGAATGATCCAGAAGTTAGCAAGAGCTGAGGAGCATTCCTAGTAAGCAGCACAGGTACTTGATCCAGTTTTGGCAGCTAAGAGGCTTTAACAGAACAGACAGAAACTGTGCCATGCCAATTAGAGTCAGAGCCAGCAAATGGTCTCTGGCCTAGTTCAATTATTAATGTAGTTTTAGCCCTACAGTGGAGCCTCAGAAATGCTGATGCCTTATCAGTGATCTGGAGCCATCAAACGGGTGGGCAGTAAGCAAAGGTTGTTATTGCCAAACAGAATTATTGGCACAGTTCTAGCTTTATCTACAGAAAATCATTTACCCATGTGAATACAGTATCTCCTTCAGGCTAATGGGGATCAGTTTAGGTTTGTAAAACTGTATGCAATAAAAGGTATACTAAAAAGTGTGTCTCATATAAAGATTGATAGAGAAAGCCTAGTTTTGGACACTGAAAGAGAGTAGATGTGATCCTAGCCAGGTAAGCTGGGGAATTACAACAAGTCTGGGATGTATGATCCTTTCCATCTAGCTCTCAGAAGTCACAGGATGTCCTAATACCCTTTCACAGATTACAGAAGCTTGTTCCAGGCACCACTTGAAATATCCGATTATTTTGTTCAACTCCTGGAGACTAACAATGTCAGTTCTGGAGAGCTGATGCATCAGTCACTGTTGTAACTGTCACAGATGAAAGAGAAGGCACAGAATTTTTAATGACAAAAAATGTTCACAATTTGTTATTTATCACAGCTAAAAATAGGAGCCTGTTCAACAGCAGAATACCTCCAGTACAATTTGGTGATTCATTGGTGTGGTCAAAAGTGGAGGGTTTATTTATTCCTAGATGGTGATTTACTGGAGTTCTCATTATTGTCCTAATTCTGTTACCACTGAAGTCACTGATGTCATCACTAACTTCCCACTCACTGATTTAAAGACCAGAAGGTTTTTTAGATCATCTAGTTTTATTTCCTGCAGAACATGGTCCAGAGATTTCACAAGCTGATTCTGCAACAGATTTTCATTAAAAAATGTATGAAGATTCTGTAAGAGTACCTTCATCTAGATACCCCAATAGGACTACAATGTACTGTTAATTTCTCACATTTTGTTTTTAAATAGTTAGACAATGGAAATCTCTGCTGGCATTCAGATGACAATAAATTATTCATTTGTGATTCCCTGAGGTTGAAATTCAGCTTTATCTAAATTCAGGTGTCGACCTGTCATCTGTATGAATAAACTCCCAGTATAATCAGCAAAGATCAGAGGCTTAGTAAAGGTGTGTGGGTAAAGATGAGTCTGCTGGCAGATCACCCAGATCACACAGTAAGCTTCATTGCTGGTGTTGGCTAGATCTTCACTGACTACAGCAGGAATTTAAACACCTGGATCGTATATAGACATTTTTGTTAGACACCAATTTAACAGCCTTAAACTGGAGCTGAATACCACCCCAGCTCTTGCTTCAGTGGCCCAGTGAAAGCCTCCTAATGCCCCTTGTCATATGTGATATATCTGCTAGTAACTGCCAGGAAGTACATAGTCTGCGGGGAGAGTCAAGATTTTCTGGAGCAGCTGCTGGAGGCCAGGTAGGAAATGTGTGTTGCCTGAAACATCACTAGGTGCCTTGTCTAGGCAACTAAATCCTGCCCTAAATGTATGTCACGTCCAACCTGTCTCCTTCCCACCTAGTCCAGCTGGTGAAATGTTTGATACCTTTCCTTTCTACTCAGGGAGTCAGAGAATGATTTTGGTCAGTGAATATTGCTCAAATAGGCTTGGTTGTTTTTTCTTTTTATTTTCTAAATGGCTTTGACAGCAGAAAGCTGCTGCTGACCCATCCATTTTAAGTAAGTGGGGGTTGGAAATGTGCCTGTTTCTGCCTATTGGTTTGGTCCAGCCAGGTGTTGTTGTTGTCAGTATGGTGTACAGAGTTAAGCTGAGGTGTAGTAGTCCCTGAACCTACCTGTACTACTGGGTTCATAGCTATTAATGATTTTTTATTTATTATATCCCGTGTATCATGACATACAAAACCCTGGAGTAAATGAAGAGCACACTAACTCCAGAACTCAAAATAATATAACTGGAACAATACTGTATCAAATGCAAAGTAAGTCTGGTGCTGGTTTATTTTGTTTATTCTACACTTGGACTCATGATATCCTCTGGGCCCTCATGATGGAAAAATACCTTTGTCCAAAAAAAACCCTGCGACTTAGAGGTAAACACTTGCCAGTAGCCCAGTTATGTCTCTGTGCAAGCAAAAAAATAAATAAATAAATAAAATTACTCCTGGTTTTAAAACTTTTTTTCATTTTATTTTATCTTCTGTTCATTAATATTGGAATAAATAAGCATACTTTGCAAACAAGTGTTTATTTTAAATCACCAAAAAATCTATTATTTAATATTTACACGAACATATAATCTATTTTAGAACTAATCTGTGCTCAGTGCAAATTTGTCTTATACTTTCCACAAAGGAATAGTACAATATTTGACTTGCAGATATCACTGAAATCTATATTAAAAGATAAATAACTTCCTAAATTCTGAAACTTTCCTGGGAGAATATACAGCATGACATGCTGTTTGCTCTAGTGCAAAAGCATTAGAAATTGCATATTCAATCACTTCTTGGATATAAAACATCCATCATCGTCTCTCCCCTTCTCATTCTTTCTCCAGGGTTTCATTTTTTAACATGGTTTGAAAAGCTTAAGGGTATAGTAAAAAATTTACAACGTTGTGTAGCTATGTAACTGAAGGGGAAATAAAGCTATTATGCAGTCTATACCTTTACACTTGTGACTGTCCCTTCCTGCTAGAATAACTGATGAGGCAGCTGCCATATCATGTTTGTGCATAGTAGAAACATTTTATAAATTAGGGTACACAAAGGCTTTAACCAGTCTTCTGAACCATGCCCTGTGAACATTAGGGAGATGTGGGATCCTCTGGAGGATGATCAGATTCTGTGATTCACCCCACAGAAAGGCCTCCCTCACCACTGTTGACCAGAAAGAAAAGCCAAGAAGACCAGCCAGCAAAGCCAAAGGTACCCCAGTTCATGGGTCCCCTCAGTGTGAGCCATGGTTAGTTAAGTGGAGATTTCACAGGTCTGATTTGGTGCTGTGCTAAGTGACGATGAGAATCAGTCATTGGGCTGGGTCTGAGATTCCACAAATGTGGTTTAATTTCATGCTCTGCTTCTGGACGGAGCAATAGCCCTATTTAAGTATACAATTGTTACAGAAATATGTAGAGTTAAGCACTTCAGTGTCTTCGTAGTTGTAGACCTTTGTCTGTGAAATAATGATGGGGAGCATTTTACATAGATAAGAGGTGTTTTGATTACTCCAGCAAAGACATCACGTTGTCTATTCTGGATAATGTAAGCAATAGTAAATTGAAATTTTGACTATCCCATGAGATGCTATGGAAACTGCTTGACTGGAGATCCAGTTCTTCCCTTCCAAACACAAATCTTATTGTAGACTTACTGGAAGATGTCAAGGCAAGAAACGAAAGGCTAGGAGTGAAGAAGTGGTATGAGGCAGGAGGTTAGATGGGTCCAAAGTTAAAGACATGGGATAGAAGGATTTTGTGAGACTCTTTATATATGGTGGGAAGATCTGTTGTGTTGGCAGAGATTCAAAGAAACAGCAAATGTGAATAAGGGCTGTGGTCACCTTAGAGGCAGAACATGAATTTATGACATAACTTGACTTTGCTGTGTTTTCTTCAGCAGCTGCTCTCTAATTTTCAGGAAGTTTTGCTCCATGCCATTTCCAAAGGGCGTACAAGTCACCTGCACAATGTGCAGATGACCACATTTTCACTTGAAATTCAGTCAAATTCCACTTGCCTACCCATTTGTCTCTCTCCCTTCATCACGATTACATTTATTTGTGGGTACAACCAGAGTAAACTCATGTGCAAGGAACAGAGAAAAACTTTATTACAGGTTAGTTAATTTTTACACAGCATGCAGAAACAGGGAAGAAATACTCCATGGAAATGTTAAATAGGGCTTCTGTTCTGCTTGCCAAATGGAAGCAACTATGTAGCCACAGCATGAATTATAACTCTGAAAGTGTTTTGTTTTCTCTCAGCTGAACCACTCATGTCTTTACAGATGAATGGGAGTCTTGGATGAATGATAATCAAGAGCATAAGGTACTTCACTGTCTTCTGGCAGAAGTGGCTGACATACAGCAATTAGTGCATTAGCTTCTCCACCCTAGAGATCTGTGTTCAACATGTAATTTAGGATTCAGATCCTCAGTGGACAGTATAGTCCATCAATTTCAGTGGAGACAAACTGCACTGTCTGAGCAATGTGGCCATGATCCTAGGCGAAAAACCTACTTGATGGTTTCTTTTCATGCTCTCATTTGCTCAGGCATGAATTCACTACTGTATCTAATGGGGAAGATTGTAATAAATAGCAAATAGTTTAACGACAGAGGCTAGAAAAGTCTCCCAGAATTAATTTCCACCTAATTTGGAAGGGCATTAATGGAAGAACTTGCTTTGTTTTTGATCACAGTGGGATGACTTAGTTATTTTGAACTTAGTGGTTCTTTTAATGATCCTCCCAACAATGTTTGGGCACAATTTAATGTCTTTGAAAATCCATACTGTGAAGAACAAGCAAGAATGACAAAGTAAGCCCGGGACAGGCAGTTGACTGCTGGGCAGTACTGATGGAACCTGAAAGGCACATCCAGCTATTTCTGCATGGAAGGATAATTGTCAGCTGAGTGCAACAGAGCAAAGGAGGAAAAATCAAGAGAGTCAAGTAATTTTCCAAGAGAATGTTGTTTTAAAGTGGAGGTGAGAAATTAGGGTGGAAAAGAAATCATGCTGCTGCATGCAATTTGGTCTCTTAGTATGTGTGAAAAACACCTCTTGGTAATGCAGTCTTTTAGCCACCACAACCCTGATATTGCAAAGTAATACAGCTAGGATTTTAAAATATTTGAAATATCTCTTTTGGGCTGAGACTTGTACTGTTCAAATAAGACCCTGTTTTAGGGGTGGAAGTCCAAAGTAACTGGCTTACAGTAACTGGCTTATAGTAACTGGCTATACAATAAAACAAAGAAAGTCCAATTCCTATCTGTATCTCTTGCCTCTTGCCCAAGGTACTGTTGTTATAACTGTTTGAAATGATGGTACTTTTTGATCATTGCCAGCCCTGGATGCTTCTCTGGAAGGGCTCTTGTGCTATGTTTGTGAGCCTCATGTCTTGGACACTGGATGGCATCACAAGTGTCACTAGACACTTCTCTGTGAGGAACAGGATAGTGTTGTGGCCAGCAGGGAATTCACTGACACCCAGAACAGAAACGTTTGAGGCTCCAGGTTAGAGCCACATGCCATAGTCTGTATCATCTCCATGCCATCCATGATTATCTTATTGTCAAGGATAATCTTTGATCTCAATGTGGAATTACCATCGTGAGCTGCCATGGTAATAGAACTGAACTAGTTCCTGTTATAGTAAATGTGAAGTAAACACAGCATTCTTGGGAAGTGGGTTCTCAAAGAGACATTCAGCTTCATTAATAAGATATGCACCTTTCACATTTTTACTTCCCTCTCTCATTAAAAAATTAACATGACGATATTTTGCTTGTTTTGTGAGATAAATCCAATGCAGTCAAATCTTTAACTGGCTTTAGGTTGACTTTCATAATAATCCCTACTGATTACATTGCATTATTTTACTTTGAGTTCACAACTTCACTCCAGGAGAGAGCACAAATGTTAGCATTCCTGACCCAGAAAATACAGCTTTTCATAACAGTGACTTTAATTTTTTTTCCTCTTAGAGAGGTGGCCTTATGACAGCCTACATCATTGCTTCCATAGCTACAATGTCTATGAAATAACCTAGTCTACAAGCATACTTTTTTTAAAAAAAGATACATTTGGAAAACCATTTTTATAACTGCGTCTTCAGGTCTTTGCCAAGCACAGGTGAACCAAAAGATATTTTTAATTAGTACAAAAACAGGTTCCGTATTTACATTTAAGCTTTCCCAGGTGTTTTGTCTTCTGATTCTCCAACTTAGCGTGTGTATATTGTATGTACGTGTAATGACCCTACATGCTTTTACTGAACTAAGACCATTTTTTCACTGACATTAGTGACTCTGCAGAACTGAATTTGGTCTTTAATGACAATAAATAAATAAATAAATAATTAGCTTTCCAAATAAGATACTTACTCTTGGTAATAACACCATGCATCTTCATAGGCATGAGTTACATGGGTAAATTAAACCAGTTTGAGGAAACTTTCCTCTTCCTGGAAATTATTTCTTTGAATAAAGAATCTCAAAAGTGGTGGAAGAGTTGGATAAGTATTTCTGAACCACCAAGCTGTACCACGAAAGAAAATACTTTTGATCACTTTTGCTCTTACCAAACAGTCCACAGGTCATAGTTATCCAATAAGAGAAAGAGAGAGATGGATGTTAGTAACTTATGTGCAGAGACTAGCCATTAGATATAGCTGAAGATGATAGAGGTCATGGCCTTCAAACCCAGTAATCTTTCTACTTCTGCTATTAAAGAGAGATGCTCCTTAATTTCCCACCTATGTGGGCTTATAATGCATTTACACTCTGACTTCAACAAGTTGTTCAAAAGGCACAGCTGAGACATGAGAATCATATACTGCGGTCTGCCTTTTTATTGTGTTACTCTAATGCCTGTAACATATCTTTTTAATCGGCACATTTAATCTTGAAGACAGTCTTGCAGAGGATTGCTAGAATGACAATACAAATGGCTTTGTTTTTCTCCTGTTCACAAGAGCAGGGGCACCAGTGGCGATTAGTTTTGTCACTAAGGCAACTACTGGCAGGGAGGGAGAAAGGAAGGGTTTTACAGAACAACCCTCCTATGGCAGCTATGCAGCAGCTTCTCTGATAAAAAAATTCTCTCTTTTTGGAGCACACGATAGCCTAATTCACTGGCTTTTAAATTATTTTCCCCTGTAATATTAAGAGAGAAGACAGGGGCTGTGGGGTATAGGAGTGGTGGGGCTGCCTGCTGCATTATGGTCTGTGCTGTTTCTGGGTCTAGCCATGTGTTTCATGACTAGATGAACATGAATCAGTTTAAAGCAAGGCAAGATGCCTCCCTTCTACCTCCCCCACCCACGTCCCCAGCATAACACAAACCAGAAGCTATACAATTATGCCAGAATGAGAGAATCAATTACATCTCTGTCTCTTAGGAAGAAGCAGAGTCTATAATGCAGATGTTTTTACAGCTGTGAGTACTGCTGATGATTTAATGGTTTTGGATAATTGATCCCTAACATAGTTGTTTTTACAGATGAAAGGGGGAAAGGGTTTGGGGGAGGGAAAAAGGAAGAGAGCAATAAATGTAAGAAAAAAAAAAAAAAAGAAAAAAAAAAGAATCTAAGCTACCATTAAGTGCATTTCTATTTTACAAGACAGTACTTTAAAATGATGTTTAACAGAGACAGCTTGAAGAGAGACCTAACACAGAGAGCAACTGTAATCCTACCTCTTGCTGAGTCCTCACTGGCTTTGGAGCTGTTGCCATACCATGTATTCACAGTGCTTGCCTTTTTGCATAAACTCTTTGCTTTGCTCACAGCTAGTGACCAAAAGAGGTTGGAGAATAGGCTGAAATACAATTCACAGCTTTGTTTCCTGCTCTTGTAAATTCTTTTTCCTTTTAACTGCATTATCCATGCTGGCAAAGTATCAGGTTTGCTATTGATGCCTTTGTTCTAATATCAAATCATGACCCTTTTTGCCCCCATTATCAAATAATGAGACAGCAAACAGTTAACCCTAGTATTTCAGAGTTCAGTGTATGCTATTTATCTAGCAAGATTATATTACAGTTCAGCTTAAACAAGAAAATCACAGCTTCAGACACTTTCTTTTTCTTTCTTTGCTTCTTTCCTTGTTTCCCCTTTTCTTTGTCCTTCCTTTTCTCTTTCTCTTTTGTTCTCTTATTCTTTTTCTCCCTCTCTCTCTCTCCCTCTTTCTCCTTCCTTCTCTCTTTCTCTCCTTCTATTTTCCTTTCTTTCTCCCCCTTTCTTTCCTTTATTCCTTCCCTCCTTCCTTGCTTCTTGCCTTCCACTCCATAAAGACACAATATTTAGGACTGACCTCAGTCCCAGTAAATGAAGAGTTGATCATTATTATTAAGGTTAATCATTAGGGATGATTACTATCCCTGCCAAACCCAACAGAAGAAATACTTTTAACAGCTAAATAGCCAGAAGAGGGTGCGGTTACAGTGACATGGTGAAATTCTCTAGGACTAGTTAAAGCCTAAACAGGAGTGGGAACTCATTTGTCTGAACGGCGGTGTCCACTGGATGTCTAAATGACAGATACTAAATTGTTCATAAGCACAAGAACCAGTATTCAAGGGTCCTGTATTATTCAGTTAGTCATAGTGGTTCTGTGTAGCCTTAAAATCCATCCTTACAGTTTTGCCAAATGTTAAGATCAGGTACTTGGCTGATTTAATAGGTTATACATAAAAAACAGTATTTGTTACTACCATTATTGAGGAGTGATTAATAATACATAGAAATTCAGTCTTTGCTCTTGTCCCTGCACAGTTATTTCTTGGAATATTTAACTGGCATAATCATTTTTTATTTTTAAATCAATCTTGACACATATACTTACTCATATCCACAGAATTACTTGGCATGGATGTGTCTAATTGATGTTAATAATGTCAGACCTAGGGTACCATCTAATAAATACATGACCTAACTTTTCAAACTGTTCAAAAATTGAAGGTTGTATTAAATATAAAGAGACTAAAATTTACTGGTCGAGTCTGCAGGTGAGAATCACAGGTGTTGTAAACAGCTCCAGAGATCTCACCTGTTTCAATGGCATTTGCCAGATTTACTCCCGCAGAGGTCTGGAGTGAGGAAGTCTAATAGTTTCTGACATTACTACCATGTTGGTGGTGCTTTTTCCACCCCATTTCTATTCATTAGCCTTTCCTAGCCCTGCACTTGTAAATTAATTTTAAAATCTTTGAAAAAAAAATTCAGAACCAAGCGTCAGGAAATGTCACTGCATATAACATGTCCCTGTGAACCAGAAGATAAACAGGCAAGAAACAATCTAACAAAAACGTAGAACCACTGAGGTGATGTAGACTATTAGTAAAAGTATCTCCAAGGCAGGAATTCAGATCACAGTGTTGCTGATGTCATAATTTTTTAAGAATGTGTATGGATGAGCATGCGGGCGGGGAGATGATCCTTCAAAGCACCTTCAAAGCATGTCACCTCTGTGTACAAACGCGGTGGCCTAGCTGATGTTTTCGTCTGCATCCTCCTCTCTCTCACTTGTCTGAAAGAGAAGGGAAGAAACAGAAGGATAGTTCAGTCTGAAGCATATATTTCATCTGGCAGCCCTGAGGTATGAAAAGAGAATGTGATGGGGAACAATATGGTCACATCTTCTGCAGGCTACCGAAACAAAGGTGTATGTTATAACATCAAATGACTCCTTCAAAGTGCTGATATACAGGATACCTTCCCAAGCTACAAGGCCCTAAACCACACACTCCAGTCCCGTGTTTTAGCCATAAACAATCAACTAACTACTCAATTTAGCCTTATCTTCTGAAGCAGGTAAGGATCAATTTCTATGATTTTTTCCTAGTTGAAGAAAACCTTCTGAATACTCACACTTCCAGAAGGTGTCAGGAGAAAATAAAATACACGCTTAGTTCTGAAAGTATATCTGTTTCTCATATTCATCACTCGTTTAATAGTAATAGTAATAATAATAATACCTTTACCTACAAGCTTCACCATAGTTTTATAGTCATAAACAGAATATGGATGAATAAATATTAAAATCTGTGAGAGCTCATGGGTCAATTTGGCTGCCAACCTGGCTTCTCATTTCATTGACTTCAGCTGAAGTTTGTTAGAAAAAGTTTGGGTCTCAGTCCATTTTTTGACGTTGGAGAAATATGTTCAGGGCTTTTTTTGATGATAAATTTAAACCAACTGATCAAAACCACAGACCTAACTGATTGTGTTGCAAATAAAATAAAAAATAATAACTAAATAATCAATCAAAAAAGAGTATTTGTTGTTTCAAATGATGTTTCTTTATGGCTAGGCTTTTTTAGACTTTTTTTGAATAAGTCAACAACAGATTTTCACAGCCTCTTCTCTGTTCCTCAGGAAACAAAATGCAAATAGTCATGAAATTACCTTAAGAGGAAGCTTTTTGCAAGAGCCACTGTTAGAGTCCAAAAGTTCCTATCCCTGGGTGGTTTTCTTTGCGAAAGAGAGAAATATACAGCAGTGATTAGAAAGACTGCAGCTGGACCTGCGTGAATGATCATCCCCAGATATAGCACTCCAGTATGTTCCATCTGATTTCATTCCAGCAGGCTGATATAATAACAGCAACCTACAAAGACGTCTTGGCAGATTTCAACCTACCAGCAGGTTAAAATTCGCAGAAAATGTAAAGCAGCTGTTCCATAAGGGAAATGTTTTACATCTGCTACCCTGCTCTCAGCCAGTGAAGGAAATCTTATGATAGAGAATAATTTAGAAAAACAGTTTCCTTGGAAAGTTCTACTCTTAAAATTTCTGTATTCTTTTTAGTCATGTTAGGTCAACCACAGCACCTGCAGCCTGAGGAGCATGCACCAACCATGTTGTTGCATTAGAGGTAAGGTCCTTTTACAGCCACACGTCAATGCCATGGTTCCAGGTACCTGCTCAGCATTTCAGTTAAGCACATTACTTTGCTGTGGCACATAGCTATTATAACAAATTTACTTTAGAAGGAAATGAATCATGCCCCGAATATTGGCTCTCTGGAGTTGATGTGCATTGACTCTAAGGAAGTGTAGGTTGACTGGGTAATGTAAATGTCTACATTTAGTCAGCACTGCTTTTTGAGACATGACATTAACTGCTTGGCTGTACCCTGAGTTGTCAAACAGTGACAGCAGTGTAAGACTGCAGAAGGCTGAACAGTAGACAGAGGACTTCGATGTCAAGGGTGGAGGCTGCTCAGGAATATTTGCTTCTAGTGGTTCCCATTCCTGTTACTTTACACGCTCATCTTGACAGAAGAGGAGAGAGCCTTTCAGATGGAAAGGAGGTACATGTGGAAAGACTTGTTTAATATTGTGAGAAGCTATAAAAATGGCTTGTGGGAAAACCAAGTAGGCACCATGTGTGGACAGGGTATCTGAACATGTGCTAAATCTGGATTGTGATTACTGATTTTAACATAAAATATGTGATAATGAGTCAATAATTTCCTTAAATGTCATGCAGAGATTTTAATATTATTTGCAAGACTCTGTGTGCACATTATGCAAGGGTTTATAAATAACTCATGTTAGATTTGGATTTTATAACAGGGTGGGAATACACTATAACATTTTAAGTTAGAAAATAGTAAACCTGAAAGCATTGTAATGAACTTTTTATAAAAATAATTGTGAGTTAAAGTTAAAGGAATTATGATCATCCACCCACTCACTTCTCCAAATCAACATACAAAAGCAAAAGAATGGAAAATTTTCAATGTTTTGTTGAGAGAAGTCTATCATGGAGCTGTTGAGGTGAAGGCCATATCCTAGAATGTTAGGCAAAGACTTATTTTAGCCCAATAATCCTTTCTTCTTAGTAGGTTTTATTTCCCAAGGTCCAAGAAGGAATCTGCGCGATGGAGTCAGAAAACAGGCATCAGTAATCTGAGCGTGTTTGAAAATAAAGTGGGTATATTTACACCCAGGGACTTTTCAGTTCACAGGTAGTGCAACAGCCCTTAGCACCACCTCTGCCAAGAGTTTTATCTGCTTCTTCTCTGTCATCCCCAGCAGCTGTCTCCGAGGTTGCAGACATTTTCTTGTCCTCTTCTATTTTTTTTCTTTTTTTTTTTTTTTCCCCCTCATGCTTCAAAGACCAAATTTCCATTCTTAAATCATTGTTTCCTTTGTCAGGGACATGGAAAATATGGTTTTGAAAGAACTAAAATTTCCTTTCTGAAATGAGGTTTGGCCAAGTGGTCAATATAAACACTCCAGTCTGTGGTTGTTGCGATCTTTCTCAGCTGTTATTTTGAGGAAAGAAATAAAGGAATGCGAAAATAACAATAAACTGTCATCCCCATGCAAATAAGGGTAATGTTACTTTTCCCTCAGTGCATGAACATAAATTGTCCCCAGATTTTGATGACGTTGCAAATAACAAAATGCCTTCAAAACCTTCTTTTCCTTTGAAAGGCAGACTTAATAATTGTCAGTAGGAGTATGGGTGGCAGCATCAGAGGCTCAGTAGCTATTATATTGGCTGGTAAATGCAGTGCTAACCTTGGGTATGGCTGCAAAACAATCTCTTCAGAAAGGTGGTGGACAAACTGGAAAAATGTGCTGTGGTTCTGCCGCCAGGCAAGCGTTATTTGAGGAGGAAGGCAAGTGAACTACAAGTTAGGACAGCAGTGCTGAGAGAGTTGTCAAATTCAATGCTGTATTTGGCTTAAAATCGGAGGTTTGGAGGCCTTTGACATTTATGAATAAACAGAACTTAGTTATGTTCAGCTGGAAGTACATTTACCCGTCTGGATTGTCAAAGATATAATTCTTATCAGTACTTTCAAATATTTCTTAAAAAAAATATATGTTTATGTTATGATACTTCTTCTCAATGCCAGCCCAGGAATGTCATGATACACCTCCAAAAGACCACATCTTGCTGTTGAGTTATGACATAAATATAACATGACTGAGCACTGGATATAAACTTGGCATGAGATATTTCAGAATGTGAGGCAGTAGTCTCAAACTGAGACACAGAAAATTCAATTTAGGCATGAAGAAATTTTTTTTATTATTTATTTATTTTTTTCTGTGACAGTGGTCAAACACTGGAACAGATTACCCACGGAGACTGTAAAATTCCCATCCTAACAGATATTCTAAACCAGGTTAGAGACAACATGGGGCACCTGCTTTGAGCAGCTTGGTTGGACTAGAGACCTCCAGATACCTTTTCCAATCTCAACAGTCCTGTGATTCTGTGATATATAATAAAGATAACTCTGGAACCACAGAAGGCCAACAGGTATATCCACAGAATTGTAAGCTTCAAAATGGTGTGATTTAGTTGTGAGAGACTAGAAGGATGAACAAATAGTTGGTTTTTTTTGTTTTTTTTTTTTTGTTTTTTTTAACTGTAAGTCTCTCCTCGTAGCTGCTATGTTTCATTCTGACATACATCATGTCTTGATAAACCTATGTGCAGGAAAACACCAGGTGATTAGTAGCTATTCATTTATGGACACAAGCCTCTCTATTCCACACAATGCCAGTTAATTTGCAACAAACTCACAAACATAAATGATAGCTTTCCTGTATGGTATAAGTGATTGCTTCTAGAAATGAACTTTCAGCTTATTTTTTTGTTTCAAGCATTACCCTGAAGCCCTTCTGAAACAAAAAGTACAGTAACCCACTTCTCTTATTTGGAGTGAAAATCATTCTCTTTCTCAACCCAGCTCTATCCAACAGTACGGAAATTTCCTAGCAAATGAAAACACATCGAAATGTCAAAAATGAAATTCATTCTACTTAGACAATAAATACAACTGGTGTTGATTTCCTGAATTTGTAGTTGTCTTTTTCGTTTTATTTAAAAGCTTGTTTACAGGATGTAAACTGCCTTTTTTTTTTTTTGAGAGGAAAAGGAAAAAAAAAGCATACGTAAATGCTGCTAAAAATAAAAGATATTTTACAAAGTACTGCATTAAGCAAATGATGATATTGTACAGTACCAGAGTATTTAAAGTGTCAGAGATGGATGATTTGGGAAATGATGTACTGCAAAATTACTGTAAGATTTCATAGAATTACTAAAGTGACATGCCAAGAAAAGCCTATTATAAACACTTGCACATTGTCATATTTGAACAATGATCTATTAATAATGTTTCCATAAAATATTTTCATGTGATTAAGTTTAAGGACATGAGAAAGAGAAATGAGAGATGAGATGAAGTTGTACCTTGAGATCCTGTCCTGACTTTCAAAATTTTCTACCTGGCTGGGGTTTTAACAAAACAGATACTGGTTTTGGAAGCCTTTTTTCTCATATATACATCTGCAAATGTTTTCAGGAGATTAAAGACACCCAACGTATTAAAATTGGGCCTTTATGAGTGAGTTCAGCTTCTGCAGCCAAAGACTGAAATGTCTGTAACAGCTTTTGGATGTATTGCTCAGGATTCTTATTCAATTGCCACTTTCTAACGGAAATAAATAAATGTGGTTTTTTGTTGTTGCTGTTGGTGGTGGTGGTGGTGTTTTTGTTTTGTTTTGTTTTGTTTTTTCTTTTTCCTGCATGTATAATAAACAATGTTTTAAATATCCACACTGCATCTTCCCTCTATGTTTCATTTCCAAATAAATTTTCAACTACAGATCCATCTCTCTAACCCAAATGAAAGACATGCATTTTTAAGGTGAATTAGTGACAGTTTACCAGAGCAGAGTCATCTCCAGCAGGAAGCATCTGAGTGGATTCCATACTTCCCAGATGTGAGCCTGTTTCCTGTGATCCTCCTTTTCTGCTGAGCTAGCATCTCAGAATACCAGCCCGATGATTTAATGTCGGTATAAATGACTGTCCGGCTTGCAGCTTTATTTCCAAGTATCGTGGATTAACAGTCTTTACTTTGAGGGGCAACTAGTCTAACAGCTTAGTTATGATGAATCACATCAATTAAATGCAATATTTGTCTTTATAATTGAAAAATTAAATAGCTTGGAAAATTTGTAGGCCACAAATACTATTACAATTATTCTGATGTAAATCGGATGTAATTCCTTCAGAATCAGGGTCTTTTATCCAACTGGTCACCTTTTGTTTTTTAAGTGCACATATCACCAGGGAGTCTTGACTACAGGATGTAAAATAATGAGAAATACTTGAAGATTACGGAAAAAAAAAATCCATTTTGCATCCATGTTAAAAACAAGATCTTTCCTAAGTTTTATTTTGAAAACTAAAAGGAAAAGGTTGACCTGAGAACTGCAGTTGTGACCCCTACCTAGCAGCAGCGAAGGGACTTTAAGAGCTAGGACAAGGGTCTTCCAGAAGTTGTTCATTCCTCCCAGATCAGTTCTGTTCTCAAAGTCATAAAAGATGTCCATGGAATAAATGAGAAATGGACCTTGGATCTTTTTGGTGTTAGCACCACCATATGAAGGACCTTCTCAATGAGGTAGTCAGCATTTTGCTTAAATACACTGAAATATGTTTATATTATGTTTACATTATATGTTTATATTATATATGTTTACATATGTTTAATACACTGAATATGTGTTTAAGGTATTGAATAAGAGTGTATCTGGACTTGATTCTCTGAGCTTTTCTGTCTCTGAGTTTCCCTTTCTAGACTAGGATTTAATTTCCCTGTGTGAAGAAAATGGATGTGAAACCCGTCCGATGGGTCAAACAGCTCATCCGTGCACTCTGACAGATTATGTACTGACATCTTTCTTGAGACTATGTAATTTAAAACAAAGCAAAACAAAGGAGTTGTTACTGAAACAGGAGCTTAAAGAATCATAAACCCTAACTAGACAAAGTTTACTTTCTGACTCTCATATAAGGGGAAACATGATTCATAAAAACCTCTTGTTAGGATTTATACCTTGAAATATGCCGTTTGTCACACAAGAATTTTCTACAGAGAAAATAGAGGCGTGAGTAAAGTTGAAATTTAGAATCTGCAAGTAACAACACTTAGATAAAATTACTTTGATTGACAGACACTTGGTTGGTTGATTAAAAAAAAAAACATCTCAGTTTTCCACAGAAATCAGACCTTATCAAGAGTGGTTGCAGCTGAAAATGTCTGACAAGCCCCATTCCCTGCTGTGCTGTTGTTAACACACAACAGAGTAATCCATCTTACAAATGACTGCCACTTCACCCATGATGAAATGCAACCACATGCAGTTGAACATCAGATTACATGAGTGCACCAACGCACAAAATATACAATGCAAATGTGAAAGTAGGCCCATATGTTTAAATGCACAGTCTTATAAACTGCAAATCCTCTTTTGTTTTTTGTTTTGTTGTTGTTATTGTTGTTTTTACCATGCAGCTCTGCTAATGGTTCACCTGTCATAACAACTGTTTGAAAACATGCACAAGACTTTCACGTATAGCATATCTATGTTTCCCTCCTGTTCTGTACAGTTATCATTGAATCATCTGCTCATTTTTCTAATGTGATTATTTTATTCACACATTATTATAAACCTTTGAATGTTAGGTACACCATGAGATGAATGGTGGGCCCAGTTAAGACAGAATTCACATTCGAGTCAGCTTTCTCCTCTCTCTCTCTCTTTTTTTTTTTTTCTTCGTCACTTGTTTGTCTAGCGGTGATTAAGGTTGCGGTTCCACTCATTAGTGAAGTGTATTAAATGGTAATATCAATAACTGACAACAGTACTGCAGTAGGACTGACTGTTCCACAAATCTATAAAAACATGCCAAACAAAGCTTTCTGAACATCGTGTCTCCAGGCATAGTGGAAATGTTTACTCCTTGCTTCCTGCTCCTGGCTCATGATCGGTGTAAGGGATATAATAAGAGAATGACTGTTAAACACAGCAGAGCTATGCTCCATGCTGTCAAGTAGTCTGCCTTACACTCAGAGGTTCTATGATTAGTTTACTTGGTCTTGGGAAAAAAAAAAAAAAAATTGTCATACCTCCTTTCCACGAATTTATCCATGAATCATCACTGACAAAATCTCAGAGGTCATGTTCTGATAAATACTTAAAAGAGCCTTGTATGCTTAGAATTCTGCTTGGAATCTCATTGTATACTGAGATATGAGCTTCAGGCATTTTCCAGTTTGGAGACCTGCTGTGACAGATGCCGTGTAGAGAAGTACAGAATAACTATCTTTACCATAAAGACTTTTTAAGACATAACAGATGGATATAATAAAGGGAAGTTGAAGATGGCACTGGGAGAAATGAGTAGAAAGGGTGAGATTACAAAATTAATGGGATGTTTTAGCCAGAGGAGGAAGATGAACATTTTTTAAACCAGCTTGAAAAAGAAATCACAACTTACCATTAACCTACTTATTATTAGACAGCTGTGATAGAGAAATCTTCCTGAAAATTAAACCTCTCTGTGTGCCTATTTGTGTGTGTGCAGGTGGTGGCTTAGCATTATGAAAACAAATGGGATATGCAATCATGTTGTTTGTGTATATTTTAATCCATTTTCACTTAATAATGGGCAGTTTTAGACTAATTCAGCAAACTATCAGAATCTTAAAGATATTACATTCTGACATAAAAAAGATCATCATCGCATTCAGTGCAGAAACTGCACATAGCCTCTAATGCTGTTTCTTTCATCTGTCAGTGGATTGTCAATCCAGTATCTATGGGTCCATGACCAACCAGCTAACCAGCACTGGTATCTCTTGCCCTTCTGCTGAAAAAGGTCAATAGGTGATGCATGGGAGTAAATAGTGTTATGAAGGGAGTGAGGGAACTTGGGAAGATGGAAGGCATGTAATTGCATTGCTCTAGAGATCAGCTACATAAAAGATACGGAAGGTATTATAATAGATGAGAAAAGATAGAGAGGACTCTTAAGAGGAATCTAATAACACTTTAGTGATGGTTTTGGGAGGAATTTCAGCGAATCTGAGAGTGCTACATTTCAACATGCACTGCATTAGGACACCACAACTTATTTGTACTGCTTCTCAGTTTCGATGATAATTTGAAATTTTGTACATTTTTAAAAAGTTCTAATAGAAAATGGATCAGTCTGTGCTTCAAGTATGAGCTGCCTTGAAAACACTATTCTTTATCTTGAAGAGAGAGACTAGTCAAACACACTGTCCTTAATCCCTTAGTTCCAAAGCCCTCTCATATCTTGGTCTTTAAGAGCCAATATACAACATCTCAAGTTCAGAACAAGCATTCCGATTGTTGTGCCACAGAGTAAAATATATACCTCTACAGAAAATATTACTAGGCCATTGTGTCCATACAAGTTCTAACAGCAATTTTCCAGGGTTAGCAGGCTTCAGCTTCTCAAGTCTGTGAGACACTCATTAATTTCTTGTTAAAACTGTTCAATAGTGTAACAAATCTTGCTTTCATTTCATGGCATATGTCTTAATTTATTCATCTTTAATAGTTTGTTCTTTTATATGACTGACTTGTCCTAATAGTCAGGAGAGAAGGCAGTTATAAAACGTTTGGTTGTCATTAATGTGATTAGCTCCCTTTAAGAAATTCTGTATTTAAGAGAATTAGGAAACATAAGAGATTTCATTATCTAACCTCGCTAAATGAAGACCATTAAACCAAAATCATTTGTAAGAAGAAAAGAACAAACTTGTAGCTAACTTTACAGAGGTGTGCAAGACCAGCTCTAGTGTCTCTTCAGTAAAGGGTGAGTAGGATATTCTCTACACTGAGGATAATGAAACTGGAAAATGTTTATTGCATTATTCTTTCCAGCTAACTTGCATGCATTTGAGAGTCGGTCCCTCTGAGCTACGATTTTTTCCCCCAGAACATATCCACTACCTTTCCTCTTCCAAGACCTTTGGAGGATGCATCCACCTTAAGCAACACAGGACTCTTCTAGATTCCATTTCAGGAGTCCCTTCCTGAAAACATCCAAAATGGGATGTATAATATATATCAGGAACAGTCTCTTCCATCTCCAGGCTTTGGAGCAGTAACAAGGTTAGAAAAAAGAAATAAGTTAGGCTGGAAGGTCCCTCTGGAGGTCATCTGGTCCATCCTCCCACTTTAACCACAGTCAGCTTTAAAGTAAAAACAAAACTTTAAACAAAATGGTGTCACACAGACCTGTTGCAGGACTGGATCTCAACTCCAAAATAGACATGCTGTAGAAAGAAGAATGTAGTTAATAATTAAGAGTGGAGAATGTTGACAGAAATCCCTGAGCTGGGATTAAAGATTGTTTAAGAACTTTCCCAACCATTTTCCCCCTAGAAATCCCATAATTGATACTTTCATGGGCTGTGCTTCCATCTGTTTCCAGACCACAGGTCTAATCCTCTGTGGTTTCTGTAAAACAATTAAAATTTTTAATCTGGTTGGTCTGGGCCATATTACCTTCCGCTGAAACCAATTGGACTATTTGCATACTTTTCATGCCTCGACTCTGCTCCCGTCCCATTTGGTTTTGGGTGTGGAGACCTATCATTGACTTTAGTAGGAAGAGCATTCTTCTCTTAATTAAGATGTACTCATCTTTGTAATTATTTACAAGATTTCTCATGTTATTAGATGTCTGATATTTTGACAGAAATAAAACATTCTTGTTACTGCTCAAAGAGAGTTTTGCCAGTGAAACTCTGAAAAGTTACTTAAATCTACTCAGAATTGATGGTGATATTTCCAAAGTTTAGCTCTTAACTGAAGTGACTGTATTGTTTGTCACAAAAGGAGAATTACATGTGTTGAGCATCTAGAGGACTTCCTTATTTTTAGAAATGAATAATATTTTTAGATGTTGCTATGGAAGCCACTTTGGAAGTGATTAGAATGGAGTGAAATGTAACTTAAAATATACTTGCAAAAAATTGCCTACTCACTCTCTGAGCACCCTGAAGACCTCAGAAAATGTATAAGAAGGCATAAACTACAAATGTAAGCTGATTCATTACAGAACTCTGATCAATTGAAATAACTTTGGGTATAGATCCTGAGATTTACAGTGATGAGGTACATGCTTGAAACTGAAATGTACTGTAACCTGTAAGACATCTGTTCTAGAGAGATCTGAACCTTATTCAGCAGAAATCTTCCTGTGGAGCAAGGCATTCTCTAGAGAACAGGAGACATATATTCAAATCTGTATGACTGTGGCTCTGTTTTAATATCCTTCTCTATAAGTACCCAATTATATAGCATTATCTGTCCAGTTGTACTTCCAGCAAACTCCCCCTAGTTGAATAAATAAAAATGTGAGATATCTGTCAAAAGCTTAAGAAATTTAGGCAATATGTTTTGGGTCAAGAAGTCCCCCACATCCTGCCAGCTTATAACTCATGATTATGAGCTAATATATCTCATTACATTATGCACTTTATCTTGCTACAAAATTACATACCATTTCTATGTGGCTCACTAGAATTACCACTCTGAATCTACTTTGCCAATAAATATATAAGCATCAACAACATATATATAATGAAATAGTCAAATCCTGTCAGGAGCTGAACACTTGCAGCTTCCACTGAATACAGTACAAGGTCTATAGAAAACAAACTGATATATTTTTTGCCTGGGTAAAACCCACCACAAGGCCAGATAGCTGATCAAACATTATGAAGCACCAGTCGTGTCATTTCTTCCTTTTCACATTAACTCTCAGCCCTTGTGAAAGAAATATACAGGTAGAGAGATGAAAAGGGAGAGGCTATTATATTGTTTCTTCCCATCACCCTCTGAAATTTCCTCTTAAGAAACAGTGCAAAAGTTGCTCTATGCTTCACAGTCCCATCACCCTTGTTTCTGTGTGAAAAGCTGGATATGGAGAAGTCTTGCAACTTCTTATGCAGGCTTTTATTAATTTATTTCATAGGGACATATTTTGCCTTACAATTGGAAAAACAAAACAAAACAAAACAAAACAAACAACAACAACAAAAAACAGAGCTAATTTTGGGGCTTATAAAAACCTGTGATAATTGACCAGAAATTTGAGGCAAAATAACACAGTACTGATTGGTATAGATATGGATAATTGCTGAAGGTGCAAAGTAGTCCTGAACTAAGCATTAGGATTGTAGTTGCATTAGCAACACACATTAATTCCAATGGCTAGTTTTTGATTACGTTTGAGTCATTACTATCACCTGTCACCTTTACCATTAAAAGGGACACTTGTCAGTTAGTCTGGTATCCCATATAGAAAAAAAAAAAAAAAAAAAAAGAGAGAGAGAGAGAGAGAGAAAGAAAAAAAAAAGAAAGAAAGGCAAAGGAATTTGACAGTGTATTCAGGCACGGATGAACTTCCAATAAGCAGTCACAGTGTCTGACTTCCAAGAAAGCTTTAATTGGACCAAGTGTTTCTACCTAGAAACACTTCTAAAGTGAAACACTCCCCAAGGATGGCTGCAAATTTTGACTATTTTCTTAGCACAGTCCACCTGCTTTGTTCATAGGTGGGAACTTAATAGCAATGTGCAAGGACAAGACTGTCTGTAATTTTTAAGCAGAGAAGCAACTACTAATTCAGGGCAGGATGCTGTATTGGGTTTACATGGCAAGCTTGATGGTCAAGATACCTAAATTTAAGACGCATGTTAATGAATATGAATGCAGGTGCCTCCTCGTGATTTAGGTGTTTATTCAAAGGAGATTTAATCAATGCAACTAAGTAAAGCCTAAGGAGTACAAACTCTCCTTTTTGGTCCAAGACCCAAACCTGTGAATTTCAGAACCTTTCTTGATGTTCAGAGAAAGAAAAGTGAAGAGCATTGCCCCAGAGGTTAGGTCCCATAATCAACACAGTAAATCCATTAAGAATAACACAGAAACTCTTCAGTACATGAACTGGTCCCTACTTTAAGTACTTGCAGGATCTTGCGTTATGAGATCTTCCTCTTAGCAGAATTTTAGATGTGATTATAAAGAAATCAATAATAATGATAGCAGTAATTCATTTATCTCTTTGTCACCAACACCCTTAAAACACTCATGGATTATTACTGTGTCTACACCTCTATCTAAATGTTCTCCAAGCCTGGCAGCATGAATGAACCTTCCAAGTATAAAAATGGAAATGATGAAACAATTTTCTCTGGAACAGTGAACATAAATTAAATATATTTTTGTCCTAATACATTGCCAAGATTAAAAGATGTAACTATATTTATCATTTCCCATGAGGCATCTGTAGTGTTTCACCGAATGATATTGACGAAATGCAGAAAATATAGGAAGGAATTGATGAAAGGAAAAAACAAATGAGGCGTACAAAGGAGTGATTTATGAGGCAAAACATCCTGCTTATCTAAACAATTGCTGCAAGGGAACAATCTAACTTTTGAAAGTGTAGAATTATACTACAAATTGTACCTAAGTAAAGAAGAAAAAAAAAAAAAGTACTCTATTGTCAGGAATATGGTTATATGGTTATATATACACTAGCAGACTGCTCTAATTCCAAATGTAGCTCTTGGCCTCCTGTGAACTCTCTTCAGGTTGTCAGCATTTAAAGCCTTTTGCTCTATAAGCTTTTAGAAGCAAAATCATACAGACATTAATTTAAGCTTTAGCCAATAGTGCTGCAGTAGTTTATTTGAGAAACATGATTTGGGACTCAGAGCCTGGGTCATCCAACAGTTTGCAACGCTGCAATGAGAAAATGGTCTCACTAATCACGGACTCAAAAAATCAGCGAATCACAGAATGGCTGAGGTTAGAAGGGACCCCTGGAGATGACCTAGTCCAACCCCCCTGCCCAGCAGGGTCACCCAGAACACCTCACACACGATTGCATCTAGGCAGATTCTCTTCAGAGAAGGAAACTCCACAACCTCTCTGGGCAACCTGTTCAGTGCTCTGTCACCCTCACAGTAAAGAAGTGTTTCCTCATATTCAGCTGGAGCTTCCTGTGCTTCAGTTTGTGCCCACTGCCTCTTGTCCTGTCACCAGGCACCACTGAAAAGAGTCTGGCCCCATTCTCTTGACATCCTCCCTTCAGATATTTGTACACACTGATAAGATCCCTTCTCGGCCTTCTCTTCCCCAGGCTAACCAGGCCCAGCTCTCTCAGCCTGTCCTCATGTGACAGGTGCTCCAGTCCCTTCAATCATCTCAGCAGCCCTCCTCTGGACTCACTCCAGTAGCTCCATGTCCCTCTTGTACTGAGGAGCCCAGAACTGGACACAGCACTCCAGGTGAGGCCTCACCAGGGCTGAGAAGAGAGGCAGGATCACCTCCTTGACCTGTTGGCTACATTCTTCCTAATGCACCCCAGGATACCATTGGTCTTCTTGGCCACAAGGGTACATTGCTGGCTCATGATTAACCTGCTGTCCACCAGGACATCCAGGTCCTTCCCTGCAGAGCTGCTCTCCAGCAGGTCAGCCCTTAGCCTGTATTGGTGCATGGGGTTATTCCTCTCTAGGTGACAGGCCCTGCATTTGTCTTCACTGAACTTCACGAGGTTCCTCACCACCTAACTCTCCAGATTGTACAGGCCTCTCTGAATGGCAGCACAGCCCTCTGGTGTATCAGCCACTCCTCTCAGTTTTGTGTCATCAGCAAACTTGCTGAGTGTGCACTCTGTTCCATCGCCCAGATGGCTGATGAAGAAGTTGAACAAGACTTTTACCCAGTACTGATCCCTGGGGGACACCACTAGCTACAGGCCTCCAACTAGACAGTGCTGCTGAGCACGATGCTCTGAGCTCTGCCATCCAGCGAGTTCTCAATTCACCGCACAGTACACTCATCTATCCTGCACTTCTTGAGCTTGCCTCAACAGTCAAATAGCCGAAGGTTGTGAAGGTAGGGGGCAGCAATTTGGAGGCCTGAGCTTAACTTCCCAACCCTGGCAGAAGTTTGCTGGGTGAATTTGGACAGATCAGATTTTTCTTCTGCTGTTCACTTTACCTTGCATGTTAAAGAGATATACATCTTCTGGAACTCAGAGGGTAAAAAGAGGTAAATTTCATAACAGAAAGAAGTACATGGACTTCTCACAGCTGTTACCCAGACTATTGGGCTAAAGCAAAGAGGGAATATTATAAAAGTAAAAACAAACAAACAAACAAACAAACAAACAAAAAACCTCTTCAGGTAGAGAGCATTGAGATGTTGCTAGATCTGTCCATGTTGCTGAGACTACAGACTGATTCCACTAGAATTAGCCATCAGGCTTCCTTTGCCATGTTGTTTCAGAATAAATTCTCACATCTCTATCACATCGCTAACAGTGTAGCATACCTTATGAGATAGATGTGACTTGGATTTCTCAGAGTAGAAATTCATGGTAAGGTAGACTCATGGAAGAAGTCAGACCAAAGTGGTCCATTAAAGGACTTGTTGGTACCGAATAAAAGTAGAATTAACACCTTTAACACCTTTTTCCTTCCTCTGTCTGTATTTTACAGAGGTCTGTCATCAAGAAACTGCATAAAGTTGACAATGGCTTATACCCTATGTTCCTTGCTTGGGTGTGCTACAGATTCTAAATCACAGTGACATCAACAGCATGACTTCCATGGACTTTCTTCTAGTACAGGTGCCCTAGTATTCCTTCAATGTATTATTCAGTATTTGATCTTCTGATTTCACTTTTCTCAGTGTCTTTCATTATAATGTTGTCTTTATGAGCACCAGGTTATGCAGAATACTTGTATTTAAACATGTGTAGAACTAGCTATAGAGACTACCACGGGGTTTGGTAGTTCAGGGATTGGAACATGAGTTATCTTCTGCAGGCAGTCAGAAATGACTGCTTGGTGGGTTGAGTTCTTAAGAATTTCTCCAGTTTGTTCCTGATATCAGAGGGACACAGAGACAGATGAAAGCTATCAAAGACGAATAAACAGATGGGAAGAAACACAATGTCCAACTAAAATCTAGTAATCTTAGGATTTTAAGAACACACTATTCAATTATTCAGCAGCCATTGCTTCCTGATAGGAAGGGAAAAAGAAGGCAAGTTCTTGTGGTTCTCTTAGCCTCACTTACTATGCGGAAATTAAAAAATAACGATAATTCTGGTTTGCTGCAGACATGTAGTTTCCTCTTTCTTACTTTAAAATACTTTCATCTCCATTTAGGTATTTTTGTTTTTGTTTTGCATTTAAGTGCATTAAAAAGCAAAAAAAAAAAAAAAATGTCTGCAGCTACTCTCACTTGAAATCACCTTGAAGTAACAATGCCCTTCTGTTACCTTACTTAGAACTGAAGCCCCTTACTTAAGTGATTTGGAAATTGAGCATACCTTGATTTATTATTGTTTGCATCCCCATACCCACAGAACAGCTATTATTTGCTCACTGTTGGAGAAATAGGAAGAAAAGACTTAAACATCCCTTACTAGGTCATTTTAGCAATGAGTGCAAAAAGAGGTACTCAGAGAGGGGAAAATGCAATCCAAATTCCAGAATTATTTTGTTTTTTTTTTGACCAGTATTTGAATGTACTTCTGTAAATTCATTGATGTTTTTGTTTTTAGCATGGACATATTGATTGCTTTATTCTTTGTTATAACATCTGTTTGTTCAAGGCCCATAAGCAAAACAAGAAGATGTATCTACCTCCCTTTATACCATTTTGTTCATTTGGTCTTTCTCAATTCCATTTGGAGGGGACAGAAAAAGGAGAGGACAAAATCTGAAGGGAAAAACAAGCATTAATAAAGGAAAAGAATAAAAAAAAAATTCAAATAAACAGTTGAGTAAGAACCTTACACAAAACGAGAATAAAGCGAGTTTCTTCCCATCAGACAAAGAAAATACACTTGTAGTTTCCAAGAGGAAACTGACTGCCAAACCTTGTTTTGTCTTCCAACTCCACACATATTACAGCTTTCTTGTAACTAGATAAACTTAAGAATAATAAGCTCAAAACCCAAGTTTGCCTCAAATTTGGACCTCATTTTGGCACATGTCAGTTGATCAGTGGATTGCCAGTAGAAAACTATCCCTCACATCTTCCCTATGTTCCCTTTACTAGCACTTGAATATGCAGCTAGACAGAAAACTGGCTTAGCTGGAAAAAAAAAAAAAAAAAGGTAGCTCAGATGTCTACTGAAACCGCCTTTCATTTACTTATTTGTTTTCTTGCCTATGTCCAAGAAATAATATTACAGATATTTCTTATTCCTTTTTTTTTTTTTTTTTCTACATGATATCTGTCACAGATTTTACAGTCAGGTTCCTATTTTTGGTTATAAAAACCTACATAGCAGAACAATTTAGGGGCTTATTAAAAGCACTAACATTTGTGACACTATTTTGAAAAAATTTCACATTTTCTTATTTTCAAAGATTTTGAAGCCATTGCTCTTAAATGCAGTTCCACGACAACAGTACATTGGTAGCATAAAATATTACATTTAATGCCACTGACAGTAGCCACTATTTTAAAATCTGGCTGGATCAGTTTACAAATCTAAAAGACCACAAGGGACTCTATGGCAAAGCTAATGTGAGTGTTGTGCTTGAAAACATGTTTCTGTTCTCCTTTTGTTACGATTTTTTTTTTAAGAATCCTTGAATAAAAAGGTAATTACCTCACCCCACAAACTCTTACTTGCTCAATACTGCTAAAACTATTTAAACCGCTTTTGAAAATATTGACACAAATCAATACGAATACCACTATGGGTTTTGAATCAAGTCCTTCTTTCATTATTGGCTACACCTATTCTGTAACCAATGTGCTAAAAACACAAAGGCAAACATGTATAGGTGTTGAATAAAACTCGATCTGGTACTGTTAGCCAGATGATGAAGGAATAGAAGCTAATTTTCTTTACTCAATTACTTCCAACTAGCAATAGTTATTAGGAATCTACCCAGTTGGAGAGTAACAGAGTTGCGTGAAAAAAACCTTCAGAACATCATGTCTAACACAGCTGTTGGTGGGAAGTCATTCTGCATTGCTCCTACCTATTTCTTGCTGATGGCAGACAATGTGTTTTGACATAAGCCTGTTGCCTGTGCAAAGCTTTCTGTTTTATTAGTCCATGCAAGTCCATACTAGACAAATAATGCACACCCCACTAGCAGCAGTAAGGGGCCAGAGGAAGCTCTGTGTCAGTATATTGCAAACATTAGCACTGGAACACACAAGTTTCATTTCCCATTAATTTGTGGTTGCCAGATGGTGAATCAACACTTTTGCCAATCTGCACAGTGATAGTGGAATTGCTGTTGACTGCCTATCTTTCAGATATTTCCCACAAACAGTCCTTTAAATGCTCTTCATTTTGTCTATTGTTGTGTTGAAGTCTTCAGCAGTATGGTTTTACTCTCTAAATTCCATTTGTTTTCTTGAAATTTCTCTTCGCTACTGTTTATTTTCCTGTTAGCTTTTATGAGCTGCTCATCCTGAATATCACTGCTGTGCATGAGTTTAAAGCCAAACAAAAAAGGCAGCTTTATTTATTGGAGCTATTCACATCTGCAAAACAGGAAAACTTTTTTTGCCTTGTTCCCCAGGGCTATGTAAGCTCTCAGAGAAGGTAACAATAATAAGATAAAAGATATAAATTAGTTATGCTTCTAAATGAACTTGGACAAATAACAGCAATAACAACAACAAAAAGACTATAATAAAGAGCAGTATTAATTCCATTTAATGCTTTGTACTTTTTTTTTTTTTTAAACCAGTATAAATAAGTCTTATTGTGAAATTTAGTGAGTTCCAAGTTACTCTCTGTACTCTCTGTTTTCAGCTGACCTGAAGTCCCTCTTTCATTTCCAGTTGATTAATAGATCTGGTTGTGAAATAGGGGTATTTTACCCTTGAACATGTAGAGTTCATAGTGAAAAAGGGGCAAAAAAACTTTAAATAAGTAAAGAAAATCCTTAATCTCAAAACAAATATTTCTGATCCTAAATATATATATTACACATCCATTATTTGATTTTTTTTATTGTTTGAAATTTGAAAGAAGAAGGTGATTACTCTTCATTGAGCTTGCGCTCTCCTTCCAAATGGCTTAGTCAATGTCGATAGTCCTACAAGACTGTAACATTTAGCCAATCTAGTTGCTGTGCCCTACAGGCCTGTGGGACACAACACACCCTGATCCCATCTGCAGAGAGTTCTATTACTGACAGATAGAAGAATAGAAAGATCAAAGATACTGTCTCATTGCACCTTCCAAACTCTTCCTTGTTGTGGGGCATTGCTGTACACTGATGGGAAATGGCTCTGACTTTAGTGGAATTACTTCAGCAGTGGTTTGAGCAAGGAATACTGAAATCTAAAATTGTTCAGGCAATCATTTCAGAAGAAAACATAAACCCACATCAGATTGTTAAAGATTTAGAAATCAACAATATCAACACACACACGCACAAACAACCCACAGCTAAGGTTCTACTTTTCCACCTTTATTCACCAGCATGCATTAACTGAATATTTGCAATTCTATATGTTTAGTTAAATGAAATAAAGAATTTCAACTTCCATGGGAGATTTTGCTCCTTAATTTCTATGTGTGCATGACAAGACTTTTGAACTTCAGGTCTGGAACTCAAGAACATGCTTAAATATGGTTTGATAATGTTTTGCTTAATGCAGTAGGGATTTTGCTGTGATATACGAATATCAGTATAATCTGAAAAGTTAAGTGATAATAGAAAAAGAAGGCCTTATTTTTTTTTTTTCCTTTTTAAGTTTTTCCTATCTGTTCCCCAAGATCCCTGGAACACATGTCTAGGGAGGTTCCACCTAAACACTGGGATGCACTTCTTTGCCAGTGATGGAGCCCAGAGAGGTTGTAGAGTCTCCATTCTTGGACATCTTTGAAAGCTGCCTGGGCATGGTCCTGTGCAGCCTGCTCTAGGTGTCCTTGCTTGAGCAAGGGGGTTGGACCTGATGACCTCCAGATATCCCTTCCTACCTCAACCGTTCTGTGTTTCTGTGATTCTGAGACCTGCGATCTCAGTTGTGTGGTTCATAAGGAAGCTGATGTTTATAAGATAAATTTGTAATTATTTTCTGGATTCATGATTGAATCCAAATTGTGACTTCTAGAATTTCACCATGAAGTGGGTACTGCCCGCAGAGGCAGTTGGATGGGGCAGGGTGAGTAGATCAAAGCCAGGCTTTAAGTATTCTAAGGACTAGTGTTTTTCCTTTTTTTCCCTTAACCTTTGAAAAAATGCAGTGAAGAGTTATTTGCAGTAGTCTACAATTCTGCTGTTCCTTTTAGCCCAGTAAATAGCAGTGGTACAGTGGAAAAATCATAATATGCCTTTTAGCCTTTCAGATTCTCCAACAACAACAACAACAAAATCCAGAAGTCTATATGTAATTTAAAAAGTTCTCACTTTAATATATTTTGCTGGTACAATCAAAAAAAAACAACCACAATGCAGTCAAGGCATGTACATACATCAGATGTTGGATGGGACCCAGGGGACTAACAGCTCCAGACCAGCTGAATTACCAATATGCATTCCAAACCTCCAGGAGGAGTACTGGGACCCCTGAAAGGAGCGTCTGTGGAAAATACCAATCTTGGGTGCATGTTATCTATTAAATAGGCCTCCTGTTAGGCAGAGAGGAAGCCGAAGGAAAAAAAAAATGAAAGGAAATAACAAAAATTCAACATCTATGTATAGAATTTAAAATACCCATTCCTATGGAAGATATCTGAAGGGATGATGTTTGTGAGAAAAGCACAGCACTGCCAGAGATTGCACTCAGCTGCGGTCACAGCTATTAGTTGTTCTATTTTCAGAAGCAACAAATACAGTTATGCTTAAAATTTTTATATAATATACTTGAGTTCTGTCCTAACTCTTTTCCTATCACCTCTTATAGAGGCAGATGGGAAGGGTATGTTAACATGTACAAGAAAAGAAGCAAATTAGTTTTCATGCATCACAGAGAGCTTGAAAAAAGACATGGGTATCTTGAAAATAAAAATATGTGCATACTGGACTAATGGAGAAAGGCCTTGAAGTATAAGTGCCCTTAGAGGAAAGAGAGAACCAGACGCACAAAGTTGAAAGTAATGTGAAGGTATTTTTTGTTTGTTTGTTTGTTTTTGCTTTTGTTTAAATTTTTATATTAAATTATTTTAATATATATTAAGTATATGTTATTACATTTTTAAATTTAAAAATCCAGCTGGTGACTGGCCACCAGTGGTGTTCCCCAGGGTTCAGTGTCGGGACCCATTCTCTTTAATATCTTGATTGATGATTTGGATGAGGCAATTGAGTGCACCCTCAGTAAGTCTGCAGACAATGCCAAGCTGGGGGGAAGTGTTGATCTGCCGGAGGGTAGGAAGGCCCTGCAGAGGGACCTGGACAGGATGGGTCAATGGGGAGAGGCCAATGGGATGAGGTTCAACATGGCTAGATACCAGGTCCTGCACTTTGGCCACAACAATCCCATGCAGTGCTACAGGCTTGGGGAAGAGTGGCTGGAAAGCTGTGCAGAGGAAAAGGATCTGGGGGTGCTGACTGATGCTCGCCTGAACATGAGCCGGCAGTGTGCTCAGGTGGCCAAGAAGCCAACGGCATCCTGGTTGGTATCAGGAATGGTGTAGCCAGCAGGACCAGGGAGGTGATCGTCCCCCTGTACTCTGCTCTGGTGAGGCTGCACCTCAAGTACTGTGTTCAGCTTTGCGCCCCTCATTACAAGAAGGACATTGAGGCCCTGGAGCGTGTCCAGAGAAGGGCTACGAAGCTGGTGAAGGGCCTGGAACACAAATCCTATGAGGAGAGGCTGAAGGAACTGGGGCTGTTTAGTCTGGAGAAGAGGAGGTTCAGGGGAGATTTTATTGCTCTCTACAACTACCTGAAAGGAAGGTGTGGGGAGCTGGAGGTTGACCTCTTCTTGCAGATAACTAACGATAGGACAATAGGGAATGGCCTTGTATTGGGTTTATGTGGAAAGGTTTTGGTAGCAGTGGGCTTCAGGGGGTGACCTCTGTGAGAAGAATCCAGAAGCTGCCCCATGTCAGAGAAGAGACAGTTTTAGCCAGCTCCAAAAGGGACCCACCACTGCCCAAAGCCAAGCCAGTAAGTGATACTGTTTGCACCTCTGTGAGAGCAGATTTTAGAAAGGGGAGAAAAATGCTACATAACAGCAGCTGGGAGAGCAAGGAGTGAGAAGCAGCCCTGCAGCCCCCAAGGTGAGTGCAGCAGGAGGGCAGGAGGTGCTCCAGGCACGCAGCACAAGTTCCCCTGCGGCCTGTGGAGAGGCCCCTGGTGGAGCAGGCTGTCCCCCTGCAGCCCACGGGTCCCACACGGAGCAGATCTCCACGCTGCAGCCCGTGGAGGAGCCCCCGGTGGAGCAGGTGGATGTGGCCTGGAGGAGGCTGCGGCCCACGGAGAGCCCCCGCAGGAGCAGGCCCCGGGCCGGAGCTGCAGCCCGTGGAGAGGAGCCCCCGCAGGAGCAGGGGGTCTGGGGGGAGCTGCCGCCCGTGGGGGACCCGTGCTGGAGCAGTTTGCTCCTGGGGGACGGACCCCGTGGGACGGAGCCGTGTGGGATTAGTTCTTGGAGAGCTGCTGCCTGTGGGCAGCCCCCGCAGGCTCAGTTGGGGAAGGACGGCATCCCGTGGGAGGGACCCCGCGTGGAGCAGGGGCAGAGAGGGACCGTGGGGGAGCGGCGGTGACGAAGCATCAGGGACTGACCGCAGCCCCATTCCCCGTTCCCCTGTGCTGCTCGGAGGGGTGGGACGTAGAAGAGGTTAGATGGGGGGAAGGTGTTTTTAGTTTTTCTTTGTAGTTATTCACTATTGTAGCTTGTTAGTAATAGGTAATAAATTTTATTAATCTCCCCATGCTGAGTCTGTTTTGGCTGTGATGATAATTGTTGAGTGATCTCCCTGTCCCTGTTTCAAGCCTTGAGCCCTTTTGATCGTATTTTCTCCTTCTTTCACTTTGAGGAGAGGGAGTGAGAGAGCGACTGTGGTGGAGTTCAGCTGCCCAGCTAGGTATAAACACCACAGGCCTCACGTTGTGCCAGGGGAGGTTCAGGTCGAGAATTAGGAGAAAATTATTCTCAGAAAAAGTGTGGTTAGGCATTGGAACAGCTTGCCCAGGGAGGTAGTAGAGTCACCATCCCTGGGGGTGTTGAAGGAAAGGTTGGATGTGGTATGTAGGGACATGGATTAATGGGCAATATTGGCGGTAGGGGAATGGTTGGTCCAGATGATCTTTGAGTCTTTTCCAGCCTTAATGATTCTATGATACTATGAAGATTGGGTATAGCTTGGATAGTTAGTGGTGGGACAAAAATTCTTAATGAGGTCCTGCACATTTATACCATCTTCTAAATAAATACAGTCACTTCCCCTAACTTTAGGCATCTGTGACATACTCTGGATTGTCTTCAGAGAAAATGAGAAGAAATGAGTACCTTGCAATCAAAATGCACAAGGATCATTATGAGGATTGCTTAAAGCTATGAGAAGTCATTAGCCATAGGAAAGGTAGTGAAGCTCTTTCAGCCCATAGCAAAGAAATAAAATCCTCACTTCACAGCCTCAGCTTCAATACTTTTCTTCTTAACCTCTTCCTGTGATTCTGGATTTTTCTTTCCATGGCAAAAGGAAATTAAAGGATCTCAAGTCTGCCCTAAAGCAGCTCTTGAAAGTACAGCCACTCTTTGATTCAGAAGCCCTTTTTCCAGGAACCTGGGCACCATACTCCCATAATTTCTTTATGCCTGGGGCTAATACACTCATGCTTAATTTCACAGGAAGATGCTTTAAATTCCTCTCTTCTGTTCATTTAAACAGTATGCAGTTTCCCATCCCCTCTCTATTTGGAGATTGGTAGCAATTTTTCCAGCTTCTTTTCACTGGTACAGACCTCTTCTTTCTTGATTCCCAGCCTGAAATGGTTGATATCCCTACTGACAAAAGTGACTACTGATTAAGAATAAAGATTATTTTTTTTTCAACATAACAGTACTCCCAAAACTGAAATATTTAATCAGGAAAATATGTTTTAGTGTTTCTCTAAAACTGTGTGGATCCTTTTGTATTACTGTAAACAGAAGTATTTAACTTCTTAATATTCTTTTTTCTCTAAAGTCAAAAAAAAAAAAAAAGTCACCTTAGGCCATTTTTCATAAGAAACCTGTACTTTCAGATCTTTTCCATAAACTGTACACCACCATATTTTTAAACTTTTATTTCCCAAGGTGAAGGCTAAATCCTGAGCTGGTAAGGCTTTTTTTTTTTTTTTTTTTTTTTAGTAGTTATTCACATAGTTCTCAGCTACACAAGGCTTGATTTACCTTTTGTTTGTTGATGTAGAGGTTTAAATACAGGGCAAGTGAATTACTGGAAGTACACAATGTCATAGTCGGTTAAATGAAAATATGTCCATTGTTTTGAGGATTTTTATGTTGGTTTGAAGCCTATTGAAATAAACCAAAGAGTTTCAAGCTATGGATTAGTTTTGCTTCAGGAGAAAACTATACAAAGCCTTTATAAATAGGCTATTGGTTTTTCCTTTACAAGCTAGCTAACACACATAAAAGGCTGCATTTGTTGTCATCTAATTACAGCACATCAGGGAGAATGTAGCATTTTTGAGAACCACTCCATAATTCTGGTCATGTCTCATAAAAGACAGAAATAATCCCTTCAAATAAGTGAAAAAAAAAACATGACAATGTCTGAGAGGCATTCAATGAAAAAAATAAAATTTAAAAAAAGAGGGTAATTGGGATAGATAATTGATCACATTTGGACGAATGATTAACTATATCTGTAACAAAAAAAACAGTTTTATTAGAAATGAAAGTTTTTTTATCTCTATTAAAATGAGAAAGTATTTTTTCTTTATCTTTACAAGACAGCTGTATATCTGAAGGTCTCTATCAGGGTTTCATTTCAGTCTTCCAGCTCTTGGTGAAGACTTCACCTGCTCCTGTTGTCTCAGCAAGTAATAGACTTGGATAAACTTGGAGACACTTCCATGTTGTGCCAGAGCATGAATCAAAATATGATAATAGAATGGAACATGGAAGTTCTCAGGGCACTGGAGTATTGCCATGAACATTGGCTTTGTACATGCTGCCCAGGAGGGAGCTGTGTGGATGGAGAGGAAACAGGATGTGACATGAGATGTGTTGTACCCAACTCTAGAGGACATGTTAAAAGTGACAGAGACCTTCTCCACTTAATTGATCTTTGAATCCAGACTTACATGCTCTTGCAATAAAATCAACACTATCACATTACCTCTGGAAGGAAAACAGAAAAGAAAGCAAAACTTGAGAGTTTTTAATTAGATGTCTTCCCTCTCAATGATATGGGTGAGCTCATCTGAAAGCTGTTTTAATTTCAAGTTTACCCATATTAAATCACTAAGGAAGCTCAATCTGATTTTCACAGTTGTACCAGAGCCTAAGTGAAAACTGAAAACTGCCAGCATACTCCTGTGTTGTTGTTTGTTTCTAATGGATAGTAAAGAAGTACCATCTGCTTTCTACTATTTTCAGGCATTGCTCAAGAGTGAAAAAGCTTTGTCAGCACACAGATCTTGAAGCATAAAGGAAGACATTGGTGGAGCTATGCCAAGATAGTCTGCCTTCTGAAAATCAGGGTCTTTTGCATCAACAAGTTGAGCACATGGAGACATAAAATTGTCTGTCATGGTATTGGACCTCCTTCAGAACACATTCACCTTGGCCACTAACTGCTGTCTGTGATATACCAGGAAAAAGCACATCATTCCTAGGAAGAGAGGGGTTGTCATAATATTATTATGCAATATATAATAGCTGGAAGGACTTTTTTTTAGTATATTCTGTGTATATCAGTTATGTGTATACTAGTGTTAATCATAGAACCATAGAATCATTTAGGTTGGAAAAGACCTTTAAGATGAAGTCCAACCGTTAACCTAGCACTGCCAAGTGTACCGCTAAATGATGTCCCTAAGCATCATGTCTGTAAGTCTTTTAAATATCTCCAAGAATGGTGACTCAACTATTTCCCTGGTCAGCTTGTTCCAGTGCTTCATAACTCTTTCAGCGAAGAAATTTTTCCTAATATCTAACCTAAACCGACTTTGGCACAACTTGAGGCCATTTTCTCTTATCTTATCACTTGGTGTCTGGGAGAAGAGACCAACCTCCACCCCACTACAGCCCCGCTGGAGGTAGTTGCAGAGAGAGTGATAAGGTCTCCCCCGAGTCTCTCCTGGGCTAAATAACCCCAGTTCTTTCTGCCACTTCTCAGAAGATTTGCTCCATAGACCTTTCACCATCTTCACTGCCCTTCACTGGACATGCTCCAATACCTCTTAATTTGCTAACGCAGTTGTAGTTTTACTATTTGTTCTCTGTAGTTGTCCTGTGGTGCTTTCACTCAGCTGGGCAGCTAGGCTCCACTACAACCGCTCTCTCTCTCCCCCTCCTAAAAGGGAAAGGGGCAGAAAATATGATCAAAAGGGCTTAAGGGTTGAAATAAGGACAGGGAGATCACTCAACAATGGTCTGCAGGGGGACAGCCTGCTCCACCAGGAGCCTCACACAGGCTGCCAGAGAATTTCTGCTCTGTGCCTGGAGCACCTCCTGCCCTCCTGCTGCACTCACCTTGGGGGCTGCAGGGCTGTTTCTCACTTCTCACTCTCCCAGCTGCTGTTGTGCAGCAGTTTTTTTTTGTTTGTAGTTTTTTTTTTTTTTTCCCTTTCTTAAATATGCTCTGACAGATGCACAAACAACATCACTTTTTGGCTCAGCGGTGGATCCCTTTTGGAATCAGCTGAAACTGGCCTTTATCTAACATGGGACAGCTTCCGGATTCTTCTCACAGAGGTCACACCTGCAGCCCCTGCTCCCAAAACCTTGCCACATAAACACAATACATGTCCTTACTTTGACATTTTTCATACGACTGATTTCCATTTAAAACAAAATGTTTTTCATGTTAATATCCCAAGTCCACTACTTTTGTGTCTGGTACCATTCATTGTCATTCCACTATTTAGTAACCCTTCTTCAAGGTGTTCAAGCCATCTAAGACAACTCTTCAATTTTGCATAATATTGAGCATGCCTCTGAATAATGTGTTTTTATTAATTGTCCTTAGTGCACAGCTACTTTGATTGGCAAAACGTTTAGTGGAAATGTTGGCTACCGATTGTTTCACGGCTGATGCATTAGTAACACAACTCCTCTTGCTCATTCTCCTTTTAGAATAACCACTTTCAATCATCCTTTAAATTTATTCATCAGCTACATGTAATTCACCTAAACAGTAGCTGTTCCTGAGCTGTCTTGATGAGACTCTGCCTGTGTTATTTTTCCTAGTAAAGGTTATCCACGAGGTTTTTTTCTCCACTCCAATAGGGATGCTTTTGAGCTACATAGTGTTTCTTTGACATTAGAAGTTTTCTGCTCTAAGGATCTGTTCTGATGGTGGAATTAATGATTCCTTTTCACAGTAGTCCCTCTACAAACAACATGAATGCGTATGTGCTACCCCACAGACACTTTTTTTTTCTCTCTTGTAAATCCCATTTTCTGTTCACTTTCAATGTTTCTACTCTATCATCCTTATTCAACCATAGGCTCCAGATCATTGCTTGCTCCCTCATATTATACATTGTCTGACTATGTTCACGTGTAATTTTGTAGAAGATGTCATGGTAAAAAGGGAGTCAACAAAATTAGGGAGACATAGATTCTAGGATTAATGGCAAATAGGATTAATGGTATTTCTATGATTTAGAGGTATAGTTCTTGTTCTCAAAAAGGATTGCAGAGATACCTGTGGAAATCAAGATGGCAACAGGTGTCTTCCTGGGAATTTCAAAAACACTTAAATTTCACAAAATCACATAATGGCTGAGGTTGGAAGGGACCTCTGAAGATCTTCTAGTCCAACTCCCCTGCCGAGCAGGATCACCTAGAGAACATTGTGCAGAATGGCATCCAGGTGGGTTTTGAATATCTCAAGAGAGGGAGATTCCACAACTTCTCTGGGCAGCCTGTTCCAGTGCTCTATCACCCTTGCAGTAAAGAAACGCCCTCTCATATTCAGATGAAACTTTCCATGCTTCAGTGTTTTGCCCATTGCCTCTTGTTCTGTCGCTGGGCACAACTTAAAAGAGTCTGGTTCCATCCTCTTGACAGCCTCCCTTCAGATATTTATATGCATTAAATACTTAAATTATTTTCCTGAAGTACATGTTAGTTTTGTTTGACAAGTGCTTTGGAGCTCGGGGTGGGTGGAATGGATGCTTTATGAACTCTTCTCTTATAAGGTCAGGATTTGACTTACCTAACTTCAATCATCTAAAAGTTAGTCATGTAGTCTAAGGTAGTCATCAAACTTCTTCATAATCAGTGGAAAGACACAGGCTTCATTAAAAGATGACTCATTGCCCTTTAGACAGTTATTCTACTATGGACTGACACTGAAAAAAAAATAAAAATCTCTATCTCCCTTGGACCTTACAGGGAACTAACATGACTGGCCTAATTTTCAACGGATAAAATCAGGTGGGATAAATCCTATTTTTCTTGCCAGTTCCATATTTGCTTTTGGTAATGGGGCACTGATCTTAGAGACCAGCTTATTTCTTCCGGCCCTTATTGTCTAACTTGGCTGTTTTAGAAAACCCTACAAGTTTGTCATTAAGCACAAACTATGTTTGGAAATCTTGGCTCTGAATAATGCTAAGATGTCCTGATGAAGGCCATGTGTAAAGTGGGAAACATCATGAGTTCACCTTCCTTGATTTTCACATATGAAAATTTTCTTCAGGAAGATGCAACTTCGATATTATTGTCCATATGCTGATGTCAGCTGATGCAATTTGTTACTGCTAATGTACAAAGACAGTAGTTTTGTCACTAAGTGAAAATATATTTTTATTGTGAAACCACAGTATCGCCTAAGGCCTAGTCATGCTAAATTAATGACATAATGGAAGAAGTGCAGTGAAGTGCAGACGGACAAACAAATAAAGTGGATGTTGTTGTGTGAGTTTACTATAGACCACCCAGACACAATGACGACGCTAATGAATTTTTCTTTAAGGAACTAAGAGGTACCTCTAGATCAGCTGCCCTTATCCTCATGGGTGACTTCAACTTGCCAGACATTAACTGAGAATACCACAGGTATTGTACAGGTACTAAAGGAACCAACTAGGAAAGGTGCTCTCCTACATTTGTTGTTTGTAAACAAATAGGGTTTTGTAGGTGTAATGGTGATTAGTGGCTGTCTTGGCTATAGTGACCATGAAGTAGTTGAGCTTAAAATCTTTGGTGATAGGAGGAAAACTGTCACCAAAACTTCAATGCTGGATATCAGGAGAGCAGAATTCAGGTTGCTAAGGGAACTATTTAGTAAGGTCCCCAAGGAAACTGCTTCTGATGACGTTGGGGTCCATCATTTCTGGTCAATTTTTAAGTACCACCTCTCAAGAGCACAGAAACACACAACTCCATGATGTCAGAAGTCAAACAGACTGGGCAGAAAATTGGCTTGTCTGAGCAGGGATCTTCTAGAGCTTAGATGGAAAGTCTATGGCCACCATTGGAAGTAAGATCAGGAGACATGAGAGGACTACAAAGATGCTGTTCACCATTGTGGGGAGATAATTCATGCAGCAAAAGCTCAATTAGAGTTGAAGCTGGAGAGTACGGGGGGGGGGGGGGGGGGGAGGGAACAAAAAGGTTTTGTTTTGTTTTGTTTTGTTTTAAATATATTATTAGAAAAAGGAGGACCAGAGAAAACATTGGTCTGTTACTTGATGAGGATGGTCAGCTCACAAATAGTGATGCAGACAGAGCAGAGACATTTATGCTTTATTTACTCTGTCTTCAACATTTATGATGGGCTCTGGGACCTAGTGATTGTCCAGCTCTGCTCTGCACTGGTGCGGCCTCACCTCGAGTACTGTGTGCAGTTTTGGGCGCCACAATATAAGAAGGACTTAAACCGATCAGACAGCCCAAAGCAGGGCTACAAAGATGGTAAAGGGTCTGGAGGACAAGATGTATGAGGAGTGGCTGAAATCACTTGGTTTGTTCAGCCTGGAGAAGAGATTGAGGGGAGGCCTCATGGCGGCCTGCAGCTCCCTCACGAGGGGAGCGGAGGGGCAGGCGCTGAGCTCTGCTCTCTGGGGACAGCGACAGGACCCGAGGGAACGGCATGGAGCTGGGACAGGGGAGGGTCAGGCTGGGGGTTAGGGAAAGGTTCTGCACTGGGAAGTGGTCATGGCACCGAGCCTGATGGAGTGCAAGGATGTTTGGACAATGTTTTCAGACATAGGGTTTGATTTTGGGGTTGTCCTATGTGGAGCCAGGAGCTGGATTCAATAATCCTTGTGGGTCTCTTTCAATTCAGGATGTTCTGCGATTCTCTGACTCTATGATACATTCACTGATTTCACACTGTGCTCACATAAGGGCCCATCACAGGAGTAGGAGTTTAGCTATTGCTTTTATGGTCCAGTAGCTACTGGATGATTGTTCTGTTTTTCTGGTGAGACTACTTTGACAACTAGTCATCCTTTTAGCGTAAAGATATCTTGACAGGTGGACAATATATAAAGAAATAGAGGAGGTAGGGAAATATATATATATATATATATATTTTTTTTTTTTCCAAAGTACATCATCAGCAAAGCTCAGAAATTTCTTTAGACTATCAGGAAAGAAATCTTACAAAGGGCTGATGACAGATAATCTCTGTTCAGTCACTGGAAAATAAAAGTAAGGATATATTTTTACATTGTTTTATGGAAAACAAAACAAAACAAAAATCCCTCTCTATACATAATTGATCTGGAGAGTTTTACTTCAATTTCTAAGCCACCTGTTTATCCCCCACCATTTTAATCACAATATCAGTACTGCTATGATGGGCAACTAGAAGGCAAAAAGGAGTCATGCCATTACCAATGTAACACAAAAAGGCTGTAGTGGATTAGATAATTAATCAAGATCCTCTGACTTCTAGGCTACTATCATTTTCAAAATACCAGCCAATTTCCATCAGAGAAATAAAAATAAGTTTTTAATAAGTTTTTAATATCACAGGTGTTGAGTTGTGAGGAACTGCTTCTGAGCTGAGGGTCTGTAAATGAACAGTCATTTTAGAGAGCAGGCACAACCAATCTAATCAGTCATAAGCTGTGTGCCACGTTTTCACTAGCTTTGTTCAAATGCAGGAGCATTTTTTGCCGACAGCTTTATGTAACTGACAGTTTCTCTGTCAGCAATATGCTGCTTTGTGCATGCGACTTGGCAAACGGATAGCCCCTTTTACCACAAACTGGGGGTGAGATGATATAAATTCGGTATAAAGATGTTTTCTGTTAAAGTGAACTCCGGTGAGTGTGAGTATTCTTTCCAGTAAATATTTTAGAATGCATTTTTACTGCCCAGTCTGTTTAAACCCTGCACTCTCTCTATCCATGGATAAAATATTGTAAAACAGCCTACTGTGTCTGTGCTTTAACAGGATGCAGAAGAAAGACAATGTTATGATTCTATTCCTTGTTTTGACACTCTGTTTTGGATTTGAAGGCAGGAATTCTGCCAGAGGAGAAGTATCTGACCAGGGGACGCTAACAAGTTGTACGGTTTTGTAGGGATGCTTCCACAAGGTGCTTCTCAGGCCTTCAAATGAGAACCAGTGAGGCCGCAGCAGGTGTGATGTTGCCAAGGGAAGAGAACAGACTGGGGAATTTGTTGTAACACGGGTCTCTTCAGCTTTGGGCAACAACCCCAGAAAAAAAGTATCATGGAAGCCATTTAAGCAAATTGTATTTTTTATCATGGAAGTCATTTAAGCAAATTGTATTTTATTTCTGAGATCTGTACTGTTCTTGCTCTTGCTCTAAGAAGAAAAAAAAAAGAAAAAAAAGAAAAAAAAAAGAGGGAGATCAGAGAGAGGGGAAATTGGTTAATGTGCGTGGATTCTCATATGAATGGTTTCAAAGTGACAGGCAGGTCATTCTCTGCAAAGTGAAATGAATGTAGATACAGAAACAAACATCTACTTCTCACAAGTGTGATGACCCAAGAGTGTATGAGACAAGTACATTTATTGCACTTGAGTACTTTATTGCACTGAAATGATATCTGTCTGATGTCTTTGCCATTATTTATTTAAGTCCCAAGCAAGGACATTTATCAGTTTATTAATCAGGCATACATAGAGGTGGAAGTATCATTTAGTCCATCTCCAAGTTACAAATGAGATCAAATACCTTGATATTATTCTTGACAGATGCATGTTTGTCACATTCTTAAAAAATTCCATTAATAGGCATTCCTCAACTGTTCTAGTTAGCTATTCCAAATGTGAAAGATCAGGCTCATTTCACATAACTTTATATATATTTAGCATAGACATTGACAGCTCAGCCAGTCCCTTATGGGTTCTTTTTATAGTCAATGAGAGAAACAGAGATATGGAGGGCATGATTCATCTAACTTTCTTCAGATGTCTGGACTGGGATAAGATTAATCATATTCTTTCTGCATATTCCTATTGAATATAAGTTGTTTCTAGATGACCAGCTAAAACAGAGACATTCATATCTTTTAGTTGACTCCCACCTTCATCATCCACATTGCTAAACATCTTTTCTCAGTATCTATTCTACGTCTCCCAAAGCTGGACGCTCTAATCCAAAGAAACTCAAGGTATTGGTGGGTTAACAGTTACTTGAAATGTATCCAAAAAGAGTTTTGATTGATTGATTGATTGATTTTACAGTCACAGCACCATGCTGTGAATTCCTATGTGGGCTGGTGTTCACTGTTACCTCCTCCTGTGTATTACCTCTTATTAAACTGTTACTTGTCATTCTAATTGTACGTTACATTTTATCTAAAAGTTATTCTTCTAATTTCTTTCTTTTTCTTTTTTTTTTTCTTTTCCATAACGATTGTTGCATTATGCTTTAATTCTATTTGACACGTTAGTAATTATAATTTTAATTAGATCCAGACAAATTTATCTTTTTAATCCAACTACCGTGTATTCATACACACCTATTTAAATACACACACATTCATGTAAGCAAAAAGATTCAGAAGCACAGATCTATTTTATTTATAAGCATACATAAAATATATACTTATGTATAAGTATACATAAAATAAATCTGTGTATATGTAAAGAGATGTAGGCTGAGTAACTAAATTGTAAATTTATTTCTATTTCTTTATGTTTTTTTGGTTTTTTTTTTTTTGTGTGTGTTTTTTTTTCAATATAAAGCTTGAAAATTAAGCTGGAATAAGAGACTTCAAATACAATGAGTTATGCTTAGCAACACATAAATGTAAATAGTACTGAAAGCATCGTCTCCTTACACCATTGACTTAGAGTGTACCTTTAGTTTTGATTCAAATGTCTGTTCATTTTGAAAATGAAAAATGAGTAGGAAAACATTTTCACTGACGTAGGGACATTCATTTCTTAGAACCCACTGCTACAAAAGCACTGAGTGTTTTTGTCAAAATTATGAAAAATTGTATTCCATTTTCCCTGGGAGATACATATCTTAGACTGCCCAATTTCTCTTTATGCCCTGCAACATTTATTACTATAGTAACAACATACAGCTCTCTAATTTGCTTGATTGCAGTCTGAGAATCAGAGGAAAAAGCAGATTGGTGAAATTTCCAGTAAGATATGAATCTTTATACTTAAAAAATTGTCCAGGAAGGAACATTCTGTTCTCTGTTGTTGATACACAAAAATGATATCATTTAATTTTTTGTCCTCAGCAAGACCTGATGGAAGAAAAAACAAAATAATTCTGCTTTCTTTTACCTTTTATTCAAGTTCTGCCACTCTGAGTATGAAACTTCCCAAGAAACTTGATACGTTAATATTTCCTGATATATCAGATTTTCAAAACAACCAGTCCTTTCCTAGCACCCATCTCTTCAATACAATGTTCTTTATTTTGTTCTGTTTTGTTTGAATTTATGTTATTTTTGTTGCAACATCTGCAGCTCCAAAATTCAAGGTGCAATTTAAAATTGTTTTCTCTTCAAACTCCACATGTAAGGCCTCGGATTTTTTCTTTTTATTATTAGGCAATGATCTGGGGCTAACTGAAGTGGATTTATCAAGTTTTTGCTGCATCCTTTGCTCTGCTGCTAACCTTGAATATAACAAATGTCATTTGTATATTCATTCTCCAGTGCTTTCAAAATGTTTGAAAGACCAGGCTTGTGCCAGCTAATTTGAACAGCCTAAATAGAATCATAGAAACATTTAGGTTGGAATATGCGTTCAAGATCATCAAAGGATCTGGATAGGCTGGATCAACGGGCCGAATCCAATCGTATGACATTCAACAAGGGTAAGTGCCGGGTCTTGCACTTGGATCGTAACAACCTGATGGAGCAATGGGGACGGGTGGCTGGCAAGCTGCCCAGCAGAAAGGAGCTGGGAGTGCTGGTTGGCAGCCAGCTGAATATGAGCCAGCAGCGTGCCCAGGTGGCCAAGAAAGCCAATGGCATCCTGACCTGCATCAGAAATAGTGTGTCTAGAAAAACTAGAGAAGCAGTTGGCTATTTGTATGTGGTACTGGTGAGACCACACTTTGAATATTGTGTTCTGTTTTGGTCCCCTCTCTACAAAAAGGATATGTAATTGCTTGAATAGGTGCAGAGAAGAGCAACAAAGCTGTTGAAGAAACTAGAAAAGAAGACATGAGGAGAGACTGAGAGAATTGGGTTGTTAAGTCTGGAGAAGAGGAGGCTGCAGGGAGAACTCATCGCTCTCTACAACTACCTCAAAGGAGGTTGCAGTGAAGTGGGTGCCAGCCTCTTTTCTCAGGAGACAGGTGATAGGATGCGAGGAAATGATCTGAAGTTGCACCAGGGGAGGTTTAGGTTGAACCTTAGGAACAATTTATTCCTGGAGAAGGTGGTCTAGAATTGGAAAGGGCTGAGGGAAGTGGTGGAGTCCCCATTCTTGGAGGTATTTAAGAGTTGTGTGGATGTGGTTCTAAGGGACATGTTTTAGTGATGGGACTCAGTATATGAGGTTTATGGGCCCTTAGTGTCACAACATGGCCCTAAATGCCATTAAATAGCACATAAATATTCCCATAGCAGAAGTGTAGACGAAGCATGGGCAGATGCTTGGTTTAACTGCTCAGAGGGATTGACATGGTGGCACAAAACGTTTTGGCAATCTGTGGACCCTATCTCATTCTGTGAAGAGAATGATGCACAAGTTGGTTATCATTAATGCTAGTGGAAATTTCAGGTAAAGCAGTCATAACAAAGACAGCCAGGTCATTCTACTAGTTGTGCATACCAGATTGCAGATGCTACACTTTGTGCCTCTTCAAACTGTCAAGCAAATGTATCTTTTATTATTTCCTGCTTATATCCATGTTTGGGCAAAAGTCACTTTTTACAACTACAAAGATCTTGGTCAAAATACAGCCACTTTCACACTCATTTTAAAGTATAGAGAACATTTTTGCCCCACTAAAGCTCAAATCTCTCTTTGTGAATCAGTACTATTCAGACTTCTTAAATCAGAAAACCATTTCATAAGTTATTTTTCACTTGAATGTAATGTGAGATCCTGCTATCCTGGAAATGTAAAGAAGGAAATGAATTATATTTTGCTTGAGAGGAAAGTATTTTTGATAGAAAAAAGAACTCACTTGCCTAGAGGTGTTATTATGTCTGTTAAAACCAAAGCGCTATTCAGTTACCCTTAAAGTAGTATAATATGCACACAGCAAAAATTATAAGCAGAAATTCTGTCATTTCCTCTCTAGTGTAATTCATTTGCAGTATCCATCTCCTCCAAACTCATTATATACTTGATAATAGAACACTCAAAATCAAACACATGATAGTTTTTTTTGCTACAGCTTATTATGGCTTTAAAGACATCAAGAGAGTCAGAAAAGCAGAAATCACACACTTTTTGAGTAAGCTGATTTGAATTCACTGCACCAACACAAGGATCAAAACAACGTGTGAAATTGATTAGGCTTTTTTTTTTTTTTAATTTTAGTTTTCCTTTTCATATTTGCAAGCGTGATTTATGTTTCCATAGTAATGGACACAGTTTGTACTTTAGGATAGGACAGGACAGGACAGGACAGGACAGGATAGGATACGATAGGATACAATAGGATAGTTCCACTGGAAGGAACCTTCAACGATCATCTAGACCAACTGCCTGACCTCTTCAGGGCTAACCAAAAGTTAAAGCATATTAATGAGGGCATTGTCCTAATGGCTTTTGAACATATTCAGGCATGGGGCATCAGTCACCTCTCTAGGAAGCCTGTTCCAATGTTTGACCACCCTCACTGTAAAGAAATCTTTCCTTATATCTAGTCTGAACATCTCCTGGTACTGCTTTGTGCTGTTCTCACTTGTCCTGTCATAAGTTACCAAGGAGAAGAGACCCATACCTCCCTCTACTCTTCCCCTTCTCTGGAATTTGTAAAGAGCACTTTCTGAATGAAACAAGGAGAGAAATAAAGTCTACATGAAACTGCAGAGATCATATAACTTCATGCTGGGCAATATATAAACTGATGATACTCCATCAAATAAAATGGTGACACCCTCAGACAAACCCCTACAGATGTAAAGGCATCATGTCATGGAGAAAAAGAAAAGAACTGCTAGGGTGTGGGATCCAGAAAATAGACCTCCACAACATTTTCTCCAGTTTTCAGAGAACCTGGTGCCCAGTTAAGGAGGTTACTCAAAAACTGAGTTGTAGTGACCTCCTGAGGTCTAACCTAATTGCTTGGGCGGTGGTTATAGTAAACAAAGCTAGGTACATGCTTATAGACATCACTTTGGCCCACTCTAAAAGTGGTATACAAGATTGTTAAAGTGAAGCAGAATCTGTTACCTGGACAAGCTTGAGAAGTGGGTCCACGCGAACCTGATGAGGTTCAGTAAGTCCAAGTGCAAGGTGCTGCACCTAGGTCGGGGCAATCCCAGACATGAGCACAGACTGGGAGAAGAACCCATTGAGACCAGCCCTGCAGAGAAGGACTTGAGGGTTTGGGGGGACAAAAAGCCTGACATGAGCCAGCAGTGTGCATTTGCAGCCCAGAAGGCCAACTGCATCCAGGGCTCCATCACAAGAGGAGTGGCCAGCAGGTGGAGGGAGGTGATTGTCCCCCTCTGCCCTTGTGAAGCTTCACTTGGAGTACTGCAACCAGCTCTGGGGCCCCCAGAACAAGAAGGATGTGGAGTTGTTAGAATGGGACCAGAGGAGGGCTACGAAGTTGATCAGAGGGCTGGAGCACCTCTCCTATGAAGAAAGGCTGAGAGAGCTGGGGCTGTTCAGCCCGGAGAAGGGAAAGCTCCAGTGTGACCTTATTGCAGCTTTTCAGTACTTAAAGGAGGCTCATGATGGAGAACAACTTTTTGCTCAGGCAGACAATGACAGGACAAGGGGGAATGATTTTAAACTAAAAAAGGGCAGATTTAGATTAGATTTTAGGAGAAAACTCTTTACTCAGAGGGTGATAAGGCACTGGCACAGGTTGCTCGGAGAAGTTGTGGATGTCCCATCCCTGCAAGTGCCCAAGACCTGGCTGGATAGGGCCCTGGGCAACCTGATCTAGTGGGTGGCATCCTTGCCCATAGCAGGGGGTTTGGAACTAGGGGATCTTTAAAGTCCCTTCCAACCCAAGCTGTTCTATGATTCTACGATTCTGCAACTCTGTGATTTTGAGATTCTATATTTCTATGATTCTATGATTCTGTTGGTGCTCTGTACTGTGCTATAAGTTTATGCTGTACTCTATGCTATACTACAGGACCATTAGATTCTATCATTACTATGCATAAGTGCCAGACACTTAAGGAGATAAAGATATGAAATAAAACTGTTTAGCAGGTGGGGAAAAGAAGATCTCTATCTTTTACCAAGTTGTTTTGTTTGTTTGTTTGTTTGTTTTTCAGTAGGTAAATCCATTAGCAAAGGGTAAAAGAGCCCTGATTTGCATATGCAAATCCACAACAAAAACATGCAGTTTAAGGTATGGAGGCAGATATCTAATCTTTTAGACTCTACCTTTTTACAGAGAAAAATATAATAACTATTAAAAAAAAAAAAAAAAGGAATTTAATGTCCATAATGTCCATCTCTTCCAGAGGAAAGAGATACTTTCACTGGGATTTCATTTCATATGCTTTCTGAGTTTAACAGCAAAAAGCTAGAGAGTTTTGTATATGAAGGTATAATCCAAAACTGAGTTAAGTTCATGTAAAGTATTTCTTTCTGATGAATTTTGGAAGATGTTCTTCTAAAAGCTTGGATGTGCATTTCTGTGTTTAAGTACATTAAATCTGCACTGATTAGGTATAGAAGATATTTCACAACTGTGAGCAACTTGGTTTTATGTGGGTAAATCTGTAAAATCCTTAGTTAACTGAACAATCCTGTTGGAGAAAAAAAAAAAAAAAAGAATAAATATCCAATAATGTCAATCTTTCGGCTGAGAGGAAAGGAAAAAGATTTTTAGTGTACACAGAGGTACTGTGAATTAAAAATAAACTGTATGGTAGTTATTAGCCCTAGATAGTTGCTTTGGATACCAAGGATCATTATTGTCTCTGTGTAATGTGAGCAATGGAATTAAGGTTTCATGAACATAGTCTAATACTCAAGGGAGGCTAATAAATATGCGTAAGTTAGGAGCAGTAGTTTTAATAAGGAAATTAGTAAGATTACTTAGAAGCGTTTCATCGTCTTTTAAAACCCAAGTGGTATTCATTTACCCATGAAGTGGTACTATCTGATAAAACCAAAATTATTTAACTCTACACTACTTTGTTGTTTAATGCTGTGAGAATATATTGCTTCTTTAGAGTTTAACTGAAATGGTAACTATTAATAAATGGTAACTATTAATAAATCTGATTTTGCTTGTCTTTCCTTTCCAGAAGATCTTTAAAATACTGTTGTGGTTTAACCCGGCTGGCAGCTAAACACCACACAGCCGTTCGCTCACCCTCCCCCCTCCCTCTCTGGGATGGGGGAGAGAAACGGGAACAGTGAGTTGAGATAAAGACAGTTTATTAAGACAGGAATATAATAATAACAATAATAATAATAGTGATAATGATAATAGTATTAATAATAATAATGTGTAAGAAACAAGTGATGCACAATGCAATTGCTCACCACCCGCTGACCGATGCCCAGCCTATTCCCGAGCAGCCGGCCCCCCACCCCGGCCAGCCACCCCTATATATTGTTTAGCATGACGCCAGATGGTATGGAATACCCCTTTGGCCAGTTTGGGTCAGCTGTCCTGGGTCTGTCCCCTCCCAGCTCCTGCTGCACCCCCAAGCCTGCTCGCTGGCAGGACAGAGCAAGAAGCCGAAAAGTCCTTGGCCTGGTGTAAACACTGCTCTGCAACAATTAAAACATCAGCATGTTATCAGCGCTCTTCTCATCCTAATCCAAAACATAGCACCCTACCAGCTACTATGAGGGAAAATTAACTCTGTCCTAACTGGAACCAGGACAGATATCCACCCCTTATTCCATACCATTTATGTCATGCTCAGGTTACACTCTTTCCAATACCTTGTAATTAATCACCATTTTCATCTATGATATATAGCAATCATGGTAGTGATGACATACAGTATTATATAATAATTAACATACTACAATTCAACTCATGGGCTATTCTCACCCAGTATCAAATCCCCTTGAGGTACACACCGGACCTCCCCATTCTTTTGCATTACCCACCAAGTGCATCCAGGTCCCTGAGCAAAAGCAATTCCACGAATGGGTTTGCCTTTTCCTGAGGCAGGAGTAGCCCAGACTGTTTTACCCAGCATGTTTCTTACGTGCACTACAGGAACTTTATCCCCTTCTACAGTGCGTAACAGGTTTGATTGGGCAGGTCCAGCTCGGTTGGCAGATCCCCTAGTATTGACTAACCAGGTGGCCTTTGCCAAATGTGTATCCCAATTTTTGAATGTCCCAGCACCCATTGCTTTCAGTGTAGTCTTCAACAGTCCATTGTATCATTCAACTTTTCCAGAGGCTGGTGCATGATAGGGGATGTGATACACCCACTCAATACCATGTTCTTTGGCCCAAGTGTCTATAAGGTTGTTTCGGAAATGAGTCCCGTTGTCTGACTCAATTCTCTCTGGGGTGCCATGTCGCCATAGGACTTGCTTTTCAAGGCCCAGGATAGTGTTCCGGGCGGTGGCATGGGGCACAGGATATGTTTCCAGCCATCCGGTGGTTGCTTCCACCATTGTAAGTACGTGGCGCTTGCCGTTGCGGGTTTGAGGGAGTGTGATGTAATCAATCTGCCAGGCCTCTCCATATTTATATTTCAGCCATCGTCCTCCATACCAAAGAGGTTTTGACCGTTTGGCTTGCTTGATTGCAGCACATGTTTCACAATCATGAATAACCTGTGCTATAGTGTCCATGGTCAGGTCCACCCCTCGATCACGAGCCCATCTGTATGTTGCATCTCTATCTTGATGGCCTGAGGTGTCATGGGCCCATCGGGCTATAAATAATTCACCTTTATGTTGCCAGTCCAGGTCCACCTGAGCCACTTCAATCTTAGCAGCCTGATCCACCTGCTGGTTGTTTTGATGTTCTTCAGTAGCCCGATTCTTGGGCACATGAGCATCTACATGGCGTACCTTTACAACCAGGTTCTCTACCCAGGCAGCAATATCTTGCCACAATGCCGCAGCCCAGATGGGCTTGCCCCTGCGCTGCCAGTTGTTCTGCTTCCATTGCTGTAACCACCCCCACAGGGCATTTGCTACCATCCATGAATCAGTATAGAGATAGAGAACTGGCCACTTTTCTCGTTCAGCAATATCTAAAGCCAGCTGAATGGCTTTTACTTCTGCAAACTGACTCGATTCACCTTCTCCCTCAGCAGCTTCTGCAACTCGTCGTGTAGGACTCCATACAGCAGCTTTCCATCTCCGATGCTTTCCCACAATACGACAGACAATATACAATATACAATTTCCCACAATATACGACAGACAAATATGACGACAATTGACTCTGTCCTAACTGGAACCAGGACAAACACTTATATATTTATATTGAAATAATTTTATGTAAGGGACAGACCCTAAGCTGGACATCACTACTTTTTTTCTACTCAGGACACAGACTAGCTATGCTAATTTACTTTAGGTGAAAGGGCTTGAATGTTTTAAAACAATTAAGTCTCTGAAGACAAAGAGGCAGCACTGAAGGCTTCTTCTGTAATCTCTACAACTTTGTATTTGAGAATTATCTACAGAAACACTTGCTTCAGCTTTTTTCCACATGAACTCTGGCTTAAAATTAAAGGAAGGTTTCTAAAGAACAGATCAAAATGTTTCTGGAATACTCAGTCTTGTCATGAGCAATTGAAACAAACAAAAAAAACCAAAACAAAACAAAACAAAAACTCCTAGAAAGTGTTAATGAATTGCCAATACAGAAACCCTTTCCTTGTTCGCAAAAAATCTAAGCACCCAAACTGTCTATACATAATTATTTTTTCAACTTGGCTTCTTTGCATAGTAGACTAAAACCAATTGAGTTTTGGGATTATGGAATTTTATTGGGAGATTCATGTTATCTATTCATAGCATCTTAAAAAATATTTGTATCTAGTCTAAGTTGTCTCTGTAACAGTAATTGGAAAGAGAGCACTATCTTTTAGAGGATCGTCATGTTTTATCTACCAGCTCCATAAAGATGTTTTGGATACACTGTGAAACTTTATATTGCAATAGGTTTCTATATTGGTACCAATATTTTATCGTTTTATGAAAAACTGAATATAAGCCAGCAATGTGTGCCTGCAGCCCAGAAAGCCAACCGTGTCCTGGGCTGCACCAACAGCAGTGTGGCCAGCAGGGTGAGGGAGGGGATTGTACCCCTCTGCTCTGCTCTCGTGAGACCCCACCTGCAGCACTGTGCTCAGCTCTGGGGCCCCCAGCATAAGAAGGACAGGGACCTGTGTGGAGTAATTGCCTAAAGTGACCAGGAAAATTAAACTAATATTCAAATTTTAAAGAAAATTTACAACATTGAAGAAGCTTTCAGGGTAGGGTGTAGCTGCATTAGCGTTCCCTAGGCTTCCAAGCTTAGATGTTACCGCACTAGGGGAACCTGGTGTGCTAACTCTAAGGAACAGTAGAGAGTGTAGAGCGGAGTGGAGAGACCATGGCTAGGCTCTGTGACAAGAGGGGGACTCGATTGTTCCTGTACACACCGAGACTGATAAACTGCACATTTGCTACCCTGAGCCAAAGACCAGTCATGTTTCTGACAAAATGCTGTATTCTAGTGAACTTTTTCTCATTATAATATCATTATAATACCAAAACACATCTCCATCCCAAAAGCTACCTGCCTCCAGGTTGCAACCACCCCTCACTGAGAACATGCTCTGAATTTCTCAGAGCCTATACCTTTAAACAAAGCCAAGAAAACTTTTCACCAGTCATAACTAAGATACGCTTGACCAGAGCCACTCAAGCTCCACCTAAAATACAGAAAATAATATAAATTGGCTTAAGAGAGAGGGGATGTTAGGGAAGATACCATTGTCAGGGGAGATACCATCATCTGGGGAGATACCATCACAAGGACCTCCTGACTTCTCCTGCCAAGAAGGCAAGTTGGATCCTGGGGTGTGCTGGGATGAGTGTTGCCAGCATGTCAGGAGAAGTGATCCTGCCCCTCTACTCAGCCCTGGTAAGGCCACATCTGGAGGGACATGTCCAGTGCTGGACTGCCCAGTACAATAGAGACCTGGAGCTCCTACAGAGAGTCCAGCAGAGAGCTACAAAGATGATTAGGAGAGCCGAGCATCTCTCTTAGGAGGAAAGGCTGAGGGAGCTCAGCTTGTTTAGTCTGGAGAAGAAAAGGCTGAGAGGGGATCTTCTCGCTATATTGATAAGACTCCTGTTGTCCTCTGGACTCTTTTTGGTGGTGCCCAGCGACAAGGTGAGAAGCAATGGGTGCAAACTGCAACACAGCAAGTTCAATCTGATGAGGAGAGAATAAAATCATGTTTACTGTGGAAGTAACACAGTGCAACTCCAGACCTGAGAGGTCCTGGGGGAACAGCTCCATGGGACTGAGCGGTTGATGGAAGGCAATCAGAAGTGGAGGTGGAGGACAGACCCTGTGCCCAAGGGACAGCCTGTCTCTCTGACAAGCAAAACGGCAAGGGAGAGCCACCCCCAGGTAAGGGGCCCTCAGCCCCCCTGACCGTCGTCCTCCTTCCACATGAGGGCCTCTTTCAGGCCACACAAGCCCCCTCCCAACACAGCCATGTTGGGCCTGGGGCATGGTGCGCCATCACAGAAGCTTCCTGATGTCACTGTGGATTCTGCTCCCCTGCTTTGTCCTGGGGCCTATAAAAACCCCTGCACCTGGCCCACCACTCGCTGATCTCCCAGGCCCTCTAGCGACTGCCAGCCATGGTTGGCCTTCAGAGGTCCTGGGATGACAGCTGCCCACACCTTCATGGGACCATGGCGAGGTGGGTGATTGAACCCAAGCAGAAGTGGAGGTGGAGGAGTGCGAGCGCAGGGGGAGCGGCCGCGGCAGACGGTGTGGAGCCCATGGAGGTGGAGGCCGAAGAGCCAATGGAGGTGGATCTACCTCCAACCCATCTGATATGGCACAATGTCATCGTGCCAGGGCTCCCACCTGCGAGACCACAACATCGTCATCGCAGAACCGCCCGGCCTGTTCCTTACTCCCGGCCCTGCCTCTGCCTCCACAACTTGGAGGGAGAGGCCATCCATTTACCATCTAGCAGGATTGCCTGCACGACGGCCTCTCCTCACGCCCCCTGCCCATCATCCCCACCTCTTGTGCAGAAGTGTCATCTCTCCTGCACGGAGTCCGAGGCAGTGGGCAAGAACGCACTTCGCTTCCTTTGGGCTGCTGCACCAGGGTGGCAGGAGAAGCCCTCCAAAGGCCATGCTGGGCATGGGGTGTCTCGGTGTGAGGACGAGAAGGCTGCCCAACAAGTGCTTGAAGACGAAGCTGTGCCCTGCATGGCGGTGCACAGAGAAAAGCAGCAGATCACTCAAAATGATGACGCAGACAGCTGTCACAAGCCTTCAGGTCTGCCAGGAGGAAGCACAGGAGTGCAACATAAAGTCCATTCAAGATGCTTGGCTACCAGTTCTTCCCAAGACTGGGCAACAAATGGATAGAATAATCCCAATAAAAATAAGAAAGAAAGACATTGCAACAACAACCACAATAAGAATAAACAACTGGTGAAAGCACTTTCCTCTCTTATTTGGTGTCATTTCTGCAACTGCCCCTGGACTCTGGAGGCCCGTTCTGGTCACCCCGGTAAAGATCCCGATGGCTGTGGAGTGGGCCCAGCTCACAGCACTGGAGGGAGTGAGAGGCCGGAGCACATGGCGTACAAGGGCGGGCTGAGGGAACAACTCTGGTCAGCAAGAAGGAGAGAAGGCTCAGGGGTGGAGCTGACAGCTGCCTCCAGCTGCCTGCTGGGAAGGGGGAGTAGAGAAGATGGTGGCTGTTCCTTCTCTGAGGTGCTCCGTGGCAGAAAGGTGAGTGGCACCAGGGCGACGCTTGCAGGTGGAGACAGACCAGCTAGCAAAAAGGAAAAGATTGTCCCTACAAGGGTGCTCAGTCAGAACCGGTGTCCAGAAAGGCTGTGGAGTCTCTGTCCTGGAGTAAGCTGTCTTTGAGTGCACAAGGCTGGGTGTTTGAATCATGTAATCACAAAATGGTTAGGGTTGGAAGGGACCTTAAAGATCATCCTATTCCCATCCCCATGCCATGGACAGGGGACAGCTTCCTCTACACCATGTTGCCCAAAGCCCCATCCAGCCTGCTCAGGAACTACTGTTCAGGAACCTTCTTTGATCATCATGACCTTGCCAAGAAGACAGACAGGAGCCCTCTGAGTGAATTCCACCTCTTCCCTCAGCACCCTTGAAGGTGTCCCTCTTTCATTCGTTGGACTTGTGCATGCCCAGATGCCTTACGCCCTCCCAAACTGTGTCTGCATGCCACAGACTCTGCTTTTAGGCTTGGAAGTGGGTGCCTTGAGAGTACACCTTAGACCTGGGACTTGAGGGAAAGCATTCTTCCACAGCTGATGGGTGTGCTTTCTTCCTCCTGGTGATCTTTCCCACCTGTCCTGTGCTATTTCAGTTGAAGAAGGGAGCAAAACCAGCCCCAGCAGCAGGAAATGTCCCTGGGAGGGGGAGAGCAGCTTTACTCATATGTGGATATCTAGACTGTAACACCTAAATTTCGGTGTCTGAGTCTGGAGCATTAAGTTAGAGGACATGAACTTCATACCTAAAAATAGACAGCAGCATAGCTTCTGCAATTAGTGATCTGTCCCTCCTTTTCAAGGAAGACATTTCCTTTCATTCTCATTTCAAGGTCTTAAAATTTTAACTTTAACAATTCAATAAAAGCTTTTAAAGGCTTTGGGAAGAAAGATAAAATGATGGATTGGGGGATTTCCTCTAAAACATTATTACATTTGATAGCATCCAAGGGATAGTAATTGAAATGGAGGGTTGCTGCAAACAAATTATCAAGCCTGCAATGCATATCTTGTTCATTTAATCGAATGCCGTGGCATTTTTAGCCACACGTTTTCTGCTACAGTTTTTGTCTCTGAAGATTGCTTGAAACCAGATAGCAGAACATTATTTTAATATTCACTCAGAATCAGAAGGGTAAGGTCTTAAAAAAAGTCAGGTAAATGGATGTTGAGGAGCTTGCTGGTGACAGTCTGTGTAAAAAGGAGCAGGAATATATCAAGGTCTTTAATTGAGCTCCATCACTCTTAAGATAAATAACATGTAATAGCTTTTTGACAGTAGTAGCTGAGCTATTTTAAAGAGCCATCTGACAGTAACCACAAGGCTATATTCATTTTCCTCTGACACCTGAAAGCGTTAGACCATCACATGACTTAATAGCCTCTCTTCTAAACCACCTTTGACATGTTACAGGACTGTATAAAGAAAAAAAAATAGACTTAGCTACATTAATGTTTCTAATTTCTAGGATATAAATGTAAATTCTCTTGCCCTGATCCTTTTTGAACCATTTTTTTTTCATGAAGATGGGTAAGCAAATGATACTGTCCTTCAACCAAGAAGTAGTGGCGGATCATGCATATCCTGCTTATCAATTGTGCCGTGTATTGTAAAATAGATAAGTTAATACAGTTGCAGTCTATTGCAGTTTTACCTCTTCGCTGCAGTGGTAGTTCTTCACAGTACCCAAGCTTCACAGTGGCAACCCCATGACGATGCTTTAACATACTGCCAAAGCTGAACCATGATGCCATGCAAGCTCTGTGTTGAGATGTAAATGACAGCACCACATGCCAAAATATGGAATAAAATTTCTTGGAAACTATTGGCCAGAACTCATATGAAAATTGTGTTTTCTTTTTTTTTTTAAAGATCTATTTTTTTCAGGATATAAATTTCTTAATCTCACCCAAAAAAAGTGTCACTAAATCATATTATTCTCTGGCAGCATTCATTTCATATATATATGTATATATAACTCCTTTAAAAACAATTAACTTCTTTTTTGCTAGTCACAAATAATTTCTCTCAGATCTTCATACTTTCTATATTAAGGAAAAAATGCATTAATGGGGAGGGAGTCAAAGACACTGGGTCAAATATAGATATCTATGCTATAAATGTCTACACTTTATCTTATAAAAAACATCCTTCATGTTCAAAATCAGACAGGTAGCTGGTCCCCAAACATGCAGCTTTTACAGCAGGAAGAAAGAAGCAGGCAACGATCAACAGCAAACTTCACATTAACAGAAACGTTTCCTTAAGTGATTGCACTTCCACCAGTCAGCTTCCATGAGCAGATAAATGTTTCCTTCGGGGTATGCCCAGAACCATGTACATTTTGATGGCATGGAGCAGCTAAGCATGTAATTCATATTTATGTGCTGTCAGGGCTTAAAAACCAATCATTTCTCTAAATCTAGTTGAGGCATATAAAAAGCTTTTGCACCAATTGCAGGCTCATCAAATTGAACTGTTCTTTTTCTTTCCTTTTTTTTTTTTTTTCCCCTCTTTTTCTCCAATAGATTGTTGGGGGTGGGGCTGGGGGGAAGGTGTTGTGGTTTTGTTTCTTAGATTTTTTTTTTTTTTATCCAATGGTCAAAGATTTTAAGTCTGTCTCTTAACCAAGGACAGCACAGCTCAGCCTACATAAGTATGTCCTAACCTTAGGCTGTAGTCCAGTGGGTTCTGTAATCTTCCTGCCAGTTTCGTTTCTGTTGTGTTTTTTTTTTTCCTCTTTTCCATGCTAATTAACAGTTACCTGAGCTAGAGAAAGGAGTGGGATTTGCAGTTAGCACGTGTACCCAGGAGACAGGAAGGTGCATTTACACCATGCTCCGATAAATGCATACATTATTTACATTAATTGGAAGTGGGACTGAATTCTAGCTCCCTTCCCTCCAGTAAGTGACTAGCCTCTGGGGTTCAAAATTACATATACTAATCTTTCTCGCTCTCAGTGGTCCAATTCATCCTGAATTATTTCATGCAAAGTAGAGCGGCTTAAGGAGACAGTGAAAACATCCACCCCACACACACACTACACAAGTCCACAGCAGCAGATTTCTGTTGGTTGGAGAACCCTGTGTGGGGGCTTAATCTCTGGAAATACACCGAGATCTCTCACTGTGGAGGGGATGGTTCTGCCAAGCATCTTCCCAGGTATAGGGAGGCAGCATTCCCTTCACAGAAGAAAAGAATCCCTTTTTCACATATTCTTTGTTTTGAGATTGTGTTATCTAATTCCGGGAGTGTGCGTCAGGCTGTGAATCTCCTAGGAGGAAAAGGCAGCTCCGTGCAGTAGGGAAAAAATAAAAATAAAATAAAATAAAATAAAATTAAAATAAAATAAAATAAAATAAAATAAAATAAAATAAAATAAAATAAAATAAAATAAAATAAAATAAAATAATAAAATAATCCAAAAATGTAAAATTCAAGATACAACCTCCTTTTTTGCATTTCTTATTGCCCAGCCCAGCCAGCATCCTATTGACAGAAGTGGCTTTTTCAGATGTCCTCCTTTTGCCCCTAACTCTGCCTTGGACGCTGTGAATTCTGTTCAGCAGCTTGGCTGACAGCACTGTAACAAGTTGCACTGTGACACATTATCCGCCTTCACAGATCTGACCCAAGGTGATTTATTAAGTCTCACACAAGAAGTGTGCAGCGGACTGCAGGACTGAACTTGTCTGCTGAATCTTAATGTAGTACACGACCTACTGGATGGTCCCTAATCTGAAGGTTTCACTTCTGAAAATCTTAAGAGCTAGGTGCTCTTCGGTTACATTTTAATATCTCAGAATGCAGTCATGCACATATTGCCCAGGACAAATTCTGATTTGTGGGATCAGAGACTTAATTATTTTTAGTTTTATGCTTCATGGGTAATGCTTCACTGAAATGTAACTTAACTCTCCTACTTCATGTACTGATGGTTTCTTTCATATTTTGACTTGAAGACCTTGCTGAGGTCTTAAAGAAAACTAGTACCTCCCACAATGCTCAAAAGAACTAAGTTTGGATAGCAGTAGTGTCTTATTGGTCCCGATGGAAATAAAGGTAGTTAAGCAGAAGAACTAGTTGGAATGTCTTTAAAAAATTGTTTATTTACACTTTATGTTTTGTCATGTGAGGGGAGTTTAGCCCTCAAAACTTAGGGACACCCTACAGTTAACAAAAAGTTATTATTACTATTACAAAAAGTTATGATTACTATTACAAGTCTGAACAAACTATCTTTGTATGAGTCTAGTCAAACTCTACATTACATAGCTTGTAGCATAAACATACTAAATGCTAAACTGGAGCCAAGGGATTGTTTTACAGTACATAAATAATAATGCATAATAATACCAGAGATTGTTTTACAATACATAGGCCTGAGTATTTCTGCTGAGCAGTGATCTGCTAAGCAGATAGAGAGGCAGATGATGGTGCCTGGAGGCAACTGGAAAAGCCGGGGAAATGGTTAGCTGTAGTGTTTTTGCCAGCAGATCTGCATGCAGGGTTAGATGTAGCTTGATGAGGCCCTGCTGGTCTCCAGGACTGTAAGAGACCTCCAGAATTTGGCACACCAACCTACAAAAGGTGTTACAAAAGAGATGGAGATTAGTTAGTTCCTCTTCTAGTCACCTCATCAGAAAATCAGATAATTTTATATGGTTATTGACGTATTCTGTGGAAGGGGCAGTTCCTTACTGCATGCTCTCATTTCTCCCTTCTTATTTTCTCCTATCTCCCTCAAGTGCTGTTTTGTCAAGACATTTGATTCATAATTTAAGAGTGGAGCTCATTAACTACTCAGGGAGTTGGATTTAGCTTCTTGATTTCTGGGCAGGGGCTCAAGCTGGTATTTGCAGAAAGCCCCTGGAAACTGAATGCTGTTATGCTGCGGCCAATGATAAATAACGGATAAGATATAAGGAAAAATTTCTTTACTGTGTGGGTGGTTAAACACTGAAACAGGCTTCCTAGAGAGGTGGTTGATGACCCATGCCTGACAGTGTTTAAGTGCCATTTGGACAATGCCCTCAATAACATGCTTTAACTTTTGGTTAGCGATGAAGGGGACAGGCAGTTGGTCTAGATAAACACTGAATGTCCCTTCCAACTGAACAATACTGTTGACCTATTCTATTCTATTCTATTCTATTCTATTCTATTCTATTCTATTCTATTCTATTCTATTCTATTCTATTCTATTCTATTCTATTCTATTCTATTCTATTCTACTCTACTCTACTCTATTCTACTCTATTCTATTCCCCCACATCTATCAGATCAGCAACAGATGTTGGTGTCAATTTATACAGAGTCTGTATAAGCTGAGCTCTTGCTCTCTTACATGCTGCTCAAGAACTGCCAACATGAAGAGAATATTACACCCTGTGGCTTCTGCACAAACAAAAGGAATGCCAATGACAACGATTCGGTATCTGTTTTAAGAATAGTAGGCAGGTTCTCACTGTTTCCTTTGTGCAATACTCACACTAATAATAATTATAATCTTTAGGCCTTTACCTGTAAAAAGGCAGAAAGGAATTTGCAAATGTGAATATAATAAAAAAGTAAGCTCAGGCAGAAATGCATATTGTAGCAACGCTATCAGATACCGTGACCCATCCCAATGAGTCATCCCACATATGACAGTCCCTTACTCCCCTCACTCCTCCAGGACTGCACCGTATCATGACAGCCACAAATCTGAAATGCTAGCTGAGATTCCAGTTTTATGAATACGGGCACCATTCATCGATGTACATATGAAATGATACAATGATATCATCACTGAATTATCCTAAGTTACTTCCTGATCATATTTCCCAGAATTTTGTGCGTGTACAGAAATTCAAAAGTACTAATTGAAATTATAGTGAGCCTTAACAAATTTAAAGTAAGTGCTGCCTTTAATGGAAGGTAGTGTTTCTTATACTTATTCTTATATCTTTATCTTAATAACTTCAGTTCTCAAAGAATCACTAACTACTGGGAGGAAACTCACCAGAATTTTCTCTATCCACTGAGTTAAATCTCAGATTAATTTCACGAAACACTTTGTTCTTTTACAGATTAAAAGATCAGATTCTGAAATGCTTATCTGGAAACAGACAAAATGTAAATGGATCCATTGCCAGAAGGAGCAGGAAAGAAATTTTAAGTAAAACTTATGTGTACATTTTCTTATATACCTTTTTCTGCTGCAGTGAGAAACTGCTGGTGGATAATCAGTGTGGATTATCTCAGTAAATTCTTAGATATTTGATAAGCTGCTTCACAAAGTAAAGATTTCAGTCTGGGTGACAGTTAAATAACCTGGTAAATAACTAATCCAGCTGCCAGAAGGTTATGTGAATACTATTCAGAGTGGGCCTTCTATGAAACATTTTTTCTTGTGCAAGCAGAGATCCCTTTCTTTCAAACAACGAGCAATCTTTCTTGGTAAAAACATACGTTAGTTTATCCACTGCATACTAAGCACTTTCTGGATACTTAAAATGAATCACAGAAGCATAAATTCATAGAATCACAGAATAGTTTGGATTGGAACAGACCTTAAAGGTCATCTAGTTCCAATGCCCCGGCCATGGGCAGGGACCCCTCCCACCAGGCCAGGCCACCCCCAGCCCCATCCAGCCTGGCCTTGGGCACTGCCAGGGATGGGGCAGCCACAGCTCCACTTGGCAGCCTGCGCCAGGGCCTCAATGCCCTCTGAGTGAAGAATTTCCTCCTAACATCTAATCTAAATCTACCCTCTTTCAGTTTAAAGCCATTCCCCTTTGTCCTATCCCTATACCCCCTGACCAAGAGTCCCTCCCCAGCTCTCCTGCAGCCCCCTTTAGGCCCTGGCAGGCCGCTGTGAGGTCTCCCCGGAGCCTTCTCCTCTCCAGGCTGAACAACCCCAACTCCCTCAGCCTGGCTCCACAGCAGAGGTGCTCCGGCCTCTGAGCATCCTCGTGGCCTCCTCTGGACTCACTCCAACAGGTCCCTGTCCTTCTGGTGCTGGGGGCTCCAGAGCTGAAGACAGGGCTCCAGATGGAGTCTCACAAGAGCAGAGCAGGATATGGTTGGCTTTCTGGGCTGCAGGCGCATATTGCCAGCTCATGTTCAGTTTTCCATCAACCCACATCCCCAGGGCCTTCTCCGTCAGGGCTGCTCTCAGTTCACAAGGGCTACTCTCAATAGGTTATTTCCCACTCATTTTGTAGATTAAAACACACAGCTGTCTAAACACAGATATCTACATGACTCTGTGGTTCCATGTGTGCAGTGTCTCAACTGTTCATTAAGGTCAATGAAGGTGTGATCAATACTGTGGAGCCTGAAGAGCTATTCCATTCCTGGGTGTAGGCCAGTAAGTTAGGATCAGATGAGTAACTCTCTTGACTATCAGACTTGGTTCAGTCACCTAACTATACGCATTAGGTACTATTTTACATGTATCCTGTCGTTTAGCACCTACCACAGCAGGCTGGTTTCGGTTTCCTGTTGGTTGCTTGGGCCTACCATTGAGTCAAAGCATGGCTGACTGAGACATCCTAGGGGATCCTATCACTGGACACTTACGCTATCACAACTGAATCAAACTATACATCTCCACTGACAGTAATGGGGGCTTGGACATGATAAATACATGTAGACAAGTTGCCGTTTCTAGAGTCCAGAAATACAGCATGACTGCTTTCAGCTGGCAAAATATTTGCAGACCATTAACCTCTTCAGAGTTGAACAGTTTCCTTTTCAAACAGAACACAAACAAAAGGTCACTCTAATTTTGAGATAATGGCTGCTGATACCTACGAGTGGGATAGGATGTGAGCACCGAAGGTCTTGATCTGTGTATTCCAGACCACGACTTTCAGACAGTATATTATCCTGAGAATCTATTACAGTGAGGGCTACACGATTTCTCATCTTATGAGTACTGAAGGAAGGCAACGTGACAGATGAAAAAATATTTGAGACAAATAAGATTTTAGAGAACATTTGTTATGCTGACCTAGTCACTTTCTGTTTTCTTTTTGGCAACTGCTCTTGAGGTCTTATACTTAGCACTAGCATCTAATCCTCATCTTGCTTCATCACACCTCACTTTTTTTACTCTGGAAAAACAACTAATCATACTGCCAGGGACTGACGATTTGTTGTGGCTCTGTATTGTAACAGGATGATTCTCTGGAGAGCTGAATTTAACTCTTGGCTCTGACATTGAACCGTGGCATATTTTGGGGTAAATCCCCTTTTGATTCCATCTTTCTTGGTTGAAACGACTCACTACATTTAATTTAGTTTGTGTCCACATTGCTCTTTCTATTCTTATGTGAGACTTACTCTAATGTGGGCAGGTTACTTGACAAAGCCTGAGGTAGTCATCCTGGGGTCCCTTTATATTCACTGGAGAGAAATAACACAACATAATGAATTGTCTAATGCTAAGACAAAAATGTCCTCTGTAGTTGCCTGTTTCTCTCCAGTGGTGATTTAAAAATGGGAGACTAGACTAAGCTGACAGATGTAACTATATATTAAATATTTACAATTAGGTGAGGTAAATTGCACAATTACTAAGTAGGACTTCTGGCAAAATATTTCAAGTACATTGTTTATTTAAGTGACCTGAATGGAGAACTCTGACAATAAAATTAACTGTAATAAATTAACATATCTATGTAAATCATTTTGTTAAGCATGAAGAAGCATAATAAACTGTTTTATATTTATGGAAAAACCTAGGAAGAAACAGAAAAAAATACATGTGAAACTCCCAGGTTTTGTCAACTTTATTTTCCATCATTCATGCACAGCTGATTAAAAAAGAAGTGCATTATACTGTAGTATTTTATTTAGATTTTGTTGGTTTTGTTCGTGGATGTGTTTTTTTTTTTGTCAGTTTTTTGTTTGTTTGTTTGTCCCTCTGTGCTGTGTTTCTCTCTCTGGCATTTGGTATCTTGACTTACAGGATTTTCCAAATCTATATAACACCCTCTGAGAAGGAAGCTTTTATAAAGCAAGAGAAAGAATTTTTATTCCCTTGTAATTACAATCCCCACATAACAGTCTTTTAAGTTGTACTTGTCAAAAGGAAAGGTGTACATTCATGTTTGCCTCTACTCTGGATAAAACAAAAAGAAAAGGACTTAAATCTCAACAGGAATTGTTTCAGGTAGTTACAATGGCATTAGTTATAAAGCCTGCTAGTAAGAAGGGCCTCCAGACAGATTACAATATTTTCATTTCTGGATTTCCTGAAAAGCAGACTGTATAAATATCTAAAATAATTATTTAGGTAAGCAAGGCCTGTCTTGATGTAAGAATATAAACTAGACAACCTCTTGAGGCCCTTTCAAACTATATTTCAATATCTTTTGGTTTTGTGCTTAGCGGCAATGAAAAACTAGAGAGCTTGTCTATCAGGACATGGAATTCACTGAGAGAAAATTGAAGAAAATCAGAACACAGGCTGTGCAGAGAGCTTCAAAACAGAGACAGCTGAATTACTTGTTATTGATACATGATTCAAAATGCACAATAATCATTTTGGAGAGTCTTTATAATTTGAAATTTCATGTTTATGCGAGCTTACAAAATCATGTTATTATTCCTTCCGTACTGTCCTCAATCACTTTAACACCACAGAGCAAATAAATTGTTTGTTGGTGTTTTTTTTTTAGACTACTTGGAAGGTGCTTAACAGAGATATGGTTGATTTACAGAAGCAATGGAAAGCTTTTCTGACATTTCAGAATGTGTACAATCATTGAGTTTTTCTGTCTGCTCTTTGATCACCATTACACTGAGGACTGTTTTTTTTTTTTTCCCCATAAATAGCAATCTTGAAGACAACAGGCCTAACATGAGTGCCAGAAGAAATGTGGTAGGATGGGTAAGCACCCATCAGAGCAGGGCTCCATCCACTTGATTAATAAGTAGAAAGACGATTTATGCAATATATTAATGAAAACAGCTGTTGACAATGATATATATTAATGGTTGGATCTGTAATTAAGTCCTGATTAATTACATGACAAAAATAAAATAAAATGCTTAACTTTAATATGCAAAATCTTTTGGAGATGGAAAGAGAGAAAGTTGAATCTTTCAACTGTCCCTGCTTCAGATCATCTGAATATTAATTGTTCTCATGTTCATTTTCATTGTTTTCATTTCCATGCCACCTTCACTTCAAAGTGAGGAATACTAGGCTGACCCATCAGGCAAAGGAAACTCCTGATGCTCAACTGGTCTGAACAGTTCCATGTTGTTATTAGCTGAAATTAGCCTTACAAAACAATGTTTAATAGGAGATGATAAGTAGGTAGGTAGTAGGAAGGTAGGTAGGTAGGTAGATAGACAGACAGACATTTTGCTATGTAGAAGACATGAATAGGTAGATAGGCAGACAGGCAGGCAGATGAATAGATCTGCTGCTCCTTGATTGTTTCAGATGCCAAAATTACAAGTCTTACAAACTAACTGATTGATTATCTTCCTCTCAACCTTAATGGTTATAATAATAGCTGGGGTCAACCTGCCAGCAGTTGCTCAGGAAAAGTAATTAATCTGGTTCATACCCTTACCCAGGGGAAAATAAATAATGTATATATCTTCTGTTCGTGGTCCTTCACAGACAGACTTCCCCAGCTTCTGGAGCACTCTCAATCTAGATGTGGTGTAAGGGTTTCTTTATGAAAGGAAATAGAAATTTAAGGTCTGTGAATGCTCAGAAACAAAATATCAATCAACTGAAAATGAAAGCAATTCATAAACCTGAAGTCCTCTTCATTTCTGCATTTGTACTCTCCAGTATCTAGAGGAAATCACATTCTGTGAATGTGCCATTTTCATGCACTACAAACTGCACTTGTGGGTTAACAATAACTTTGGGAACATCTATCATGTTGGTTCAGGCAGACAGACGAGATGGAATTCAATTCATCTAAAAGCTAAGTGTCTTTTGCAGGTAACATTTTTAAGCTGCCTCTATAGTCAGTGGAGACATACAGACACTTCCAGATGTCAACTCAATCTCCCTTAAGGTGCGACTAACAGAGATTAGATGAAATACATGTGGGAAATTCTAGATTTTATTTCATTGTATTTCATTTTATTCACTATAGAGTATTGACACAACGAGCTTAGATTTGATTTCTAGTTTCCAAGTAGCTAATGGAAGGTAAAAGAACTTCAGTTGCTTACTTGTTTTGTTTGGACTAATTTATTTTCATCACTCACTAAGTCCTCTTTTATAACTATGAAGGCCTCCTGCACATAATCATCCTACTCCCATTTCCCACAGCCTTCCCTGAAGCAGTGTCTAAATTTTGCAATGCAATATAAATGGAAGGTTTTAAGCCTGTCCACAGCAATTAGCAGTATTAGTTTAATTGCTACACAGTCTGATTTATGCATCAAAACCAATTATGAACCTTTGAAAAATCTCTCCCACCACCTATGCACGAATACAAACAAAGAATATTTTCGGATTCGGTCCCTCTGTCATTTAAGAGGACTAGACACTGCAGTGATGCTCTATGGGACCATGAATTTTGATTAATTCTTCTGCAATTTGCATGCATAATTAAACAGCTTGCCTTCATTGTCTAAGCATTGTCATCAGTGTTTGGGTTTATGTTAAGTTCCCTTACAAAGCTGCATTTTGTTTGCACGGATTTTAAATGGAATACCTCATAAAACAAGATTCTGCTGTTTCAACTTCTGCTTCTCTTATTCTCTCAGTCTTTGCTTTTCCTCAGTCTCTGAAATGCTTTCATCTTCATCCTCTTGAGAGTGAGAGACTAGAATGAAGTCTTGCTTGTTGCTTCTAACCTCCAGAAAGACATTAAAAATAAAATTATATTTTCTCATCTGTAACAACAGAAAAACGTGTTTCCATAGTAGCAACAATACCATTGGAAAAGTCCTTACAGATCCCATTCAGCTCAGTTGGTTGAGCCCTGCCTTATCCTATGGCGTGGCTGGAGATCACAAACACCTACATCGTTGTCATCCAGCAAAGGGGCAATAGTCCCAGTCATTAATTTCAGTCTCTCCTAGGATGAAGTTTTCAGAATTAACCAGGAGATCAAAAAAAAGACCAAAGACCTAAATTAGTGATCGAGAATGGTAATTATATCTAAGTCAGTATGATCCAAAGAACAAGCTGTCATACTCTCTGGCAGCTTGTGAAAACTGTGTTAAGTCTTCTATCTTCCTCACTAAACTCTTACTCCCCTGGGCATCTAATAACTGGTTCATGTCTACCACCTTGAGTAATCCAAGGCATCTCAAGTGACACAGAGGCCTCTGTGTAGACAACCGGATCAAGTCCTTGACATTAATCTTACTTCTAGAGGTAGGATTTAGATCTAAATACAGACATCTACATATAAGTGTCCACAGTACATGCTAGTGTACTGGGTTTACATGGCAAGGTTTTAGCAGTGAGAAGCTGCAGGTGTGGCCTCTGATCTGTCACAGCCAGCTCCAACCAGCTCCAAAAGGGACCCACTGCTAGCCAGAGCTGAGCAGTGAGTGGTGCTGGTTGGGCCTCTGGGAGAGCAGATTTAAGGATGGGAAAGAATCTGCTGTGCTACAGCAGCTGGGAGAGAGGGGTGAGAAATGTGAGAGAAGCAGCCCTGCAGCCCCCAAGGTGAGTGCAGCAGGAGGGCAGGAGGTGCTCCAGGCACGCAGCACAAGTTCCCCTGCGGCCTGTGGAGAGGCCCCTGGTGGAGCAGGCTGTCCCCCTGCACCCACGGGTCCCACACGGAGCAGATCTCCACGCTGCAGCCCGTGGAGGAGCCCCCGGTGGAGCAGGTGGATGTGGCCTGGAGGAGGCTGCGGCCCACGGAGAGCCCCCGCAGGAGCAGGCCCCGGGCCGGAGCTGCAGCCCGTGGAGAGGAGCCCCCGCAGGAGCAGGGGGTCTGGGGGGAGCTGCCGCCCGTGGGGGACCCGTGCTGGAGCAGTTTGCTCCTGGGGGACGGACCCCGTGGTACGGAGCCGTGTGGGAGCAGGTCTTGAAGAGCTGCTGCCTGTGGGCAGCCCCCGCAGGCTCAGTTGGGGAAGGACGGCATCCCGTGGGAGGGACCCCGCGTGGAGCAGGGGCAGAGAGGGACCGTGAGGGAGCGGCAGGGACGAAGCCTCAGGGACTGACCGCAGCCCCCATTCCCCTGTGCTGCTCATAGGGAGGAAGGAGAAGAGGGCATATGAGGAGGAGGGTGTTTTTAGTTTGCTTTTAGTTTCTCACTGTTCTGGTCTGCTCGTGATAAGTAATAAATTATATTAATCTCCCTTATGCTGAGTCTTTTTTTGCCCATGACAGTAACTGGAGAGGGTTGTCCCTTTCCTTATCTCAATATATGAGTTTTCTATTCATCATGTATTCTTCCCCTGTTTTTTTAGGAGGAGTGAGAGGGGCATGGTGGAGCTTAGCTAGTCACCAGCATGAAAACACCGCGGATAATTGTAGGGCTCAAGTCAGCTGCTTGTGCAAATTAAAAATATTCCAGAACAGTTAGTTGTCTGTTTTCTGACCTAGGTCCCATCAATCAGTCCCGTAAAACTGTTCTGGAAACCCTAAAGCATCTCGTATGATGAGCATCTTATATAATATTCGTGTAATAGATGGCTATACTTGGGCAACTGAATCACATCTGTAGACACCATCTACTTAGCTCCCCCCGTGACACATAACTCCACTCACACTTCTTGTCAGGCCACAGGTTTCATGCAGCTCCTGTGTGGTATTTGTGAACACATCTATTTGTAAATATTTTAATCTTGATGTTTGTGTATGAATTTTGCACGGTTAGGTTTAGCTGATAGTAGTCCCATTTCTAGATAATATAAGAACATTTACACTCTATGAAGCTCGATATAAGTGCTATTAAGTACAAATTATTATTAATGGATTAGTAAGAAGAAAATTCTCTGCAGCACTAGAATGCAGGAAGACAGAATTATTCTCCATCTCCTTTAACAAAGTATTTAAAGATTGGTTCTCTTGGTCTGACACAGGCGTCCACTTGGTTGCATTTATGAGCTTAGAGAGACAGGCATCTCCGAAGCACAATTTCTTTCTTTTCAGGATGCTACACCTAAGATCAGAACTGCTGGAAGATGCCTTCTTCTCTCCTCATCTATCCCTGCAGCCTTTTTCAACTAGTGGAGATTTAGAAGTCTATTCTTAAATTGTCTAAGGCATGTCCTACCCAATGTGTTTGAAATGCATATGCAAATTACATGAATATGGTTCAATACAGTTCATACTTGAAATACGTTTGAAAGCTACTAAGAAAAAAGCTTGCCCTAAGGCAGCTTCAGTGTGGAGCAAAATAGAAGCCACAGAGCTGCAAATCTGACACTTTTTTGTATATATTTTGAAACTGAAATCTTGAAGAAATATGAGAAGAGTTGATAAGGTTGTTTTTTTTTTCTTCTTTTTTTTTTTGTTTATCTTTTTAATGTAAAAAATGTAAAACTTCTTCTGATCAACACTGTCCAAGCAGAGCTGTATTGAAGAGCAGATACGAAAAATCACTTCTAAGGACCATATTTCAGATCCAACTGATATTTTTAGTTTGTTCTCTGGAAAGAAAATCAGAGCATACAGCAGCAGAGTTCCCCTCTTCAAAGTCCTAACATCTTAGGAGGGAAAGGAATAAATTAAATATCTTACACGTTGAAAGTGTTCAGGGTTGTCTCCCGTGACTTCTGCAGAGGACTGTCAAGTGAGCAGTGAGGCAAATGAGAGACGATTGAAGAGGCTTTGACACTGTTCAGGAAGTTCCCTTTGTTTCACCTGATGCAGAGCAATCGCCTTGACCTTCTGTCTAATGTGTAGCATTTGTACCTTCTGATTCTCCTTTGTGGGCAATGCCACTTACCTTCTTTCCAATGTTTTGTTGTTGTTTTGTTTTGTTTTTTCCTACTTCTGTATCTGCAATGTCTCACAAAGTACCTCTGCGCATTAGTCTGTTCTCCTTTAACTTTCGTTCTCATGCTCGTTATTATACGCGCATTGTTTTTCAGAGATTGATGTGATGTTGAAAAACATTCGGCCCACTTCCAGCTGAAGTTTAGTGAAAACAACAATAACAACAAAAAATAACAACAACAAATCATATAAATATAGGCAGTAGAGACAGAAGTAAACTTTGATTCCTGAATTGGGATACATATGCTGTAATTTAGATATTTAAAATTACATACCTAAAAATTAAATATCTAAATTAGTGGTAGAACCCTTTTAAAGCCACTGGTGAGTAAGAACTGTGACAGCAGCATTTTTCATCTCACTGTCTTACATGTTTTGCTTAGGAAAAAATAACCATAATCTTGAGCTACCTGTATAGCCTGTTGATTACAAAGGAAGCCTGTGATACACACTTTGCTTTGGATCAGATGAAACCCAACTATATGTAACAGGATTTCTGATCCAGGATTTTATTTTTTTTAATGATTGTTTCAATTATTTCAGATTATCTTATCAAAGCTTAACAATTTTAATTTAAATTGGCCAGAACATTGAAAAGAGAATCAGAAAGGGAAATGCATGAGTCAGGAGGGCTTAGGTGACGTTTTAAAATTTACACACCTACAAAACGAAGAATAGCATGTATTTTTCCAGCTATATTTTCAGTCTGACTTTAACCACGAAGAGGCTAAGGCTTAAGCTTGATCTCATTTGTATGTCAAGCATTGTCTGAAAGCTCAAAACTGAAACTTTGCATTTAATTCATGTGGTTTCCAATGCACAAATAGGCAAAGGCAGTTTTCTTCAGGCTTGGATTTTATCCTAGATGTCTTGGTGACATACCTCAGGCAGTATTTTAGGTCATATTGTCATCCCTTGTGGAAGGGAACTCCTCACCAGCACCCACCCCATGTCGTCAGCTGCTGCTGGGGCTGATACCTGCTCCCCAGCTGAGCATCTCCAGCACAGCAGTTCATGACTGCTCACTGTGCTTGGCTGCCTTGTTGTGCACACCCCTGGGAACAGGATCTTACATCTTGTTTTCACCTGGCACATGTCAATTCCTGCAACTCCTTCACTTACAAGGTAAACACAGACTGACCATAAAGGCTAGGCACTACCCTGCTGCCTTTTCCTCTGCACGTTTACCCGGTGTGAAATCAGCTACCTGGTGTTCGTCCTATTTTGCTGGTAAAAGCCCTGTTTTTTTCTCATTAAAAAAAAAAAAAAAAAAAAAAAAAAGAAAAAGAAAAGCTTTATAGCACTCCAAAAAAGCTGGTTTGAGATTTTTATGAGAATCTCTTATCAAACTGTATTCCAGTGTTGCCTATATCCCCTCCTGCTGATGCTGCATACCGTCACAGCCTCTGGCTACAATTTCTTTATTGAGATATTTCCAGTGGTTACATTGTCTGGAGCTATTTTGTAAGTGCTCAGGTAAATAGACGTGCAGAGGAACAGCAATTTTGAAGATGTGAAGCTGTGTGGAGCTGTACGAGTACAGGAAAGAAAGCATCTCTATATAGGAAAAAACATCATAGGTATTGAGTGAGGCAATTCTGGAAAAAGTGTGTGTGTATGCACTGTACAATTTTTATATACTGCTAAAATATAAGCCCATTTTTTTTCCCCTTGAGGAAAAGAAAATGAAGAACTGAATATTTCTCCAAAAGTCTTTTCCTTGAATTTAAGTTTCAGGTCCATATTTTAAAATGGTTTAAGATTAACCTGTGTTTGTGAACAGTCACTATGGCATAAGCAAGGCTATATCAAGCAAATGCTTATTCCAGTAGCTCGTGAGAGCCCTAAGGAAGATGCAAAAGTAAAATATTCAAAATTATTTCATGGAAGGAAATTGTATTTAGATAGTCTGATATTTGGGTCTGTTTTTTACTTTTTCAGACTGATCAAACATTTCAGCATGAATTCAAAAATCCTTCTCCAAAATCAATAGTCTGTACAAAACATCTTTTGGATCAGGAAGGAAATCAGGAAGGATTTTTGGCACATGTACTGACCTCCAAAACCAACCAAGAAATCATTAAAAAAATGTTCCAGCCAGCTCTGATGGAAACATATTACTTCATTTTTCTTTCTGCTATTTTAATGCCATTGTTCAAATGTGTAGCTATAAAGAAAGAAAAGTGGAGTGCTGATAGAAATGTAGTACATGACCAAATCCTGAGCAGTCACCTGTGAAGCCAAAGAGCAGAAAAATTAGAGGAATTTAGCTTCCTTTTGTCTCAGTGTGTCATTATATGACTCACCAAATGTTCCCCTCCATTACATATCAGAAGTGGAGGTACCAATGTTCCGGCAGTTTTCTTGCTGGGTACAGAGGTAACCACTTCCTGCTAAAAGCATCTGAATTGTTTTCAAATAGCTGATAAGTGCAAGTGCCAAGAGGAAAGTAGGGGGAAAAGAAAGAGAAATATATATATATATATATGGAGGAAAAATAAGAGAACCCAACAATTTAAATATGAGACGTGGATTAATCAAATTAAATTATATTCTCCTTTGTGTCTCTGGGAGGAAAGAAAATTACTGGTGTTCCAGTAGTTGCTAGTTGCTACTTCATTAAAAGCTACTCTATTTTTTTTTCCCAAAGCTTTTAAAGCAGAGACCAAGATTAAAATCTGACCAGTAGTGAAAAGCTACTTTCCTTTTGTTACCAAGCTTCTGAAAGGGTACTCAGGAAAACATGCATTAAAAGCTGAGGGATGAGGATAGACAATGCAGGTACCTTTTTGCTTCAGCGTATTATGTCCCATATCCAGGCTAATGCCAGAAACAACAATACAAAGCAAAAGCCACATGTCAGCAAAACAGGCAAGCACCTGCTTAGCTTAAGTTCTGAAAACAAACAAACAAACAAACAAAAACAACAAACCTAAAACCTTTGAGATTCGCTGGGTAGTTCAAAGAGAAATTTTGATACTGAAAGGCATAGGGTGTATTTATGCTTATAATAAGTCCATACTGGCACTGGAGATCTATTGACTTTCTCAACCAAGACTGGGCTATAACTTCATTTTTAGCATGAACGGGAAACCTTCTGCAATACCAGGAGCAGACTACAGAGAGCGATGGGCTATCACTTTGCTGGTCCATGACAAAATTGGCTGTCACGTGCAGTGATTCGTGAGCAACAGCCTCAGCACAGTGAGGGCAGGCTATCCTTGCTACTTGCTGCCACATGTTTGTATGCAGAAGAGCATGGCGGGAGGTATCATCTGGTTAAACTTCAGTACAGCTGATGCAAGTGGGATCATTTTATAAACCGTGGTCTAGTGAGGGAAGTCCGAGATGAAGAAGGGAAGTCTTTATAAACCATGGTCTAGATCTAGTGTGGGAAATCTGCGGTGAGATTCATCTCATCTTAAAGCAGAATATCTAAAACAGATCACATCTCAAAACGATCTTTTGTGACTATAAAAAGAAATGAGGTCACCAGGCCTGGATTTAGGGAGCGACCCTTTTGATGATTAAATAATGTCAGATGAATCCCATCTCTGAAGCTGACCAAATGATCCCACTGGGATTGCTTCTCTAAAAATAAAAGCTTCATTCTCCCATTACTAAGACATCCAAATCCCAAAGCACACACGTCTTCAGCAGGGGAAAAAAAAAAAAAAAAAAAGTCATCAAAAGGTAACCCCACGATACCCTTTACACTTCTTAGGTTGATAGGTGTTTTATTTTTCATGCTGGTAGTTGTATGCATTTCCTTCTTAAAGTTACAAGAGCCATTTTTTACATCAACAAAGATACACACACAAAAAAAATAAACTAAACAAGCAGACAGACAAACAAACAAGCAAACAAGGACCATGCTCTTTGAATTAATATAGTAGTCCCTGTTCCGGGAACAGATTTAAGCATGTGTGCCACATTAACCATGTGAGTAGGTCCAGTTGTTTTCCACAACTAGTGTGGACTTTTATACAAGGATCCAAGAACCCCAAGAAATGTTACAGAGACTGTAAAATAAGTAGGAAAAAAGCAAAACAAACAAACAAACAAACAAACAAAAATCCTTCATGTTTCAATAAAACATTGACATTTCCAAAATTTTCCATCTAGCCCTGGTTATGAAGTAAGTAAGTAAGTTAATGTTTCCAATACCTTCATAGTTGCAACCTTTTCTGTATCAGAAGGAAAGTAAAAAAAAAAACTTTTTTCAGCCAGAAATTGAATGATTTTCTTTTTTTAATCCCCTGCAGAAGATATAACAGCTTTGTAATCTGTGATGGTGACGTGGAAAATAATTCTATTAACACTCATCTAGGTATAACATTTACTTGTTATTGCTTTTTTCTCCTGCATCTACCCACAAACATCCAAAATACATGTTTTTAAAATGAACTCCACAATTAAACAATTGCCCGCTAGAATCAGAATCCACCCACATTGCAGGTCTAGCCCCGTCACCAAAACCGACCCACACAGAGCACACTAAAAGCCTACATTTTTTTTTTCTAAAATCCATTAAAATCTATTGAAAGAACATAAATGTCCTAGTAAACCAAAATACAGACAAGGGACTAGTGAGATTTTGACACAAAGCTAGAAAAAGGGGCACCATGTGATTTTTGGACCTGACAAATGTGGATGCAAATTCATCCACTGCTGTCCCAGCCAGGTGACTGAGCCACCATGGGTACACCTATGAAGTAGCTTCCTATCCACTGTAAACAGACAAACTCCTGCAACACTACGCCCAGGTCAGCTGTTAATATATATATATATATTTTTTTTTTTTCCTTGCCATTTAAGGTGGATTTTATGGCTTGAACTGAGCTCTGTCCAACTGCAGCAACACTACTGGCTGTACCTGCGGTGCAGGTTTTTGTACTAAATCCACACTTGCTGTATGGTGGGGTAGACCTGAGTGAGTCCTGCTTCTGGCAGGAGTTGTTTGCTCCCAAACACTAGCTCTGAGGCACTGATTGATGCATTCAAGTGATTCAGCCTTTGCTTTGTCAACTTTGCCATCTGCTTGCTTCTCCATCGTCTGCCCAAATGGGAGGGAATAGCCTTGCAGAATCCTCCCAGACACAACCACCAGCGATACAAGGAGTCTTGGCAGTCCCCAGAGGGATTGTAATGTATTCCTTTCATGCCTGGAGATGTCTATAGGGTGGAATGGAAATTCACTATGGCCCGGACTGGTCTCCAGTGTGGCTGTGAACGTAAAGTGATATATATTGTGCTTAGACGCCAGCCAATGGTGGCCTTGCAAAGAATTTGCAGGATGCTCTTGCCATGTTTGGTGGTCCAGGAGCCTGCAGACCATGCTCAGGGGTGAATAAAAGCATCAGCCACAGCTGGATCCACACTTGCAGTCTGAGAACCTATTGAAGGGGCATCCTTGGTTGAGATGCTTTCCTCAGGGGCATTTTTGGCTTGCTCTACAAAGGGAAGTCTAGTGTAAGCACATTGTACTACTCTGCGGACAGCCCTCCAGGTGCCTCTATGATCGTTTCAGGGATCTAGGGCAAGCAGAAGGGGAAAGAAAGGTGTAATATCCCGGCTGTAGGATGGATAGTGGAGTCCACTGGTGCTGTACTGATTGCCATGAGTCTCACTGGAAAGATGGTAAAATAATTCATCCATTTATTAGAACATCTTAATTGGTAGGTGCCAAGGGAACTCTCAAACTGTAATCTGGTTTCAGTGGGATCAGACCTATAAAGGTCCCGGCTGCCATCTAGTGGAACTGTGATGTGTCTATAGACTAAAGTAAATATATAAATAGTACATGTGGGAATAATAGAGATTTTACCTGTAGGTGAAATATCTTTGTTACTTGAGAAAAAATAAAAAATAATAATAAAGTAGCTAAAAGGATGTCTAGACACCAATGAAACTGAGGACAGAATCACATCATAATCACAGAAAATGGTGGATAAGGGAATGCCAAGACCATCTTGCCCCAGTACTTCTGAAACAGTTTGAGTCTTCCCTGTCACCTCTATGGAAGAACGCACAGTTAGGTTTTCACTCCCAACTAAAGAAAAACCAGGATGTTTCCAGAGTGATTGTATGGTGCTTCCCTGGCTTGTTTTGTAGCTTGTTCTAATTGCAATCACAGCTGTACTTGTTTAGCTAGAGAGGGTGGCAGACATTTTCACTGGAAGCTCACTTTGCAACTTTCTGAACAGTGATGCTTGTTGAAAAACACCAATCCTTTTCATTCTCATAACAGACCAGATTGAATACTCCCCTAGTTTGTAAGTCATCACTGACGGTGGCCAGAACTCACACCTAGAAAAAAAGTGCAAGAACAGAGCAGGCACATACACTGATTCCCTGATAACCTCCTTGACTCCAGCCTACTCACAGCTCTGGCATTTCCCAGGTTTCGAATAAAGAATTTCTCTTCCACTCATTTGTCCAATCTTGTCTTGAACACACGAAGACTTTGAATAATCTGACATAGCTTTGTAGAATAGAGTTGTACACAGGGTGAGTGAAATGTTCAGGAAAGAAACCTCTCACTTCCACACTGCCACATCATCACTGCTCATTTTCCTTTAATGTACTTTTATGTTCCCTTGCAAAAATTTACCTTCTTTCTGTAGACCCTGTAGTTCCTGGCTAGAAACCAATCTGAGTGATTAAAACAAAGCTTGTGCTTGGGCAGAGCAGGAGAGGCACTACTGCACCCTCTCATCCTCTCCTACCCTTAGTTTGGCTACAGCAGCTAGAGTGGAATCCCATTCCTATTTTAACCCTGTGGTTATAGCTGTTTGTCCTGCACACGGGGAATCCAAGCTAAAGAGTAGTAATTTTAGCTTCACACATTCTTTTAGGAGAAAGGGACCGCTGCAGAGTGCTTCTTTCCACCTCCCTAACACAGCTCCATCAAATTGCAAGGTATTTGCTGTTTGTAACATAAAATATAGTTGGTGGAAGAAAGGGAAAATTTTGCTGATGTTTTAAACATGCAAAAAGCATGGAGAGATCACTCTGACTCCAGTCAAATTTGGGAAAAGGAAATGGATACCTATAGCCCTTCAGCTTTGAAGAGTTTTGACCAGAAAAAAAGGACCATATAAGCTAAGCTTGGAACAGGGAATATCATCATCATCTTCTAGATAGCTCTGCATACAACTGACTACAGCATAGACAATACAATATGTCAAGTTAAGTGAGTGAAGTAGGGGAAATAAGAAAATATTTATTGCAGATATTTCCTTGTACACTACAATATTATGGATTTTCTATATGTGTTCCTGTAATTAAAATAAATAAATAAATATGTAACCACTGTTTACTTTCATACATGGACTTTATACCTGGACAAGCTAGAAAAGTGGGCCCATGTGAACCTAATGAGGTTCAATAAGTCCAAGTGCAAGGTGCTGCACCTGGATCAGGGCAATCCCAGACACGAGCGCAGACTGTGAGAAGAGCTCATTGGGAGCAGCCCTGCAGAGAAGGACTTGGGGGTTCTGGAGGACAAGAATTTGACATGAGCCAGCAGTGTGAATTTGCAGCCCAGAAGGCCAACTGCATCCTGGCTGCATCACCAGAGTGGCCAGCAGGTGGAGGGAGGTGATTGTCCCCCTCTGCTCTGATTTTGTGAAGCTTCACTTGGAGTACTGCGTTCATCTCCCCAGCACAAGAAGAATGTGGAGCTGCTAGAGTGGGTTCAGAGGAGGGCTGCAAAGTTGATCAGAGGGCTGGAGCACCTCTCCTGTGATGAAAGGCTGAGAGAGCTGGGGACGTTCAGCTTGGAGAAGGGAAAACTCCAGTGTGACCTTATTGCAGCTTTTCAATACTTAAAGGGAGCGCATAAAACAGATGGAGAACAACTTTTTGCTCAGGCAGACAATGACAGGACGAGGGGGAATGATTTTAAACTAGAAGAGGGAAGATTTAGATTAGATTTTAGGAGAGTGGCTCACCACTCAGAGGGTGGTAAGGCACTGGCACAGGTTGCCCAGAGAAGTTGTGGATGCCCCATCCCTGGAAGTGCCTAAGACCAGGCTGGATGGGGCCCTGGGCAACGTGATCTAGTGGGTGGCGTCCCTGCCCATAGCAGGGGGTTTGGAACTAGGGGATCTTTAAGGTCCCTTCCAACCCAAGCTGTTCTAAGCTTCTATGATTTTATGATATATCAGTTTTGTTCAATCATACATAAAATGACAGAAAAATATTATTGCTATATAAAATTGCAAATAATCTTTTGACTTTCTTTTCTTATATTATAAAATATAAGAATTGGTTGGAATTAGATGATTTTTAAAGTCATTTCCAACTCAAACCATTCTACGATATGATTCTATGATACAATAAATATTAATATATATTAAAAATTGATAGCAATTGAGCCAAAATGTAGTACAAATAAACATTTCCAGTCATTTAATATGAGGATGTGTAATATGAACATGATGTATTTTTATTTGCTACTAAATAACATTGATATTATGCAAGCATATAAATAATGAAATATTCATATAAAGTGAAATTCTCTTTTAAGCTCTTCAGTTATTAGATTTTCACAGTATGTTATAAAATCATGTCTGCCAAGCAAAAAAAACCACCATCATTCTGTTTGAACATGCTTTGCAGTAGGCAAACTGATTAAAAGCTTTATTCTTTGTGGAATCATTGCAAGAGTTCTACCTTAAGGACACCATGCTAATATCTTAATTTGATAATATGAGAGCGCAACTCAAGCTAGACAGTGATTGCAAAGATGTGATAGTCTCTCTTGTAATCAAAGCTGGTATAGATTGCACGTCTGATCTCAGTTTTAATTTTCAGACCTCTCCCCAGTCATCAGGGAACAGCGCCATTATAATTAAAAGCCTTTTCGTGCTTGTGCCCAATCTATTGAAGATAGACAGAGACAGCTCTTTTCCTACAGATATATACAGGCAACACAAAAGATATGCAATATCTTTTGGAACATGGAAGAGTTTCAGGCTCTGGATATTGTGTAAGGGAAAAATGTTATTAGTAGAGTTTTTAATAATAAATCTAAAGCTCACTAAACATATTGGGCTGCTTCTATGTTTTTATGTTTGTTGTTCTCTACAATGTCCTATTGCAAGGTCAATGTCCTTATAAATGCTGGGCATCCCTTGGTAGAGGTGGTAAGCATTTAATGTATTACAGTTTGAATCATAATTTAAATAAAGCAAAACACTGAAAAGCCACATAGAATTAGAGAATCATATAATTATAGAATATCCCAAGTTAGAAGGGACATCCAAAGATCACTGAGTCCAACACTGTTCTCTCAAATCTGAAATTATTCAGATAACATCTGATAAAAACAAACACCTACCTTGATGTTAGATAAAGCCAGAAGAACCAAGGTTGTTAACTGGCAGTCATGATATAATGCATCAGTTCATTTTTTAATATAAAATATAGACTGCTAGTAGGAGGCACTTTGCCATTTCTATTGATCTCTGTTGAGGTTATTAGTAGTTTATACACTGTTTTGAAGCAACGTAAGGAACTAAGCTACACAGTTTCTATGATAAACAGTGTTAAAGGGTGATTGCCTGCCTGAGAAAAGATAAAAAAAAATTGAGGACAATACAGACAAAAAATGGACAAAAGCCTAATGGAAACTATTACCTGAATGTGTAATGTAGAAGAAACTAATCATATACTCTACAATGGGATATTTCTGGTCAAATAATTACATGGAAGATGAAGTCTTTAGTGATGCCATGCTGTCAAAAACAGTGTTTATTTTTGGGAAGCTGGTAGGTGTCTTTGAGGGCAGAAGGATAAAAGTTAATGTTATACAATTGGTTGTGATACAACATAAAAGCCAAGTCCGAATGACTTAAGTCATTTGGCAGTGGCAGAAACTGCTCACCATTTTGTTTGCTGCAGCCTGTAGTGAGATGATCTCAGCCATCATGCCCAGGAGCTCTGTTTTACTTCTGTCTTTACCCATTACAGTGTAAACCCTGCAGCAATTTCCATACCCTGAGCACGATCCTCTCTCTTCAGGTCAATTTTTCATTGTTCTGGCCCTACTCCAAGTGAAAACAAATCATACTTAGCATAATTTATTCTTCAAAGGTCAAGGAGTTTCTGTTACTCACACTTTTCATACCTATTTTATCAAAGTTTGCATGTGACAGACAGGAACTTGCAGAAACAAACTTATGCAATAAGTGTGCACATGTTCCTAAGGTAGGGTTAAGCTAGGTGAAAATTATCTAAAGTCAATGCAATTCCCTTCCTGAAAAATTAAAAATTGATTGTTTTTTAATTTTGTCTAACACTTCATAATCAAGATTGAATTTTCTAATAATATAATGTAACCTTAATATCTATGCCATGATTAGTCATAGCTGATATTAATATTCTAATTAAATAGTAGGAGTCATATCTTCTGATTTTAGCCATTTCTGTGTCCAGTTTCAGCTATCCCACAGAAAAGTATTCCCTCTATGTTACCTATTTATTTTAGGAAGGAATGAAGTACTCTCTGAAGATTCACATTTCTGTTCATGTTAGAAAAAGTTAAAGGACTAGAAAAGGGCAAAGGTCTAGTTTTTAATGGCCAAATTTAGGTGTGAATGGATGTTGCAAATACTTGAATGCAGCCAAATATCCTTCCTATTAAATACAGTAGAATACAAATCAGAATTGTTTGGACAGATTGCTGGTATACTTGACTCAGAGGGATTTGGGGCCAAACCTTTAAAGCAGGCTTCTATAAAAGCAGAGGACAAAACCCCTAAAAAGTCCATGTATTCATGTGCCTTCTTATTGTTGGAGTTTAACCTGGCAGGCAGCTAAGCACCACACAGCCATTGTCTCATTCCTCCTCCAACCCCTACACTAGGATGGGGGAGAGAATGGATGGAAAAAAAAAAAAAATATATATATATATATATATATATAACAGAATATAAAAAGCAATGCAATTGTTCATTACCCACTGACCAGACCATCCCTGAACAGTGCCCCCCACCCTAGCCAACAACCCCAGTTTATTGTTCAGCATAACACCTTATGGTACGGAATATCCCTTTGGCCAGTTTGGGTCAGCTGTCCTGGTTCTTGTGCCTGGTTCTTGTCCTCTCCCAGCTTCTTGTGCAACCCCAGCCTCCTTGCTGGCAGGACGGTATGGGAAGATGAAAATTCCTTGACTTAATGTGAGCAATGCTCTGTAACAGCTAAAATATCAGTGTACTATCAGCATTATTATCATCCTACATCCAGAACACAGCACTATGGCAGATACTAGGAAGAAAATTATCTCAGCCAAAACCAGGACAATATCTGTAACAAAGGTGTTATTTTTAATATAATATTAATTACTGATATTAATTTAATATCAGTATCATCATGGTAACATCGTTTCAGAGTTTTAGGACTTAACTGCAAGTCATAAAATCCAATTAATATAGCCAAGACTTACAAGAGATTTAATATGACATGTTATACCTCTGGCTGAGACATAGAGAAAAGCAGAATGCCATCACACATTCAGAAACTGGGTGAGCCAGACAATGACTGACCTGTTTATTAGAAGAAAGAATTTTGTTTGCCTTTTATCTCTTCTTCTTTTATCTTCCAGTTGGACATCATGATGGTCTTCAGGGGAAATTTGCTACTTCACAGCTAGATATACAACAACAAAAATGCAGAAGCTGTAGGAAATTTTCTGTCTAAATGTCTATGGATAGATATGGGTAAAATTTAGACTTTTTACTCTGACTTATTACTCTGGGCTTTCTTTCTAGCTGATAGAGACTGTGATCTGCTAAGGCTGAAAAACAAATCTATCTCCAGGGAAGAAGACTCATTCAAATAACTTGACATTCATGCCTCTTTTTCACATTAGCAGAACGCTATATACAAACTCATCTTTCTGTTAGTCTCTTTAAACAGATCATCAGCTGCTCAACACATTTCCATCTAGCTCACCTTGAATCCCTCTGGAAATGGGAAGAAAACCAACATAAACATCTTAGGCCCCACATTGCAATCTGTGTTCTAAGGAGTCCCTGAAGAAGTGGAAATGAAAACCTTCCTCCCCCTGCTCTTTCAGACTCTTCTCCCACCCTCAGGTGTGAATTCAGACATTGCTGTGTTTTTCACAGACTGAAGAAGAACCAAGGAGAAAAAAAATGTAAATGGAAAGGAAGGAAGACACCCCTTGGCATCTAGCTTTTATACGAAAACTAGCTAGCATAACATCTCACTTCTTTCAGTTAGCTATAATTACACTAGCTGTAATTACCTGGATACAGCAAAGCAGAAAGGAAGGCAATTCCATGTTTCTATATTACCATTTCTGTTGTTGAATAGGACTTAGCAGCTCACTGGAATGTCCTGAAGAGCAGAGTGAAAATGTATTGGCCTGATGGTCCTCACCGTTCAGTACAGTTTAGGTTTTCTCACTCCCTTCCAAACTCTGATATTCCCAGCAAAGAAATTAATCAATCTGTCCATCTACAGATTACAACAGCCATTTGGAAAAATAAAAAAATAAAAAATAAAATAATCTCAAGCACAAACACTGGAAATGCAAGTTTATTCCCAAGCTTCTGAATATTTTACAACGCTGGAGAGCAAAAACAGTCAGACATGAGAAAATACTTAGCAGTGTTCCTAACGCTCCCCTAGCCCTTCTCCTGTAAGTCTCATTCTTTTTCTGTGCAGAACAAATTTACTGCTTTTCTTTTTAACTTGCTTGCAACTTTGAGTCTTTTTGCTTCTAAAGAGCGAATATAAGAAGACAATATAAGATGACCTTTTAGTCATGTGTTTGACAATGCATTTGGTTTCCTATTTGCATCTCTACTGAATCAAAACAAGGAACAAAGCTTGAACGAGCTGGATAGATTCCAGTTCCCATTGTGTAAAGATTGAATAACAGTTTCCAGAGGTCATCTATAGTGTCACTGAAGGGTACTACTGGTGTCCACTCCCCAGACACATTATGCTCATATGTTCATTAGTAAAAGAGTGTAGAGGGGGAACCAAAAAGAGGTGATATGTGTGTTTGCTGTTTATCCATGAGAAGGCTATTTTGATCAGCCAGTCAGTCTTTAATACATCACTGCAGTGCTTGTTCTGCAAGAGACAGCTGCTGGGCAGAATTTCTGCAGAAGTGGATTCTCCTCCAGTTTGCTCAGAGTAAGCTGTAATCCTCAGAGTTTTTTATTGTTGTTTATTGGTTTGTTTTTCTTAATCAGGCTTCTATACATGATTACTCCAGCTTCTGAGGCTGCCTTAGCACACAGATGTAGTCATTTTTACTCCAGAACTGGTTGGCACAGTCCATCTTGTCCTTCTCCAAACTGGCATAAGTCCGTATCTCTTACCATGCCACCTCCGACCGATTTCCGTTTGCACCTCAAAAGGAAAGGAGAATGTTATTAACAAACACTGTTCAAGGAGGACATTGGTGAGAAACAGGAAAGACACAAAGGGTGGTTAGAGAAGGGTAAAATATTACTCTTCCCATTTCAGAACAAGCTAGCTCCTCTGGGCTCCCTTTCTATCTGATACAGAAAATTAGGATAGTACATAGAGTGGTTCAGATGGCCCGTCCCAGACTTCTGACAAAAATTCTAACGTGGCTAGCTCAGAGTTGGTCTCCTATGTTGAAAACAGTAAACAATTCCAACTCTAGCATTCAAGAATTAAGGACACACTCTCTCCTGTGTTTCTCCATAACAATTCTGGGCCCAACAATCAAAGGCTGTTATTAGAGCTGTCACACGGAAGGAAGGAAGGAAGGAAGGAAGGAAGGAAGGAAGGAAGGAAGGAAGGAAGGAAGGAAGGAAGGAAGGAAGGAAGGAAGGAAGGAAGGAAGGAAGGAAGGAAGGAAGGAACTTCTTTCTCCCATCAAAGTAATTATACTTTGGTGTACTCTCTAGCACTGAAAAAGATTTTCTCCACCAATAGAATATTTTCTCAGCTTTTTTCAGTATCTTCTTTCTGCCTCTTTTTTTTTTTTTTTTAATATCCCTTTGGAAATTTATTCCAGCGTTACCAACACTTCCTACACAATTAAACACATTGTCTCCACATTGCTTGCTCTTCCCAATTGCTAAGAGATGTCTTCTTGTTCCCATCTGTTTCTAGAACGGTAACATTTCCAGCAAGTTCCTTAATCTACACTCACCAATTTGTGGCTAAGAAATAATGCTACTTTGATATTTAAGACAGCAAGAGGAAAAAGACACCAGCAATCATTTTCTTTCTGTTGTTGACAAGCATGCATGCCATGCCTTGTCATGTTCACAGAAACACACACTGGGTCCAGACTGGCAACTAAGGCCTGCTTTAGCATCTGATTCTTATTAGAAATGTGCCTTCCCAGATGCTTGATAGGAAGGAAATATCTACATTGGAGTGCTGTATGTCTGGGACAACAATCTGGATGTAAAATTGTGGAGACTATCATCAGAAGAGACTAGAGATTATCAATACACTGGTAAAGTAATCTTTAAAAGTAAACTTTACATTGGAAAATGGAGATCTAGTCAATAAAACCAGAGGGATCTAAAAGCTGGTCATCTCTCTCTAACACAGATGATTGCACTTTGTAATTTGAATCTTTCTCTAAGCTGCACTGACTGTGATGATTAGGAATAGGATTCACCTCCTAAACACACGTTTGACATCCTAGGGGGTATGTCTGTGGGAGCAAAAACAGTCTTACCCCTGTGGGGTGGCATACATGAATCAAACTCTCCTTTCTTAGGAGCAACAGGTAGAAAGTGTATGTAGAAGAGTGCTCCTTTAAGGGTAACTCATCAAGGACCTTTTCCAAGGCAACAAGGGATAATAAGAAAGGAAGGAAGTGATGGGACATGATGGTCAGTCACATTAATTTATGAGAGCATGTGAGAATGTAGGCAAGTTTACTCCAGCAGAGTTATCTGATTGAAGACTTCTAAGCTGGGAAACAAACACAAGAAACAAGCCTCCCTGTCATGCTAGTCGGTGGGCTAACAAGCTACAGGTGCCACTTCTGGCAAGGATGAACCTTGCAGCTGATAAGATGTGAACCAAGAGTGCCTAGAC